>NC_140779.1:81671933-82871933 GCF_044657685.1 Stegodyphus dumicola | reverse complement strand
CTTGCTAGGCTGAAGAGCGCAATAATGACTTCAGTCACCTTTTCTTGCAACGATGTAGGAAAAATGCGGGACGTAATTCTAGCAGCTGAGTGTTAGTAAATGGGTTTGGAAAAATTATGTGACTGACTTCTGACTAGTGTAAAGAGATGTGAGGAGTGGCAATCTCAGAAGTCAGTTTTAATTAACATTTATATCAAGAGTTAAATAAGAAAACTTGTTGTCGAAAAGATAAGAGACAGAAAGAAAAAGCGGAAGGAGATGTTCTGAGATAATTTGAACGAAATGAGGAGGAATAAAAATCAAAACATGTGCGTGAAAACTGATAAAAAGTTAAGCAAGTGAGATAAAAGGGTAGTGTTATGATAATCTGCAGGAATGTGCGAGATGAAGGGAAATTTACAAAATACCAAATTTATGATTTCATGGCACCTTAAACGTGATCAACAGAAATGCTGTTTCAAACTGCTATTAAATGAATGATGAAAACGAAAGACGTGAGTATGTACATTACAGATGTTGGGGACTTTCAGCCTGATAGAGCCTGAGTGATGTCAGTACAACGATCTGTATTTAATATGCTGGTTTAGGATATCCCCCATTTAATGCGGTCAGTTTATATTTAACAAATCAGGACTATGCATTGGTGGGGATTGCAGATTAAAACAAGATTTTCAGGGGTAGTTCTGCTTTGCACGTTCATGTCTGTGCTCTTAAGTATTCTTCACCTCTCTTAACATATGCTAATGAATATATAATCATTAGAGAAGAATTCTCACTTAGATCCGAACTAGGTCAAGCAAACAGTTTTATAACTGTTACGTATTTTAGGAATTTTATATCGTAGCAGAAACTGGAATATATAGATATTTATAAATTTTAAGAAAACCTAGATATGGATATTTGTGATATATATGCTATTATTATTATTTGTGAACTTATTGTATATCTGTGTAATAAATTACAGGTTTAAGGATACTTATCTATATGTAATGAACGATCGAAACTGCGCATGATATCTTTCAGAGAATGAAGAGAAAAATAAGAAATAAATTTAATGCCCTAGGTTAAGGTGTTTATATGTATGAGAATTATAAATTATTTGTCTTATTAGAACTTGAGGCCTCGCAAATCTAGGAATTGAACGCTTTTTTATAGAGCAAGAAATCTACGTCTTTCAAATGAAACCACGCTTTCGAATTATTACTTGTCATGCTAAACTATATTTGCGGATCATAACATTCACAAATATCATGAGAACATTTTCCCTCAAAGTTTTAGACGATAAGAGGTTTCCGACAGTAAAGATGATTATCTGTTTGTTATATTATACCTCACTAACTTCCTTCGTCTGATTTCTCTAAAACGTCAGTATAGCAATTAGGTCTGTAACTGTTTTTCACTTTTCAAACTTTAACTTTGCAACAGCAGCCATAATTCACATAAAATCAAACAAACTTTTCCATTTTATGTATATTTTACACAGAAGAGAGTATTAAAAAATTAGACACCTTTGCAAAAACCGGTATTATTAATTATTTAGCAATTAAACCGAAACCAATTGAAGTAATTCGCTTTCAGAGCATTAATTATATGAGGTACATGTCGGTCACTTGCGTTGCTTAACACATCTTATTTTATTTGCATTACCAGAAGAAATTGCAACTTATATAAATTTATAAACAAGACAAAACGTTGCTTAGTGATCTAAATTCCACGTCACGTTTTCCCTTTTAAAAGTCCCCACCCTTCAGCTTACGTTACAGTGAGCATGTGGATATGAATGCCTGTAACACATTAGTAAAATAGATTGAAATATATTAATTTTTGATTCGTACTATGCATGGACTATCATATCATAATCAAGATGTTCTGTGTGTATTGTTTAACTTTGTGTCTGTTTTGCCAGTGAGGACTCTACAAATAAAGATTTAATATTTACTTAGAATAAGAGGAATTAAGAAAAAACTCTCGAAAATGCAAAAATCGCAAATTGTTTAATTTTTTTCAGATTTCAGTAATGAGTGCTACATTATCTGCATACTGAGAAATAATGGTTAATGAAACACCTAATGTGAAGAACATTTACTATCTCGTTTATAAATAAAATTAACGAAAATTTCCATTAAAATTTTTCCCTTCCAGTTCGAAAACTGTCATACAATAATTCAACAATTTGAATTATTAAATACATTTTTTGAACTTTATTTTACTTAGTGTGATGTTTAAACCTATACAAATTTGCAAAATTAAATATTCCTGCATATTTAACTCTGCACAAAGTTTTAAATTATTATTTCTTAATCTCAAAATAAATGTTTTAGAATAACATTAAAGTGCATTTGAAAGATGCAAATACTAGTACTTAAACTATTTCAATGGTATAAAATGATCCTCATTTATCTTATATTTACAATGCCTCAAGTTACAATATTTGAACTAACAACTAAGCTTTTCCATTTACGTAAATTTAGCTTGTTTTGATCTCTGTCACGATTAGACAATGACAAATGGTAGCGTCTTTCGCACTTCTGACGACTTATTCGATTTATTGCACAAGTACTTTCAAAGATTACACGATTTTAATTGAATTTAGGCTTCTAAATGTAAGAGATGAACGCCATTCCATCAGATGGGAATTCAGTTTAATGACCATTAATCTATGTATGCAGCAGTTAATTCAAAGGGAACTTAGATCTGTAGGAAGAAATATATCTAGCATCTATTAAATTGAATGTATTTGTTCTTTCGTGAATTAAAACATATCTTTTGCACCTATACTATTAATGAAAGGAATTTCAACTGAAAGTACCAAAGATGCGTATCAAAAACTCAATTAATTATGAAATTACTTGCATAAAACAAAATTTGTACATTTATAGACATGTTAAGAGAAGCTGGGGATTTTCATATACTGATATGCTAAATCTTGAGAATGAAAAGAAATAAAAAGTTGAGTTTCGGGTAAAATAAACTTTGACTTCAAACAGCACGCAGACGTCCAACTAGATCAATCAAAAATTTCATTTTAACTCTATTTTACAAACACACGATATTAAAAAATTAGATACGTTAGCAAAGGCCGATTCTAATAGTTATTTAGCAAGTAAACAGAGACACAGAGACTGATTGAAGTATATCAGTTCCTGAGTATTAAATACACGAGCATTAAACAGCTTTCAAACTCCATATTTCTTTTATCACATAATTCTTAATCTTTTGTAATATAATGTAACAGTTATTTTATTTTATAACGGATTTAATACAACACATTTTAGAACCTCAGAAAGAATAGTAATGTTAATTTTAATTTTTTTTCGTGTGTGTGTGTGTGTGTGAAACCTATTTCTTAAGTATTACAGAAATTTAACTATCATTGCAAAGAACTAACAAAAATTTAAAAACTAAGAAATTTATTCAAAACTTCCGATTACAGTCACATGATCTGAAATATCAAATTTTACCTAAAAATATCAATGAAGTGGCCAGTCACATCCTTGCGATGACTTCTCGTTCCACACCAGGCTATGACTAGCTGAATGTCAAAAGCTTACAAACCTGGAACAAAACTTCTTGAACATGTGTTGTGTAGTTGTGAATTATCGGTATCGCAGTAAGCTACCCTAACCACTATACCTTCTAGGAGGTACTCTCGAGCATGTTTTATATGTTAACATATAGTAGGGGATCTAGTAACAAAATACTTAAAAAGTGATGCAAATTATAATTTTCTTCTACAAGGCGCACATTTTTAATGCTATTATTTAAAATCGCACAGTTTTTCAAATAAAATGTAGCGTTTTGATTAGGATAATTAACGAATATCAGGAAATTTATTAAAGGTTTTCAGGGAAAATGAAAAATTTCCCTGAATCTGCTTTAATTTATTTTAAGAAAAATTTCAAAATCTTCTTTTAGAAAATCAGGGACTTCAACTAGATAGCATAAACATATAATTTTTTAAGGAAGAAAATTATATATTATCTGTAAACTGAAATAGATTATCCATCTGACCATCTGATATGAGTAGTCAACCAGAACTGAATTCAGTTACATTGATTATAGTAAAGTATTTGACGGCTATCTGCATAAAAGGAAGCGCGAGACGTTTGTGAAATACTTTTTAAAAGGGACTGGGTCATATTCATTTTAAGCACAGGGAAAACCAATAATACACTCATGCTGAGTGTTCAGCGGTTTTACTGCTCAAACGTTGACTGGCCAAATTGTAAATCAGGTAGGTGGTATAAAAATTGCTATAGATCATTGACTAACAATGTTTGCTTCAATATAGGTTTTAAAAATGCAAATAATAGCAGCGAATAGTTAATCGCATCACTTCCAATAAAACACAAACAAAAAAAATTGCAAATTCTAGCTTTAAAAATTGTTATAGATAACTATAATAAGAATAACAGAAAAAGTTTACTAACATTATTCGCAATAGAAAGTACATATCACTAAGTTAAACATAGGCATACGAAGAACTACAACTAACATCCTTCTAAAAGGAGTTTAGGGCAATGCTATGGTATCATTTTAATCTATTTATGCAAACAAGGAAAGTATGGATTTTCATTATGAAGAATTTTATGGAAGTTGTTTGATATCAGAATGATGGATATTTTAGCAGGAAAAATAAATGGACCTTCCTTAAAGATTAAACTAGTTTTAAAAGAAGTTTGATTTAAAAATATTCCACTCTCAGCTTTGCAAAAGAAAAAAAATCGATTAAGATTCTGGCTTTAAAAAAATATGCAAAAACTAACACATCGAGAAGCCTGTGTCGTGTTCGATGCAAATTATAAAACCTCTGCATCGACTCATGCATAATCATGATATCCCGTCAATCAAGTGTTCGTGTTAATATTTTTTACTCGCATCTTGGAATGAAGAGTCAAGGGAAAAAAAGAGCTTTTTATACGGTCTTCCTATGCCGTATACCGGAACTCTGGACTTCCATGTACTTATATAATGGGAAATTTTAATGAATCTATGACAAGAGCCTAGTATAGGACAGCTTGCCTTGTAAATAAAAAAAAATTCTAAGCTTCTGATATTTAATTAAAGTGTGCTGTTTCGAATAAATTGGATTTTCATTCGCATGTCCTTGGTGCTTAGGAGTATGTTTAATGAGCATTTGTAAATTAAATTAGAACGAACTAATTAACAATTGTTTAAACAGTACTTAATGATTTTGTTGTTGGAATTAAGAAAAGTTCTGCAGTTTATCACGTGTAAGTTGTAGAAAGAATTAAAGCATGCAGCTGAAACCACAGACAAATGTAATATACTGTCTTAATAATCATTATACACTTGGCGAAATTTGCAAAAATTGTACAGGATTTTCCCCAGACATGCATATAAAAATATTCAAAATGGAATATTACTTTGATTATGTTTGTATCACGTTTTGAAATATAATTATGTTTAGTCTTTAGACGCTAGGATACGCTGACTTTCTAATGTTAAGTAACGTATACATTTCAGATCATAATTATGATATAATATAAGTCTTTTTCTATTAAAGACTTATGTTTAAGTGTGATAAAGACTTTTATAATGTTTATCATGCATGTGAATAATGCAATTAGTTACTTAAGTTTACAGTGTTTTTTTCTCTTTTAAAAACAATGCCTTACCTCTGTCGTTACTGCAAGCCTGAAACATCACTACCTTATCATTGAAATGAAGTTGATAGATATTTCAGTCAAAAGGCCTCATTTCTGTTCAAACTCATTCAGTGTTTTCACAGAGGGAAAGGATAACTATTTGCTTTTCCAAGTGGACGCCAAAATATTCAGCTGAATTACAATATAAGGATTCAATAATTAGTGAATTTATCTTAATCTGTGATCTTAAAGGCACCGACTAATTGCAGTTTCTCTTGCAACTTATGCATTTAAAGTTTAGATATCTTCTTTGCAATCATACGCTGTAAATGAACTTTAGACACACTGGCAGGGAATTATCGCTCAGTCTAAAGTAAAAACAGCATATTTCGAAAAGTGAAAAATACGTTTTCAAAAAATTGAACAAGAACAGGCGAAACTGCTTGTGCTTACAACTCAGCCAACTAACTACCCGTGGCGAGATAGCTTAAAGTATTAGTAAGTCAAATGTAAAATTTAAATTCAAATAAACTAGCAGCCGAAAGCCACACAATCAATTTAACTCGAAGTTAGCTCAAAACTGCGCCGGCGTGCAATTTAACTGTCGACAATTGTAATGCGACGCTGAAGACAAGAACTCTTATCTAAAATAGTAACCTAATACAAACCTAATACAAGGGACAAAACATGCTCTGTCTTACAATCTCAAAACCCTAATGTTAACTACATGCGAAGTAATTTCATTCTGGCGGGAAACAAGGAAGAAATGACAGTGCATAACTAAAACATAAAATACATGGCTAATTAACATAAAAGAACCTTACAGATTTATAAACCATTTACAAAAGAATCTTCTACAGCTACAACTAATTGTTTTATTTGACGCTCAAAGATTTCATATTGATACCGCAAAGCGTTCAGAGATCTAAAAGGAAACCTTACGAATGTCAGTGTAGGCTCTGGAATTATTGCCATACAGACCAAGACATTGTAATATTTGCTAAATTCTTTTATTCATGAATAGTGGGCTGCTTATATAGTATTCATTTTCTCTGTCCAGATCATGACAAGGAATCGTGATTAAATCACAGTACAGGGGTAAAAGCTGGATTTATCTGTAAACATTATTTAGTTCCAAGTTTAATTTACGCTCTCTTACCCACAAAAGGGCCCTAGGTAAACGTCTTTATATGTGAAGTTTGTTCACAGTTGGAAACAGACCCGTCATTCATTCGGTCAGTTTCGTCAGGTGAACATTACGGCCACTTAAATGTAGGTATGCCTCATATTGCGTCACTTCAAATTTCCATTTATCAGCAGATAGGCGTTTTCCATATAATTTTTTACAATTTTTTTTTCTGCTATATGCTTTATAAAAAACAGATAAACTTTAGGATTCAAATCTTTTTAAATTTGCCATTTTTATGAATGATTTTCCGCTCTATATATTTCTATTTTCTATGCAATAGATCTTTGGGTCAGAGAATTTTCTTCCAGGATCAGAGACTTCACTTTTTTGACATTTATTCGCATTCGAACATATTTAAGATGCTGGTGTTCGCCTTTTTGTTTCAGTTTTACACTGTCAGCTAAATGTTTTTCTCTTTCAAATTCTGTACATTCAAAGTATCTTCCTTTGAAATACAAAAGCTTGATTTTTACACCTCTTTGTTGACACGCATAATTTTTCTCGAAATTTGCATTTACGTAACCTTCGAGGCATCTCTGACATTCTTAGGAGATATTTTCAAAATAAATAAATCACTTATTCTTCATTTCAATAAAATAAAACCGTAGCAGACAATTAATATATTGAAAATTCCAACTCTTTATCTCAGAATACTAACAAAAAATGTCATTTCCAATAGATTGCGAACGACCTTCTATATTCATACATCATCGAAATTCCGCTGCAGTAAAATTAATATGTAGCATGAAAATTTTATCATTAATTCTAGTTATGGAAATATGTTGGTCAGATAAATTTCTATACCGTCAACTATATTTCACATTCTTTTAATAGTAGCAAGGAATAACATTTATTTTTTTTAAGTTGTAGAGTCATTAGATATTTTGATGCTGGAAACAAAGAAAAAAAAACGTGTTTTGTTTCATTGACTACCTGTAGAGTCATTAGGTTAATTCGAAGCGGGAGACATGAAAAATGTGCAGTTCCCTCGTCGGGATTCGAACCTGAACCTCTTGAATATGTTACGAATTTGCTACCTTTATACCCCAAAGGTATCCTGGAAGGAGGGAGAAAACACCTTATATACTCCCCCCTTTAAAGGGCGATTGGGGATAAGGAGACCCAATTGCCAAATCCTGGTCGTGACGAATTATTTTCCACCAACTTTTAGTTCAGGCGGCACTATAAAGTCATTAGAAAGTCATTAGATTTTTTTTAAGCAGAAGATGTGAAAAAGGAGCAATGTCCTCATCGAGACTCGAACTCTAGAACCCTTGAATACGTGTCGAATGTGCATTAAGTTACACCACGAATGTTTGCGGAAACGAGGGAGAAAATAAAGTACAGTTTATAAACTGTAAGTACCAATAAAATTGTCCTTTCATTTCTTGTCCCACTATCTGAAATAATCATTTGATATTTGCTCCACTAAGATGGAAGATAAACAGTATATGTGTATTTAAATGAAGAAGGCCTTTGATACTTTACAATAATTTTCTTGCCTATTTTGCAAATGAGTATATTCTTTGCTTGAACTTTTGATATTTAAAATTAAATTGTTATCCCTTTTTAAATAACTTGTTTGTGCGAGAAACTAAACTCTTATCTTTCACTCAAGCGTTGTTTAACAATTATGCACATATGTATTCAAATATGTAACTAGTTTTGGCCCACTTTGGGTATAAATGTCCATTAAATATGAAGTATAATAATATTAAATTACTTTCTGTAACCAGAACTATTCAAAAATACCTCAGATCTTTGTTTCACTTACATCAAAATATACGGTAAACTAGATATTCTATAAAATTACTAACTTACAAGCAACCAGAAAAAAATTACACTTATGGTGTAACATAAATTATGAGGTAGCAATAAAATTGGTAACTAGACGTTACAAAGTAGTGTAACACATATCTATAATTACACTGCATGTTATTACATTATCTGATTTCTGAATGCTCTCAGTGCAGGAGTAAAACTGGAATATGTGTTTTATACTCCTATTGCTTAATTTACAAAATACTGCTTAGCGTAATATTTTATCCGTCTAGACATTAATCAAATTTCTGTTTACTCTTGCAAATAATTACATGAAATTTTATATTGTATTGTTAACAGTAAGTTACAGAAATTCTTAATACAAATGAAACTATGACTGAAGTTAAGCTCAAAGAGTTTTAGTTTTAAAATGGGAAGGTTATTTAGATCTGGGAATAATATATAAAGCGTTAACAGTAACCACCTTAACATTGTAATTATTGTAACAGCTTGTAATGTTTTACAGCCTTTACAACAAACGTAGTAAAACGTAAAAATTAGCGAAATGGAAAAAAGCTAAGCTATCGTAAGCGCCAAATCTGTTTTCTGTTTCTGTAAATATTACATCAAATGCGGTTTTTTATGACAGTTGTAAGTAATATACACTGACCAGACAAAACCTTATGACCATCCCCACATTTTTCAATGAATTCGTCTGAATGATTTGAAGGGCGCGTGATTAAGTGGAAATGGTATTTAACTGCTGCTTGGAGAAGATAAGGAATCACTCTTGCACTTACTTTTGCGAGTGATGGTAAAGACTGGAGATCTAAGCGAATTCGATAGAGGGCAGATTGTAATAGTCTGAAGACTCGGAGCTCAAACACCAGCATGTCTAAATATCTCCTTTGCATGACCGCTGCTGAGACATTTGGTAAATCCTATCTCCAGTCATCTACCAAAGCGTGTAGCATTCAAGCAAGGCGAGTTGCAGCTGAATTGAGTAGGTGGTCATGATGATTTGGCTCTTTAGTGTAGTTCTTTAAAGGAAACAAGCATTGTGGATTAATCCGTAAAACTGGTAAGTCGCAAACTTCTACCTACAGTACAATTCTGCTTATTTAAATGCATTTTATTCAAAGTTATTAATTCGTGGTTCATCTTCGCAATTGGAAAAGAAGGTTCTGATTGATTTTCAAAGCTGCGGTATTGCAGAATTACCTGTGCTATACACATTCATTTTAATATTTTGTGATTTCATTAGTAAGTCTGTTTAAATGAATTTAGGCGTCATTTTCAGTTTTAATTGAAGGAAAAAAATTACTCTGATAAACATAAAATTTATTTATGAGAACATACTATTGCAAAAAACAACATAATATTTTATAACAGCTAGAGATATTCACATAAAATAAAAACTGACGAATTTATATGACGAAATGGAGTTTCTTCTGCGATCATTATTTAACTGCATTATGAGTATTCCTTATGGAACGAAAAGTTGAATTTCTTAGCTAAATTAAGTAAGGAAGTACTCAGAAAAATATTCCAAGAAAAGATATTATAATTATTTTTTAATTATTAGATTTGCGATGTAGTTCTCCAGGGTAAAATATCATGAACACAGTCATACTGCTTGTGTGGGATTTCTCAAAAAATGAGTTTAAGAACTTCTTCAAGAAGAAAATTTGAGAAAAGCCGGTTTAAACAAGAGTAGTTTCAATGGCTATTAAACAGAAAAATGGTTGTTCTCCTCCCTCCTATTAAAGTGAAAAACCTCAGTAATTTTCAAAGTGAATTCTTGTTATCTCTAATCTCCGGCAGATGTCTTAACGGTCTCTGGCTAACAGCAAACTCAAAGATTTTGCTCTGGGAAAAGGAGATTAGAGGCTCAACGTCGAGTACTTTAAAATCCTTTTACCCCCAGCGCTTTATTCTGGGAATCAGAATGTCATCAATAAGTTAGAACAGCAAGATATCCTATCGTAAACAGAAATGGTTCATTAAACAAAAAGGCTAACTCTTTAGATGAACTAGTCATTATCAGATCACAAAAAATACATTGGTTCTAGATAGCATTCTCTTCTCCCTGTACACTTGCTGTGATAAGGCAGAGACAAATGTCACCAAATATGCCAAAATTTGATTTTTTAACTGCAACACACCATTAAAAATTCAAAGAATCAGCTATTTAAGCTATGAAATATAATTGCCAAAATCAAAAAGTGAAGTATATGCAGTTTATGGTCTTCCCCCAATTATATTAAATTCATTTTTCTTCTTTTTATGGAAAGTAAAAAAACCTAAATAAAAAAATATTCATGGAATGGATTTATTTTAAACTACTTCGTCCCTCCTTTTTACTTCCTTTTACGAAGTAAAGGAAGTATTGTAATCACGAAAAATTTGGGGATTCATATTTCAACGAGAATGTAAACTTTGACCGCTACCGAATGGAATTTAACGATGTTTTTGCTGGTCATCTGTACATAAAGACTCTTCTTCCCCAAACAAATTATAAAACTGATTTAAAATGGATTCAGAAGAGGTTTTTTTGTGGAGTATTGTACTTTCGTACATATGTATGCATGTATCTCGCATAACTAAAAAATGTGTAGTCTCAGAACGTTGAAATTTTGTATACAGGACTGCTATAACATGTTTTGTAAATTTGAACATTAATAAACTACAGCTAACAGATCATAATTATTCCTAGCGGTTCATATCTTTGTTAGAAAACGCTATGTCACGCAAATGGCTCTACTAGTTGAATTTCTCATCTGAGATTAAACTGTTAATCTTTTCCCGTAGGCTAAGATTAATGTATTGTTGTCATATGATCAACTATTTAGCGAATAAAGAATACAAAAGCAAGTCAACACTATCTGCCGTTTCTTACCTCGCATTAAGTAGCAAATATTAAATGTCCGTAATAGATTAATTCTGGTTGAAACTTATTTAAAGTCAAGAACACACGGGACATATATGTCCCAGCCCTCAGTAGAAAATTAAATATAATCTGAACTATTATTCAATTAGTGCTTTTTAAAATTACGTTGAAAAAATAGTTTCAAGATTCAAAGGTTTTATTTATCTATTTACTAAATTCTCTTTGTAGCTTCTATAATTAAACAATGTTTTAGCTAAAGTTTGTGTATTAAAGACTTTAAATGTTAGGTAATATATTTTTCTTCTTCCAATTGTACACTGCGAAAAAAATGGGACAGTTCTATATCTCCCGTTCTACTGGGCCGATTGACGAAATTCAGCTTGCGTTTTTTATGTCTCAAAAGCGCGACATAGGATATGTATTAGATTTATAGGTTGCAGTGTTCTAATATAGGTATTTTGACGCAAAATCGGACTTTTTCTGAAATGACATGCCGATGCCTTTTCCATATTTCGCTTCTACCACTCAACTTATGCCTAACTATTGAATTTTGTAAAATTTGATGCGAAATTTACGAAAAATTTCAAAAAATTATCATGGCAAATTTTTTTGCAGTTTGCGCCAAGAATAATTCACTTGGCAAACTTCTTAATTTATAGCAACCTATTTGCCTTTCCCTTTTTTTCATTGTACACGAGGGGGGAAAAGTCATCGTTCACACTTTCAAATAATTTTAACAAAGTGGCGTTATTATCATTTAACAAAGTGGCGTTATTATCAAACCACATTTGGCGTTATTATCACTTAAACATATATGCCAAATTTCAAAACGCGCCAATATGTAAATTTATGCATATCTTAGAAACGTTTTAATAAAAACTCTAATTTTTTGCAGGTGTGCTTAGAAATGCATCTAGTTTAAGATAAATTTTATAGGTTCTAATAGAAAATGTTTTGGAAAAATTTATAAAATAAATTCAAAAATACAAATTTTAAAAATAAATCAAAAAATGTGCGAATTAAACTTGGATTAAGCCTAAATTTCGAATTCTGGATGCGGGAATCAAGTAAGTTTAATAAAAAAGAGATATTAATAAATTTATATCAAATTCAATTAATACTGAGTAGCTAAATTTTTGAAAGCTAATTTTTTAAAAACTGCAAATGCGATTTTTACAAAACTTGGTGGTTTGGCATAATTTGAGTCGTAGAATCTATATGTGGGAAAAAACTGGCATGTCATTTCAGAGAAAGTCCGATTTTGGGTCAAAACCTGGCATTTCATTATTAGAAAAATGTATTAGAAAAATGTTGTATATAAATCTAATACATATCCTAAGTCAAGCTTTTGAGACATGAAAAACGCAAGTTGAACGCAAGTCAATTGGCCCAGTAGAACGGGAGATAAAGAACTGTCAATTTTTTTCTTTCGCGCAGTGTACGTATATGAATGATTTAAGAAATCAGAGATCAAGAGGAAACTTTAGGTTTGGATTTATGAAAATTTATGATTCCTATCACTTGTAGATAAAAGTAATAACTAAATCAAAATTAAAACTGTTTCGAGAGGAGTTTATGGCATATTTTATCAAGATATATGAATTTGTATTAAAATAAAGAAAGAAACAAAATTTTATATTTAGTGAACAATTTATTCAAAAGTAATATTTTGGTCGAACGTGATATATAACTACTGAAATTACGCCATTGCTTTTTTAAATGAGTATGACCATAGGATATCAAAAATTGCTCATTCGAAATGTTTAGTATCCAGTGGCTTCGAATAAAAACATTCTACTGTCTCTGAATATTAACTTCTGCTTGAGAAATCGTAGATTCTTACATCAAATGCAAAACATCATCTCTCTAAGTGTTTAATATGATTCTAATCTTATTTCCATTTGGAATCCTGCATATTGCATATCCTAACTATAATCTGAAGAATTATTTAATAACCCCCTTTTAAATTAAAGGAAAATAAGAAAATATGAAGAAAAATACGAGTACGGTAGATTTAAGTGAAATACATTTATTACAATTACTTAGCAGTTATATAACAATTAAACCTTTCAACGGGAAAAACACTGATGTACGGAGAACTGAACAGAAAAGTACCGGGGTGTCATCAAAGGGTTGAACAGCAGCTCGTCTCCTCAATCATTCGATTTACGCCAAATGATTCGTCTCTCAGTGCACCGGTCCATCGAATTGTAGTTCGGAAATTGAAAGGCTGAAATTTCAATTAAAGACTCCTTATCACCAGCGGGGGAAAGGCAGTCATTAGGTTCTCCAATCAGGACATGAAATTGGAAAAGGAGCTGGGGGAAGGGAATAGAAACGCATAACGTTGTACGATTTTCATCTTCTCCTATAGAATGGAACAGAAGGTGAAAGAAGGAACAAAATTTAGAATTTGGGATTCGATACTGATGAAAGTATATGCTGGATAATTACAATTCATGTTTTCTTTCTCTTCTTTTTTTCGGTTATTCATTCAAGTTCTTTAACTTTTTTGAGCTTATGTTAGCCATTACTTTTATCTGAAAGACATGTGCTTTTAACATAAAATTACGCGTCTTAAAATCCTATTGATTCAAAGGGAAACGTCATTTTTCATTTGCAGATAAAAGAAACCCGTACATATCAAGAGCAACTATGTTTAGCAATGATTTGATTTTGTGGATTTTTGATACCTATCATGAAATTTCTGATTCAGTGTTAATATTTTAACTCATAAATCTATCATCATTCTCCCTATTAAAAGCGATAGTTGTAGCTGTTAAGAATATTACTTAATTATATATTAATTTGATTTATTTAAATAAAAATTAATTTAATTCATGATCTATCTAATTAAATACATTGCACACTTTTATAGAATAACATTATGTATTTTAACTCCTAAATATTGAAGATATATAACGTTTCCATGTTAGCCTAAATGCATGTATATCTAATATCCTAAAAATTTTTTATCTATTACACTTGGACCTTCGCTATTGATAATCTCTACTATTAAACCATATTAATCTTTAAAAAAGCAATTTTGGGCGGCCGATCGTTTAAATCTGAATTCTTTCAGACTTTTCTTAAAGTAATGTATCGCTATTATATAAATAAAGTATTCCTCTTTTCTTAATTTGAATACATCGCAAATGAATTCATAATAGTCAGATTTAAATATTTTTATTTTTAGGGTTGTAAAGCTCGGTTTGATTTATACATGATATCTGAAAAGGTCGTTGCCAAACTTAACATGTTGGTCTGTCATACCATGAAAAACGCACACATGTGCATGTTATGCCAAACTTAGCATGTTGGTCTGTCATACCATACTCGTATAGTCTATCATATCGTAAGATTTACGCAGAAACTTGTGTGTCTAAAACCTGAACGGAGACCGCTAAAGGACAATATACGCAGGCCTATAGGAAAAGGAAGGATGTCGAAAGAGGTGATAATATGACTTTTATTAAAGAGCATGTTTATATCGCCGCTCAACCGGGATAGTCGTTAGCGATGCTGATTACCGTACCGAAGGGCCCGATTTCGAATCCAGGAGAAGACATGGATGTTTTAAAGGTATAATGTCTGTGCCTCATGGGGCGCTCTAAATATAAATAGGCGAGCCGAAAATCGTCTCGAGAGGTTGATGGTAAGGAAAAAGGGATGGGAGACTATCGTAACCGCCACACCCGTGGTCCTCTTCATCAAAATTGGGAGCGGAGCTGAGCAAAGTCGTCAGTCACCTATATGATGCTCAAGGCTCTTGTCAAAGACAGGCGCAATCTTGCACTCCTTGGCAAGATGAATTTAGTGAGCACATGTCTGATGTTCCTGTCAGACAAGTGAGAATAATCATAACAACAACGTAACGCATGTTATATCACAAAAGATTTCCAAAATTCCTTCCATTCACCAAAATTGCTTCAGAACCTCGACGCATGGATTCACAGACCCGTTCAAAATTGACAGGTGTGTTATGTACACGTGCCACAGCTTCCACGATTCTGAACATATGATCCATGCTCTATGTTACGATATTAGAAATCCACCGGAATCAGGTCGGGAGATTGCAGTGGCCATGTGGCTGGTCTCCCTCTGGAAATTCAGAGATCAGGATGTGCCCTATCGACGTATTCCTGCATAGTGCTGCTAAAATGTGAAGGAACTCCATCATACTGAAACCAGATGTTTAAAAGAAGCGATAGGTTATCCCGTCGATTAGTTGAGGTAGCGATTAAGGGGCAATTAACATGTCGACGATAATTCCAGCCCAAACATTAATTTTTCAACGTTGTTGACGTTTGTGGGCACGTGTATACATTGGGCTTTTATGCTCCCACACCTGCATGTTGTTCAAGCGTAGAGCACCGTCTCATGTGAAAGAGGTTTTATCGGAGAACAATATTCAGGTGGAAAATCCGCATGTGCAATCCGTTTGTATAAATACTAGCGTTCGAATGCAACGTGTTAGAGATATTCATCATCGCACAACGCCAGTACTGTTTGGACGTTGGTAGGGCTGTACTGTGCCCTCGTGCAGCGAAATAATGTACACGCAAAACGCGCTCGGTTGCTCGGAGAGTTGTTTGAGAGTTCGTCTAAAATTCTCGAAGCACAGCTTCTTCTGCGACAGGTGTGCATGTAGTGCGTTCTCGACAGAATATGGTCAAAGCTCCTACCTTACGCAATCTGTAACGCAGTTATCCAAACGAAACATGGCTTGCCTGATGTCTGTTTGTGAAGCGCTCAAAGTACATCCTTACCACTGCTTGTCCATAACCATCCGCTGCACCATAACCATCCACGTAATGCATATCAGCCAATTCGGAGTTAGTAAACCGATTCATCCTTCTCCTGTCACGCTTCCCACTCCTCCCATAAGCCTGCGAACATTGCCCTCTAGCAGTCGCTGTTCGCATTTCCGCGCATAAGAATCTATGTAAATCTTCTTTATCATGGTATGGCAGATCAGCAAGTTAAGTTTGGCAACGACCTTTGAGACACTCTTGTGTCTTTAATTAGCCAACTAACTGTTTGCTTAATAGTGAGAATTACTTTCTAAAGTGCAATTTTTTGTGTGTTCTTATGAATCATATAAAAGAACAACAAATTTTATATGACTTTGATCTAATTTTACTTCAGTTTTGTGTCACTGATGTCACAAATCTGTTCTTCGCGACTTCCAGTTTATCAAAGGTCTTTTGAAAATAAAAATTGTTATTTGTCACTTTCTCAAAACATTTATCTTAATAATTATTTAACAAAGCAATCATGATTTGTAGGAGCAAGCGAATTTTCCTCTTTCAAAAATTGCAATTACGAATTATTCAGTCCACAATAATTTTTGTTCTGCGTGAAACATTATTGTTGTTGCCCCTAAATATTCTGATCTGAAAGCATCTATCACTTTATTATGAATACTTTGTACAACTCTGTCCCAAATATGGAAGAGAACCCGAGGAACGAATCTGTAAGGTCACTTACCCTTCTTTCTGTGCTAACAATATTTCCAGAAGACTTTCACCTTGACAATGTTTCATGCACTCACATGCCACAAAGATTCTGTTCGTTTATAAGCATCCATGTCGTTTTTCTACGGGACCTTGGCTCACGTCTGTGATCTCGGTTCCTTGGTTCAAATCTGTGACAGCTAGCTTACCTATCCTGATACTACCATGGAGGCCTATAAGACTATAGATTTGCTTATTCAAGTAAAATGAGTGAAAATGTTGCCATTGAGGGAATTTTATTGAAACCATTCCAAATAAATTTCGTCAGGAAGTATATAAATTATGACAATTACGAGATTTCAAAATCTAATGCACGAATTATTTTCACCCTTGTTTTTTGTATGCTTCATACTTCCATTTAGATAGACTTATTAACTAATGATACGCATATATATTATCTAGAAACACTGAAGTTAATGTTTAAATTATAAAACTAAACTTTTTATTTAAAATTTAAAGTCTTATAAATCCTCTTGAAAATTCATCTTGAAATTCCGTTTCTAAAAAATGACACAGCGTCTTCAATGCTATATTTTGAGAACAAAGCAACGGTAATCTTAAAAATAAAATAATGGTGTATAATGTTTATGATTTTAATGACCGCCAGAAAATTAAAATATAGTAATTTGCCAGTAAACAAGAATAACGTTTGACATAGGGCAAAATGAAATATGTTCTATAAGTGTCAAGTATAACAAATGAAATATGTTTCACATACAGTTTCTTTTTTAATCAACGGAGTTTCATATTTCTTAAGAAAAATAATTGTGATTATTTAAGGTCAAACTATCTATTATAGAACTAAAAATCATGTTTTTATGTTTTCATTTATGTAATCAAGTTTTTACAGAATGTAAAGAATTTTTTGAAATGCAGACTGCATTGCATAAACTGTAGCCTGCCTTTTAAAGTGATATAAATAGCATGAATACTTCGTTGCAAATCATAAAAATAATGCCACGGAGACACTAAAATCCGTGCACAATACGAGCCATTAGCTGAGTGTGAATGATAAAATGATTTCAGCTTACAGAGAATCATTCTTCATTGCTTACTTTGAAACACTCGGTGTAAGCCAAAAAATAATTAAACAAAAGAAATAAAATAAAACTTGAAGTTTATTTTTTATTTACTTTTACAAAACGATTACATGCATAAAAAGTGCTTTACAGGCAGTTTCAAATTATCTGTCATAATTGTCTTATTAGAATGACTGACTACTGCGAATATTTCGCTTAATAGTTTTATACATATTATACATATTTATTATACCTTTTACTACAATAACAATTCAACATTCTACTGTATTGTGTTGATTTTGCATTCTCATAGTAATCAATTAATTTTTGTATATAGAAAAACAACATGGCATTATAATATACTATTTATAAGCTTTATTCCAAATGTAGATTTACTCAATAACGAAACATTTTTAGCAGTAAGAAGGAATCTCAAAGTCAAGACGTTTGAGAAACCCACCATTTAATACGACAGAATAAATCCGAGTGCTACTATGGTAGACGGTTGCATGGATTTTTGGCGATTTTTTTTCGCGAGCGATACGACTTATTGTAAACCCATTGCTGGACAAGTTATTTATGGTAACCTATACTTTGTTGTCATTTTATTTAAAAAATTATGCTTTTTATTATGCATAAATATCGTGTTTTGAATATTAAAAATCAATTTAATTTTGCATTTTTATTTGAAATAAAAATTTTATTGTTTATGATATTTTGTATAATTTATGTTGTGTGTGATGTAATAAATGACATCACCTTGCTTTAAAAGTAATTGGTTTTAATATCTATAAATTTAATCTAATGTTTTAAACACTATTTATGGCTGTTAAATATTAAAATACAATTTAATTTTGCATTTTGTTTGAAAAATGATTTTATTATGAATGATTATTTAAATAATGTTAATTCTAGGAGTAATGTAATCAGCTCCCTGATTGGTTATTGAATATTTGTGCATTGCCGCGCCATTTTAAAATTTTATTTTTCATCTCTTCGAATTCCTTAGATTTCATAGGAAAAGGATATATCCCTTTCAAAGATTAATGTTGTTATTGGTAAGTCCAAGAATTGTAGTATCGGAATAAAAGATATTGTCCTTTGAGACTTTATTTTGGCCAACCTGGCTTTCCTAATCAAAGATTTATTGATAAATTGCTATAAGGGTCAGAGGAAGTTTATTTTAAATTTTTGGAGGAAACCTCGCTAATTGCTTCTTCAATGAAGTGCGAGAATTGTGGATCTCAGATGAAGATCGTTAGAAGAGCCGATTCTGAGGACGGCCGTATATGGTATTGTGATCACGGTGGAAGAAATAACCTCTGTAACCGTAAACAAATATATTAGATATTCCTCCTTTTTTACCGGCAATAAACTAATTGCTCTCATTTTAGCTCTAGTGTACGAAGTGTTCTTATTTACTTATTTTAAAGTATTTGAATCTAAGTAATATTTTAATTCTTTTAAACGTTGGCATGGTGGTTTTTAATTCGATATTTAATTTACGTAATATTTTAATCTAATTAAACGTTAGCGCAATGTTTTGATAGCGGTGCTTTTATTTTATTTCTTTGCTATATGAGAGTAATAATTTAACCTTACTTTAGTATTTTATACTCGTACTAAATGTATTTATTTACATTTGCCTGCGATCTTAAAAAAACAAAGTTATCGCCAAAAAATTAATCCATTATTTTTAACGATATTTATTTTTTTTTAAAGTTTTGAATACTTTACTATGCGCAAAATGCGTAAAAGCAGCGTTTTTCAAGATGGCTGACTATCGTAAAAACCGCGCCAACAATTGCTCCATAGTAAATCGCCAAAAATCCGTCTAACAAAGTAGTACCCAAATCCGCATTAATTCATAATTCAAACTTGACAATTAGCCTAATGTATTTCTGTAGTCATTTTGAATTTATCTATACTGTGTATATCTTAGTGTCTTTCTTAAGGACGCAAAACATTCAAAACTCATTTTTCTACGTTAAACTGCAAAGCTGTCTCAGGCTCAAATAGCAGTGATTTCTTGAAATGTTATACGGTGACTTAATCTTAGGCTTCGAGAATAAACAGCCGGAAGTCCTAAAGAGATTTTCAAACTAAATTTGAAGTTTTTGTTTTTCTGTAAATATCATATGCACTTCAGGTAAGCTAAGAATTAAAGGCTCCACAAAATGCTTATATGAAAAATTTTCAAACTTACAAAATTTAAGAACCGTTGGTATAGAGGAAGCAGATATTATTTCGGTATATATAAGCACCTCACTTGTAAAAATAACAAAAAGTTATAGATATACTTAAACATATTAAGCAAAATAAATATTTCAATAAAAATGAAAGGTTATTAAAATAAGCTTTTAAGCAAGTACGTTAATATTGGAACTTCCAATAAGAAAATTATTAATAATTTCATTTGCAAGTGCCATTGTGTAAGATAAAATCAGTTCCAAAATCTTTAATTCCCAGATTCCGTTATAACTGGCATCTTCTTTGCATTCTAGAAGAATTCATTTACTAATAATTACTTTGATTTTTCTGAAAGCATTTTATTTGCATTTAAAACATAAAGGTGAAAATACTTGCACACATTTATTGTTAAATAAGAATTTGATTTTCTTCGATTTCCCACTGGGTAAATTAACTTTCCGTCAGAATTCCGAAGATCCTTCTTTTATCTTATTGAGTATATCTTTATGTTATCGAAAAGGAAATTTAATGCAATAATAAAGTTGAAGCAATTTGGCAATTGCTATTGGGTGTATACTTTTTTTGTGAATTTTAATTTAAACGGCAGTAAACTTTTTTTAAAACATTAAAGTAACTTTTGCTACTTTTTGATCTTTTTTTCAACTTAAAAATTGTTTACATATCACTTATATATTTTTGCAAATATCGTTATTTAAGAAAACAAATGTATTTCATCCTTTAGAAAAATATAATGTAATACGTATGTAGGAGCAATCATTTCTTATATATTTCTGCAAATATCGTTCTTTAAGAAAACAGTTGACAAAATCTTTTGGGAATTAAGTTGAAATTCAACTAAAAGTTATATTGTAAATACTTTATTTTTATGAAAATCATGAGTTTATGGCAAATGTTTCGTGAAAAAAATGTAATAATATTATTAAAAATTCAAAAAACTTCTTCTAAGGAGTTTATTATTTCCAATAAGCAGATTTAGCCTGCTTGCAAAATAAAATGTATTATCATTTGAAGGGAACCATTACTTGCAAGCGTCGATTCAGTGAAATAAATCCAAAAATAACGTTTTGTGTAATTAAATCTTTTCTTTATTAAATGAGTGCACAAGTACCATTTTGGCATTAATTTATGGTAAAATTATTCGTATCATTTGGTATTATCATTCTGAATAGATATTTTAAGTATGAATACAAACTATTATAAAACTTAAATTCTTAAAGATATAATTTATATTCTAGATAGTAAGGCGTATCTGTTAAGCTTTAGATTATTTTAGGCATTCAAAACGGGAATAAGGATATAAGGAACAGATGCTTTATAATGTCATTATTTTAATATTCTTAGCGTAAAGGGGCGTTAGCCTGGAAGGGGTACGAGTCTCGGAATAGTATATTGCTTCGGTTCACTGTAATCGGCGTATCACTTTCTAAATTGCTGCCACCAAATATTATATCCGTGTATTATGTTTAAATAAGTTAAATAATAAAGAATATGCATGAATGTATGTATGTTTATCCCCCTGTGAAAAATCAATGGTACCTAGAGAGTCATCAAATTCTGAATAACGTAATGCTCCACCCGAACATGGATACCTGGAATTTTGAATTTCAAATTTGTTTTATTATCTATTTCATAGTTTGTATAACTTGAACGAATTTTTGATTAATTCAACGATTTCAAAGCAAGTAACAGCAAAATTGTAGAAAAAGAAAGAAAAAAACAAAACAAAAAAAAAAAAACAGTTTGTCTCTAGAGTGCGAGACTGTCTGGCGGAAATTCTAAGGATATTATGTTTTTATATATTTTGGGAAATTGCTGTTGACTTGAATTTTTATGATTTAAGTACGAAGAAATCTTATTTAATTAATACAGATAACACACAAAACCTTAAAATAACGCCTCTTAAATTTTTTAAACTTTACAGTAAACCATTCAAAGTTTAAAATTGCAACGTAAAGTTTTTTCATGTTGCAAGTTAATTTTATACACTGCTGATTTTATTATTTTACGTCATTAAAAGTGAAGTTTTAGTTTTATTTGGGTTGGTGGGACAATTTATTTAAATATAAGCTATGCGTTTTGGAATACCTAAATAGAGCAAAACTATTTGTTTCCAATCTCAGTGCAGTTTTAAAAAAAATTATATGTTTTGAATTGTTTTGCTTTTATGTTAATAGGATTGAACTTTTATTGTTTTATTTTATTTGAAACATACGATGTTTTAGAAAATAAATAATAACAGTTTTATTGTTTGAATCTGACGATAATAATGACAATAATGAGATAAAACTGTCTTTGATATTAAGTACACAATCTTTATTCATATAAAATATGATATTCCTAAACATTGAGTCCACTCAGTTACGTTCTAGTAAATATACATTTTATCAAGTAGAAAATAAAAATGCAGCTATATAAGAACTTGGAAAATCACATTAAATATATTCTCAGTAAGTCCAAATGAAATTGCCCCAAATGGAACACTTTCAAAATGTCCTAATGGGACACTTCGAATTTTATATTCAATACATTTTTCTCAGTGTATTATCAACATCTTTTAAAATTATTTTAGCAAACCTATGAAAAATGTAAGCTCTGGAAAAGCAAAGAAAGTTTGAAATAATTCTAACATTCGGCAGTTAATTATTTATCCATTACCTGTGAATCATTATCTTCGCCCGAAAGCCATTCAGATGATAGAAAACCTTAATGCGTAGAGTGCTCTCAGAAGCACTTCACTGATTGGAGAAACAATCATTTGTGATTACGAAAAATTGTTCTTCAGCTCGAAAACTTTATTTCTTTCAAAGAATCACAATTCGGTAAATTATTTACAGTTCCGTAATTTGCATGTTAAGTAGACATAAAGAAATTGTGTGATAGCTTTAACTGCTTAGAGTTAAAACTAACAATGAATCCAGTTATGGAGCGATAATTTACTATTTTTTTTCTTTTTTAATTTGTAGTTAACTACAAGAAAATATAGTTGTTATGAAGGAATATGTTCAAATTTTTTATTAGATATGAGTGGTTGCACTTGAGTATCCTCGCATCTGACTCATACTTTTCTAATTAATTCTTTCATCTGCTGTTGTATTACAGCGTCAGACTTTGTTGGGTAAACGAACCATAACTTGCTCTATGTAAATAAACCCATAAATACGTTGCTTTAGCAATGATACGGAATCCTTGCAACAGAATTGGCAGTGTGGTAGTATTGTTATCTCCCTAAGATAAGAAAAGAAAATGATGATACCTAAAACTCGTTGGTACTAAGAGAAAGTACTATACAATTATATCAAATGAGCTGAATATGCCTCAAGTAGATCGCTAAATTAAGAACCGAATGACAATGGATACAATGCATTATGCTTAAGATGTTCCGGGCTGTATATTTCACAAGTGCACATCTGTGTAGCCGCTGAAGGAGTGGCTTCTAGAATGGACCAATGAGCATCCAGCGATATTTCTGTCATGTTACATGATCTTTCGCGTGCTTTAAGATTTAAGCAAGATGGTTGAAAATATTCTGCCACACAATTTTCAGTACAAATAATTAAAGCATCGTCGATTGCTTCTGAAACTTTTCATTGCGAAGTTAGATCAAATATAGGCAACTATGAACTACCTGGTTGAAATAAATACAAACACATGTTGGATACTTCGCAAAAATATCGATGTGAAATATTACTTGATAAGGGATAAATAAGATGAAGAAAAGAAACATGTGATAAACATCTGAGCCCAAATGCAATCTTTAAATAAAACTATGTGTATGAGCAAAATATTTACACCAGTTATACACTGCTCGACATTGAAAATGCAGCACCAAGAAGGAGTGGTTAGAAAGTGATGAAATTTGGAAAAACGATAGAGACAGCAAGCAGCAATAAGTGATCTTTATTTCAAAATTCTAGTCAGAATACATAGCGAGAACGGCGTCGTGTGGTCGGGCGTTATTCTGCTAAAAATTGCATTAGGCAGCCCCTGAAGGTAGGGGATTGTCACCGCCCGCAGTACATTATCCACGTATCGTTAGGCCGTCATAGTGCTCTGAATACGAACTAGGGGTGACTTGGAATCGTAGGCAATAGCGCCCCAAACCATTATGCCACGTTGTCGCGCGATGGAGCGTTCCACAGTTACTGCCGGATTAGATCTGTCTCCACGTCGATGCCACACACGTATGCAGCGACTGTCACTGGATAAACAGAAGCGTGACTCATCTTAGAACCCGACGTTTCACCATTCTGTCAATCACATCGCTCCAGTGCGGCACCATTCTAAACATTGGCGTCTATGCTGTGGGGTCAACGGCAGTCTTCTTAACGGTCGCCGTGATTGCAGGCCACGTTCAACCAATCGACGGGAAATGGTTCTGGTCGACACGGGAGCATCCAGTGTATCTTGCACATGCTGCAGAATTGCGGTACAAGTGACTTGCAGGACCGCCACAGCTTGTCGGCGGATTCGTCGATCCACGCGTGTTGACGTCACTCTGGCTGCACCTGCACCCCTCCTTCTTCCCACATTTCCTTGTTCCAACCATGTTCGCCATAGCCGATGCACCGTGCTCGTATCCATGTGGATTGACGTAAAGACCAACCCGCCCTTCTCAGTCGGATCACCATACGCCTCGTAAAATCGTCCATCTGCTGGAATCGCCTTTGTTGACGGCGGCCTGGCATTATTTCCTATTACACGTATCCTCAGGGACAAAAACCAACTTTCTTTGATAATTTGTCTGGCAGACATAACGACATGAATATTACCCATTCTGCACGTTCCTTCCCTTATATCTTACTTCACATGCGTCGGAGAGCTGCGCATAACTCAGTGACGTGCGTCTACTTTAAAATTTGCATAAATTTCTGACCGCTCCACTACTATGGGAAAAAAAATATGTCCATTCGACTATGGAAAATAATTATGTCGTTTCAGGAACAGTCCGATTTTGTGTCAAAATATAAATCGAATATATATCCTAAGTCACGCTTTCCAGACATGGAAAACGCAATTTTAGTTTCGCCAATAGGCTCAGTAGAAAGGGAGATACAGAACTGGTTCTTGGTGTTGCATTTTCAATGTCAAGCAGTGCATATGTAAATGGAAGTCAGCACTTTTTATTGCAGTCTATGTGAAAAAGATGTTCTATAATAATAACCAATGCAAAATTTTATTCAAAGTGAACTTTACTAATTTGCATTCGTATACGTTTAGTGTGTTAAATTTCACGTTTAATAACTGGCTCACTCTTACTACTGTCTACACAAGAAATACTCATCAAACAGGGTGAATTTATCTTATTCAGAACTAATATATTCAATTTATTTACAGATAATTTTTAATGTTAGCAATGGATTTAATTAGATCATATGTATTCTGAATTTTCATATGTATTCTGAATCTTGCACTTTAAAAATGAAAAGAATGCAAGCACTGAAATAAGAAAACACTAGATTCATTGTAACCCTTTCAGTCATTCTCAGTTCAATTTAAAAAATATGCACTTGAATTCTCTTAATCCACATAATTTGCCGTGAACATCAATCCAAATATTAATGCGTTATAAAAATCGCGAAAGTAAAATGTCAGCAATTAACTAAACTCAGAAAACGAAAGCACTACAAGATTTCTACTATTACGCCATATATTTATAACTGCGAAACAAATGCAAATTAAAACGTAAACAACATATGCTCACATGCACGAAGATTTAGCGTCACAAGAGCAATAGCAGCTCATTGGTCCATTTTCGAAACCCCTCCCTCAGTGGCTACGCTGATGTGCATTTGTGACAATTGCTTCTAGGCTTGGGCCGGTTGAATGACCAGACACTCATTTATGGAAAAATACTCAAACTGTAAGGTAGAAGTATACTGCGCCTAACAAGTAACCAATTCAATAAATAAACCATTAAAAACGTCAAGAGGATAAATGATAAAACAATTGATAGATTCAATTCTACTATTATTTTTTTGATTTATTTTCTTAAATCTTGATTCTTATTAAGTTAAGATTAATAGATTCTTATTAAGTTAAGATTCTTATTAAGTTAAATCTTGATTAACATTTCAGTATTACAAGTCAAGCATAAGATTTAAGAAATCTCATTGATGTAAGGGCACCCTTTAAAAATTATAATTTTTTGATGTATAATTAATTCCATTTAATTAATTAATTCCATTATAATTTAGTAAGCAATTAATATCCTAACACTAATTCTCGGAAAAAAAAAGGTGAACAAGATTTCTAGATCCTCAGTCCTACCGGCAAAAGAGGCTTTATCAATTATCTCATAAAACATTATCTCATATTTCTCAATTGACAATAATTTAGGATGTTAAATTTTATAACACGAGAGCTTCTCAATTTTTTATCTGGTCAACAAAAATTTATCAGCTAGACGGTCACCTTAAAGGAAAGAAAACAAGACAAGAAAAATAATTAATAGATGTTGCACTTATCTGGGTAGGAATTTCTTGAGGTAATGAACTTGAAGCCTTGGTAACGAGAGAGTGAACCTTCCACTGGGACGACACTATTCAGTCTACTTCTCATCAGACAGGAGTTGACAGGATAAACACGCGAGTCTGCTGGAACATCCCTTGTAGACGCTGGCTCAGTACTCAGGTGAACAGGCTGATTGCAGTTAAGTCCCAGAACGGCATACTATTGGGCAGAAAGCGACGCTTAAAGCATTAAGAGTAACGAGGCAAGAATTTTGCGAAATAAAACCCCCCATTAAATTCAAATAGGAAAGAAACAAAATTACACTAGGATAATTCTAGTCCTTCAATAATTACAATTAAGGAACTTAAATCTTTAGTCAGTAATTTCTAGAATTTCGCTACATAACAGTGCGTGTTCACAAATCTTATCTTTGCGTGATTAAATAGTTTTTGGAGGTCAATTTTAATTTTAGTTTAGCTTTTTTCAACATTGTGGTTGCTGTTATTGTTACTTATGCTCACTTGTGTGACAGTAACATCAGCTCAAGCCCACGAAAATCCTCGTGGCAAAGAGCGCAAGATACGCCTGCCGTTGTCAAAAGCCTTGAGTACCTTACAGATGACAATGCGATTTAGCTCAGTTCCGCCCCCAATTTTGATAGGGTGCATCCCGGGGGGACGGGTCGAGGGTCTCCTACCCCTCTCACGTTCCACCAAACCACACGGAATGACTTTAGGCTCACCGCATATTTAGAGTGCCTCCATGACGCACCGACACCATACTTTTACAAACATCCATGCTTTTCCGGTAATAGAACCCGGGTCCTTCGGCACGGCAGTCAGCGATGCTAACCCCCATACCGGTTGGTTCTCGCCGAATTCTGGGACAAAATGCAGTCGCCCAAACCATCTCCAGCTTGACGTCAGATTAGCGAGATAGCGATTTACCTCCATGTTAAATGGACTTTTTCTGTAACCTTCTTTTATAAGAAACGCTATAGCCTGTAACCTTATTATACATAAGACATAACGATTTTAAACATAATTTCACTAAAATAATTTACACTGTAATGACTTGTTCTCTTTGCCATCATAAAATGAACTCGACATTGATGCATGACTGTTTGGTGAATTATCACATTCTTTAAAATACTACAGAGTCAGGAAAATAGTGTAAAGAACACTTTACTTTACACAAATGAAGTTTATAGTTTCCACCAACTCGTGCTTACAAAAGACAGCCCTTTTGGCTTAGCTCAAAAGGTAATGACTAACTTAAAAATTAATGAAGTGTTATGTGTAGTCTAATGGCTTCACAGATTAAATATCGCGCAAGCTGGCTCTGTCTCGAAAGTCGGCGTAAAGAAACCTAATGGCAAAAATAAGTCAACGCCACAGAATTCTAATTTCTAGAGAATCAAAAGTAGCAACGTAGCCTTCAAGCAGGTAGCACACGCTCTGAATTTACCTTCCAAAACCTTCCTTTAAATACTATCTTCAACCTAATTTGAATATCGCGCATACTAGAAATTTGCATTCTGGCACGGCAATGAAATGATACTTAAAAGGAAAAGCACAGTAACTTAAAATAACGGGTTAGAAAATTAAACGATACTGTATAATATATTTACAAAATTCTTAAAAATAGATTATTTAAATATATATGTCAGCCGAGCAATAATTAAAGTAGATATGTCTAGAGTAAAACTTGGTAAATAATTAAGTATTTTTGCAAGCGTTAATAAAGTGGAGTTTTACAGACAAATGGTCAATAAAGGGGAGTGTTTCTTGGCGTATTTTATACTACTCAATTTTGACAAGCAAGTTGTGTATGAAAGTATATTATGAATAACTTTTAATTTTTTCTCTGAGTTTTTTTTAGTAGTTCATAATACTTTAGCATATTTCTAAATCATTCTAATTATTAATTGTTAACCAGACGCTTAGATTCAAAGATTTTGAAGATAACAGCAATGATGGCTTACATATACTTTTTTGGGAAAAATGTAATCTTGCAATAACTTTCTTAAATTGTAGAAAACGCAGAAAGTTCACCATAAAATGTTGCGTGCTTGGCCTAGTTAGTAATCAAAATGCTTATAGAACTTTCGTTAATAGTAATTTTAGTATATAATATTGATTGCAAAGTGTAATTTATTGTTGTTTATTTTAACATGTCATTTGTAACTTAATTTTAAACTACAGGTGACAGGTGACGGATGACGGGGACGCCTGATGTTTAACAGAGGTAAACAGGCATATGTCCCGTCCCTCCCCTATCTAGTGATAGCAACTCCTAGGAGCCTCATATGGCCACCTCGGGAGTTTATTGAAGAATTTTACGTAATTGTACATTGCCATACAGAGGTGTCTAAGAATATATTAGTTTTGATCGATAGGCAAATAATTTGTTACATCTTGGTTTGTTAGACACTAATTACAACATATACAAACACATACGCTTACACTTGCACATATAAAGACTCATACAAAACACTTGTAAAACACATATAAAACACATATAAAACATGTAAGCACATTATAGAATAATAGAAATTAGATACTAGTTTGCACACACTTATACAAGTAAAACATATACTTATAATGAAACATAATTAAGCTAATACATTTTATACACTTACACTAAAGACACATATAGATCACATTTAAAATGCTCATGTAAACATAAATAAAGCATAATTTTAAACTACAAGGTAACTTTCAATTTAAAAATAGCCATTTGATAATGAGTTAATCACAAGAATTCTGTCATTTTGCCAATTATTGAATCAGCTTAAATTAAATAAATTAAAAGCCCAAGACTGAATTTTAAACATCTACCCCTTAAATCTGCATCTGTGGTTGTTGATAATTATTATATTTTTTAACATTTTATTAATTCTCAAGTTTTCTCTTTTTTCCCCGTGTTCTTGAGTTATTAATGTTTTATTATTTTCGTTACGGAGATAAGGATTTCCAGGTTTGATAATTCATAATCCAAAGTTCTTGCCCTAGTTTCAAAGCTTGTGATTTTATAGTTCTAATGTTGATTGCAGTTATTTGCACATTTTGTTGTTTATCTTGTGGTGATGGCGATAAGGAGCGCGCCTTGCGCCCTCCGATAAGTGTGGCAACCCTAGAGGAGAAATTTCTTTCGAGCAGCGAGCAGAGCGAAACAGGCAGGCTGTCGGGGAGTATGCGCGATGTTCCTAAATAAAGTTTAATTTTTATTGTGCACTATGTCTTGTTAATATTTATATTAATGCAGTAAGAACATAATCTGTGATATGGAATTTGAGGATTGGTGGTAAAACATAACTGGAAATTACCATAATGGTAACCTGGACTGTGTTAAATCGTATGAACAGTTCTCAAGCACTTTCGGTTTTGACTACAAGCCATCACTCAAGATCTCCAAACCAGAAGTAATGGATTACATCGGTTTTCGTCCTCCGGATCACAGATGAGTAGTAATTATAGATCATTTTATAATTCTGTTTTCTACTTATCATTTAATTTCATTTTTCTTTAGTTAAATTTTTCCTTTTATTTTGGCTTAAAAACCTTGCACAATGTCTGATGTTCATGCCGTCCAAATTCCGGTTTATAACCGATCAGACCCATCTTTATGGTTTATTATGTGTGAAAGTACTTTTGCTCTTGCCACCCCCAAACCTATCACAGAATCCATTACTAAATATAATTATGTAGTTGCTCATCTTCCTCCAGATATTGCATCAATAGTACGGGATTTACTTATGAAACCAGACCCTATTGATCCATATGCAAAGCTTAAAACTGAGTTAATAAATCGTTCAGGAGAATCTTCTCAGCAAGAAATTCGCCAATTATTATCTGGAGAAGAATTAGGTTCTCGACAACCTTCCGATTTGCTTAGAAATATGAAACGTCGAGCAGAATCTTTAAATGTTCCTGATAACTTAATGTTAGAATTATTCCTTCAACGTTTGCCTTCGACTGTTCAGTCTATTTTGGCAGCGGTTTCCAATTTAACTGTAGATAAAGCTGCAGAAATTGCCGACAGAATTTTAGAAGTAAATCCAACCCCAGGGACTTGTGCCGTTTCTCGCACAGTCGATCAGTCTCTTGAGGATAAATTATTTAAACAAATAGAAAAATTAAACAAACGTATTGATCGCATTTCTCTTTCTCGTGGTCGCTCGCCAAATCGCGGAGATCGCAATAAGGAAAGAAGCAATTCCAAAAGGAGAGATTATTCTATTTGCTGGTATCATAGACGTTTTGGGAAAAAGTGTAGAGATGACAAATGTACAAAACCTTGTTCATGGCAGGGAAACGAAACCAGCAAAGAATAGAGGCGACTTATTCTTTGCCTCAAGTTTCACGTCGCCTGTTCGTTCGTGACCGTAGAACAAACCTTTCATTCTTGGTCGATACCGGCTCTGACGTGTCCTTACTTCCAGCAAATAATTCTCAAAAACGGAATTCGTCCCAACAAACACTTTTCGCTGCTAATTCTTCTACTATTCATGTTTATGGTCAAAAAACACTTTCTTTGGATTTCAAATTAAGACGACAGTTTACATGGACTTTTCTTATAGCAAATGTTAGTACACCCATTCTTGGAGCAGATTTTCTCCATTTCTTTGAATTGGTGCCTGATCTCAGAAACAAATGTCTCAAAGATTTAAAAACGCATTTTAAAACCGTCGGTTGCGTGAAAAATGCAAGCATTTATTCAGTAAAAACTGTATTTAGTGATACACCATATCACAAAATTTTAAAAGAATTTCCTTCAGTTACTAGATTACCAGATCCTAACCAACCTGTTAAACATAACACCGTTCATTATATCATAACTAAAGGTCCACCTGTGGTTGCAAAACCTCGTCGGTTAGCTCCAGATCGCTTAAAAATAGCAAAACAAGAATTTCAAACTATGATGCAATTGGGGCATTTGAGACCTTCGAGCAGCAATTATGCATCCCCACTTCACATGGTTCCAAAAAAGGGAAGTCTGGAATGGAGACCTGTAGGAGATTATCGAGCATTGAACGCTCAAACAATAAAAGACAAATACCCTATTCCATGTTTAGCCGATTTTACTGCTGCATTGCACGGTACTAAAATTTTTAGTCATGTCGACCTGATTAAGGCATACCATCAAATACCAATTAACCCAGCCGACATCCACAAAACCGCCATATGCACACCATTCGGTTTATTCGAAAGTATCCGTATGCAATTCGGCTTATGCAATGCATCTGCGACTTTTCAACGTTTTATAGATGAAGTCACGCGGGATTTAGAAGGCGTTTACGCTTTTGTCGATGACTTGCTCATAGCCTCTAAAGATTCTGAGGAACATAACTTCAGGAATATGGACTTTGCATAAATGTTTCAAAATGCACCTTTGGTCAAACATCTATTGATTTCTTAGGATTTCACCTTAGTGAAAACGGAATTGAACCTCTTCCTGACAAAGTAAAATGTATTTTAGATTTTCCTCAACCTACCACTCTCACTCAGCTTCGCCGATTTTTAGGCATGTTTAACTTTTATAGATGTTTCATACCTAAAGCAGCACATATTCTTTCTCCTTTAATAAAATTATTAGAAGGCTATATTAATAAAAAGAAATCTCGTTCTCGTGTTCAGGATTCATCCCCACAATTAAATTGGAACGAGAATGCTGAACAAGCCTTTATTGCTGCCAAAAATGCCATTGCTCAGGCTACCCTTTTGAGACACCCTATTCCCGGAGCCCAGCTAAGCATCTGGGTAGATGCCTCAGACGTCGCAATCGGCGGCACACTTATGCAGTTGTCTCAACAAACATGGGAACCTATAGCATTTTTCTCTATGAAACTCAGTAAAAGTCAACAGAAATGGTCCGCGTACGATAGGGAATTATTTTCTATTTATTCTGCAATTAAGAAATTCCGACACATGTTAGAGGGCAGAAATTTTATAATTTATACGGATCAAAAACCGTTAATATACGCTTTTAAACAGAACCCTCATAAATGTTCACCTCGACAATTGCGCCATTTAGATTTTATTTCTCAGTACTCTACTGATATTAGGCATGTGCAAGGTTCAAAAAACGTCGTTGCTGACGCTCTTTCAAGAATCGAAATTGATTCCATAACAAAATCTCCATTTTTGGATTTTAAAAAATTTTCGGAAGCTCAAAGGCATGATCCGGAGGTACAAGACCTTCTCAAAAACAACACATCATCTTTGAAACTGGAATTTAAACCGTGCCAATATTCTGATGGTAATATTCTTTGTGACATATCAACGGACATTCCTCGTCCATTTGTTCCGAATTCCTTTCGCAGACTCATCTTTAATCATCTGCATAATCTGTCACATCCAGGAATTGCAGCTACTACGAAGCTTATTTGTTCTCGTTATGTATGGCCCGATATGAAACGTCATATCAAAAATTGGGTGAAATCCTGTGAATCTTGCCAAAAATCGAAAATTACTAGGCATACTAAAGCACCACTGGGCACATTCTCTCTTCCTGATGCACGTTTTTCAGAAATCCATATGGATATCGTCGGACCGTTACCTCCATCAGAAGGCAATGTGTACCTTTTAACTCTCATAGATAGATTCTCCAGATGGCCTGAAGCCATTCCCATCCCGGATATGGAAACGGAAACCATTTGCAGAGCCATCTTCAACTGTTGGATATCTCGTTTTGGCTGCCCATCGATCATAACAACAGACCAAGGTTCTCAAATGAGATCCGCACTTTTTGCAGAATTCATGCGCATTTTGGGTACGAACAGAATCACAACAACAGCCTATCATCCAATGTCAAACGGCATTGTTGAACGATTTCATCGACATTTAAAATCTTCTCTCAAGGCTCACGAGACCAATAACTGGACTGAAACACTACCAGTTGTTATGCTTGGTATTCGGACAGCCGTAAAGGAAGATCTACAGTCATCTTGTGCTGAACTGGTGTACGGCACAACTCTCAAGCTGCCTAGTGATATGATAACGTCATCTAAGATATCTCCGTATGACACACAATTTATCACGAATCTTAGGCATAGAATGCAACAATTGAATCCAATAGCAACATCTGCACATTGCCAAGAAAAATGTTACGTAAGTGCTACCTTAAAGTCGTGTACGCATGTATACTTACGTGTCGATCGAGTAAAGCCACCTCTGTGCCAACCATACACAGGTCCGCATAAAGTTCTTTCTAGAACGGACAAAACTTTCACAATTGATGTTAACGGTCTGAAATCTACTGTGTCTATAGACCGTGTGAAACCAGCCTATTTGCTTTCGGACTCTAATTTGCCTGAACTGAAAACAAATAAAGACTTAAAGACAGTTCAGCAGAATAAATCTGCAAACGAACTCTCTAAGACACAAACTGTCACCAGATCGGGAAGACATGTACACTTCCCTAAGAAACTTGCTTCTTACATAACAATTTAAAACATTTTTTTTAAATTCATATCTTAACATATTTCTTGTTATTTCATGTTTATTATATGTGTCAATACCTTGTTATATATTGAATTTCATTTTGATCTTTTCTAATTTTATATTCTAATTTTGTAATCATGTAAAAATACCCGACAGTACGGATACTCTGAGATAATTTCATAACCTATGTCGTTCCTTTGAATAGCCATTAAAGGAACTGGGGGGAAACTCTGTGGTGATGGCGATAAGGAGCGCGCCTTGCGCCCTCCGATAAGTGTGGCAACCCTAGAGGAGAAATTTCTTTCGAGTAGCGAGCAGAGCGAAACAGGCAGGCTGTCGGGGAGTATGCGCGATGTTCCTAAATAAAGTTTAATTTTTATTGTGCACTATGTCTTGTTAATATTTATATTAATGCAGTAAGAACATAATCTGTGATATGGAATTTGAGGATTGGTGGTAAAACATAACTGGAAATTACCATAATCTCCAACTTTTATAAACTGAACCCGTATCAAATACAGAAATTTTAAAAATTAACAATTTTAAAGAATTATATTAATCTCTACGTGGTTTTATAATTCAAGAAATGCAAAACTGAGAAAATTGAATCCTCGGTGAATTTTAACAATCACTTAAAATAAAACTCTAGAGTCATGTGAAAAATGTTCAGTGCCCTCTCTGGAACTCCAGCCTGGACCTCTCAAATATGCACCGAGCGTACTACAGTTACATCACGAAGCATGCTGGTAGGAGTGAAGAAATACCTTATAAAACATTTGGATTTGTTGCGAGCTAGCAATGAACTTTTCAAAGTTTAAATTGACTTAAATTACACATTTTTTTAAAGATTTACCATCGTTAGCTATGAGGATTATTAATCATTTTTAATGTTTTTTTAAAAATAAAATATGAACTTTTATCTTCTATGCTACTAAGTGAATTTAATTATGGATTCAAATGCCATGGGAAAGAACTCCAAAATTACCTTTCCTGAATACTGTTAATTGATAAAAATTAAACTATGTTTATTTACTGAGAGAAAAATCTCAGTTTCTAGTTCCAACACCAGTATTTTTTCATTTGCTATTTTAGAAACTGAGAAGCATATCATCACAATATTAACCTAAAGTAAAAGTGAACTGAAAGCAAAATAGGAGCGAAAATAAACTTATGTCGTACGTCTGATTAATGTAAATATTTAATAAAATATTTATTTTGACTCTTAAATTGCTTAATAGAAGATCTATAATATACACAGGAAACGTACTGAAAGCTTTACACATTGAAAAAATACAAACTTTTATACATTTACTGGTGTTTACAAAATTGCAATGTCGAAAAAATGAACACTTTAAAGATACGAAATAATTTATTCATAAGCAACGACCGAAAATCGAACTCATCTTTCGCTGTAAACGCTTTCCTTACAAAATTTTAAAATACTCTCTTTAGGGATATCTTAAATGGCGTAGGTATACTTACGTACAGCGTAGAAAGGTTATTTAATAAATCACATAGACCTAATACCCTATTAAAACATAATTATGAGATGAAATTCTACGAAACTGTAGAAAAATTGTTGTATTACCGAAGTAAGGTATCTAATTAAAACTGTATCTAAACATATATTCGCATCTTTTTAGTCTGCAGCAATTTTTAGTCTGTTAAGGAAACCCATTTATTAATAAACAGCTTTCTAGATAACGATCGCTTAAGGTAAATCCATTCAAGTAATGGTTCCAATAGTTTTTTTTAATATTAATTAACTCTATATTTAAAATTTTATGAAGTTCTAGAGCCCATCTGAGATTCTAGAGAGTTTCTCTTGAGGATCACATATTTCTCTTAAAAATGTGCCCAGATTTTACACTAGCCGAATTTGTAAACTTACTTCACCTCATTCCATGATTTATTCTACACATAACAATTGTGTTTAACATACCTTCTCAGTAGTTGCAGTAGCATGAAATCCTTTAATAACTGAAGTTCTTGTAATAACAGTTATATGCACTCAAAGACATGTCATTAACCAGCAAACCCTTATCAATCTGGTCAAATCTCTTGTGGATTATCCTCGTTGTTCCAGCTACTGGCACAAGCTCGAGTTGATCCTCAGCTGTTCTCAAGCTGCTTCCTAGGTTCCACTCGTAATGTTAACTCAGTCAGAAAATTGCCCATTGATTTTCAGTAAATGCTTCACTAACTCAAGTCTACAATTTACACACACCTCCAAAATTAACGAGATGTGCTTCTTAAATTTTTATCAGATAATAACTAAAAATACATTATTACATCTAGCGTTAACTTTATTATTTTTTGTCTTTAAAAAAGATGAAGTAATTTATCTTTAAAAAAGATGAATTAATTTTGAAACCAAAAGAACACATTTTTACAGATTATAATTATTCACATAGTTCTACAAGTTAAGATATTCTTAATGTCTGCACAATATTGTATGTGCAGGAAATGCTGAAGTTTGACTAGGAAGTAACTTTTCTTAGTTTGAAATTTTTAAGAAATTAAAGTACGTTATTTCCTGCAAAATAAGAGGACAGTATGAAATCAGGTTTTCAAAACATTCTAAGAAATTCTTAAACATTCTTATAATTCTTAGTAAGGAGAAAATCAAGAATTCTTGAATTAAATATATACCTCACTAAAAGTAGTCAATTCTACCCAATAATTAATATATTAATTTCGTAATTTTACATGCAGTCTTTTAAGAATGGATTCAAGAAGTTAATCTCAGTTATTGAAAACTTTTGTTCCGTTCCTCTTGAAAGTAAACTGAGAGACTCATTGGTTGTAACGGTATGTTATAAAATGTTATAAAATAGTGTGTTTTAGTGGAACGTAAAGTGTAAAAATTAAAGATGTTATTTCAGTTGATAATGGGTGCAGATACTATGAATAATAAGCATAGTAATGCGTCTCTAAAATAGATCACCCTATCATCTGTCAGAATTATTAAATGATGGATATATCTCATTTTGTAAAAACATTGACAAAACAAAATTAAACAGTTCCCCTAACTCATGAATTCTCCTGTAAGAAACGAAACACAATTGCATTTGATTGGCATTACCTACTATACCCTTAGGATTACGAGGGTGATATATTGTTTTCTAAACTTTGAGAAGCGCTATATTTCGTAAGTGATAAATTTGGTTTCACCTCTAAAACTGGCAGAATGCCAATTATGGCTTAGAGCTGGAAATACTAGAAGTAACAAGTTTGTCATGATATCTTTGTCTTACTTATTAAGTGGCTTTTATTTTTGGGCATGCCTGTAATACGAGGGTTATTTCTAAAGAAAATAAAAATCAAATGAAAGAAAAATTTCAAAAATCAAATTTATTTTCAGATTCTACATACGTTTCTCTATTTTTTAAAAAAGTTGCCAAGTTTGTTTAAACACTTGTCTTACCTTAGAACTAGATTTTGAATATCCTCTTCATACAAACTTGCCACCTGTTCTGATAACCAAGAGATCACGGCTGTTTTCACGTTCTATACTACAGGAAATTCGTTTGAAAGATTGCTTATGGTGAAGCGTCTGTTCTCAAGAACTTTCGCATCAACTGAAGCTACCATATCGTCTGTGATCATAGATGGGCGACAGGAGCGGGACTTATCATGGACTTTAACGCTGCCAGCTTTGAAGTCTCTGACACATTTATGCACTTTGCCTTAACTCATAGCAGTAGCTCCGTCAACTTCACAAATCTGCCATTGAATGTAAGCAAGTAGACAGGTTGTTTTTCCGACAAAAATCATATCACTGTCTTTACCTTGCACGGGGCCTGCGATTCGATAATCTTGAACTTTTAACGACGCAGAACAGACCGTACAAGTTACATACACAGCTGTAACTGAACATATTTGCTGACAAGGAACACGACTCAAGCACTCGTTGCCTCCCGCGCGACACGCATTAGTGTATACAACAAAACGGCCCTTACTTAAAAACACGCTACGTAGTTTGTTTCTCTAAGAACATCTTATTGGTTTGCTTATGTACTTTCAGTTACAATGCTCTGAAACATTAACTACCCTAAAAAACTTTCTTGTGCGTCTTTGACTAATTTTCTTTCTGCATCGTTGAATACTTATCCTTCGCTATTTTTCTGGACTATCTGCTTCTTGAGCGAGTTCTGGATGATATTTAGAATGCATCCATGATTCCATCTAGTCAAAGAAGCAGTTTCAAGTTCTTTACCTTCGTTTGACCAAGCAATAGCACTTATCGGTACCCTGCGCGTAGCGAAAAACGGCGAAAACACCGATTCTGCAGGTTTGGCTAAAAATAATACCTTTAATGTCTTTACACTACGGAGAAATTTTAAAACGATCTGGGCATAAAATGTTTTCAACATTCTAACAGTTATTTTAATGGCACACCTACTACAGCCATTGTTTATTTCCTTTTATTTCTTAATTGCCTCATTATTATAAATCCTTATATAAGAAGATGTATATAATTAACTGCAACCTTAACCTTCCTACTGAAATAAAATTCAATTTCCCAATGCTCAATTTAGGACGAATTTAATCTTAGCGGTGTACTGTGACTGTAACAATCAACAAACTTTGTGCAGTCTACTTGATTTTGAATACTGAGTGATGCAGAAATAAATATGTTGTTTCTCATTTTTCACTTCTGAACTTGCAGTCTGCTACTCAATTCAAAGAGCATCTTCCTGTGTATTATGAACCAAATTTGATATGCAGCATCAAAAACAGAAGTTACTGCTATATAGATGTGAGCAGAAAAACCTGCCAAAGTAAAATGCTCAAGTTCTTATCTGTAGCAATGCTGAAAGCTATTCAAGCACTATATACGTGCTGTAATAAGTATATGATTTATATATGAGAACAAGAGCCTAAACTAGAAAAAAAAATCACGTATATTGCTGGGCAGGTTTGAATTAAAAGTATCCTGTGTTCATATTTCGCATTGCACTTTTTAATGAGCTGAATTAAACAACAGGTTAATGTTACGAATATTAATTATAAATGTTTTAGGATAAATATTATAATTGATTGATACACGAAAATTGTTATAAATATATTCTAGAAAACTAGATAAAGAAAGTGTTATTTATAGGATTTTTCTTGCGCTGTTTTCAGTAACATAAAGTTTAGGAAAAAAAAATATAATTTGTACTTATATTCACCAATATAATGGTAATAAGCTGACTTATGTATATATATAATATCTATAAACTTAAAGCATATAATAGTAAATGTAAATTGGAGTCAAAGCAAGGCAATTCCTCAACAATATTAATAACTGTAACCGGGTATAACACGTTTAACACAATATCTAAACAAATGAAAACTAAAATAAGAATTCATAGTAATACAAACTCGAAAAATCAAAATGCAAAAGGAAAACACTGTATGGGGGCGTATAAAAATATACGGACGGGTATAAAACTTTAGTTCGGAGGGATGTAAAAATTTACCAGGACGGCTACAAAAAATGTGTTTTTAATTTTTAGCTTCTTTTTAAGCTTCTTTATTTATTATATATATATATATATATATATATATGTATATTAAGTAAAAACTATTCAAACACTGAAAATGTTTTAACAGTCATTTTAAGAGATTGTATTTTTTAAATCGTATTTTTTCTGTCTGTATGTTTCCGATAAATCCTTTCATTTAAAGTCATAAAAAATAAAAAATATAAATAGAACTATTTTCTATGTTTATTATCATCTACTTAGTAGAAAAAAGGATGAATTTTGTGATGAATTGAAAAAAAAATTGGAAGTAAAATGTATTTTAAATCAAGTTTTTTATTCAAACCTTTTACATGTAGATGCTCTTTTTAATTTTCCTCAAAAATGAATTCCTTAATTGCAAAATCAATTCTTAAAAGTATGAAGAATATTATGTTAACAGAATAAAAGATTTAAGAAAAACAGTGAAAAGCTAAGATGCTATAGAAAGTGTTAATTAAAAAAGATATTTAAACTAAAATAGATAAGTAAGTGCAAAAGGTTTTTTTTTTCTCTCAATCGTTTTCATTAAAAAAGCATTAAACAATATTCATGGAAAATAAATGACAATTCTCAAATAAGTAAATTATTTAAATGTTACTAAGACCGGTTCAAATGTAATCAGAATTTCAATGTTTATTTCGATTGTTTATCTTAAGGATTATTTAGATCATTGCAAAGCACGGCAGATGAAACTACCTAAGGTAACAACAACAAGATTTTGGCTTCCTTGCCTCGCAAGACTGAACCGCAGTACAGGTTCCTTCGCCTCTTAGAACCAGGCACAGATGTCCAACCACCGTCCTCGCACCTTGGAAAGAAGGACGAATCGGCTAAGGCAACACTGGTGGTCAGATTTGTTACCTGCCAGTGGCTTGGGCAGCCCGTCACTGTGGCACATTACCCAGCGAACCCGAGTGAGCTACCGCCGGGCTACTAGAGCCACACCGCTCTAAGACCTGCCAGACCACCGGGCCGGCCAATGACTGATCTTTCCGGGGACTTCAGAACCACTAGGTTCATAAATTTCATACCCTCGTGGCCGAGACTGCCTAGGTACAGATCCTAGCCAGTAGCTTGGCAGAGTTTTCTGCGTTGACTCCCGTGGGGTACCTTAAGTAAGGGCTGCGTTCATGGAGGCACATTTTAAAGAAAATATCTCGCATTACAGTAACATGTGAGGACATACCATGGACATTTCTATGCAGCAAGCTATTTCTCCAGGATTTAGCAATGTTTAGTTGTCTTCATATTCAGTCATTCGCGGGGCATCTTTAACTAACAGATATCATTTTAGTAGGAATCAAATTTACGATGTGTTGATATACGAAGTGCACATGACAAGCATTTTTTTTCCCGATATGTTGTATTACCTTACCTTCAACTTTCTCAAAATCGTTTTTCCAACAGTTTCATTTCTGTCGCTATTTTTACGGAAGATAGGTTTCAGCATTGTGCACTTTTGTAATATTTCGTTCATAAATAAAATGTTGCGTAATAACATTAGCTATAAAACTGCCTTTAAAAAATGTTCCTCTAAATACAACTTAAATGCTTTAGAAGGAAATTTACATGCAGACAAAATGTATATGCGTCATTTTGTGATTAACTCTTAAGTCAAAAATTTGATAAAATAACCAAATGAAACTTTCGTATTATTATATTGCATTTGCGAACCACAGAGTTTAATGTTCTAGCTTCCAGATTCATCTCCAATTTGAACGAAACTCAAACAAACCAACGTTTTCTTTAGGGAGAAGAGGAAAAAATTAAGTTTTTTCGGGAGGGGCGAAGGAAGCAAAGGAAGGTAACCGAAGAGAGAGAGAAACACAGACAAGAACTTTACTTCTTTTTAATCAAATCTGGCGCACATCGAGGAAGGATCTTTGAACAGGGGGGTCCGAGGGGTTACGTAATGGAGTTTTCTTTCCGACTATCCACTAAATGAATTCCTTCCAGAAAACGTCACGAGAAGGGACAGATAACGACCTCATTAACTGCCTCAGAAAAGGGACACTTCTTTTTCCGCGGACACAATCCTTCCTCCCCTTTTCTTCCTTCCCGATTTCTGGGTTGATTTTCTTTCCTGTCCCTTTTTACTTACTTGTTTTTTTTTTGCCTGACACAGCGGTATTACCTAATGTGTGATTGGTGCTCACGAGTGAACTAAGAATCCGTTCGTCAAGATTTCGTACATCGTTATGCCATTAAGCTAAGCTATTCAGGCACTATATACTTGCAAGAATGCTTCAACATATCCTGAAAATTTTTAACGACTCCCGAATTAGACTTCTGCGTCGTTAACTCCATAAATTTAGCACTGATTTTAAAATACCCTACTTTTTTAAAATTAAAAGTTAAAAAAATTAATACGTGTATCTTCTAAATCATTTTAAAATCTAGTTCATAAGAAAAATGGGTCATTTCTTTAGCATTCTTTTGAAGTTAATTTTAAAAGCTATGTTTATCACTAATTTAAGCTTTAAACAGACAAACTCATCTATGACGGAAATAAAAATGTTTATTGTTTTGAAATTTCAAGTCATATGCTTATTTTACTTTATTAAATTACATTTTCACTCCCACTTCAGTATAATAATAGTCTGTTTAGTTTTATGATTTGCAATTATTTCCATGGATTTATAGAATTTATGTTAACTAACCAGTTATAATGATTTGAACTTTAACATCCTCATTGTATAGCCCTCGCCAGAATGAAAATCAGTTGTTATGCATTTAACCAGAGTGTTTAAATTTTCAAGTTAGAACTTATGGCAACGTACTGTCGCCAGCTACGCCAACGTTATTCCGACTTCAACCATCTTGCTAGCCATTCCTTCTTACATTATTTTTAAAATGCAAGTAGCGGAATTATATACTGTAGCAAAAATAGGGTATTCTGTTTATTTCAAACGTTCAATGAAACATTTATCCTTCTTACGGATATTTTAACCTTCTTACGACTTTGCCATTGCTTCAGAAAGTGATAACTCGTTCTCCAATCTAATAGGGTCCGAAAGACAATGTGTGTCCAATGTAAGCAGTACCCTACAGAGTTACATATTTCGTTAATAAATTGCATTAGGAATAGTGTAAAATTTTACTGTAACATAAAAGCTATCTGTCATTTATAACTATCTCTATCATTTATAAATATTTAACATACCATTACAAAATATGAAAGTAAGCTGAGAAACAGAAAAACCTTGAACTGTGTTTTATATAAAATTTACACACACATATATATGTAAATTTTATATATATTCAAAAGTTATATATATATGTAATATACTAAGCGCGCAGTCATGTATCCAGTACTTTTAACTTCTGTCTGTAGACATGGTTGGGTGGAGAAGGTAGGAATAAGATAATGACTATTCAATCACTGTTGAATACAAGTAATTTTTGTACACACAGATTTTTGTACACACAGTCGTCATTTCAGACAGGGAAGCATAAGCGACGCGAAGTTGTTTGCATGGCAGAAGTCAGGAAAAAATGGAAGCGTAGTGCTCGTGACTCAGTATTTATACTTCATAGGTGCAGAGTATTCTAAGCTATGATTGGTAAATATTAGCTTTAGTTACCTTTTTCAAGAGGTGTTATGTAATTTGGAATGATCTCGAATTTAGGAGAACAGATCTATTTAGGGAGTAGAGTTCCAAATTTAGAATGTTAATTTTGTGGTCGCCAATTATTTTTTAATTTTTTAGTTAGGTTACGCAATTACTGAAAAGCCTCAAGGGCTATCTGCCTAAAGGGAGGGATGCCTTCGTGGAGGACTTTCTAAGGGAAACTGGCTCGTATACACGTTACACATGGGGAAAACCACGAAAACGCCCATGCAGCCAGCCCGTTCGCGGGATTCGAACCTCGGACCGAACTACCAGTGTTCAACGACTTTACCGCTCGGCCGCTGGTGGGCGACAATTATTTTTTAAAGCAGCCATCGTATATTGTTATATCTTACACACACGCACGCACACACACACACACACACATATATTAATATATATGTAATAATTCCGAAAGCATAGAAAAGGACTCAACTTGCAGTCTTCATGGCTGAGAGTGAAGGCTTACCGGTGAAGATAACAAAAAGTGAACTTGACGAATTTCCAGTCTTTATTTCCACGCATATAAAATAATCTCCATAGATGTTTATCCAATCATAATGCAATATAATAAATTGCCATGTACATTGATTCTTAAAATTAAGACCCATGCGTTTTAGACGGGAATACTATTAGCAGGGTAGAAACTAGGAAGAGATACTATTAGCAGAGTAGAAACTAGCAGAAGAGACGTAATTAGCTGCCAAGTTTGATGTACAAGTACGATAATCTACGATTAGTCAGTTAGTAGTGTTACATAACGTAGAAAAATCTTGAATTTAGGAGAACAGATGAATTTAAAGGGATAGCACTAAATTTAGAATGTTAATTTTGAGGTCGCCAATTATTTTTTAAAGCAGCCATTATATTTTGTTATATCTTACATGGTTCTAGAAAAAAAAAACCATATGAAAAAAGCACACAGGAATACTGCTCACAGGTATTAAATGCGCCATAGGAAAAAGCCCACACAGAAATATGCCCACATAGAAAAAAGAACTCACATGGAAAATTGCTCACTTAGAAATATGCTCACACGGAAAAAAACTCACATAGATATACGCTCACATGGAAATAAGCCCACTGATAAATAAAATACGTAGAAATATCCTTACATTAATCAGTCAATAAATTAATCGATTTGAACACCGCACACATACTTAATTTTAAAAGAAAAATTATTTGATCATTTAAAAAAATTATTGGACGAATGCCCACATAAACCTTTTAAGGGGTGGTATATAAAAGAATGAAAACTATAATAAAAGTTTGCATGTACTATACTATTTTATACTATCGCCCCTGTGCGACACTATTATTCCTGTAACTGCAAATAGTTAAGTTTTGTTTTTTACTCTATTTTTGCATACTTTTGATGTGTATTTATAGAAATTGGTGTTTGAATGTAGTTATGTAAGTTTGGAACCAAAAAAGTTCTAGAAGAGCAGAATTTTTAGTAGAACTGTAGAATCATTATGAAGCAGCCTTCGAAGAATCTCCTAAAACCACAAATCGTTAAGAAAACTTACGATTTGTGGTTTTATTATTTAATTCATTTGTGGTAACATTATTTAATTCTAGTCATCCCAGTATGTGGTTTTTTCTTTGACGGACTGAAAAATGATTTAGCCTGTCAACGTTTATTATTAGCTATTGTAAATACATGGCGTACTGAAGTAAAAAAAATGCATATATATATATATATATATATATATGAAAACTTACATTTGGTAATCGCGAATCATATAAGAAACTATGATGAAATCGATGATAAAATTAGATATTTACATATATTAGTTATTATTCAGCACGTTTATGTATTTATAACTTTTCGAAATATATGTTTATGATTTATATATAATAAAGTATTTTACGCAATTTAAATAAAATAATTATTTATATTTGCTTATTCTTCTAAATGTTTATATTATAAAATATATACCTTACATTTACTATTATTTTATTCTTTTAACAATTAAAATTCTAGTAATTTTTCACTGTATAAATTCTGTTTCATTTTTCTTCCTTCTTTTTCTCCTTTTCCTAATTCAAAACGGCCCGTTTGTTAATCGTATATAGCAACTGAATCTACACATACGTTATACAGTTTTTGATATATATATATATCACAGATGTTTCGGTAATTTAAATACTTTTTCTTTGAGCAATTCAAGTAGGTGTACGATGTTCAAATCGATTAATTATTGACTGATTAATCTAAGGGTATTTCTACGTATTTTATTTATCAGTGGACTTGTTTCCATGTGAGCATATATCCATGGCAGCTTTTATCCGTGTGAGTATATTTCTAAGTGAGCATTTTTCCATGTGAGATTTTTTCTATGTGGGCATATTTCTGCGTAGGCTTTTTTCTTGTGAGCGTTTTTCCGGTCACCGTCTTACATATACAATATGTATCATATATACGATTCCTTTCCCAGGAGATAATCTTAAATAGAAAACTCATAATAATTATATGCACAGAAGATTTCACTTTGCCAATTTTAGCGTTATCATTATCCGAAGCGTTATGTAAGAACCTGCGTTTATAGACTTATATAAAAATCATGCGAGAAGTGTTAATTTGGAAACGATACAATTTAGATAGTTTTAGTATAAGCATATTACTATTTTTAAGAGTGAAAGGAAAAATAATTGAAAAATAAAGTTTAGGTTCTATTGCCAATTGAAATTAGAGTTATATCTTATCTATTTTTTTAATTTACACGTTACTATTTTAGTGTAGAAATAGTTTATGACCAAACTAAAAAGAAGAAATAAGAGTAAGAGGCTATCCTAAATTAAAGTTAGCATTTTATCTTACCATTTTTTTTATATATGTACAAAGATTTTGCATACATTCTGATAGATTTCAATTTAGAAATTTTAATTGCACGTTCTTTCTTTGAAACTTGATTATTTAATTAGGTTTATATTGATTTTAACTCATCGAATTAACGTTTTCAGAGTTTTTTTAACTAACAGAATAACAATACCTGTTGCTTAATTTGACTTTTTGACTTTTTTTTTTTTTTTTTTTTTTTTTTTTAAAGTCCAAAGGGGCAATTTGGCCAGAGGGAATATTAATTTCGTTTTGACATTTCGCGTCGATTCACGATAAGCGTTGTTTCATATTTCAAATTTTTGCCACCAAATATTATCTCGCTGTATTATATTTAGAGAAATTAAATAATGAAAAATCTGCAGGAATGCATGTGTTTCTCGCATTGTGATAAAACAACGGAACTTATAGCCATCAAAATTTGAATAACGCAATCTTCCATAGAATATGGGCATATTAAAGCCCTAATTTGAATTTGAAATTTGTTTTATTATACATTTCATACTTTGTAACACTTCAAAGAATTTTTTATTAGTTTTGATTAGCATACTCAACGAGTTCAAAGTGAGCAAAGGCAACACTGTACGAAAAAAAAAAAGCATTCTTATCTCCAGCGAGAGAGACTCTGTACCGTAAATTATAAAGATATGATCATTTTAAAATTATTTTGCGATATTGGTTTTGAACTGAATTTTATAGTTTAATTGCGAAGAACATGATATGCAATAAATAAAGGTAATAACAAATAAAATAGAAAATTTATCTCATTTATTTTACTGGTGCATACTGAAACCATTGGCTAGCGAGCCTGCGAAAGCCGGAATATTAATTTTAATTAGATATGGGTAAGTATACCATCAGCGACCTGGGTAAATGTACTATTTTTAAATAAATCTTAAGAAAAAGACTTCTTTTGATAATTACCATTTTATTTGTTATTATATCTTTAAGGATTATACCATTTAATATTTGAGTCCGAAAACATTTACTAGTGGTTCCGGAAAGATACAATATTGTATGTGTTTGTAATTATTTACCACTAAATATTTATTACAAACTGAAGAAAAGCCTAGTATATGTTTAAGTATAAATAATCTCTAAGTAAGAAGAAAATATTTCGAGGACTGAGATTCATCTTCCAAAATTCAAACATAATATTTCCTTAAAATACAAAGTTTAAAACAGCTTACAGTTTGAAATGTGGCAAGAAAATCATAATCACGAATTTTGGAATTAAATTTTAAAATTTCTAATGTTTCGTTCTTATTCACATAATATATTTCAGGAGTTCGTATAAGGACATTTTTATACATGCATATTTATATATGCGTATAAGGACATACATGAAATATTCCTGAAAGGAAAGACGCAGCTTTAGGCTTGCAAACTTCAGAGAGTAAATATATAAGTTATGTCAAGTAGATTTATATTTAGCAGTTCATCGTTTTCAGAATCTACTAATGCTGAGAGTGATTACAATACTTTTATTTAGAATTTGGATTTATAAAAACTGTACATCAAAACTGATTACGTTAAAGACCTTTTTTATAAATACTGTGAATGAATGTTTAATTTAATAGCTAAGAATGAACCTGATAATTTCATTTTCTGTTAACCTATTTACGAAGTTTTAAAAGGAAGATTCCACTTTCCGCCTGTGTGCTTTTTGCATCCGTAATGATGTTTAACAGACACATTGCCCAATTTTTCTCACTGTTACCTTCGTCCCCAATTCAACTGGATATTGCCTTATTCTGAACATTTGCCCTTTTACTTTGTTATATGAATTTCAAGAGGCTATGACTGACATTTTCTCCTCTTCCTACGCATATTTCGTTTTCATTTAACGTTATATTAATAATTGAGATTGTTAATTCGCTAATATTAATAATTGAGATATATTATTAATATTAACGAAAGTAGAAGCACGAGGAAGTTTTTGCTGACTCGTAAAATTAATATTAAATTACAAATAGTTTATCTCTAATAAAATAATTTTATTTTAGTTTCACATATAATTACCAGCTCTAAAAATACCTAGAATCATGAAATTTTAATAACGTAATCCTCCACCCGAACATGGGCTCCTGCACGGCCGAGTTTAGAATTCCAAATTTGTTTTTTATCTATTTCATATTTTGTAAACCTTCACCAAATTCGTGATTAACAAACTCAACGATTTGAAAGTGAATAATGGAAATACTGTATGGAACAGACATTTTTATCTCGAGTGCGCGAGACTGTCTATCCTATATTCTAAAGATAAGCTGTTTTTAAATATTTCATGTTGTTGAATTGAATTTTAAGTCGTCCGAAGGTAAGTCCGAAGAACAACTCTCCTTTGGGAGCAATATAAAATCCGAAAGCTCCGGGAAAATAAGATTACAAGAGGAAGTCCATTTAACATTGAGATAAATGGTTATCTTCCGACATTGGAGAGATAGCGACAAGCTAGCGATAAATTTAGCGACTCATTTTCGTCGCCAAATTTGGCGAGAAATCTCCAAAAGTCACCAAATTTGTCAAACATTTGCCTACATTAGCAAATACACTTACTATGTGATTTTTTCAGAGTACCATGAAGCAATAGACCTCTTCTGAAATGAGGAAGTAAAAATACATATTACGGTACAACAGTAACAGAAAATTTCATAAAAGAATAGTAAAATAGAACTTCTACTCGCGCATCAGCTTCAATTATTGCAAACCGGAACTATTAATTAACGATTTGCAGAACAACGAAAGTCGCTTTCAAAATACAACTAGCCACAAAACAGTCGTTCTATAAGTTCTAAATGATAATTAAAGTCTATATAAAAAGCTATGGATCATACGAGTAGTATTTGAAATAAATATATATATGTTTATGAGCATGCTTCTAAAAAGTAATTTCTTTGTATTTTAGCTTTTTCGTACCATAAAAGTAATGTCTGTTTCAGCTTTTCATCAATATGCATAATATTGCCTTTCAGACGCTAATTGTGCTTCCAAGACCATTATCAATCACGTTAGAGCAAGGAAAGTTGCGCTTGTTATTTCCTATTCTAAATAAGAGATATCTAAGTATACATCTGACGATTTCTGTGATGGTGTGTTTTTGGAGAGGAAGATGAAACCTAAATCACGCTTAAGTCACGACCGAGAATATTTCTGCTCAGATGTCGAAAGGTGGGCAAATCACAACGTTGGTTAAAATGTCATTTTTATTTTTCAGAAATACACTTCTGTTTAAAACTGATGTAACATTAGCGCTAAACATGTCCCGCAATTTCGGTATGGGTAGATAATGAAAAAGAAGACGGAGCGAAGGACGTTGTTTATTCAAGCAACAACAAGCGAGCAAAACCAATGCGTAATCACTTCTGTTCTATTATAGCCAGAACGTCATTGTGTTAATTTTGAGCAACGACTGAGCTACCAAAGTTGCAGTATACATAAATTGCAAGGAAGGACTGCCAGAGTGATGCAGCAAAGCAGTTTTTTTTAATTTATGAATTTGAAGATCTATTGCGAATTTATTCCAATCAACTTTAGTAATTTTGTTTCATAGTTTACATTTTACATATATACTTGTTAATTTATTTTGTTAACTTGATACTTGATACTAATTCAGAAGTCAAACAACAAAAAGCAGTGTTATATTTTCAAATTTTCACAGGACTAGTTTCGATGGATTTTACCGAACCACCATCCTCAGCTGCAAAAGCATCGTTTTTGTAGCTGAGAATGGTCGGCTATTTGGCTAGGTATGTTTTTTGGCATTTGCTCTAGAAGAGACCACTTTCATTGCATTTCCATACCTGATCAAGAGTGCATCATCCATCTTCTGTAATTTTAACAAGATCACATTGGAATTCTTTAGCATCCAGTTCATCTGTTGATGCAGTTTCGTTTTTAATTTTTATCTTATGAAGAACATGTCTCTTAACAAACCATCTCAACCAGTCTATACTTGATGAAAATTCATACGTCCTATTTAATTGCGATGAAATTCTTATCCTCTTTTCTGTTATAATAGCTCAAAGTACTAAAACGATTTTCATACTGTTTTCAAGTGTTAAAATTTCTACTTAGTAATATCAGTGGCTGTATACCTTACTGGTATTTGCATGAGACTATTATGATAATGTTAACTTCATTATAAATTGTATTTTGCATAGGTGAAATTACACCGTTCTTTTGTAAGTAGTTTGAAATGAAGATGTTGGCGAAGCCAGTACATCTACAATCAGATGACATCAAATATTTAAATTAATATTATTTAATTAGGGTTTTTTAATTATTTTAAATAGTTTACTTTTAGTTTATTCTTAAACTGCTTTTAAACTTTAGCCTTTGGCTTCGATGACATCTCTTCTATTGAGGTGAGGACCGGATTTTCCAAATTAATGTGTATGTAAATTCTCAGCGCAGTTTGATTCCTTGATGACATTCTAACTATTGGAATTCTTTTTTGTGACTTCTCGATCTATATTACCAAAGCTTTTTCCAATTTTTCCTTGACAGTATGTATTGTATATGATGATGAATCAACACTCACATTTGTTCTAGAACGTACCGACTTACTGCAGCTTAATTTTTCTTAATAGCTCTTACGGCACCTTCATGTACACCAAAATAATTTCTAGCATTATAGCCAGTTACAAGACTATATAAAATTTTAATTCGCAAATAAATCGCTTTCTTTCTGTTTTTAAGTAATAAGTGATTTACGTGACATTATTGTAGGGGCTACGAAACATGTCTTATTTTTTATTTATGAAAAAGATGTATGAAAAATTTGTAATCTTACAATTTACTGTCTTTGGCAAAATGAATACATTTATATATTATTTTACTTTGAAATAAAGCTATATTCTGAAGCTTCTGAAGATTTAAAAAGTCCGTTTGAATACACACAGTTTGGTAAGAAGAGAAAACAACTAACACGTGACGAGAAGTAAGTCACATGATTTACTACTCGCCATGGGGAGGCGCTTTATTCCTCTTCAGTAGCTGTTATGTAATTTATTTGTACGTGTGTGCGCTATTATGCCAGAAATAAAAACTGCCTTTCTTAGAATTTAGCTAAGAAAAGACCTTAAAATAGGCTTGTTCCGCTTTTCTTAAATCCAAACGACATGCGTAAAAAGAGAATGAAATACCTATTTTGAATTCGTGTAAGATCAAATTTGTGTAAAAAAGATTTGCTTAAAGACCGACTTAACAGAAAATAATAAAGAGAAATTCAATTTAGGTAATTTAGAAGGGGATAAAAAGCGCATTTATATTTTAAAATAAGGACGATCTATTGAGTTGCTTTCTTTCATTCTTTTTGAGCAGCTGCTTATTACGCTAGAAACTGTTTGGTAAATGTTAAATGCAAGAAGCTGTCGCTACTGTTTGGTAAACACAAGTCCAAATATTTTTGCATATTGTATTCTAAAATTACATCTTTTCATCACAAATTGTTTAAATGTTTAAAAGTAATGCAGGTAAACTGTTTAACAAAATTAATTTTTGAAAAGAAGGTGGCAGATTTTTTGGATCTAGTTACTGATTCGGTATTATATTTATTAATCATTTCAGTTCAGCATAATTTGTGTAAAAAAAGTTCAATTAAAAGAGCATTTGCCGTGTGCATCCATTATGATAGGAATTACCAGCGGATCGAAAATAATATACACTACTGCGTGATGCAGTCTGTTACTTTAAGGCGCTTCAAGGCCGCTACTAACTGCCTCCATTTTCAATCATAATTCGCGTCTTCTTCACTGTACGGAATTTATTTTCAGTCCATCGTGTGAGACTGTAATTCAGCCTATATTCATGTGCGTTTCATGAAGCTAAACCAGTTAAACTGAAATGAAATGGGATATAAAAATTAGGCAACTCAATCTTTATCCCCATGGTTACGAATCGACAGAAAATAACTCTGAAGTTCCCATTTTAAAATAGCAGACTCTGTGAAGTAACAAACTGCGATACACCAACAGATTTTACCGAAGTATTCATAATATTTTTATGCTAAAACTTAATCTTTCAAAAAATTACCTTCAAACCTGACTGACATCGTTTTAGTACTGTGATGTTCCATGAGCATTTCTAACTATTGTGAAACTATATCTCTTGGATAAATGAATCGTAACAAAATCATCGACATAATTATTTTTAAATATTTATTTTATTATAAATTAATTTTCTAATAGCTTCAGATTTCGATAAAAAGTTTTACACATATGAACAGTGCGCTGCAATATAACAAAATCGCAGTTTACAGGAAAAACGAAACTAAATGTCTCTCATCTGAAACCAAAAACACTGATTTAAGATTTCAATAAATTTTGAATATATGTCTACATTGATAGTATAATTATGGCAAATTTTTGCTTAAAATTTATATGCTTGTGAGAACCACTTGCTTATCAACTAAGTGACAATTGTACGCGTAGTAAATTCGTATAGGAACAATACAGGAGAAGGGTTAAAAGTACTTTTTATTAAACTTTTTAAAACTCACACGGCATCGACTTGACGCTAACACACTACGCCACGCTTGGGCGGTAACTCAAATCACAAGAACTAAAATAAAAAGTTGAAGATATGGCCAAGTAGTAGAAATCAAGTTAACAGGGCTCAGAAAACTCTTACTTAAAACCGCGTTGAAACTAGAGGCAGTAAACTAAATACTGTTATGCCACGTTAAACCAGGAGTAACTGCGAACGTAGAAGCTTACGCTACACAGGTGATGGCAATAGCCTAACTCTCTAACTTTCCTTCTAAAACTCGGTATTTAAACTTTTTCTCCTCAAGGTAGATTTTGAATTTCTTCACGTGCGCTATCAAATTTAAATATTGTGGCCTTGACAATTAAGGGAATGAAGGTTTATAGGAAAGAACTTAAATAAAATTGGGTAGATAAAAATTTATATAAACCCTTACATGCTATTTCATACTTAATTCGTAAATTAATATTTCTTGTCCTTTCCACATTATTCTTCCTATTCACATTTTACTTACTGAGCATTTTATTTTTTATTTTCAATACCAATTATACTTATTATATTTCTTATTCGCACGTTTCAAACTTTTCACAATATAACCATAAGTAATCGTAAATAATATATGCATATGTCAGAGAAATGCTAAAATACTACACCAAATGGCCACTTCCGTCTTTCTTTTTTTTCCAAGTGCATTTTATTCGGGCGACACACGCATAAATCTATTTATTCCCCATGCATTTAAGTATTTAGTGTAGTTAACGCATACCTAAGAAAAGAAACGAACTAATCACATTTTAAAAGGAAGAACGAATTTGGGTCTTATTCTTTATATTTTAATCTCTGTAAAATCGCTTAAAAATGGCTGAGAAATGTCAAAACATTTTGGATTTATGGCTTGCAGTTATTAATTGATTAGGGAAGGGAAGAAAGTACTCGAAATTTAATGTGTCTTTTTATACAATGGAACAAGGAGTGCTAAAATAACGCATTTTTAATGTGCTTTTAATTTGAATAAGATTTGAGAGTATTTCTTTTGAAGCATAAAAGAAAGTCATCAGTGAAAACCTTCAAAGAAATGTTTATCCGCAAGGCATTTAAACTGCACTGACATTGAATTTTTAGGGAATCGAATGAAACAAAGCATTTTATTAATGTATTTATTAATAAAAATATATGAATATCAAGTACTACTGAAAAATAACTCATAGGCTTTCACTTCGAATTAAAAATTAAGGATTTATTTTTATTCCTTCACGAAGTAATTAATAAGCATTTAAAAATTTGTCTTATTGTATGTGATTATTTTTATCGGATTTATTCTTTTACATACTAAACAGATTTTGACTCTCAAAATGCCTTTTCTTTAAAATCAAGCTATTACTTTAGTTTCAATAAAATGGAAAATAATAAACTCCAAATGAATTATTTGTAAGATGAATTTCTATTTTTCTATTAGTACTATTCTTCTTTAACCTTTCCTTAATTCTGCTGATTTTTTTTCTTTTGATACATTTTATATCTATTTTGTATGTAGAAGTTATAAAAAATATATGTATTGTTGCTTTTTGAAGTTATTTCTTATTGCATTTTACTTTTGTAGTTATTTCTCCTAATCTGAGACGGTCTATGAATTATGTCCTCAAAATTGGAATATATAGTCAGCTTAATTTGGTGAACACATGTTTTTGCTTGGTATATGTATGATAAAAGATTCAAAGAGACTTAGATCTAAGAAATCTTCAGAGAAAACATGTCACACTTTATCATGTTGTCCAATTGTCCGAGGATTAAGAACATCTTTCATTTATGACACTTGCCTCCAGAGTCTTGCAAAGACATTTTTCATGCCTCATATGTTCTTCTAATGGTCATTTTAAAAACTGTCCTTTCAGCCTCTCGTACTTTTCGCTGAACTTTTAGAATTAATATTGATAGCGAATTCTTTGAACAAAGGATTATCGGGATTATAATAACACACAATCGTAAAGTTAAACGAGTACAAAAGTACATTACGTTTATTATAGTTCGAGTTATTTGTTACGATTTAGTAAAAATATTATTACTAATTTCCAGTTCATTACCAGTTTGTGGGAATAAAACAAACAATTTGCTTTACAATAAATGTTGTGACTGCGGTTTGATGTAAAAATGAATAGTTTTGCTTATTGTCCTTACGGATGAATTAAATAATAATTGAGACAAATGAATGCTAATGAAGATTCTTAATTTTCATCGTCTGTTGAAATGCGGTTTCATGTATAATCCGATAATTTTGAAAACTACCCTATTACATAAATAAAATTATTACATTTGTTTAAAACGCATTAGCCGCTGGTGTTGCGTTGACGCAACGGTCAAAATAAATGCGTATATAGTAAATATAACTACCTAAGATACTTTATACCAGCAGATGATTTTGTGTAGGGAATATTATGAAGATTATTTCTGTAAAACATATTTGCCTTCAACAATAATTTTATTTATAATAATTAATCTCATACTTTAAGCAAAATTTAAGCAAAATTTTGAACCGGGTATTTTTTCCGAAATTATTTCATGAAAGAATCGCCGTCTTTATGAGTGATCTATTTTTAGTCAAGGTCACCGTTTATCAGAACATTCAGGGCTTAATTCCTAAAACTAGAAGTGCCGGAGCCCTATGGAAAACCGCCATCAAGGAGGAACAAGAGTAAATAAATAAATAAAATGACTGTTAAACTTATTAATAATTTTAAAATTAAATAGTTAATTACTATCAAATTAATTAATAGCTATTTAGTTAATGTTTATAAATTGTTATTTAATCAATAATTATTATATAATTAAATAATTAAATTAAATGTAAAGAGATAAATTAAAATTTAATAAGCGATTTTTAATATAATTTTATTGGTAAAAATAAAATTTCGACTGAAATTGTTATTCAATTACATAAAAGAAGTGCCGCAACCTTCGTATTTAGGGCCCCACGTGCGCTCCAGCTAGAATTATGACTTATTACAAAAACTAAGAAGCATCAGAGCCAGGATCCGGTGAGCTCCGGCGCAATTTAAGCTCTGATCGTAGGGGGGGGGGAAGTTCATTTATCATCACAAAAATTAAATACACTTAAAATATAGCTGATGAAAATTCAGATAATGCTAAAAAGAGAGCGAAACAGAATGAAGGTATGAAGGTATGACCGCGACTCTTTGACCGCGGCTCTTTGTGACATAATTATAGCCATCAAGCGGATGTGTGTCAGGGGTAAAATGAGTCCTAAATCTGACCCCTAAGGATGAATGTAAAGTTGCTGGTTACGCTTTTCGTCCCCCCTTTTTGGTTATATTAGTGGATACTGTGGAAAGACGATGGCAGTTACTACCGAACGAAACAGGCGGAGCACAGCCTCAGACCTGTCTAGTCAGATCTCTTCAGCTACTGGTACGACAATTTCAAGGCAGACCGTGTACAGACGGTTAGGGCAGATTGGTTTATATGCTCGTAGACCTGTCAGATGCGTTACACTTACTGCAACTCACTGTCGCCTGCGGTTAGCCTGGAGTAGAGAGCATGCATTGTGGATATCGCAACAACGGGCTTGTGTGATGTTTTCCGACGAGTCCAGGTTTAGTTTTCAGTCTGATTCTGGCCGGACTCTCATATGGAGAGCTCCAGGTACTCGTTACCACCAAGAAAACAACATTGAACGACACCGTTTCGATGGTGCAGGAGTGCTCGTTTGGGGTGGAATTATTTTGAGTTCCAGAACTGACCTGCATGTTCAAATTGGAACCATGACAAGCCAAATCTATCGGGACGTTATTCTGGAACAACATGTACGTTTGTTTCGGGGCTCCATGGGCACACAATTTGTGTTTATGGATGACAACGCCCGTCCTCACCGTGCAAACATCGTAAGCGAATGCCTTCAATCGGAGGATATCACCCGTATGGACTGGCTAACATTCTCACCGGACTTAAATCCAGTAAAGCATATGTGGGATATGCTTGGCCGACGAGTTGCAGCCCGTCAACCTCCTCCTACATGTTTACCTGAACTCGGAGAGCATTGCTTTTTGAGTGATGTAATATCCCCCAAGATCAAATCGATAATTTCATACTCAGCATGCCTAGGCGTTGTACGGACTGTATTGTATCGTCTGGGAGACATACAATGTATTAACAATCATACCAAATATTGGTTTCTTGTAAATAGGGTTTTTTTTATTTGTTCCAGGGAGAAAATTATTTTAATAATATCAAACATATAGCATCTTATTTTTGCTCTTTACCTTTTGTTTAATAAATAAGCTTTACAAATAAGTCAAATTTGTTTTGCTTCTAACTCTTCCTTTGCCTGATTTTGCATTATCCTTAATTTATGGACATGATTGTATATTCTAATTATAAAATAATCAGCCTCTATTGCCGCTATACAATATTTCCCTTTGCATTTGAAATCGATTTATAATTGTGAGAATAAAAGCGAAACTTTCGTTCTAAGTCCTATATCGGCTCCCAAAGGCAAAGTAACTTTGAGGTAAAGCCTCAAAGGCGAAATCTTTCCCGACTAAAGTGTAAACGAAGAAATGTCTTTGCTGCCTTCAGAAAACTATACTTCATCAATTAAAACTGAGTCTTTCTTCTTCATAAGGGAATCTATCAATTATTTTTTACAATAATTTTAAAGGCCTGTTTAATTTTTCCTCGCAGTTGAAGTCTATTATGTGCATAGACTGTTAATGGATACCATTACCCCTTCGGTTTCATGTATTATCAGCAAGGAAATCGTAATTATAAACTTTGGGTTTTAATAATATCAATGAGGAAGATAACTTAAGGATTTTTAGTTAACGAATCAGGTAAATTTGCATTTCTAAAAAGACAGAAATTAAATTCTATAGCCTATTTTTAATTGAAACTTATTTAATATATAAATTATCAACTTGCAATCAAGAGTTAAATTATTAAGATATATGTATATATTACATAACAGGCATTCATCTGTTAAGCGGATGACGAAGGCGGTTACAGAATAATTTAGAGACATCCGGGATATGAAACTGAAATAATTCCTTCGGAAATGTTGTTATTCCTACATGGTGCGTGGCCTATAAATAAAAATGTGTCTTCTTCGCTAATCGGTGGTAATCTACTGAAAACCAGGAAAGATTTCGTGGAGGGTTTTCTAATGGAGATTGGCTTACAATTAAATTTTAATATGAATCCACATGTCTAAGATTTGCCGTAGAAGCTATTAAAACGGGCAATCTTTTTAAATACTCTGTATTTAAATCAACGTTATATGAATAATCAACACATAAAACATTTTACATTTATGTAGAATAAAATTCGAGCTGTTAATGGAATGGATTATACGCCGATAATATCTAGAAAGTACACTAGTAAGTTTGGAAAGTTGATTTTAATGCATACATTTTTACTAATGTCAATATCCATCCTACACGCCAGAGGCTGATTTCAGTTCTTCATGTTGAGTTACTTTTTCGTGCTGAGTATTAGATATCAGTTCAAGAAATTAATTGAGCGATGATCTAAGAATTAATTTAAAGATGTGAACTTCAAATAATAGAGCACTTTGCTGTGTTATGCCAGCAACGATAAGTAAGTCAGTTTGTGTCAGTTAGTTCTGCGCTTGAAGCTAAAGGCGCGAAATGTTCTGGTTTTGTCCTTTATAGTTCTGTTGTGTTCCTTTATATTCTAGTATCGCTTGTTAAAATCAAGATGAAAATTTTTCTGGCAACTAAGAATCTTACATTAGCATTTTAGATCAAATCAAATTTAATTTAATTTTGTGAGTTTAAGACCTCAAAGTCAAAAGAATGTAAGTGCAATCAGGCATAGGCACAATGAATTTTTGTTGAGGAGCGCTGTCCATGCTGGAGAACGTCATCCCTTTCTGCTTTAAACACTGACATCAGGAGCTGGAGGATGAAGGATGAGAGGACAGGTACTCATTCACCACCTGCTGCATACATAAACGCATTGCCACCCAGACCATATAGTGGTTAGGAAAGCCGACCCCTTCTATAGAATGTAACGGTGGTTGCTTATTACGTACTTCCATAGTAAAATGACCACCACTGGCCTTAGCGGTGGCAAAAGCATAAAAATGGCTACTGTCCGCCATAAAAAAATGTATACAAACATTTACATAATATCTGCCCAAATAAATGTTGATCAGATAATTTGGGGCTTCATGCATATTTTCAAATAAAACACGTTAAATAGTTAAACAGAGTTTATAACCTGCTCTTTGGATTTTACTTTATATTTTAGTTTTGATCTAAATTTTGATATATATTATATGTGTATTTTAATAATATTGCTAAAAGGAAATGCGCTAAAGAAAATATCTAATTGTTCACCAAGATTTCTGCTTAGTGTAAGAATAAATACGAGATATAGTGCCATTTTAATGAATATCAGTCAGCTTTACATCGAAGCAAATTATACGTAAAATAAGTAATAAAACAACAAATAAATCCAATGACTATGAAACCTGTAAAGTAACTAATATATTTTATGTGTACATTGTAATAGTTTTACTAAAAGGAATTCCTCTAACGGAAATGTCTAATTGATCATCAGGATTACTATTTAATCTAAGACTAAATAGAGGATATAACGCCATTTCAATGATCATTAAACAGGATTATATTAAAGCAAATTATACGTAAATAAAATCAAAATTTAGCAAAAAATATTAAATAAATCCATTAACTATAAAATCCATAAAACCAATAATATAAAATATTAATTTTGACTTAAATATTAAAAATGTTCAATAAAGAGGACGAATATTTTCAGTAATTATTATTTACAGTAACAGTTTCCGTTAAAAGCTTTCTAACTTTCATTAAATGTCACTCGGAATGTCGTTTTTAGTAATTTTACTCCGAATAAAGTTCAGCAGCATCCACAGAGGATTGTCTTTAAATTCACGACAGCCGTTTTCTTCATGTGTAACATGTATATGAGCCAGTTTAACTAAAAAAAAAAAAAACTCCACAAAGGAATTCTGCCTCTTAGGTGGATAGCCCTTGAGTGCTTTGCCAAAATTAATCAAGCCATATCGAATGATTGTTGCTCGTAAAGGAAAATTAGATAAACTAAGCAGCTAAACAGTTCAGTTTCCGAGAAGTGAAGTCAGAGTGAAATTCTAATGTCTAACAATTTAAGCCATTATTCTGGAAAAGAGTTATTAATCTATGTTAAAAAAAGATATACAGTGATTGAAAAGCTAATTTTTTTGCATGATTTTATACAATTTAGTTTTTTTGTTTGAGTCATACCTTAAAAATTAATTTTTATTCCTTTCTACAGATCGAGTTTTCTAGCAGGTTTTCATATATATTTGTGACCACAATATACTTCTATTATAGCAATATTTCCGAAATTTGTAAGGCTGCTATCATACATCCATTTATTTCTGAAGAACAACTGTTTGGAATAAATTTTCTGCTTTGTCACAACAGCCAATCACCACAAATCGCTTTGGGATTAACATGTAAAGGGAAAACTGGTTCTCCATTACAAACAAGTTGATAGCATTCGAAGCTGTTAGCTGATTGGTTGAAAATGAACAACTTGCAATTTTTATTCCAAAGGAAGGGAAAAATCTCGCATCTGTCTTTCGATAGAAAACCAGGCAGAAAAATTGTCCGAAACAGTTGTTCGTATGAACCAAATGTATGTGTGATATGGGATTAACAGATGTTGTAAAATTTAATGTTGAATTTTACACATGTATTATTATTTAGGGTCAAACTTAATCACAGCAGATATTTTATCTTCATGCCGTATGAAAATCTACAAATAAACTTAGACATTCCGTTTATGGAGATTTCTAAAGTAGTTGGACAAATTTTGACGTAATATGAAAATTTTAAAACTATTAGTCGTTAATCTTTTTTTTTTTTTTTTTTTTTTTTTTTTTTTTCAAATCAAAATATTTAATACTTCGTTGTTAGCAGTCTTATTTTAGGTTAAGGTAAGATCAGATTTCTGAACGAAACAGAAATGTATACGAGTCTAATTAACAATTTACGCTGTGATTTTCGAAAAAATTCTCGGGAGGGGGAAGATGTTCATTTTTTCTTCTTTTGCTGTGCTGATTAGAAGGAATAATGTTCCTAATTTCATTGGCGATGAATCTGTTTCCTTACACAGAATAAAAAATGATCTCAGTTAATTTTATAGAATATTCTGTAAAATAAGCCCTATTTTCTGTAAAATTATAATTTCAAGAATGTAGAATATTCTTACCCCATCCCCCCCCAACTGGGATAGTGGTTAGTGACTCTGACTGCCGTACCAAAGGGTCTGGATTCAAATACCGGAGAAGGTATGGATGTTTGTAAATGTATAATGTCTATGCGGCAAAGGAGCACTCTAAATATGTGGCGAGACGAAAATCCGCTCGAGAGGTTGGTGGTAAGGGAAGAGGGGTGAGAGACCTTCGGAAGGTGGACTATCACCTATATGGTGATGAAGGCTCTTGCCAACGATAACCGCATTTGCCCCTTTGCGATAATGAATTTCGAGGGCTTGTGCTGGTCATTGTCAGAGAAGTGAGATTGTTAACAAAAATAACAAAGAATAATAAAAATAAATATGTTATAATATTCTAAAAATTAAGTATTTTGAAAATGCGAATTAAATTGGCGCAGTAATAGATGTCAAGAGAACAGTCATAGTGATGGTAAAAAATTATATATTTAAATGATTGCACTCAGTTTACTTAATTTTCTATTTGGAAATTTTCATCTAAAATTTGTCCTTATTAGAAGCTACCCAATTTTATTTTTTGTCAATTGTAACCAATAATACCATGATATTAAAAAAATACTATATATTTTCCCTGGATTTAAATAAAACCATGGAGTTTGAAAATATAGTTTTTATTTCTTTTCAATGCCTCCCCCCCCCCGAAAAAAAATTCTAAATTTCTTTTTACTGAACCCAGTTCTTTCTAATTTTTGTTTTCTTTCATGATTTTGTATACTAATGTGCTTTTATGGGGCTTTATCTTGTATGTCGCTTCTAGAAACTGTGCAGTTCAGTAGCATTCTGAGAGGACTGTCTCTTAATTCACGACATCTCTAGTCCGAGAATGGATGCAAAAATAATTAGATAACCGGCGAGAAAATTTGGAGGAAATAAAACCGTTTAAAAGTGGCGCACAAAACTCATTACAGGCAGAACTTAATTTCATTATCGCGTTAAAAGTGTCAGGTAATGAAATATTCGCACTCCATTAGCGGCCAACATTAAATCCGGTTCGAACCGGTAATTAACGGTTATTAACGAGGTACCAGAAACTGCGTGCAATTAGAAAGCGGTTAACTGACTGACTGAAGGCCAGATAATTGACTTCGTTAGAAGGAAACTTGTTTAAACGCAGCAAGGGAGTAATTTTTTACATAGACAAAAAATTGTTTGTCTGTACTTTGCGTTGTTTATCTTGAAATTGATTTTGTGTTTCAGGAGAACGGAGAGTAGATCGTTGGAGATAATTTGTACAGTGCTATCTGAGATTCTGTCAGAATTGTTTGAGGGTTTCACAGAATAAACATATTAATCGTGCTTTTTATTTGAAGCTTTCTCATCATCTTAATAAGGTAGAAATAAAAAATTATGCATACTTAACAGTATAGATGCTTATTTTACTCTCCCATATAAAAATTGAGTTAGCCGCGTCATATAAATGAATGCTGTTATTGAAATAAACGTCAATAGAATAATATCCAATGCTGGTTCATTGATTTCAATAACCTATGAATGAATGGCGCCACTCTGATCGGTACATTGCAGGGGTTCTCAAAGGGGGGGATTTTATATTTTCAGGGGGTTTTTCTCAGTCTTATATTTACTTGTCAAGTATTTAGTTTTAGTTAATCAATATGAAAAGTTATTTTTATTCAAGTTTCTGTAATCATCAATGTTTTCTATGCTTTGTTTCATACGTTTAAATAAACGTATATGTATTTTTAGAGCTTTGGAAAGAAGGAGTGGAAAGATGGAGTCTAGCAATGGTAGACGGGTTGCATGGGTGTCTGTGTGTGTGTGTTTATGGCAAAGCCTCGAGAGCTATCTGCCTAAGGGGAGGGATGCATTCGTGGAGGACTTTCTAAGAGAAACTGGCTCGTGTACATGTTACACATGGGGAAAACCACCAAAACGCCCATGCAGCCAGCCCGTTCTCGGGATTCGAACCTCGGACCGAACTACCAGTGTTCAGCGACTTTACCGCTCGGCCGCTGGTGGGCCAGTAGTTTGAAGAGAGAAGCATCACCGTTAAGAGGTGGTCAATTTTAACCGATCTTCTTTAGTCATCTTTGAATGAGAAGAAATATGAGGAACTACGACATTACACTGGTACATTCTTATAAGAATTACCGGTATTAGAATACCAGTTCGGCTCACCAAAGGTTCTCTGCGAGACTCTGAAGAACGTAGTTAATTTTAAGAGCACTTGTTATCATTCTTAATGTGGGTACCACATGAATTCTAAATATGTAACAAGAAAAGAAAATTTGTTAAAATTGTGATAAAAGTAACCATATTAATTATGCACCAGACACGAAAGCATTAAATTCGAAGGCTGTACAGTCATCAGGTTATTTTGAAGGAGAAGACATGAAAAATGAACAATGCCGCCGTTAGAACTCGAACCTGGAACTCTCGAATACGCGGCAAGTATGCTAACAGTTACACGACGAAGACATGCAGATAGAGAGGGAGAAAATATCTTTTTAAAACCCGCTTGTATTGAAAAACGTTATTCAAAGCGTTTTTGATAAGGAAGAAAAGTAAATTATTCGAAAAGTTCCGAATAGGAATCACACAAGTATTCGAACACTCTAAACAACAAGTTATTTTTAATAAAGACATGAAAATCATAGGACATTGAGTATTTCGTTGCATATTCTTTAGCTAAAATTACATTTTTAGTAGGCTTTGGCATAGATTCAACAAATGTATCCAAGTAAGAACGCTCCATTTTTCCCATGCCTCCGTAAGATTTTATAGTCATTAGGTTATTTTTGAAACAGGAGCTGTGATAAAATGTATCATGCCTTCGCTGGGATTCGAATCTGGACCTCTCGAATACGCTCCGACCTATGCTACCGTTACACTAAGAAGGCATGCTAGAAGCAGGGATGAAAACACCAGGTGGAGCCCGTTACAGTCATAAGACCGTCCTTGAGAAGGTTAGGTGGACAGCGTTTCGCCCGATATTGGCTACCGTTGCAATGGTTGGCTACCTTAAGCTAAATAAACAAAAATATAATATTTTTGTAGCTTGATTGTGTGCAAAATAAAGGCATCAAACACAAGTTAAATATCTTTTAACTCAAAATTAGTAATGCAAGAGAAGATATATATCATTTGTAAAACAAGAAGCGTCTAACAGGGTATTTAAAAGCTCTTCAGTATTATTTAAATGCTTATATAACACTATACTAATTACTTTTCAAACATATTAAAAAACCTAAGTCTAAACGTTGTTTTGATTAATGTAGAGGTAAGCTTTTCCAATACTGAAAGAGATAATAATGAATTAAATAGCTTTTTCATTTGCTAGCCAACTATTTCAATGTTTTTTTTTTTTTTTTTTTTATTATGAAGTTATTATACTTAGTAGTAACTCTAAATTTAAACCGTGTTTCATATTATTTAGGCTATTCGAGCACATAGGTTCTGTTCATGCTTTCATGTTTATATTCTATGATTAAGTATCAATTATCTAAATTATGCGAAAAAATATAAAAAGAGAATTATAAAAGTTATTAAGTATTTCGGTCTTTGAAATAATAATATTTCTAATAAAAGAAATAAAATTGCATTTGATTCATCCAGACTGGATTTAATTTTAGCAATGCCGTTGTCTTGTGCGGAAAAATAGGATTATATTATTTCACATGTTTAAAACATTTCTTCTACTATTTTTAAGTGCCTTGTCAAAGACTTTGTATAATACAAGTTCAAAAGGAAAATTGCGTAACTATTTAAATGCAATTGTAATGGTACTAAATCGTTTTGAATTTCACGATTTGTTTCCTTAAGTTTCCAGTAGAAACGTAAAATAATTTGTGTCTGAAAACAGAGTCTGAAACACAATACTGTTATCCCAAAAGGGCTTATTAGTCTGGAAACAAGGTTTTGCATTAATTCACTCAAAATGTCGTCCATTGTTAAATGCATTATTTTACTTTTCATTCAAGTCTACGACCATTCCGCAAAATGTAAGACAATCATCTTGCAAATTTAATCTGTCTATTATTTATTAACAGACCAAGTTGTTTAAGAGCAATTTTTAATCCGAATAATTGAAATAAAAATGCGTTTAATTCACGATATATCTAATTAAAAACATTAAACATTTTATAGAATTATGTTATATAGTTTTTCAGTTTTCAAATATTCAGAAGATTTAAAATGCTTCTGTGTTTGTCGAAGTGTATTCAGTATCCTATAAAATGTTTGGTTGTTCACCTGAAAAATCTATATTGATTATTTCTACTGAAAAACTAAATTAAAAAGAGCTCTTTTAGGCAACAGGCAACCATTAAAATCTAAACCCTTTAAGACTTTATTACTTTTTATTTATTCTTTTATTAGTATAAAAATTGCCACTTGCTTTGCCTAAAGCAATTGTTGCATTCGGCGCAGCCTCGTTTTAACGAAGACCTTTTCACCTTTAAGTTCTAATTTTAGGCCAATTTTGCACGCTTATTATGTCATTAATGAAAAAAAAAAAAAAAAAAAAAAAAGGTTAAACAGATTTTAACTTTTGAAGTTAAATGCACTATATTTATTTTATGCATAATTCAGCGTTGTAAAAATATTGTTTGCAACAACCAATTTATTTTTACCTTGCAATGTGTAGCTTGCGAAATGGTCAGGCTCTGCGGGGTGAGATAGCCTTCTCACAAAGCGGATTGAAAACGAAGCTGCTCCAGCGGAGCGGACAAAGAAGTCTGCCCGCTGAGCAACGTGAGTCAACGGCGGTTTTAGGGTTGCGAGAAAATGGCACAGAAAAGCAGGGTTGCCAGATTTGGCACAACATCGTCACTTTGGAGATATTTGGCGAAAAAATGACGATATGCCATAGACGGAGCGAGAACATTCTAGAACGCTTTTTTAGAGGTTTACTCGGCAATATTCTCAAACGTAGATTAAAGCCCTATATACCCCGCCTTAAGGGAAAAAGTATTCTCTTGAGTTCAGAGATTAGCTTGACAGCGATAGACCCGATTCGGGAGGCGTACTTTTATGCTTTTTCGTGAAGCTGTCTTCATCATTATAGCCTGAAGGCTGTGCTGCCAAGTATTTCAGCGTGTTTGTCGTAGTTTTTAGACGAGTGTAAACGCGTCTTTGGAACTGCCCTTTGTAATAGGGCTTACTGGCGAATAAATTGTGTTTTGTTTCTTCATCAAGTGTTATCATCAATTACTCTAAATCTATGAACCCGTAGAACGCAGCAGTGCACTGTTATGATGGCTTCTGACCACGGACATTAAACAAACGAAATTATATACCATCACAGCGGGAAAAACCTCAAATTTACAATGCTGCACATTATATATTAATAGCAGTTTCTATGTTCTAAAAAATCTTTCTTGTCCAAAATTTAATTATTATAACCCATATCAAAATTCTTACTTGTTAACTGAAACAACCGCTCATATTTATACTTCTTGCTGAATGAAAGCAAGCCTTACTATTCCATGATAAACTTACCATTTGTATGGGTATTATCTAGCTTCATAACTGCAAACACCAAGCGTTATCCTGATTATCTGCTTTAAATTCTGATAATTTCAAACGTAATACTATTCACGGTGTTTCTGCTTACTCATTGTCTTGGGATTTACTCTATTTTCCAAAGGGCTACTCTGAATTTGAGTGTGTTAGACGTCTACATTGTCCAGGCACTGTCCGCTGGTTTCTTTAACTGCCAGGCTCTTACATGAACACACTGTCTGTGTCGTCATCCTTTCCGCATTCACAGGAAGAAGTATCCCTAAGTCTGAGTCTGTTGAGGTATAGTGAGAATGGTCCATGACCTGTCAAGAACTGTGTTAGCCTAGCACGATGGGTCTTTATTTCCACGTTAACTTTCGGCAGTAAGCCAATTGTCGTTCGTCCTACCCCTGCCTCTGATCTTTTGCTTTGCCAATTTTGTGTCAAATTTGTCAAAGTTGTTCGTTTGATGTGAGACCAAGGAAGTTTAATAGTTCCGTGCTAGAAACTCCGTGGCATTAGCTGCCTGCTTGGCCAGAATATCACAGGTTTCATTGCCTTGAATCCCTGTATGAGCGGGAGTTCATTTTAAAGAGGGTATTTGTGAGATAGGCATTGCCAGAAGCTGTTTTTGAATTCGGTATACCAAGGGACTCCGGCTGTTATGACCTGTGATAGCTGCCAGCCATGATGCTAAATCGTTGAGTATGGAGAATTTCTGCTGCTGATGTGTGTTAGCATACCTATTTGCAACGCTATACCGAGTTGTTCAAACCTAGTTTTCTTTTCCACTCAAATGTTACAATACTATTTTACAATCTACAGAAGCACATTTTCTAATCTTCTCCGTTTTGGAGCCGCCTGTAAAAAGGTTATTATTGTTGCTTTGAATTGGTTCGTTGAAATTAGCTAATTGACTCGTACATGGTTCTATGCAATTAATTTACTAAAACTTTGTTTTCAGTAACAGTAGAATTTTTAAACTTCGCAGCTTTTGCAATTTAATTCAATGTATAGATTCCTGCGTTATAATTGTTTTCATTTATAACATTCTTATTTTTTATTTATTTAAATTCTCAATTTCAGTTAGTCTATCTTCTAATATTCTTTTTTCTTAAAGAAAATATTCAATTATAGGATAAGAAATAAGTGATGGTAAGACAAAAGTTAGCTTGCAAGGAAAGGTTTTCCATCTTCGAACTCTCGATTTTTTATTTATTTATTTTATTTATTACTTTCAGTTTAAGAATTATGTGTGAATCTACACATATCCAGAAATGTATCATATTAGAAGAATTAGCTGGTAATATTTTATAGATAACCGGCTCCCTCCCCTAAAAAAGTGTTAAATACGGAGTTTTTGATCGCAGATTGTGACATTCATGAAGAAATTTTACAACTTTGAGAAATTTCAGAAGCAGCTGCATCATACAAAATAGTTAGGTTTGTATATTTTTAACGTCGTATTTACATTGCTTTATTAGTCACATTTTTTAATAGTTTCTACTTCTAAATGAGAGAGCGTATTTGCAGCTTCTTTGTATACTGCCGTATTTTCAGCAAATTCAGTACATACAAAACGCTTCCTCTGTTTTTCTATAAATCGTCTCGATGGAAAACTATAAACACGGAAAACGTTTTTCAGTCACTGAAGGCAAACGTTTCCTTAGGAGTTTCTGCGATTTAAAAACGATTTTCTTCCAATAGCCTTAGATCAAGAAAATAGTATTCACACTAAATTTCCCCTTGATAAGTGCTGGAATATGTTCTTGAAAGTTAACTATAATCAACTATTTTAGCTTTGTTTATGTTATATATATATATTAAGTGCGAATTGCCGTCACTTTTTTGTAATTTTAGTCCCTAAGCTGCAAATAACTTTATTTTAACTTGCAGTTAAGCTGATTGATTGGCAAAGGTCTGAAAAGAAGGCATTCGATTAGACACTTAATACTAAACTATGCCTTTATTTGAAGATATAAATCAACATCATATGGTCTGGATGTTGTTTAAAATTATGCAGCCCGGTACTAAAAATTAACAAACTTTACTCAAAAGAATATTTAACTGAAAAATCTGATTTCTGAGATTTTAAAAGAATATGAATGTTCAGAGGAAAATTAAGATTAGATGGTAAGAGTTACCAGAAAAAATAACAATTACCAGACTAGCAATAGAAAAGTATTTGCCTCATCAACGAAAGAGGCTAGCTATGGGAATGATGTAAATAGCACACCTCAACGTAAATTTACAGATATTTCTTCAAATAATGAATCTGAGAAAACCAAAGCCTCTTTCATATATTATGGAATCATAAGGAAATATGCGAAAATCACGAAAACTCTCATACAGTTTTTCTATTCACCTTATTTCAACCCACATTGAACTAGCTACCTATGTTCGACTGTTTTCTGATTGGTTATCGGTCATCTTGAAAATCCGATTCCTTCCGCTAATCACAACTGATGTAAAATAAATACCTGCTTTGATCCTTTTTTTTTACTGCACCTTGTCTGTGCTGTGAGCCGCCCAGATGGTATAATGGTTAGAGGATACTGACTGCGATACCGAAAGGCTTAGGTTCGAATCTCGGAGAAGGCATGGATGTAAAATTGTCTGTCACTTCACAGGAGGCAATAGTGGCCGCCTGTTAGGTGCCTCCACAATAAAACGGTCACCACTTCTTGCCTTAATAATGGCCAATGTCGTTATAGGCAAGTGCCCGCCATTGCTAATATAGCTATTGCAAATATAGCTATGGCTTCTCCGAGATTCGAATCTGGGCCCATTGTTAAGGCAGTCAGAGACTGATTAATGTATAAGTTCCACTCCCCACAGCATAGATCTTATCTATGACAATGCAATGATTAATTGATTGTATATTTATTTTTCATACGGATTATTATGTAGCAATTATAGTAAAGATGGCATTGTCAATTTAGCATTTTAATATTACTATCATTGATTCAATGAATGCCTCCGGCGGTAGATGGTAGATTCTGTTCCGTCGCATGGACATAATGCTGACTGGTGTACCTTAGGTCGGAGGTTCATGCGACGGCGTTTCGGTCACTAACCCCAGTTTCAGCTGAGCGGAATTTTTTTTTTTTTTAATATTTTAGGTTGTAAGGTATTTTTTCCGCCTTCCTGCTTGCCTTCGTGGTGTAGTAGTTCTGCACGCTCAGCCGGTATTCCAGAGGTGGGGTTGGATTCCCGGGGAAGGCGTTTGCTAATTTTTCACCTTGCCTGCAACCAAAAAATACCTAATGGCTCTTCAGTGGCGCCCGAACTAAAAGGGTGTTGGATGATGATTCTCCACACCCAGAATTTGACGACTAGGTCACCTAAAACTCTAGTCGTCCTTTAAAAAAGGGAGTATATAAGGTATTTCTCTCGCCTTCCTAGCGTACCTTCGTGGTGTAGGCTGGGCCGGTATTCCAGAGGTCCGCGGTTTGATTCCCGGCGAAGGCGTTTGCTAATTTTTCTTCTTGCCTGCAACCAAAGAATGCCTAATGTCCCTACAAGGTAATACTCCCCATCAGTGACCGAATGGATAAAGCCTGTAAATAGTGGAAGTTTGATGAATTTTCGATCGCAGGAGAGCAGGCTGGTTGCATATTTAGCTTTCTCGGTTTTCCCCATTTATAATCTGAATACGAAATAGTTTTCCTTAGAAAGCCCTCCAGGAAGGCATCCTTACTTAGAAAGTGCTAATGCTCTTTACCGCATTCAAATAATCTAATCTAACGTATCTAAATGACCTCATCATTAGCTCTTTTGGTTTTCCCCGTGCAAAAACTAAATACGATACAGTTTTCCTTAGAAAGTCCTCCACTAAGGTATTCTTACGTAGAAAGTACGAACGGGCTTTACGGCATTCAAATAACCTAATTTAACCTATCTTAAATAATTTGGATTTTATGAGGACATTTCGTTTTCTTTTGCACTCATTTGGAAATGAAAAATTAAAATAATTTTTAATCTATGGAATCCTTATTAAGTTTCTCCTAATTTATTTGATGAATTTGAATCTTGAAACATAGGTATTTGGCCAACATTAAAACATTTCAAAATTAAAATTAAAGGGTAGTAATCTCATCCCTATTTAATTAAAAATTTATTTTTTATTCAAATACGTGAACTGAAATTTATTCTATTCTGCTTCGCAAAATTTCAGCGCGTTCATAAACTTTAATTAAACACAAATATTGACAAATTAGTATTTATATTAAGCAACTAGCAACATGTTTAACTCATTCTGATAAGTTCCGAATTATTTTAATTGCTTAATTTTTGACTGTCTCTTAGGAAGGTTTAATATCAGAGAATAAAATTTATCAAATATTACAATTCCCCTTTTGAATGAAAACAATACTGATGACTATAAATAATTTTGCCTGAGTAATTGAAAGAAGTTTTGTATTTATTCAAATTATTTTTAATTTAATTCTTTAAAAATACTTGCATTATGATCAGTTTAAAAGAATGACAGTAGCTGCAAACATTTCATTAAAAACCTTTGCGAGGCTTAGAAAAAAGAAAGTGAAACAGGAAATATTCATAAAAATGTATTTAAAGAGAAAATACTAGGAATTTAATAAAAATAATAATTTATCTTGAAATATTTTGCATTTTTTATTAATTATTTTGCACTTAAAATCTTCGATAATAAAAGCTCCTTTACATTCTAATTAATTTGATATTTGTTCTCCTGGACGAATTCTGCGAGAACTAACAACTGTTTTATTCGATAAAATATAATTTGAAAGAAAGTTTCACGCGCAAGTTTTTTCTCAGACAATTCATGCAGTTCCCTCAACTCCAATTTCGAATTCTTCGTTCCTAGTTACGAACTTGCTGCAAACCACATACGGAAGAAATTATGGGACTGTTACTTCCCATTTTTACCTGAAAAGAGCCAGTCATCGATTTTACTACGAAAGCCGGGAAATGGGTAAATAATTGGTATCATTAGGGCAGAAACTCGGAAGACAAGACTGAATAACGCACACTGAAGGTTTCTTCTATCCTCTTCTAATGGCTTGTAACCATTTCGGCAACGTTTTGGTGGAACAAGTGAAGTAATTAAGTTGCATTCCAAATGGTTAGCGGAGTTTATGGAATGTTTTCAGTCAGCTGGGGATTAGACGAAAAAAAAAAAATTGTATGTGAATTCTGCCCCGAAAGACTTCTTATTCGGTCGTTTGAAAAGCTTTACATGGTACAAAGTCCGAGAGTAACTTTTAATGAAGTTCTTATTCCTGCAGTATGCACTTAATTTGAACTTCAAAGAAGCCATGTATTTTTTTATTGAATATTAAGTCGTAAGATGCATTAATTACTTTGCAAAGGTATTTAGCTGCTATTTCAAGTGATAAAATGTCATTTAACTTGAAAATATATAGTGACCTGAATTATATGTTAGCAGAATGTAATTAACATGAAACTTATTTCAGAAAGTTTTGTAGGAATATACAATTCGTTTGCTTGTATATTCAGAAATGGCTTTAGGTTACCATGTAGAGCCATTATCATTTATTCCGGAGCAGGAAATGCGAAAAATGAACAATGCTTCCGCCGAAATTCGTCTCCCAAACTTCCCGATTGCTAGCTGGACGTGCTTTCAATTACACCATGAAAGCACGAAGTAAAGCAGGAGAAAAATACCTTACATTCTTCCCCCCCCCTTAAAGGGTGACTAGGAGGTGGCACCCAGTAAGAAAGAAGAAAAGAGTTTGCAGCCTCGGATACAAGTTAAAGCACTGGGGGGAGGAAAGGGGGGTAGTTCTGTATCTCCCGTTTTACTGAGACGATTACCGAAATTCAAATTGCGTTTTTCATGTCTCGAAAGGGCGACTAAGAATATGTATTAGATTTATATATAACATTGTTCAAATATAGGTATTTTGACACAAAATCAGACTTTTTCTGAAACGATATGCCATTTTTTTTTTTTTTTTTTTTTTTTTTTTTATTTCGCTTCTACAACTCAAATTATGCCAAACTCCCAAGTTTTGTAAAACTCGCACGAGTAGTTTTTAAAAAATTAGCTCTCAAAAGTTTAGCGCTTCAAAGTTAATTCAATCTAGTATGTATTTATTAATCTCTCTTTTTTTATGAAACTTATTTGATTCATTCCTACACAGTTCTAAATTTAGGTTCATTTTATTATTAATTTAGATTCAAGGGAAAGGAAAATAAGTTGCCATATATTAAGAAGTTCACCAAGTGAATTATTCTTGGCTCAAACTGAAAAATGCGGTAAGTTAAATTTTTGAATTTCTCCATTAAATTTCGCACCAAATTAAAAAAAAAATTTCATAATTAGGCATAATTTGAGTCGTAGAATCGAAATATGAAAAAAAAAATATTTATATTATTTCAGAAAAAGTCCCATTTTGTGTCAAAATATCTGTATTAGAACAAAGCTATATATAATTCTAATATATATCCTACGTCACGCTTTCGAGATATGGAAAACGCGATTTGAATTTCTTCAATCGGCCCAGTAGAACGAGAGATACAGAACTGTCCCTCCTTTCCGCATTGTACATGCAAGTTAGATAAAAACTATTGAGAAATCGCCATAGTCTTTCCTTCCATAAAATTAATTCTATAATTATGATTCAGCTATGTACCTGAAAACGAAAACAAACAGTTAATGAAATATGTTATTCTAGTTAAATAATATTTTGTGCCGTGGTTAATGATAGAAAAGACATAGATGGTAAATATTAAATCTTCAATAATTTTTCAGTTGTAGAATAGTCTTACTCTCCCAAGTTTTCATTTTCTAAGCTGCAGCTAGTAATTATTCTGTTTATTAATTAATGTTTAATTAAACTTTTAACATTTATGAATAAGACACTCCATTTATATTCATTCTTTCATTGACATCTCAGTCGAGAAATGTGCAAACGCATAAGCCTCTTTCAGACCCATAAAATCTTATCATGAGATGTACTGAATATATTGTACATCAACTTTCCTCTAACGTTGAAGCACTAATTAAAGAAAAAATCTGAAAATGTATTTGCATAATTTTAAACAAATCACAGTAAATAGCTTAATTCTACCATTAATTATACTAAAGTCAATATTTACCCGAAATAACGTTTGCTTTAAAATTACTATCAGATACCTTAGTCAATATTTAAACTAAATGTAAAGCCTTTTGAGAATAATTTAATGTCAGATGCTTTGGTATAGTTAATATGTTTTGAAAACAGCGAAGGTAAACTTTACTTAAAATTTACTCTCGGATTTAATATAAGTTTTTGAAAATGAATTGTATATAATTATTAATGTTCTCTCTCGTGCATGTTGACCGGCAATGCTTTCAATTTACTTCTGGTTTATCTCTGTAACTCATAGAAAAATATAGCTCGTATTTATTATAGGTATGCTTTTCAGTTTTATCTCTTAACAGGCCAGAAAGCTTCTGTGAGGCTCTTTCATTTGTAAATATTTTGAAAATAATTTCAAATGCATCTTATTCTAATCGTGATTTCCTTCCTAATACCTTTTTTCCAATGCATGCATTTTGCTAGCATTTAAACTAGGAAAAAAATTTCGTTCCATGCGGCATGTTGGATGGTAGATGTTTATTAAACAAAACATTTTGCAAAATATCTGCATCACGGAGTCTTTAATATTATATACATTATGTTAAAAATCCTGCAATAAGACCACTAAAACGTTTTCAATAAAGTTATGCTAGGAATATAAATAGATTATATGTAGACATATGATACTTAGGATGTAAGTACACATTTTTTGAACGACTTCGGTAAAAGATTAAAAAAAACACAAATATTTTGGAATAAAAGTGTTTGGTAACAGCTTATTATTTGAAATAAAAAAGTTTGTTGTCTACTTCTAAATTTATTCTTCTTTCAAAATTTCTCAATGTAAACAAGCTTAGATTGAGGAATACATTTTTGTATCCTCCGAAGAGAAATATTCCTTTTTCATAAGTCAAAAAGTTTTGCAATTCATAGTATGAAAGTGTAAAACAAACAGCCTTATTAATCGGAAAGTAGAAAATCGTCAAACGTTACTCCCACGTGGAAAGAAGACTCCAAACGAATACCCGAAAAAATGTACCTACTGTTCCTAATGTTTCTAAAATTATATCTTTGGTACCAAGAGAAAATCCACCGACGCAGAAATGAATTAAAAAGTCTTTAAATACCTCTGAAGCAACAATAAACGAAAGAATGAACCAAGATTTACAACTTGAAAAACCTGAAACACGTAATTTCATCCGTTTTTGCCGAGACATGTGGCTTAGGGCAGAAAAATGTGTATAAAACTGTATTAAAACTATTTAGCAAGTGATGGTATCCCAAAAAAAGCGAGGATGAAAACATAGAGAAGAAACAACGCAAGGAGGAAACGTTGTGATACAAAACATCGCAGGAAAAAAAATGAAAGCAAAGAGAAAACGTTGTGACACAAAACATTGCAGGAAAAAAATGAAAGCAAGGAGAAAAATCGCAGTTCTAAAACATTGTTGCATAAAATATCGCCATCGAAAGTAAAGCGATTCAAAAACATCGCAGTTTTAAAACATCGTCGACGAAAATACTGTGGCAAAGCATACAGCACAGAATCATCACATGACTATAACATCGAAGACATGTATTTTCAGGATTTAAAAATTTGAATATTTGCATAATAATCTGTTGGCACAAAAAGAAATGAGAAATATTTTTATTTTTATATTTAATAGTTTGGAATTAATTAATAAATTTTTTCTGAAAATAAGAAAGAAATTTAAGCATTGAAAAGCCTAAAATGAGTAGAATAATAATGATAGGTATAGCAGTTAAGAGAATTTTAAGTCAATTAACTAACAAAGGTCATTAATTAATTAACCGCTTTTACAAAGTATTACTGGTAGTTTTTCTTGAAAAATACAGTCTAAAAACATAAAAAAAAAATTTTAATGGAAGATAAGTAACTGTATTTCATTACCTTTATTAAAATTGTTTAATAATCATAAAAGTATAAAATTATGTTAAGTGCTATAAATAACATTCTTATTTTACTCATTTTGAATTTTTGAATGCTTAAGTTTTCTTCTGAATTTTTCAGCAATTAATTCAAATTTATTAGTTAATTCAAGATTATGAAAGTAAAAATATTTCTTATTCATGCTTGCTCTTAAAAATTACTATGCTAATATGCATTTTCAAAGCTTGAAAATCGCAAGTTTATGATATTGTCGTTATGCAATGATTTTTAGGTGCTTTATTTTTTTATCACGATGTAGACAAGCGTAATTTAGTTTCTCGTTCTGAAAGTAGTTATGCCTATCATTAAATAAAGAAGAGTTTGTCTGTCATTATATACGGAATCGTTGTCTAATATGTTTGTATATATTTTCTGCTTGTAAGAAGGATGCATGAAGTTTGATTGTTATTTTAAAGCTTGAGCTGGTGTATTTTCGAATCGTTTTTTCTTTTTACGCCTCTAAAAGATACATTGGTACCTATTTTGATGGTGTAGTAGTAGCTATACGTATAGCCCTAAAGCAATTATTAGCTATTCATTATAACTTTGAAAAGGCAGTCATTTTTTTCTGATTCTCATTTAGACATTCAATCAATTATCTTAATTATTGAACACCCGTTAACACCTGAAATTGTGCAATGACGAGAATTCCTGAGAATTCTCACTTTAAAGGGGAAACAAATCGTTCGCCAGCGGGTGCCTGGCTATTGTGGCCTTTTGGACAATGAACAAATTCATTGCAAAAAGAGGTGCCAGCTTATTACAGCATCCTAATACAGCCATTTCTTATTACAGGATTAAACTGTTTTTTAAAAAAACATTTCTGACTTATATCTTATGAAATCTTCGAACTCGTACAGCCTTAAACAGTTGAAGAATGAACTCCTTATATTATTCCTGATAATACAAGACGCAATGCAGTTGCGATTTTCCGTCTGTGTTCAAGACATGATTGCTTGTCGCCTGCCGATTGCACCGCATAGGCATTTCAAGCGATCTTACTTGCCTACTCTGTGATTCTGGAGGAGAAATGGACAGAGATCACCTGCTTCGATGTGGGACACTTCGTGGTCTTACAGAAGAGTTGAGATACTGGGAGGTAACGCTCCTTAGGCATTGACTTGGGTCTTTTTGTTCTCAGTTCTATTGTTTGTAACCACTGTTTATAAGGATTTAGTTCTTTGTTTTTTTTTGTTTTTTTTTTTTGCCTAGCCATTGGAAATAAAAAAAGAAACCTTACTTGTTCTAGAAAAACGGCGGCAGCTAGAACTTCAGGATTTTAAACATACATAATCCTTCACTGAAATATATGTACCTTTCAAGCTCGAATATTGGTCTTCGAATTTTTTTTCTTAGTCATTCTCTACATTTTGCGAATTTTATTAATTTTTTTTATTAACAAACTCAACAATTTAAAGCAGCAACCAGCTACATGTTACCGCTACTCGAAATAAAACATTTTGCCTTTCCCATGCCAAAGTGTTACTATTTGGCCTAATGTTAGACATTTATTTTAAAATTTAATCAACAAATTCGGCTATTTAAAATCAGTCTGCTGCTACTGCCGGAAGTACATATCTCAGAAGCTCCAGTGTGTTGCCATTCGGTAAAGTACAAGATACCTTTCAGTTTTAATCTACCCGTTATTGATTAAAAAACTAACGGATTTAAAATAAAAAATGCAACTTTTTAATATAATATAATATATATAGTATAGTTTAGGACAGTAAAAAGTATATATATATATTTACTTTTTACTATACTTGAATTAAATAAAATTGTATTTATTTCATGATATATCTCATTAATAATATTTATAACAACTTTAATAAAATAACAGCTTTTTCTAACGCAATATAATATGTATTAATACAGCATCTTTTTTCTTTTAATTTCTAGTGTTTTTATAATTTTTATTTACAAATCCTTCTTTGAAGCTTTTCAGTGCAATCCAAAGCCTCTGGATTAAACTTTCGTACCTAGCTGTGCCCGTGCTAATAATTCACAAGGAAGTTATGCAGTACTGATTATGCTTAATGCATCCAGTCAATCGTAGGATATTACAGTTAAGCTCCTTTCTTGATCATTGTCGCTATTCTTTGAGAAAGATTCGTCAGATCCCGTTGAATAGGCAGAAAGAAAAAAAAATTGCTATAGAAATAATATATACGATCATTGTTACAGATATTGCCTTCAGTGTGTGCTATCATCGAATGCTTCAGTTAAAAAAATTCAGCCAATCGATATTTGAGCGAACATCAGCATTGAAAATGCACACTAAAATGTAGAATGTATGGAATATAATACATACCCAAAGAACTATAAATGTATATGAGAAAATCTGAATCATATTTTTTTCATTTCTTGATATAACTGTTGAATGATAGGAAGCTTTTATGCAATGAAACATAAAATGCTTTAAAACCAATTCCTTCATACCAGTCTCTTCCGAAACATAATTAAAAGTATTTGAACAAATCAAGCAATGAGCTGTATTATTCACTACAGCTATAGAAATAATGAACTGTATAGAATATTGCAGCTCAGTGTATCTTTTTTATTGCTTCTAAAGCCTAGAATAATTGGACTAGAACGATTAGTTAAATAAGAATAAACAGAAAAGTAATAATTTTGGTTTATTATTAAAATCATTCAATGTTTTTATGAAATTTTACTATTTGGACCCAATGAAAACTATCCAGGCCCATTAAAATAAATACTTTTTTTTATAATAACAATTTTAGGCGATTGGCTGTGCAAGCAGCTAGTACTAATAAAATCAGGTCTCTCTGTGGAGAGATGAAACGTTGCAGTATATGTGATGTCATCAGAACTACTCAAATGTTAGATGCCACAACAGTCGAAACGATGTCATCAGAAGTGCCGAGATTCTAATATTCGTCATCGGAAGTGCCGTAATAAATTATTGCGTGTGGTATTGGACAATGTTTTATCAGTCAGCCATTTTGAAACATGTGAAAGAGAGTTCGCATCCTGATTTTTTTTTATTACATTTTAGCCCAAAGGAGCGTTACTCCAGAAGGGCTATTAGTCTCGAAACGCATTTTGCGTAGAATTACTACAAGCGGTTGTGTTACTTTTCAAATCGTTGCCGCCAAATCTATCGCCCTGTATTATATTTACAGAAATTAAATAATGAAGAATTTTTAATTAAATAATGCATGAATATATGTATGTTTCTCGCATTGTGAAAAACAACGATACCTAGTACCATGAAGTTTTGAATGACGTAGTCCTCCACCCGAATATGAGCAAAAGAAAGTCGAATCTTAAATTACGAATTTTTTTTTTATAATCTATTTCATACTTTTTAAACTTTAACGAATCTTTGACTAAGTAACTCAATGATTCCAAACCAAGTAGTATGAACACACTGTACGGAATAAAATATTTTTATCTTCAGAACGCAAGTCTATCTGTATAATGGAGTAAAAAGACAAGGTTATAATTTTCTCTTTTTTGGAATAAATATGAATTTTTGTAAATGTTGAGATGCCGCAACCACAGTTCAAAGCAGTTTCTTATCGAATATATACAGATTTTCCTAAAGAGTAATATATTTTTTTACAGATTCCACAGAACAACTGTTATAAAATAATGAATATCCTAGACAATGGTTTTAATGTTGAATGAACCATTATAATTCATGAAGGAATCAGATAAATATGATGTTTTAGAACATTCATCAGATGATGATGATGGAGATGAAATAGGTTTAGTAGTTATTTCCCCTGAGCCAGACAATATCACCGATAAAGAATCCAATGAAGATGTAATTTGCCAATTCCGGAAGATGTATCGGATGATATCGAGATTTTTCATCTAAAAAGTGTAAAAATCTATCTAATTGAATCTATCTAATTAAAAATGAATAAAAAATTCTGAATCATTTTAAAAAAGAAATTGCTTGGACAAGTTTCTCTCCTGAACCAATAACAATGCCTGTCAACGAAGAAGCCATTTGTATGCACAGCAATGGCACATTCTAAGTATAGTAACATCAAGCGGAAATCACAAAAACTGCATTTAGCTGATAATATTGCTTTGTATAAATCTTAAAATATTACCAAAGGTTCGTGTCTTTAAATATTTTAAATACCAATTTCATGCAGTGTGCGGCTTCGTTTCAATACATCTTCCTACAGGTGAGAATATGATTTCTTACAGATTTTAATGTTTTGTGTTCCTATGAAAAATACATATTACTTTTCTATACATACAGGAAAATCTTCAATGACATTGAAAGATTTTGGACGAAATGGAGATGTTGTAACAGATCCTTTAAGTGGGATGGAAGTTCCTTCAATTCAAAAACCTTTCTATGCCGACAATCTTTCTACGTCATACAATTTGTTGTTAAAATGAGCTGAAATTTCATGCGACCGGAACAATTCTTGAGTACATGTTAAGAAACTGTCCTAACATCTGCCAACAAAATAGAAAAAGAGAAATGGGAACATATGCCACCGTATTTCATAAAGATCGTGGTACTGCAGTAATTCGACGTAACGATAATTCCGTCATAGCTATGACAACTACATACTACAAAATTTATCCGACTTTCAGTGTCCAATAGGTACTCAAATAATAAACCTGTATCTGCAAAGCAACCTAGACTCATTGGATTTATAACAATTATCTTACTGCGTGAGTACGGGTTCGTAATAGATTGAATGTACGCAAGTTCGATGATAGGTTAGTAAAATTTATTTTTATCAAGAGAAACGCTTCAAAGTTCTGAAATATTCCCCAGAAATTCTCTTACATGTGTTAACAGTATCACAGAGTACAATCAGTAGTTACACTTCAAAATACTAAGAACGTTAAAAACAACGCAATGTAAAGCACATCTAAATAGAAAGCTAACCCGGAAAGATCTTGGCACTCCGATCTCATGCTGAATTAAAATCTCGCAACAAAACAACTGAGAGCAGACACTCTCTTTCCAGCCTTACATAGCTTCCACCCAACCTTCGTGACATATCTTGTACCTTCTGGTTCTCAAAATTACTGGAAGGCAATATAAGGATCAAGTTACGGTTACAGCTAATTTAGTCATCAATTACATTTATTCAATAACAATATTTATTACAGTAATACAGGAACGGATCAAAATGTCCCCAACTTTGACGACGTTTGGCGATTTCTCGCCAAATGTGACGAAATAGTCCTCAAACCTTTGCCAGCTTGGCGATATCAGGTTCAATGTTCCGTCTTACCTTCTTCGGAAACATGCAAGGACCTGACTCGGAACAGAGAGCTTACTAAAGCTATGTTCAAAACTGTGGGAAGTAGACAGGATACACAAGAAGGGTATACAAAACCCTTTATTTTTCTCTATTTACAATAACTTCCGTACTTCGGAATACAAAGATCCACTACTTGTGGTCTAAACGTAAGAATATAAAAATATAACTAAACGCTACTTTAACTTTGAAATAATAAACGTGGAAGATTGGCCTTATATTAACAGGAAGCCGTATGTAGTACAGAGAACTGTGAACACTACAATACGTTTAAAAATTATCAAGAGGATTAAAACATCTGGCCTGGAAGGCAACCAGCAACAGAGTAAAACTTCTAAGGTAAGCGGACTGCTTCGACTAACTGCTTCCTCTCTCTCGCTTGGCAAAAAGCCACAACTTAAATACTTGGCGTTCGCCAGACAAACTTTGCATAAAATACATTAACGCTTATAATTCTGGCCGGAAGTAGAAAATAAGAAGTGATAGTAAAGATTTAAAATAAAATAAACGTTAGTAAAACTTAAGATCCTTACATACTTCCCGCCAGAGTTAATTAGTTTGAAACTGAGGTCTAAAACGACCTTGTTGAAAACTTTTAGCTCTAGAATCTAACGCGAGGCCAATCTTTTACAAACATTTTTCGCTAGAAACTAGAAATTTAAAAGAAAGAAATTTGTTTTTACAATAGCAGCTCTCAGGACACAATTTTTTCATCTGTACTGCATCTAAACAGGAGCTTTTATTCAAATCTGGTTCCTTCCAGAGATCTGGAAGGAAAACTAGTTTAATGAAATGTTACACAATGAAACATGTATAATGAAACATGTATAATGAATGGCAAGTAACATGTATAATTATATTTCTCTTAACATTCTTATTTCATTCATGACTATTTTAATTATCTCTTCCCGTGCTCTCTGACATGTGTTGTAAAAGAACACCAAACACGAATGTGTTTATGTCTATGTGTTCAACACTTCCTCCTACAATCAAAACACTAACGTGTTAAAATTCAACATACCAAGACCTCGAAACACACCTTAATTTCAACTCTAAACCCTGAGGTACTATTCTGAAAGTGGCTAACTCTGAAGTGTAGCGTCAGAGAGCCTAACTACATCATTCAACCTTTAACACATATTCACCATGATTTAGTGTTTTTACAATCACACGAATAAAAAAAAATTTAACATTACTTTCACTTTTACCATATCACGGTATTTCTTAACATTTAAAATAACAGTTCACATTGTATATAAGAACATATTAACATGCCGTTAATTTTATACATTTGAAACATACATTAGTAGTACATTGTTAACTTCTATTCTTTTCAAAGCAAGTGCCAATTCTTTCTACATTGAAATAATACAATTCAAAAAGTCTTTCAGACTAAAACTTCTTTCTTGCCAGAATGTTTTAAATAATATTTATACAATAACTTTTTACAATATTTAAGTCTTTACACAACGCTATTATACATCAACTTTAGTTTTACGCGCGAGTAATTGAAAAACATAATACCCAAATCGGTAACAACTCATTTCTCGCCCTTTTGGCGATAAAGGTAGACCTCGCATGAGGTAAAACTTCTTGAAATCTGCCACTTGCAGTAAGAATGAAAGATTAACTTAAGTTTGCAAAGTAACATAAAATTTTACTTATCTTTGTGATATTCGGACATTCTTTTCTGGGCCCAGTCCTGAAAGGTCGTGCAGATAGTTGTTTGATTTATACTCCTTCTTGTACGGCCTCGCCCTTCAGTGCCTTCCTCTAGATGCTTTCTTTTTTCTTCAGTTCGGTCACCCTTGAATACCTTCTTTTTCGCTTCTGCCTATGGTCTTGGTCGTTTGATGGCAGCTGGTCTTGGCGGAACCGGGAAACTTCTTTCGTGTTCCTGCTTGGACCTCATTGCTGGCCGTTCAAATTTTCCTTGTAACTTTTCCTCCGTCGCTGGTGGCCCTTCCGCAGTTCGGCGACATTTGCTGCGGAGAGTCCTGTCGGATGAGTAGATCTTCCGTTTTAGAGCCGGGTTATAGTTGCCGTCATTTCTCCTGGCTCTCTTTGCATACGTCGTCCTTCTCCCTTCTTCATTCTGGGGGTGTTTGTGAGCTCTCTTTTCTGGACGGTGGAACGGCTTCTTTTTCTTGCTACCTTCAATTTTTCCGCGGGGAAACTTTCTTTTCACTTGCTCCTGCCTCCTAATGGCTTGCCCTTGTACTTGTCGTTTTCCACCTCTGGAGCTTGTGCCTGCGGTGTCTGCCGTGCCGGATCCTGCAAAAGATCTTTGAAAATTTTCATTTTATTACGATCACAGTAGGGTTTCATTTGATCAATGTTTGCGGAACAGGTTTCACCATTTCTAGCTTTTAACACTACTACAGCGTGAGTTATTTTTTCTATGACATATGGTCCTTCAAATCGTGGAAAAAATTTGGCAGTTTTATCTTCTGGTGCTGAAGAAAGTGAATGCTTAATTTTTAAAACTTCATCCCCTACTTTATATGTTACTCCCCGTCGTTTCAAGTCATAATAGAGTTTTCGTTTTCTCTATGCTACTTCAGTATAATTCTTTGCTTCCTTAATTAGTTTTTCTATATCACCCATTTTAAATTCTGGGGCTCTTTGTTGCACATAAAATAATTTATCTAACGGCGTTATAATCTTTCTGCCTAAAAATAACTCAGCAGGAGTTTTGCCCGTTGTATCATGTTTTGCGGTCCTAAGAGCGAAAGCAAATTCATTGACATAGTTATCCCAGCTTTTATGAAAATTTTTAACATAACTACGGATAATTTTCACTATATTTCTATTGACCCGTTCCGCTATATTTGATTGCGGCTGATACGGGACCATTTTTAAATGACGTATGCCCAGTTTTTGGCACATGTCTTCAAATACATTACTTACAAATTGAGGACCATTATCCGATATAACTTTTAGGGGCGCCCCGTATTTTAAAATATATTTATTTAAAATAGAATCAGTAACTAATTTCGCGGAGGCTCGTTTTAAGGGAACAATTTCGGTCCATTTACTAAAATGATCAACCATAACAAGGAGATAGCGACTTTTATTTAACTGACTTTTTGGAAAAGGGCCCAATAAATCGATGCCAATTATTTCATTTGGAAATTCGGATTTAATACTATTTAGAAACCCGGCCGGGCGGAAATTAATATAATTAACTGCTTGACATGTTGGGCAGGACTGGACATACGCCCTTGTTAACTTTTGCAGTTCAGGAAAATAGACTGCCTCGCGTACGCGTTGGATAGTTTTCCGAATACCAGCATGAGAAGCTAAAGGACTGTCATGGAGCTCCTGCAGGATATTTAATCTAAGACTAGCTGGGATAACAGGTCGAAATTCGTTGTTGGAATTCGTAGTTTTTGTATAGAATAATAGACCATCTATTAGTTCGTAATGGGCCGCCCTATTTCTTATCGCCACAATATCTTGGTGGCTAAAATTTTCAGGATCCTTTAAATACTCATAAATGCTTCCAAACTCAGGATCCTTACCCAGTTCGTTTATTACAGTTTCTCGGGAATTTATTGTACATGCTGTGAGCATTGCCACCTTTACGGTATTATCTTCTTCATCTATTTTAATTCTGGATAGGGCATCTGCTACGATATTTTCCTTTCCGGGGGTATGCTTGATTACCAGATTATATTCTTGTAGCTTGAGTGACCATCTTATTAACCTTGGGGATAAGTTTTTCCCTGAGTACAATCTAGTTACCGCCGCATGATCAGAGTACACTGTTATTGGCGCCTTTCCAAAATAGACTCGGAACTTTTGCACTGCTAACAGAACTGCAGGTGCCTCTCTCTCGGTCGCGGAATAGTTCTTTGTGTTTGATTTAAAGTTCGGCTAAAAAATGCCACGGGCTGCTGATTTTGCGAAAGTAGCGCTCCTACCGCATAATCCGAAGCATCCGCTGAAATTTCTAAATTCTCATCCTTTTCAGGAAATTTCAACACAGGGGCTTGCGTTAATGCTTGTTTTAATTTTTCGAAAGCACTATTGGCTTCGGCCGTCCACGAGAATCTTGCCTTTTTCCTTTTTAATTTTAACAATGGTTCAGCAATAGCTGCAAAATTTTTTATAAAGGACCTATAATATGAACAAAGTCCTAGAAAAGAAGAGAGCTTCTTCGCCGTGTTTGGAGTCGGATACTTTTGTACAGAAATTATTTTTGATTCGTCTGTCTCTATTCCTTTCTGAGATATCTTGTAACCTAAATATTTTAATTCAGGGGCTGCAAATTTGCACTTCTCTACATTAACTTTTAGACCGGCCTCATTTAATAAAGAAAACACCTGTCTTAAATCCTGTACATGTTGGTCGAGATTATCACTAGTAATAATGATATCGTCTAAATAGATAAATGCGGACTTTCCAAGAACAGGTCTTAACACAATGTCCATACATCGCTGAAATGTTGCCGGCGCCCCTAAAAGGCCAAATGGCATACGCAAAAATGCATAAGTGCCAGACTTGGTTATAAAAGCAGTCTTAGGCACGTCCTCAGGCCTAACCGCTATTTGAAAATAACCAGTTGTTATGTCTAAAGTCGTCATATATTTGGTGGATGTTATGTTCCTTAGAATTTCCTCAATAATAGGTAACGGATATACCGGATATTTAGTTATGGAGTTTAATTTACGGTAATCAATTGCGAATCTCCACCTTTTTGGATGTGTCAAAGGATAGTCATTATTTTTCTTACATAAAACCACCGGGCTAGCATAACTACTTGAGATGGGCGTTATGATCTTTTTACGTAGCATATCGGTGATATGCCATTCTATAATTTTTTCCTTATTCTTATCATACCGGTATGCTTTGTGGCGAACTGGCATTGAATCTCCGGTGTCAATACTATGGTTAGTAACCTGAGTAAATCCTGGAATATCACTAAATACCGAAGCAAATTCACTTACCACTTGTCGGATTCTTCCTTGCTCGTCATTAGGCAGGTGGTCAAAATTTAACATCGGCGGTTCAGCCTTTTCTGCACGAACTGGTTTCATTGTCAGCTTAAGGGACGCTTCATTAAAATCCAGTGTTGCTTGTGCCTCTGAAAGAAAATCTATTCCTAAGATTATATGTGCTTGCAGATTCTTTACTATAAAAAACATCACCTTTACTTCTTCGTCCTTGATACGGACATACAGCGGTAATTTACCTATACACTTACATTTTTCTCCTTGCGCCGCTAACACTGTCGTATTATCCGAATTATATATGCGGTATTTCCGAAAATACTTCCTAAAAAAATCTTCTGCCACACAGGAACACTACGCGCCTGTATCCAGGAGTGCGGTGGCTGGGATATTATTCACCAACACTTCAATCTTCGGAAGAGTCAAATTTTTCACCATTACTGTATTTAACTTGAAGGAAGAGGGGTTTTCTTGGCCTTCGGATTTCCGCACCCTCCCGTCAGCAGAAATCCGTTTTATTTTAAATTATTTTTCATTTCCGTGCTTTCCTTCTTTTTCCACTGGCCTTGAGACTTTTTTCCTGGATTGCTATTGAACTGTCGACGTTCGCCGGCTGTTTTTGAATGCTCGGGTTTCCTTGCCCACTGATTCGCTTTGCTTCCGTAGCCGTGTGCTTGAGTTTGCTGTAGTCTTGGCGCACTAAATTGGTTTCGCTGTTGATATTGGCGTCTTCTTTCAATGTCCGCCGTTCTTCTACTTTCAAACTGGATTGCTAGCTCAAATAACTTTTCCAGTGTAGTCGGATTTCTTAATTCAATAAAGTTTTGCACTTGGGGCAGTAACCTCGGCAAAATCACTTGAATTATCTCAGGATCCGGACGGTTTCCATACAAGAGTTTGAAGACGTGAATTTTTCTTAAAATAAAGCTTGAGAGGTTTTCGATTCTTTGTTGATATATACTAAAAAGTTCCGTTTCTAATTTCGCACGATCCCTTACAACAGGGAATGCTTTTACTAGGGCAGTCTTGAAATTCTCGTAAGTATAGGTGGGACTTCCTGATTGACCCAAGAGACTTCTGCCTATACATTTGAACCAGTTAAGCGCTTGGCCCCTCAAAGCGCTGGTAGCTAAGGTAACTTTTTGAAATTCGTGCACGGGGTAGAGCATGAAGTGGTCATCCAATTTTTCCAAAAAACTGGTTACCGGTGAGTTTCCATTAAATGTTGCTTCTGGTTTCATCGAAGCGCGCATGGTCTGGACGATGTAACCAAATCCTTCCAGGGCGGCAGCTGGCATTTCTGGATTCTGAGCCGCTTCTGCAGGCAGCACAGGTTCTTCTTGAAACTCGGCCATGGTTATTCTTCTTCGTTGGGCGCCACTATCAGGTTCAATGTTCCATCTTACCTTCTTCGGAAACATGCAAGGACCTGACTCGGAACAGAGAGCTTACTAAAGCTATGGTCAAAACTGTGGGAAGTAGACAGGATACACAAGAAGGGTATACAAAACCCTTTTTTTTTCTCTATTTACAATAACTTCCGTACTTCGGAATACAAAGATCCACTACTTGTGGTCTAAACGTAAGAATATAAAAATATAACTAAACGCTACTTTAACTTTGAAATAATAAACGTGGAAGATTGGCCTTATATTAACAAGGAAGCCGTATGTAGTACAGAGAACTGTGAACACTACAATACGTTTAAAAATTATCAAGAGGATTAAAACCTCTGGCCTGGAAGGCAACTAGCAACTGAGTAAAACTTCTAAGGTAAGCGGCCTGCTTCGACTAACTGCTTCCTCTCTCTCGCTTGGCAAAAAGCCACAACTTAAATACTTGGCGTTCGCCAGACAAACTTTGCATAAAATACATTAACGCTTATAATTCTGGCCGGAAGTAGAAAATAAGAAGTGATAGTAAAGATTTAAAATAAAATAAACGTTAGTAAAACTTAAGATCCTTACAGCGATATCTCGCGAAATTATAGAGGTACCCATTTACTCAATGTTAAATAGGCTTAAAAATACAACAATTTCACATGTAATCGCACTAAAATTACCTATCTATGTAGGAAATTCATAACAATATGGATGGCGTGAACCTTCAGCACAATTTTATAACGATGTATCTAACGTGCAAGTAAAAATAAAAAAAAAATATTAATTATCTAATTTTAAGAATTTTATTGATTTAGCTCAATCAAGTTCCTGGAAACTTCATAAGATTGCTACAGACCGCAAAATTTCACTATTATATATTCAAATTTCTCTGTTATATATTATATGTGTTCTCTGTTACATATAAATATATTACAAATTGCTCTGTTATAATATATTTCAAAAATTCTGTTATATATGTTATATATTCAAAGAAATGTTGCCATCTCATTGCTGAAAACAAGGGGACAAACAATATTTTAAAAATTTGCAGTCTGTATCTTTATCTGTTTGTAGACCATCTTTCTTTTAGAATTTAGCCTTACACGAAGTGAGATAAAATTCTACAAATTACATTATCCAGAATTCAACAAAAAGGAATAAAAGAGGTAAATACTATAGTAGTCAAACGATAACTGCTTTTAATAAGTATTATGCGGCTTTGTGTAGCAAATATTTCAAAGATTTTCAGGTATCCCAAAAGCAATCGGTTTTGTCTAACTTTACATTTTCGCAACATTTTGTATCTTCTATAATAATACATATTTTTCCCTGTTACATTTCTTTCTTTTAATTAGACTCTAATACGTCAAAAAAGGATTTTTATTCATTTTCTTCAAGTGAAAGGTAGCACGGTCGTTAATGGAAATACATTAAATAAAATAAAAATTAAATAAATAAATACATGAATTAGCCCTGGAAATTAACATAAAAATATTTGAATTAGCAGTGAAAAGAAATAATATTAAACATACAATACATTCAGTAACAAGATATAGGCTAAAAGTTTATATAAAATTCACTGTGCATGTACCATGAAACAGCAGTAAACAGATTTAGTTAGGAATAATGAACTTCTATGACTAGTTATTAAATCCAGTCACTTTCATTTTAGTATCGTTTTAATGAGCAATCCATAAACCTCCTGGTTCCAGAGCGTATGAAAAATAATTCATATGTATAAATCCGTATGAAAAATATTTTCATAAGGATACTGACAATTCACGTTATTACTCGTGGTATGAAATAAAACGAAAACACCAGAATTTGAAAGATATCAGCAAACCATTCTGCTAGAAGTATTTGGCCGATTCCCTGATTAAAAAAGAGATTAACACAATCATTCCATTAAAAAATGAAGAATAACAGCGAAGCGCAACAAATCTAGGTTTACTACCTGCATTACATTTAACTTCTAGTTTAATGCTTGTTCATTAATTTACCATTACCTCTTCATTTTTTTAAATATTTATACATTAATTAGTCCAAATTAGCATAGAATAAGTAAAGCCAAAACGTTATTGAACTCTTCCTAATTACAATATTTCTGGGACAGCATCAGTAGGAGAAAAAGAAATCCAACAAACTAATTGATTTACTGAATGGATTTCTTTTTTACCTTTTTTTCTCACTAATACATTTTTCCCATACATACTGTAATTAATTAGATTTTGGTGACGTGTAACAATCATGCCTAAAACTTTACACCTGTATACCTCGGTATTTCCTTTTTACTGGTATAGCAAGGAAAAACAATGCAGTTTGAAAAAAATACCGTAATTAAAACAAATGTTCTTTATAGGAATTTTTTATTCTCGAAGACCCAATTTTAAGGGATAACCAATTAAAATGGAATATATTAATCTCCCATTAAAATAACACTAATTACGTAAATAGAGGCAGCAGGTGTAAATAAAAACATCATTAGTCTCATGAATAAAAATGGTACAAAAATTATGTTTTATATTTTCTGACAGAAAATACAATGCACTATAAACCGATTGGAAAATGCTGAAGTTAAATTAGGCATTTGATAGGCTTGGTGCATGGCTGTAGCAGTATAATATTATAGGTAAAATATACAGTCAATGCATCTGTAGAGATGTAGAAATCTTTTTAATTGTTGAAATTCTTCAAACATCTGACTTGGTTACATAATTTTTAACCATAATTTGTTTTTGTTATTCAAAAAAATGTGGAATTTATAATAGTCAAATAACTATATTGGGACGACCCCCCCCCCTTTGGAAGAAGTTTCTTCGAAAGAAAATGTTAAAATCTTCCACCAGAAGGAAAAAAGAACACGTGAGTTCACTAGTTCACTATCATTACACTCAGAGCAAACCTTTTAATACAGTGATTTACCAAGATATATCTTGAGCTTGACACGGAAACAAATAAGGGGGACCGGAAAGTAATGTCGATTTTTTACATTAAATTCAAATGATTAAATTTGTAACAAGTTTTTATTTTTAATCAATAATGTAATCACCCTCGTTATCAACAACTTGTTGCCATCTAGTGTGTATATTTTCAATCCACGGGCCGATATAAATCAATTGGGTTTTGAGTAAAATATCTCAAGATGGCATTTTGAACATCATTCAAATTTTCAAATTTTTTGGCACTAAGAAAATATTGTAAGAATCGGAATAAATGGAAATCCGAGTGTACGATATCGGGCGAGTATGGTGGTGATGCAGCATCTCCATCCCAATTCGTTCATTTTTTCCAGTGTCCGTCTTGAACAGTGCGGTCTTGTATTGTCGTGTTGCAGAATGACGCCTTTTCCGTTGACAATCGCCAGATATTTTTCAGTTAAAGATTGATTCACTAGATCCAATTGTTCACAATAAAGGTCTACATTAACAGTTTTTCAGGTTTCAGTAATTCAAAATGAACAATTCCTCGAATACTCCACCAAACACCCAGAAGCAGCATTTTGAGATGTAAACCCTTTTAACCCCTATTAAAACTGCCTTTTGAGTTTTGGATTATCATATAGGACTTATGTTTTTGTCTCCACTAATCAAACGATAAAAAAAAGGTTCTGTAGGGTGCCGTTGAAGCAATACGTTGCATGTGATGGATAGGTTGGCTTTGTTCTTTTCGGACAGATTATGAGGGACTCAAACACCTGCTTTGCTTATTTTTCCATACTGCTTTAAATGTTCTTGGATGGTCGACTAAGGTTGGTTAAGAGTGTTTGACATGGATTTGCTTCCACTTCTGCTTTTAGCATGTTGTTGTCGACATGCGCAGAAACAACATTACTTTCCATTCCCCCTATTATAAACCTTAGTTTAATAAATTTTATTATTTTAACCAGTAGTTAAAACTAGTGTAGTTTCTTGTAAGGCAATAACGGTATTCAAGGAGAATTAAAATTTTAGTTCTTAGACAACACAAACGAGTAATAAATTGATATATGAATTTTTAGTATTATAAATTTTCGTTTAGTTTTTGACCAGTTATTTTTATATTAATGACCTTACTATTATCCTCATTTCCATTTTCCTGCCAGAATGTAAATTTCAAGCTTGTGTGATATTCAAATGCGTCAGAAAGAACAGAGTATTTAAAGAAAGGTTTTAAACGGTAGAATTAGAGCAGGTTCTATCTGCCAAAGGCCATGTTGTTAAATTGATTACCTTGCTAAGAGTATTCTATGGTGTTGAGTTATCCTCGCCATTAGGCTTGTTACGCCTACCTTAGGTGAGAGTCGGCTTGCGCGTTGTTTTTGTTAGGCTAACATAATTTTCTTAGTTTTAGTTAATTCATTATCTTTTATATAAACCGTACTGTTTGGCTTTTGTAAGCAAGAGTGGTACCGTCTATTAAATTTTATCTGATTCAAATAAAAAAGGCCTATACACCCTTTCCCTGTCTCTGGTTTCTGCAAGCCATAGTGATAACTCACTTATTCGCCTTTGACGTTTCGCTAATTTCATGTCAGCTGAGAAGATGAAACGTCACGGTACCTAAAATTATTTACAAATAATATGAGACTCAGCTAGTATATATATATATATATATATATATATATATATATATATGTATATATACATGTTTCTCTTATCCGGTTACAAGTATACAAGTTATAATACTGTCATATATAATTTTAAATGGTTTTCATGACTGCAAAAATTAACCATTACTCGATTACAATTTTACGTATATGGCTGTGGTTCGTAACACTCAGTTATCATAATACCCATACCAGTAATCTCAAACTAGCTGCCGAACCAATTTAATCCTCCCGGGACTATATTTTAATATGTATTTCCTGCAAATACAGTGCTCATAGTTTAGAGACATAAATAATTTTAATGTAAAATAAATTTGAGACCACTCAGGTATACAATACAAAATTTGTCTCGAGTAGAAATTAGTTATATATATTAATGTATATATAAGAGATATAGATATTTATATATACACAGTTCTTAGACATATAGATAGTTCTCAGTTATAATGTATATATAACTAAGACAATATCTACATATATTAGACATATATATTAATATATTATATTCATTAATATGTCTTTATGTTTCCCGATATTCGAATACAGTAAGACCCCGCTTAACGCGGGGGATACGTTCCATCGAAGTAGAGCGTAATGCGAAACAGCGCTAAGCGAGGCTATCTTAACATGTAAATAATGGGGTTAGGGGAAGACGGATAAAAAATAGTTAGGCATTAAATTTAATAATGTTTTTTTAATAAAAAGAAAATCAAACATTTATTTCTTACAAAAATAAAAACAATATAAACGCATATACTTTTAAAAACAAATAAAATTCTCAGTCAGATCATTCAGTCTATTCTGGGTTTCCAATTTTCTGCCTTTTTGTCAAGAAGGCATTATGATAGATTGGCTTAATGGCATATTGCGTTCAATTTCGTCGTCAATCCATATAGACAGTCGTTTTTCCATTTCCTCTATAATGTTATTTCTAGAACGGGTAATTCTAGTTGCAGAGCTTGACGTAGTTGCAGTTGCCGATGACGGTATTTTTTCTTTATTCTTAAGAGTTGTCCTTATCGTTGAAGTTGCCAAAATCAATGCAGCACTAATTTGAGATTGAAGTTCACCAGAATCTAATCTTCTAATCACTTGCATTTGAGTTTCCAGTGAAATGCTTTTTCTGGTTGCTTTCTTTTCTTGTTTTTTATTATCACCCATGATAAAAACTAAAGATCATAATATTTATCACTGTATTAATCGTTATAGTATTATACAACTTTATACTTACAATAATGTCAACAAATGTTTCAAATGATAAAAATGCATCCACCAAGCAAGAAACACAACTACACTGTTTCGGATATGTTATTTGGAAACCTAGCGCTGCGCACAATTTCGGAGAATCCCCGGGTTGAAATAAAAGAGCGCTAAACCGAAACAGCGCTAAACGAAACAGCGTTAAGCGGGGTCTTACTGTATCTTTATGTTTCCCGATACCTCAAAAATAAGCACAATCTATCTTTAATGTTAAATTACAACAATTACGAACTAACAACTGATCTTACAGCAATTAACACAAGCACCAAATAAAATTTGCTTAAACAAATATACATACTTGGATCATCAGATTATATGATATATTATAAAGCAAAATATGTAGCTGGCGTTTAGTGTTACAGTAAATAATATTTCTCATTTAAATGAATGAGAGGCAAATACAAGAAATAAAAATTTCTCAGACAAATAATATATTAAAGTATTTTATATTTACTGATCATTATGTATCCTTTAATCATAAGCCTCACATTTCTAATAACCTTTAGAGTCAGTTTCTCATTCCTTGTAAATTAATACTGCTATTTGTTTCTAAATATGATACTGACATTCTATTTCTAATTAAATTTCCGAATTCTTTAACCTTAAGTCCTAAACCAACTTCTTTCTCAGCTACTTGTAAATTCGAAACCGTGTTTAGAGAATTTAACCTACGTATTTCGGGAAATATTTATCTTAGCTTTTAATATATTGTTATTTATTTTAACTTCTGCTTCTGAAACATCTAAATGATCATCATCTTTCTAGTTCAGGCAGATTTCTCTGTAAATGTTTACTTCTAGCTCTCATTCTCGCGTTGCAATCATTTCTTTCATTTCCTATAATTCCACAGCTTTCAGTTCAGATAACTGTTTTTGTTGTTCAACATTTTATCTGGCTTTACGAAACTTTTGACTAAGCCCTTTCTAAATCCAAGCTTGAGCTGAATTTACAGACTCTACGGAAGGGAAATAATAATTATTTTTTAAACTTAATAGTGCAGCAGTTTCATTAACAAAATGTACCTGCTTCGTTTTAGATGGTCTTCACAAACTACCGTTATCGTTTTAATTCTACTGAAAATTCTGAAAGCTCTACATTTGCTAACGGTAAACAAATCGGTTTATGGTTCAAATGTTGTCTAATCTGAACATATTCAATGCAATCAGAAGAGTCACTAATAAACATTTTGTATACCAGGTCAGTTTGGGATCTAGTAGCTTTCAGAATTTCTTTTTTGTTCCTATTTAGCTCTCATTTTCGTATTTACGAGTAAAAAAATCATTCTGAATATCTCATTCAATTGAGTTACTCGAGCTGTAGATTTTTATCTAATTTTGGGCCCACTTGTCTCAAATGACCGAGTTCATTGCAGTAGTAACACCTCAGGTGTCTCGGCGTTTCCAATTCATACTGAACTGTTGCTTACTTTTCTAAAGTTAGGGAAAGGCTACATATAACTCAATACATTTTAAGACACAATAACACGCCGAATAAATACTAATTCAGAAGTCACTTCTGAATCAATGTGTTGACTTCTGAATCAATATATTTTCTTAGATTCTTTCATAAAATTAGTAAAGCAACAGGCTTAAGCTGGGAGTGGAATTTAGTCAAGACTTTATCAAATTTGAGTGCAAGTAGGTGTAATTCCGTCTCTGTCAGGAGCAAAGACGTTCTGGAAGTGTAAGCGATAATCCCAACTTGATGAAACGTAACATTTTGTTGACTAGCCTTTCATGTAGGCTGCTCTGATTTCAAGAAATTATTAATTATATCGAAGTGCCGAACTGAATTTACATTTTCCTTAAACCTGTATGAACTAACGACAGAAAATTGACCATTAGTCTCACAAGCTACCATTTTCGAGATGTATAAAGATTTTACAGCTGCTTATGTATTTCATAGGGATTTTGAGAGGTTGACATTAAAAGTCTGTTTGTTTACTGAATTGTGTCGGAAAAAATGTGTGCCACTTATAATCTTGATAAACGCAAGCTCATGCTATCTGATATTGTTAGTAATTATCTATATTTCACTAAATGATCATCATTTTGTAATGTTAGAATATCAAATCTTTGTGAAATATCCATTTCGTTATGCTCGTCACTCTCATCACATCCTTCAGGGCTCATACAGTTACGATAGGATCAGATGGTTATGACTTCACTGTCATGCCTCTTATTCGAAAAGGGGTGTTTCATCACAAGAACATATTGAGACATACGGTGTTCCCTTAATGTCTAGTATGGCTACTGTTATGTTAAAAAGTTTCGACCCATGGGTTAAATAGTTTTACTTCTAGGTACCATGTTATATCTGAAATTCCTATATTGTTAAATGTTAAATATGAAACTACTTGCCGTTAAAGGGAGTGATCGTATAGTGAAACGTGTACAGCATTTTTGCGTTGTGAAAAAAATGCATTCCGGGACCGCGCCGTGAGAGGATCGAAAACATAAAACATATACAAGATATAAAGGAAAAGTTCATATTAATATATAAAGAAAACATACTGTAAGAGGTTCCAGATTAAATATCAGTTTATTCAATTACAACACAATAAGAAAAATCTTAACCTCATCTGAGAGTCTGTTCATTTAAATTCATAAAAAAAAACTTAAGGTTTGTCTGGTGATTTAAAGGAAAGGAAAGGGAAACAATTTATGGCCTGAGAGTTAAATTTTAGATTCGACGTTGTTTTTACTGCTAAGGACGTTTTTGGAAAAACTTGCCTAAAGTTCCAACACACAAAAAAAATAATACTTATCTTGAGTGGACATCTTGAAGTGGAGGAGAGCTCATATCTTAGCTCTATCCTTACGTCACTTGGCAAATCCGCAAGCCAGAAACTCGAACGGCACGACAATAAATTACATCAGCTATACCGTCAAATCTTACGCCTGCTACTGGTTTCCATAGAAGAAAATTATTCCCACTGGAAGCAAGAGAACAGCTTACACCGCACGGCTGTCTGCCTAGACTCTCAGCTCCACCAAGGAAAACGTAGACAATTAAGCTAGGCATTTTAGAGAATGGCTAAAGCAGGCTTCCAGTTGTCTAAGGTGACATAATTCCTTCTGTTTTCAAGTCGGAGTTCAGAGGACATCGTCCTGACTTTTGCCGATACAGATAGAGACCCAAGTCTCTGTTAATTTTTTTTGTTATTCGCTCAACAGTTTTTTTTTCTTCGCATTTTTGAGAAAACCCGCGGCCGGGGAGCATAATTGTCGCTCCCCGCCGGAAGCACTGCTCGATGCCGACTAAATCTTTTCCTTTCTCCTTCGCAACACCCACAAGTTTTTTCTCAGTCTCCGTCAACAAGTCCGTCAAGCCCGAAAGTCAGCGAATCCAAGCAGTGAGTGCCTAAGCGAGTCCAGAGTAAGTCTGTAAGAGAGTCTCGCCTCTTAACCAAAACGCGGCCGGGGAGCATATTTGCCGCTCCCCGCCAGAAAACACCTCTCGGAGTCACTTACATTTTGTCCAGCAAGCCCAAAAATCAGCGAGTCAGTCCGAGAGTCATCCAAAAGTAAGTGTGTCCAACTCAAATTTCCTTCTTCTCCTTCACCAAACGGGCTCCCACTATGGCTTCACTTATCGCCCCCTTAATTATGGCAAAATCTTCGTTTTCAACTCCAGAATGCGGAAATAAGGGTGATCGCGCATGCGCGCCCTTCTTCACTTAGCCAACAACCGGACCCTCAATCGCCAAAAACCTGAATGACTTACATTGAAAGACAAGTAGCAACCTTTGACCTTTCCGTCACGTACTTTCCTCTCTTAAGGTCAACTAACAATGAAAATTCTTTCTCGAACATTCTAAAGCGCGCGAAATCATGACTTGGCGAAAATTGCCTCCCTTTCCCTGCTTCTTTCACAATGACTAAAATTTTGTACAAGATTTACAAATAGAGGCAAATAAATAATACTCTTTTAACTAAATAATATTTCCAGAAGCATCTGTTTTTCCCCAAAATTAAAGCCTTAAATTAAATAATTCATATTCAAATAGAAATTAAGATTTCCATAAATCAGAAAATCATTCACATAATTTTTATAACGCTATCCGGTAATTTCTCTACATAACATTCCTTTCCCCTAAGGAATTAAATTTTGGTTTACCAAAATTTAGCAGACAGACACTTCTTGAAATACCATGACTCATACTGTGCAATAAGGCTAAAGGATAACATGATGTAACAATATTTCATACGACTCCTTGGTACAGTGACGTTACTGACACATTAAATGTAAAGTCCAAAATGTGCAAGTAAAACAACAAGATTAATCAAAGCAATTACTAATTAAAATACTCAAGGAAGATCATCAAAAATAATTAATCAAAAACATCAATTAAATCACTTAATTAAACCTAGAAATACTCAGAACACATACAAAAATAAAAATAAAAATAAGGCGCTAAACACAAACAAAATATGTCTAAGATCAATCAATAATGGCAAAAAGAATTTCTCTTTTATTTTTCAGTTCATTACATCACACTAGTGTTGCAGTCTCTGTGGGGCCACATTCCTGAACGTTTATTTATCTATTTATTCCCTTTCATTCCATTAATGTAAACAATTTCACCTGAGGTCGAGCACATTCTACTATTGTGACAATTTCTGCTGAGCACAATCATGGAGTACATTAAATGAGTACGGAGTTGTCAATGCAAGCGAGGGAAAACCCTGTAGTTAGAAATCATTGTGTTAACAACTCCCCCCTGCAGCCTTCAACGCGAGAAAATGAAAGCAACCAACCCCGGAATGTGAACTCAGCACCACAATACTCCTTAGTAGAGGAACTTGACCTTAAAAGAAACCAGATTTCACCCTCCTACGTCTCACCTTCGACCAAGGAAGAACAATCACTCTTTCAAAGTTGAAGAAGACTTTATCTTTCAATTTTTCCCTTACGATAGATAAGCCACTGAATGTGTTCGAATACACACACCTGAAGAAAGAAATAATCTAATCCAATTGTTCACACCAAAAAAAAATGAAATAAATAAAAATAAGATAAGTAACGCGCCGCAGATACATAAAATAAATTCCTGAGAAAATAAACACACTAATAATTCAAACAATTCCAAATAAAATATGTCACATGAACGTATTCAAATAAGGAGTAAAGACCCCCCTAAGTACTACGAAATTGAATAACTTCCAGAAATGAATCCCAAACAATCACGTCTTAGAACAGAAGCGGCCTGATCAGGGCCAAGCATTAGAAAAGAAAAGAACGTTACAACACAAGGAACCTCGGAACCAGCCGAAAATACCCCACACAAAAAATCAGAAAAAAGAAAACGTGATTGTCCAAAAATTCAGTTCAACCAAAATCAATTCCCAGAATGAACATAACGAATACGCTGTGCAAATACCAATTAGAATTTTATCCAAAACACACAAAAATAATAGTAATAATACAACCTAATGTATATACAAGATACTGTTTGGCCAAAAATTTACAAATACTACCAAGATACACATATACACATAAAATGAAAATACACTTAAACTGTAAAAATTTCGCACATAATTCCAATGAGCAATGAGATCAGTGATACTTAAACAAACAAAAATTTTAAACTGCTATACCTCAACAAATACACGAATAGTCAATATGTTAAACCATATCAAGTCAAAAATATTTCACTGTAATTCAAATCAAGCCAAAAAAAAATCAACCAGCAAGAGTGAAGTGTCGCTAAAAATTTCAAACCTCAAAGTAAACACTAGTGAATAACAACAGCTATTTAAGTCCCCTTAGTTAGACAACAAAAATTTCAGTAATTCTAAAAATCCCTTAAGTCCACGAGAAAAAAAATTCAACCTAGTCAAAGAAATCAATCAAAGCTGGACTGAAGCACGTTACTAGAACACTAAATAAAATATCACAATTCAACAAAGTGTTCAAAACAAACCCCCCAATTTTAGGCAAAACTGAGATCTATTCTGCATTAGACTCTTCCAAAATGTTGTATAGTAACCTAAGTAGCAGCTTTCAGCAACACCTGCACCCAAACAAAAGAAACAAAGTAACTCTTTACCGCGTCCATGTAAGCTGAGAAAAGCGCTGTATTATGAATGACAGACTCAAACTTTACGTATCAAGCAAACCTCCAGACACGTTGAAAGAGAACATAAGATCTCTTATCTCGGAAAGGAAAGTGCGCTGACAGAAACGTTACAATCCTGAACCAACACAATGAAAAAGATACAACAATAGCCTTCTCAGATAACAAGTTCCTGTTTGCCCCCGGTGTAAGAGGTCAAGTGCCACCATGAAGTGCAAGTATTTACAAGAAAACGAGCTTTCAGGACATTACAACTTCACGCAAGACCTAACTGCAAGCAACAAATGCAAAGTTCTCAAAAGTGCTAAACTAAAAAAAAATACTCATAACTCGTAACTCAAAAATCCCTAAAAATCACACAAATGAAATCCATAACTCAACTTCTACTATTTTCCTAAGACCACAGAAATCTCAATTCTTCCACAGAAACTAAACATCAGAGAACTTACATTTTACGGACCTTGGCAGAAACCACCAGAAAACAACACACAAACTTGATACAACTATCTTGATACTAATAAGTCAAACGAAAACAAGAATTGACCCCAAATTCAGCAACAAGTCCAACCAAGAAAGAAAATTCAATAACTCAAATCAAATCTATTACGATTCACTAGCAAATTCAAGACAACTTCCTGTAATCAACAGAAAATTCCCACAGAGTACAGAGCAAAAGTAACTAATCTTCTCAAACTTATTTCAAAATTTTCACAAAACAAATTCCCGTTGTCATAAAATTCTCATTAAACTTCACTTTCTACAATTCACAAGACTAAATTTCTACTGTTTAAACAATTCTCACATGACAACTCTTCACAAACTTAAAACTCCGAAGATAACTAATCTCAATTACTCTGACTCATTAACTATTTAGAACTTCACTCAAGCTGAAGAATTCAATCCAAAAAAAAATTAAATATGCAAACATCACTATTGCTGATCTCAGGCAAAAATTCAAATCTAACCCATGTTAACCTTAAAACAGAATTTGGCAATAAAAAAAACAATCTACAATTTTTACTCATTCATTTGTATCATTATGCCTTCAGAACTTATAAAATTCATTGCTCAATACTAAATTAAATTTTCTAACACATTACACAATATACTGGAATCATATCAAAACATTGTAAATCAAAAAGCAATAATATACTACGCTAGAGAATCATGAAAACATTACATACATTTCACAAAATATTATTCAATTAAGTCAAAAAAATCAAAATTTCTCTAACATTACCCCTCACAATTATACATTTCACAAGATTCTAGGTTAAATAATTAGCAAAAACACACACAAAAAAAATTTCTAGCTACGCATAGCTATGGCTTGTCTCATTCAGTAAAATAATTAGAGTCTTTAATCTCTTTCTCTTAGAAGTGCTCAAAAAAAATGAGTCCAGTTTTTACCGACAAGCACTCGAAACTTTATACAAGGATACACAAATAGCAGAGGATTATCGTGAAATAATTCATTTTCCATCTTGTATCAGAAATCAGAAATCAAAAGTATACATCCAGAAAACACTCAAGGATTTTCTACAGTAAAAATATACAGTATCTATTCTCCTACATTAAAAATATATATTTTTCCTAACTTTAAAGTTCAATTCTGTGTGCTTAACGTTAAAGTCCAAATTCCTGAAATTCCCACACATTTTCAAACTTTATCACTCTCGTATTAACAAATAAGCAAACACAAATCAAAAAGTAATCGATTCACTGTTTTATGGAACTATCCTGTACGAAGAGAAACAAAACATGTTCTAACGTCTACGGCATGAACGAAAATGAAAAGCCATAGTTTGGTGAGTTTGTAGAATTCCCCCACTGTGTAATTCTATGTTACAGTTAAAAGTGAAGAGTCTTAAAAACTAGTACGCGAATAATCGCTTGAGTTCGTGAGACAGTGAATAAACTTGGAAATTGTTAAAATTCCCTTTATTATTCAAATAAGATTTAACATAACTTCGTCTTGGAGTTCTACAATAAAGCCGACACTTGGGCTTCAACTTAAGAAACTAAGAATAAAACTAAACTAATCTTAACTAAAGAGAAATAGCCGAAACTATCAAAATTCTAACAGAGTTGGCCTCTTAAAGCTAATTGTCTACGAAGCTATCAAGGGCCTAATATACGGCCGAGCGTAATAATAGCTTAAGAGAGAGTAGCCTAAAAAGGCGGATGTGTGCCAAAATTTCCGGTATCTCTCTCCGACAGTCTAACCGTGAAGTAAGACAGTAGAACATCGCGGTTAAATACCGCTCTTCCTCATTAGCATTCAGACGGGATTCTAAAACTACTTTTTGGCCGGAAGTGTAAGTTGAAATTAAGAAGCGATAGGAAAGGAATTTTAACTCAAAATTTAACTGTTAATAAAACTAACATAATCCTTACAATTTCAACGTTCTTTAAATAAGTCTCAGTCACCCTCTACCTGTTTTGTATTAACCATTCAAAAGCTTCTTTTGGCATAACGCGTGCTATAAAAAGATATGTACGCTGAATATATATATTTTCTAATTTTGGTAATTTAAAGTACTAATTAAGAAAATGGCTATGACAATCAGATGGCAATCAGTCCCATTTCTGTGTGTATGTTTTATTTGTCATATGGCATGTAATTAAAATTTGTGTACATGTATGTTCATTTTTCAGGATATATGTGCTCTGTGAATTCATTCACTATATTTTCTTTTCTTTAGGATTAAAATAATGAATGATGCTTGAATTCAACGCGTAATTAAAGAATGGATATTAAAAATAGCATATGATTCGAAATTTTTGGTAATTTATATTCGTGTATGTGATTCAGTTTACTTATATGGGTAGAATATTCTTAAGGATAACTGCAAAATTTTTTATGCGATAGTTTAATTGAATATTTTATCGCTCTTGTTTTAGTTATCTCTTTTGTCTTTTTGCTATCCACATGTTTTAAGGCAAAATTAGTCTTATCAAAACTAAATTTTGTTTAAACACGGTCCTTATTCTAATCTGCTAAATAAGTATACATATTTAATCTACTGTAAAATTATGACTTAACACATTTATTATAACAACTATTCAGACTTCGATCAATATAGATATTCTTTCATAAATAGTAGACCACTAAAAGAAATAATTATTACTAAAGTACAATAATTAAAATAGAAAATAAATTTACAGTTCTTATTTCATTTGTCCTCTAGTTTCATGAAAATAAGTTTTGAAATATAATACATTAATATATGCATAATAAAATGTATTATTACATTTTTTATTACCTATTTATATTGTTTTTTAGTTGTTTTAATAATGAACAAACCTAGATTTGTAAGCAAAACGGACTTTTATTCTCATTCATTCATATTCTGAATTAAGTTGCTTTTCTAACTATTTCTTTTATTTATTTATAAAATTAAACAAATAAAGGTACCAATGAATAATTTTTAAAGTGATTAAAAAGTTATTAAAATTTAAATCATTCCTAAATAAAATTATAAAATTATAATACATTTTACATTTAAATGGATAAACAAATTTAATATTAATTTAGTTTGCGGTAAAATATTATCGATTGATATATCTTCGAAAGCCATATCTCCTTCAAAATGTTTTTGCATTTATTTTATTCATACGCGTTCTTACAAAGCAATATTTTCAGCAACATCATTTTAGTCTGAATTTTACTCATAAAAATTAACGTACCTATCACTTGTGATTATTTATTCCAAACGGGCAATTTGCCCAGAAGGGCTGTTAATTTCGTTTTGGCATTTTGCGTTGATTCACTACAAGCGTTGTTTCACTTTTCAAATTCTTGCCACCAAATATTATATATCCCTCTATTATATTTAAAGAAATTAAATAATGAAGAATCTGCGTAAATGTATGTATGTTTCTCGCATTGTGATAAAACAACGGTACCGAGAGCCATCCAGTTTTGGATAATGTAATCCTCCTGCGAATATGGGCATCTGGAAGCCCAAATTTGAGATTTGCAATTCATTTTATTATCGATTTCATATTTTGTAAAGCTTTAACGAATGTTTGATTAACAAGCTCAAGAATTTCAAATTGAGCAATGTCAATGTTGTACAGAAACACGCTTTTACCTCCAGCGCACAAGACTGTGTATCATAAATTCTACAGATATTCTCATTTTAAAATTATTTTTCGATATTGCTGTTGAACAGAATTTTATGGTTTAAGTGCGAAGAACATGATATTTAATAAATAAAGCTAACACACAAAACGTTAAAAAAACGCCCCTTTGGACGTAGTTTAAAATCTGAAGCCTTTCAAATTTTCCTTTCCTCTTCCTTAGTATTATTTATGTTCCATTTTATTATTATTATGCTTTTATTTGCTCTCGAAAAAGGTTATTCTTCATGCTTCGGAAATCTGTTGAAGAATTGAAAGTTTCAGGTTAAAATTATGTGCAAGAAGATTATTATAAACTCGACAAAACAAAATAATGCGCTCTCTCGAAGTTTCTTTCAGATATCTGTCTAAGAAAAATTCCTAATAAAGATAATTCAGTAAAACTTTTTATTTGTGAATAATAGCAGATTTAAAACAGTATATAATGTTACTTAAATTACCATATTTACTTGAAAATATGTATACGTTAGGATATGTTTTAAGGAAAAAATGCAGGTTAGTTATTTTGTCTCGCCGAAATTCCGGGAAGGAGAACCTTAGTTTATTAGCTTAGTTCAGAATTTTCTTAAAATAACATTATTTTTAACTGTGACCCGAAGTAAAAGGAAAATTAAGAAAAAGTTAGTATTCATTTTTATCTATTTATTTTCAAGCATATTAGATATGGAGAATGAAAGCCTAAATTCAAATCACTTGGCTAGACGAAATATTCTAAATAAATCGTTTGGCTAGAAGAAGCATTCTATTTAACGGTAACTAGGCATTTGTCAGGTGTAACAGAATTAATTATCATAACTTTAAAATTAGATATACACAAATAATTTTGTTTCCTTGTACGAAGTAAAGGAATATGTTTTCCAAAACGGATAGGAAAATGGATTTTGTCGTGACGTGTGTACGTACGTACATAACTCAAAAACGATTAACTGTAGAAAGTAAACATTTTGTATATGGGACTCCTATAACATCTTGTTATGCACCTTCTTTTTTTTATTGCAAATTGGCAGAATCGAACATATAAAAAAAGAATATGTATATATACTACACAAGAATACTTGTGTTTGTCCACTACTAAGGCTGGAAGTGGTGAACACTTTATTGTGGAAGCTCCTAATTGGTGGTTTACCGTTACCTCCTATGAAGGGATGAAAAATTGCAGCCATGACTTCTCTGGGATTCGAACCTTAGCCCTTTGATAACGCAGTGTGTCCCATAACCACTACAGCCTCTGGGCGGCACATATACATACGTATACGTAATGATTTGGTGGTATAGATGACTTGTTTATTCCCAAAGTGTGCACGTAGAATACCAGAGCCGCGTAGATTATAATGGACTTTCAGAAAGACGTGGCCGAATTCAACATAAATAATTTTATCCAATAATTATAATTTTATTTATCCAATAGTAAATTATTTTATTATTAGATAAAGCATTTTTGGCGGCACAATATTGGTATCACACAAAATTATGGGTGCAGTAAGCTTCAACTGTTTTAAAATTTAGCCCAACTTCAAGCAATGGGCAACTCAGCTAACCTAGCGGAGCGTAGAAGCTAGAGCAGGAAAGAACGGCAAAAGGCATATGCGTACTAATTGCAGTCGTATTTATAAGCTCGGATGGTTTTTGTTTCAACCTTGAGCAGAAACTGGGCAGAAGTGTTTCGCAGTGCACAGAATCGCAGGGAAAAAGTGAAGTAACATATGCAGAGTGACGTATCATTGAAGAAGGAATGCATTTAATTAAAAATTATGAATTTAAATTCCTGTTGCCAGTTTATTACAATTAAGTTTAATTTGGTAATAGATTTTCTTCATATTTTAATACCTTGCATACTCATTGTAATGAAGCCAACTTAGATGTAACAATATAGGAATTTTGATTGTAGCGATATTGAGATCCATAATGAAGCGCAGCTTAGCTGCCGAGGCAGATTAAATACTCATCTTTGTTTTTTTAAAAAAAACATGTTACCACTATAAGCCACTTAAGCCACTTAGCACACTGCTCGTGCCTATTTCAAAATGCTTACATTTTCAACAGCTTTGGAGTAAGAAGAGAGCAGAAAACAGCAGTCCAGCTAAGCCGAAGTGTAGAAAGCAAGTTACTGTTATTCAGGATGAAATCTTGATTTAGAATAAACTAGTATCATGGTTCTCAGTGCACTTCATTGGATAATTAATCCTGATGTAAAAGTTATTACTGGCTGCTTTAGTTCCATTTTAATTTTCAGCGGTATGTATAACGACTAATTCAAGTCAAAGGACTTAGATTAGTGTGGAAATGACACAGCGCAGAAAAATATTACCGTTTTTAGAATAGAGAGGGGAAAATACCAAATTAAAACTATGCATTAAGGGGTTATCGCTAATTTAAATTTATATTTACATGTTTTTTTATCTTTACATATATACCCGGCTTAAAATTCTTGCCGGCCTTATTTTAGCAATCGTTGGTCGTAGTCATATATTTCCCGTTAGAAAAGTGTTTTAAATCATCAAAATATGAGTGTTTTGGCAATATCAAATTTAAAAAAAAATAATTTTCGACAAATACCGAAATCTAACTTTTGATGTGGAAGACCGCTTACTATACTTAAAATTGGTAAAGTTTTATTCTCGTTATGAACAAATAAAATTATAAGTTTGGGTCTTGAACAATAAAAATTAACCGGGATGTTTAATTTCAAAATTTACGATTTTTATATCATTTTCAGCGTGTTCTTTTAGGGATCACTTAATTAATTTAGAATAATTCGAGGAAATAAGTTTAAATGTTAGCTGCAAAAATACGTGTAATATAGGCCGTACAAGGAAAGAATGTATGGACGGAAGGGAAGCGTTGAGAGATAAACACAAGAAAATAAAACTTGACAGGAAACAAATGATTTACTTGCAGAATCGTTGCTAAGCACTTTTTTATAACAAAGTTTTTAATAGTTGCTCAAATTTGCTCCCAATAATAACGCCAATGGAGCAATATATTTTTTGTACTATTGTTAGTTGAAGAAATTTACTGGTTTGTCTGAAATATTGTTTATCTGGCAGAAAAACATGTCACCTTTGACCTCTAGACCAGGGAAAGTCAGCCTGGTCTTTATCACCCATTAGTGGGCAATTTAAGCTCTTATAGTAGGCGATAAATGTTCTTGTCTGGTAATGAAGATCAAGTAAGATCGTAACACACTCACACATACATAGATATACACATATATATAAATATACAAGCTTAGTACTCAACTTCTCCCTTTCCTCGCGTGCAGGTGTTTTCTGTAACTATAGTGCGCATAATTGGGTTATCACGTTCAACAACATGAGATTAAAAGAAACTTTTCCGACAAACGAGCTTTTACTTCTACCATTAGATGGTTCATAGTCAAAGCAACTAATATCCAGTCAAGCCACGTGGGACATTTTACATAAAAGACGAAAATGTTTTGCTTGAAGCTTTTCTCTTTGTAGGTTTTTCCCAAAGAACAGTTGGTTTTCGCATAAGTCAACCAATCAGATATATGAAAGCTAAAATTCCTTATTTCATTCAACATGCTGTTGATGGTAGATAGTATACATGATGCCAATTTAACGAAAAGGCAGGGTGTTATCACTCCAGCTTTGAGTTGAGCTTGTTTCGTGTGTGTGTGGGGGGGGGGGGTATCTGGTTAGATTTGTGAATGCAAGTACCACGGCCTAAAAGTATTTCTACACATTTTTTATTGTAGCTCATGCCTCAAAAAAGAAATATGCTCTTGGCTATTCAGCGGAATATCTGAAGATGGGTTTCATTGAATCGGTTGCAAACAAACCACCACTTCCATTTTGTTTACCTTGCCATAAAATATTGTAATATTAAAGCAACTAACGACAGTTCGATTATGAGAACACCTTGCTGCAAAGCATTCAACAGAGAGAAGGACAAGCCCGTTGAATGTTTTCAGAAGTATAAAAAATTTCAAAAGCGATTAAAAATTGCATCGTTATTCATGAAACAATATGCTTTTAACAGAAATAGATTAACGACCTCTTATCGCATATCACAATTAATTGCAAAAAAGTTTGAAAAGCTTTAGTTTTTGAGAAACTGCCCTCTACAATAAAAATCTATGCATCTATAAATATCTAAATATCTGTAAATACTACCCTCTGTAAAAGAAACCATTTCAACAATAATACAACAGGATGTACCTCAAGCTTTAAAAAATTTACTTTTAAATGACAGCAAAGTAAAGCGAGAAGTTAAAGAAATGGTGGTTAACGCTGAAAATAGAATACTCGAAAACAGATTGGACGAGTAAAACTATTGTAGGTGATAACATTTTACAGATGACGTATATACGTTATTCTGGTGACAAGGGTACAACACAAAACGAAATGCTATTCGAAATAAATCTTATTACAGATACCACAGTTTTATCAATAGTTACCGCTGTAAAATCAAACTCGGCAAAATATACTACACCTTTGAACTATATTGCTCCATGGTACCGAAGAGCACCATGAAATGATATACCACTATTGTGGATTTATTACTTATTCGGAGAATGAATTGTAATATGTTCTCTGCATTTATTTTATGATTTACAGACAACATTTTATAGCAAAACATCTCAGTACAGGTCTTCATTCATCATTAAATATAATAATTAAAACTGTAAACAAGATCAAATCCAATGCCAAACCTGGAAGAATGTTTCAACAGTTATATGAGGACAATTTTGTTAGGTTTAGTTTTAGAGGTAGAAGGTAGGTGGCTATCAAAGAGTAGAGAAGCTTGGAAGATACAGTGGCCACGTTAAATGGGATAAAGAAAAATGATTTGAAGATATTTTGAACTTAAAGGTGTATGAATGCATGAAAAATCCTTTATTACGAATAAAGCTGAAGTTTAAATTACCGTTCAAGAAGTATTAGAATTCAAATATGATGAAGACAGTAAATATAATTTGGATAGTGACATATGGATAAATAAAAAATGGCTTGGATAAGTGAAAAAGATGCTCGCATCATATCCAAATATGTGGAAAATTAACGTTTAATTTATCAATACTTTTCTCTACTTCATATCCAGCAGAATCAGGCTTAAGAACTGTCAATCATATTGTGACCACACAGAGGATCTGCCTCAATATTTCCGAAAGAGGATATCTTTATTTCTTTCATGGAATAATTAAACAGTATAACAAATATTTACTTTCTCTGCATCAGCCCCTAGGATCATATTAAAACTTAATTAAATGCTTTACATTTAATCTTCATCTCAAAAATTAGTTGCAGATGTAGGAAATTAAGCTACAGAGGAATAACTGGGTGAAAAGTAAATTTTACAACCTACCAAATGAGGGATAGGTATGAAAAGGTTGTTGATAGACAAGATGTTGAACAATTATAGTAAACACTGCTATAATTGCTCAACATCCTGTCTAGTAAAGTGTAAAGAAGCACTTATCAACGATGTAAAAACAGTGTAAAGGAGCACTTATCAACGATGTAAAAACTGTGTAAAGAAGCACTTATCAACGACGTAAAAACAGTGTAAAGAAGCACTTATCAACGATGTTGTAAACATAATTTATGTTTCATTATATCGTATTTCTTGTGGCCGGACCTGAATGTGGCACTTGTGTCCCTATAGCACTAAACAAAAATAAATGTTGTAGTGTGTTCTCCCACCCCATAAATGTATGACACCCGTTTTTTTACTTTGCATATATGGTAATTACTTATGTAGTTTATTAAGTATTTAAATGATGCAATTATTCTATTATGATAATTCAACTCCCTCATCTCATCCGAAAGTAAAGTAATTTAGCGATACAAGTAATTTAGCGATACACGAAGAGATGTAGGAAAACGTACGGACCCATCTACAGGGGTGGTATCCTTCAGAATTGCCGCGGAGTTAGGCAGTGTCGCACTATCATTTATATGGTGTTGAGGGTCAACAACAGACGCAACGTTGCGCTCCTTGCCGTGATAAAATTTGAGGGCTTGTTCTGATTAGGTCAGGCAAGTTACTCTTGTTACGCACACTAACAACAAGAGGTATTCCCTGTTGGCCCAACGCCAGGAAACTGCACTCTGATTCTTTTGCATATCATGTTTTTATAACGTTATTCAGGTTTGTTGCCAAAATACTGGTGTTATTATTTTCCGCCCTTGATCTGAATTAGTGTCTTCGACATCTATGTGTTAGACAAGGCCACTTAGGAAACATTATGCCTGGTGAATGAAAAAATGAGATCTAAAATGAAAATATCATCATTAAATGTAGCTCTGTAGCTCTTTTAAACAGCAAAAGCTCATCAAACCCTTTGTTGCTCCCAAAAAATTCATCCCCCAAACCGAAATTCATCGTTCCGAAAAATCCAAGAACTGGTTTAGCAATTTCTTACACATATTGGAAGAGTGCAGGAATAGAAGAGCCTTCATAAGCAGAATATCTATTTAATTATGAACCTTGAATACCCTATATACGTGTCTGAATGATTAGTTAATACATTCTGATCTAAAACGAAATTGTTAATATTCATAATCACTGCAATTCAGTATTAGAATTTATAATTATTCTTACTTGCCACTGAATGGAAGCAACATCACGGAGGTTTTATAAATGCCGGCCGCGTAGGTAACTTGAGATGTTTCAAGGATGACGATTTAGGTTCTTTACATATATGAAAATTCTGTGGGTCAACTCCTCAGTGCCGACGCCCTTTGATGATAGTTATGATTCCTTGAGGAGTTTTCTGTGTAGCTCCGCTGGTAGTACAGTCGTTTCCTGCATCAACTTAACAAAGGCTGCTGGAAGGTTATGGTTCTATGCTAGATATATTTTCTATATTAACTCTTCCGCATCGAGAGACGACCAAATCTGTTTTCAACAAACATCGAAAACGCCCATGTTTACGAATTTGTCTTGGAATAGTTTTCCTTTCCCCCTTGCTGCTCTTGGAGGTTCTTCTGCGGTTTCTTCCATTGTGTGCAGTTTCACCTTTGGGCCGGATTGCACCTGCGAACGTCAATAGCTTTCCGTATTTCTCCTTTATGAAAGAATATCAAAGAATTATTTTATATGTAATATTCCTTCAAAAGAATGATTGACATGTCTTTTAACAACTCGCGAAACCAATGAGCCATACACTAAAGTGGAGGGGAAAGAACTAGGTAGAAAATAAACGAGGCGTTGGGGCGGTTTGCCGTTGCCTGAATGAACGGGCGCTACGGGCGACTTCGATGCGAAAGAGTTAATATATGAAAACTTCATCAAGAGTTTTAACGCTGATATTTAGACAAATGTTCAAACCAAAGACTAACTCTTGCATCTAAGGATTGGATTGGATTGGATTATTCAATTATGGCAAAGCACACGAGGGCTATCTGCCTAAAGGGAGGGATGCCTTCGTGGAGGACTTTCTAAGGCAAACTGGCTCGTATACACGTTACACATGGGGAAAACCACGAAAACGCCCATGCAGCCAGCCCGTTCGCGGGATTCGAACCTCAGACCGAACTACCAGTGTTCAGCGTCTTTACCGCTCGGCCGCTGGTGGGCCCCTTGCATCTAAGGACTTCGTTACCATTGCATCAAGTTATGGCTCGTTCCGGTCACAAACTCTGTTTCTCTAGAGTAATAGACTATGTTTTCTTCTTTTCACCATTTACTTTTCCATTTCTATGTGTAGCATTGCTTCATTTTCTCAAAATTTACAGTTTATCAGAACTTTAACTTACCACTTTAATTTTAGGTACTTGCGCCAAAAATGTTATTATATTGAAAATTTAATGAAATATACCTCATGAAAAGTTTTTAAACTTATAGTCACCTTAGGATACATTTTTTAAAACATAAAAAATTACTTTATTACAACTTTATAGCACATTTTTATGCTAGACATGTTGCATTTTATTTAAGAAAGCTTACATTTTATCGTGTACACTATGCTTAAAATGTGAATGCATTGTAAGTGCGACATAATAATTTTTCATTGGAAAATTTTATTTAAAAACTTCATTGAAATATTTTATTTATATTTAGTGATTTTTCATATGTTAAAAGCCAAGATGCACAAAATCGTAATTTAATATTTTCTATTTTAGAGCTTAACAGCTATTTTTAACAAAGAACTATTTATTATACACATTTCAGACAGAAAAATATTTTTCGATCAATTTAAATTAATGAAATATGCATTTGATGGAATTCGAATGACTTTTACAGATGCTATCGGTAGTGTATTACCTTACTATCTGTAGTGCATTACTGCTGAACAGGACTAAGTATTAGTGCTACAACCACATTAAGTACTCGAACTACCATAAGCGTGAAATTTTAAAAGAAATATTTTTTCCCTTGATGTTGATATACAGCCACGTCTAATCCATTTCAGTATCGTAATATGTAATAAATTCAGATACCCAAAAATAATACATCTGTAAAGATCGTTCGTTAAAGCCATCGTTCCTACAATTCATGGATCGAAATCCATTTATTTCCCTTTCCATTAGTGTCATTTGAGGCTGCAATCTCGTTTACTGAGTAGCTTCCTATTTGTGTCACCTTTAACATTACTGTTTTATTTGCTTATGTGATTTTTTTGATTCGATCATCCATTAGTGGCATTTATATTTCCTATCATGTTTGCTGGTATCAGTTATTACTCTTTTTATGTCTGTTATAGTATTATTTCTTATTACTGGATAAATTGAGTCAAATAACACCGATTTTGTAGATACAGTTTTATCCAGTAAATAATAATCTCCTACGCCGCAATCAAGTTATTTAGTACTTTAGGCCACTGCATTTATTATTATCAATCGTGTTAATCTGCTGTGACTAATATAAGTTGAGTATATCGTTGTTATTGAATTTGAAAAGCAAAATCTTTTTTTCATTTTCATTTCATCTCTCTGTTACTTTCCTACCTCGATTTGTTGCGTTTCTTTTCTTCTCTTTCACCGAGCAGAGCTACGCTGTTGATTATCTTCCACTAGCTGCGTCAAAAGCAATTTTCTTTTATGCATCAATTATTGACTGCGATTTCTTTGAATTTAACCCTCCAAACGGTCAACAATTTGCCTCGAAACCTCAAATTTTGCAGAGTTGTCAGGCTGAAGATTTACTGTTTTGATTATAATACCAAAGTGCTCATTAAGCTTTATACTTTGATTCTTTTTCTTTCAATGCATTGTCTTAATTTTTCAGATATATACTACTATGCACTTGTACATACATACTTCCTCAAGAGTGTTATAAAATTATTCTCCGAGGTATATGTAATATTATATATATAATATCTGGAGGATTTTAAAATTAAATAAATTATCTATATTTGAGCTCCTCTAGTTTCTTAGCTCAAATCTGATTTACAATTAATCTAAAATGGCTTGTATGACATATATTTTCTTCCTCCTTCCAGCATGTCTTAGTGGTGTAAGGGTAGCACACTCAGCACGTATTCGAGAGGTCCAGGATCAGATCCGGGCGATGGCATTGCACATTTTTCACATGTCCTGCTTCGAAAACAAAACAAATGACTCTACAGTGGCGACCGAACTAAAATATGGTGGACAATAATTCGTCATCACCAGCACTTAGCGAATGGATCCCCTAATTCTGAGACCCACCAGCGGCCGAGCGGTAAAGTCGCTGAACACTGGTAGTTTGGTCCGAAGTTCGAATCCCGCGAACGGGCTGGCTGCATGGGCGTTTCCGTGGTTTTCCCATGTGTAACGTGTATACGAGCCAGTTTCCCTTAGAACGTCCTCCACGAAGGCATCCCTCCCCTTAGGCAGATAGCCCTCGAGGCTTTGCCATAATCACACACACACACCACCAATCTTCTGTCGCCCTTTAAAAGGTGGAGTATGTAAGATATTTGTACCTCCTACCAGCATGGTTTTGTAATGTAACGGTAGCACCCTCGGCCCGTATTCGAGAGGTCCAGGTTCGAGTCTCGGCGAGGTCATTGCACATTTTTCATGTCTTCCGCTTCAAAAAAATCAAGTGACTGTACAGACTTTTGCCTAAACATTCTGGTTCATTGCTGTTTAATTTGAAATATCAACACAGACTTGTTCATCGTTTTCATTCTAGGGGAAAAACTTTTGAACATTTATGGTATCAGATAGGATTCCTCCATAAATGAACTCAGGTTGTGATTACAGAGATCTAAATCAACTCGAAGGAAGATATCTGCTCCTATTTAATGTCATTTCCCTGTAATTTCACTCTTACCTCAGTTGCAGGAGTCAATCGATTGGCGTTAAAATCACTTTCTGTAATTTGTTCCAATAATGGGCAAGAAGCAATTGCGCATTCTTCTTTGGAATATTTAACGATTACCTTCCATTCGCGTGTGACTAATTCACTGCTCATTGTGCTATATAACGATATTACTCAGTTGGTTGACTCTGATCTTTCGATAAGACTTTACTGTATATGTGCTCAGCGGAACACTTTGCGGAGTGTTCTGTTTGCATTCACAGGGGATCCGCAGCGGTTTTAGAAAACTAAAATAATAAAAATAGATAGAATTAAAGAATAAGTAGCAAAAAATACGATTACAAAACTAGAGATTACATTCTGAACGGAAATATGACGAATTTTCCTGTAGCAGATTCTCATCTCTTGTAGCAGATAGCATGTCGTTTGTTAAAGAACTAGCGATTTAATCACGTTATTTACCATACAAATTATATAAAAGCAAATGTTTTAAATTTCATAACGTTCTCCTGCCTTCCATACAGTTGCGTCCGAATTCGGGAGAGAGTATAGATGTTTAATCTCTGTGCGGTATCAACGCACATAAATTCAATGCCATCTTGATAGGTGATCTTCCCTTGAGATAGCCTTGCTTAAAATACTGGCAAGCCGAAAATCTTTTGAAATGATTTGGTGGTACGGGAAAGGAATATAAGAACCTCAAATCTATCCTCCGAGGTTCGTTCCATAGGAACTGGGGTGGAGCCGTACAGTTAAAAGTGGGATTATATCTGTTCGATAATAGGTGAAATTCTCGTATTTCACCTCTTTTACCTGTTGCTTGTTCCGCGAAAGTTTTAAGATAAAGCTTTCGTGGAATGATGTTCGATTTAATTTATAGTTCTTTTAATTTGACTGATTTGACTAATTCTCAAGAATAGGTCAAATATGAGATTTATTTTACAGCAATTAAACATTAAACGCATTAAACGCTCTTTACAAATAGCAAGAACAAATGAAAATGGGAACTTATAGTTTAGTTTTTAAGCCAGATCGACACTTTTGACAACACGATGATAGTAAATATTTATTATAGATATAGAACGTTTTAATTTTTTCATTATTGCAGAGGAACACTGCTGAACGTCTCATTATTGCAGAGGAAAGTATTATAATTTCACTTAGTCAAGAATAATTGGAAAAATACTCTTTAATTAGAAAGTGGGACTTTAAGTAGCTTTCAAGGCTATTATTCTTACAAAAGTCTATCAAACATGTGTGCGTGTGTTACAAATATGTATCTGCCTATTTGTGCTGTAACATCTATTGATTTAGTTTGATACTCTGGTAGAAGTAATTCTAACATAATTTGGCACAAGAAATCGTAGGCTTTGAATAATAGAGTGATGTTAAAAATTTTATTAGGATAGGTAAAGAAATCAAGCATCCATGTGATAGAGTTTTACATTATGGCAGATCCCTTTCAGCCATTCATAATTTAATTTTTTTTCGACGATATATAACAAAGTATGTAACTCTCACAGATGCTTTATCTTAAAGATAATTTTAGCAGAATAATATAAGTAATGATTATGTATTACAGAGAAACAGAGATCGAAAGTTAACAGTTTGGCACATCACTATTATACTCATAAGTACATCTTTTAATGCCAGCTCACTCTTAGTTAACAAATTTCCAATAAAAAAGGAGTGCAATCCCGAGGACACGATAGAAGAGTAGTTGGAACAAAATAAATAAATCATTCAAAAGGTATTAAAAGGAAAGTTTCGATTAATCGTGGACAAATCTAGTCATGGTTTTAGTAATTCAAATGATAGAAGAATATCATCGTTGTCCCCTTGATCCTAACAAGAGACATTAATCTGATTTTAAAAAATAGACATACGTCGTTTTGATATTTGTATCAAGCGGTCACAAAATTAACATCGACAACTTCACAGAAGAAATTCAGTATACAGCTAGATATTTTGTACCATATTCTCAGCACTATTTCTTCAATTCTATACAGCTAGATATTTTGTACCATATTGCTGAGCAGGGGTTTTATTTGACAAACGTGGGACCCACGTTTGTCAAATAAAACAGTATTGTCTTTATTAACCATTCAGATTTCCTTTTAAAAGTCGCATAATATTTGGCTGAATGAGAAGAAATAAATGCTTTACAAATTTGAATGTTACTTCTTATACAATAACATATAACATAAATAATGTCGGAAACGTTCGCTTGTCCTGTCGAAGCAGTGTTTAGCAAGTATTAATTGGATTTTCCGATGCACATTCAATATTTACTTTTTACTTTTTTATTAATGATAAACAGTTTATAAATAAATATTTCTGTAAATTCAGAAGAAAATATATAAAATGTTTACAAGCTCTGAGTTAAAATTAACACATTCCTCAAACACAAATAAATACATCCATCATTTTGCCTTCATTTTATATTCAGTATTTAAACCTTTGATTCCGTAGACAATCACGTTTATTTACGAATAAAACTGAGATAATTTCTCAGAGAACTTAACGTATAATTACAGTTAAAGCTATTGATGCGCAAACACAATTCACACATCACTTTCCTTTTATAAAAGGACACTGAAACTGAACCCTTCAGTATGTAAAGATTATTCTAGCAATAAAATAAAATAAGACCGTATCTATTTTTAATCCTTCTTACTGTGTGCTTAAAAGAAGAATCGTGATTTTCTTTCTAAGTTGGGACATTACCATTTTTTTTATAAAGAACATAAAAGTTCCCGAGGACTGTTTGCTGATTAAGTGTCTCCATTGAAAACTTGTTTAGAAATAGTACACAAATGTCATCTGTAGAGAATATTAAATAATATTGGAAACACCTTTTGCTTTAAAAAGTAATGCATTGTGATAAAATATCAAAAATTTAAAATTTTCGAAAATTATATATATATATATATATATATGTTCTCTTTATTGGAATCTTTCTTTACAGTTTCACAAATTTCCTCTCCTTTTCTGTAAATCAGTACGTGAATAAAACTTGAACTATTAAGTATAACGATCAGTACAGACCCTTCACAAATAAAAGAACTGTGATTTGTATTAAAACCTTAATCTGAATAAATTGGGAAGCTCTTTACTATTTTTTTATGTTTATACGGCATTAAAGAATGAAATGTATTTAAGAAAGATTTACGGTGAACTCCTTATCTCATTGTAAACATATCATAAAACTGGTATTATTTTTGAAAAATAGTTTTTATATGAAAGATTTCGCTAATATTATATTATTTGAAATTAAAATGACATGAAATGCGTTTACAACTTACACTGTCTACGAAAAACTGCAGTTACGCCTTGGTGCTAAAAATTAGTTGTGTAACTGATAATCTCTTTAAGCTAAGTTCACCTTAATAAAATAATTTAAATTTGAAAGTACATTCGCTGAATTTTTGTTTTGAACTTCCAATTCTCTGTAATATGGCTTTGAACTTCCTAATACTTAATTTATAATATTTTTCCGCAAGCAAAGCACTCAGAACTAATACCACTTTATTCACTACTTAATACTTAGTACTTTCTTCACTACTAATACCACTTATTATTTTTTTTATTTTATCACTACTAATACCACTTAATACTTTATTCACGTTACACATGGCGAAAACCGCGAATACAATTATGATGCAGCAAGCTCGTTTCATTAGGGTGTGAACCCAGATCGAACTATCAGTATGCATTGATCTTGTCAAGCAGTTCAGTTGATGGGTGTAATGCTTCTGCGCATCTGAATTCTGGTGGCTCCTAACCGTAGATTAATGCCAAAGATGTGTTGAGACATTTTGAGACTATAGCAAGTTCTGTCTGTTACATCCTCTGCTATATAATATTTCTGAAATGAAAAAGAAAAAAGTTATTTTTAAATATTATTTAAAACTTGTAACGAAGTTTTTATAAAATGTAATGCTTTTAATACTTATCAATTTTTTATCCTCAACAAGACGTGTTCTAAAGTTTTTAGTTTACTACTTCCTTAAGTGCACATGTCATACATTCGCTTTACAACTCCTTTTAATAGATTGCTTTCCAGTAAGATAATTAATTTTTTTTTCGGTTAAGGATTACAAAAATATATGAACAGTAGCAAATATGGAGTTTATAAGCGCAAATTGACTGCAAAGAGAGTTTTGTAGAAACATTCTCTTCAAGAAAGACTACAATAAATTAGTGCTTCCGAGAGAGCACATCTTATACTACGACAGAACATCTCACTCAGACCTTAAACAGGATGGCACATAGTTTCATGTGATCTCTTTTACACGCAAATATGTCCACACACTCGATAAAAAGGCAGTATTTAGACAGATCTAAGCAGTGTTTCATGCATGCAGGATAAGTTTAGATCTAGACAGAAAGAAACGTAAATAAATACATAGAAATCAGTACCTTGTTCCCTGAGACAGCTCTGTATGCATTCGTGCATAGTAACCTATTAATATGCTGACGGTACAACATATGAATAATAGCAAATATGGGGTTCATAAAGAGAAAATTGTCTGTAAAGAGAGTTTTGTAGGAATATGCTTTTCAAGAAAAGTTGCAATAAATTAGTGCTCTCGAAAGAGCACAATTTACACTATGACAGAATATCTCATTCAGACCTTGAACAGGATGGCACATAGTGTCATGTGATCTTTTTTACACACAAATATGTTCACACTCTCGATAAAAATGTAGTTCGCCTAGTCAGACTTTCTAATTTTAGTCGCCCTGTGATGATGTTGTCTGGTCCGAATGCGTTTCTACGTTTAAGTCATCATATCAATCCATTTCTACGTTTCTAGTGGTACTTGCAAGTCACGCTGTTGGCAGATTTGTTTTCAAATTGTAATCCATTTGTGGTCTTTCCTCACTTTCGATCACTGCATTTCAACTAGTGGATATGTGATAAAAGTTTAAAGTTGTTATATACGAGTATAACGTTTCACAATGCATAGTATTGACAGTGTACAGCACAAATCATACATTTCCCTTTTTATTCCAGAAATAAAATTACTTTCATGATAATAATGCATGTCCAGTTACAGAACTACGTATAACAATGTAACAGATAGCATTCTAATTATAACGAAAAACGTTTCCTAACTTTCCTTTAAAGCTTTCAGCTTTAATTTAATTTTTCCAGAATTTGTATTTTCACAAATTCCATCCCGCTGTATTACGCGAACTATCTCAGAATTAAATTTTTAGATTAATTCTCCAGTCAAATATTCCAATTAGAATATAAATCATTTAAACCCTTAACAAGACTTTTGTAAAATACAACTCCGCAAAGAAAAATAAATATTTCAAAATTCAAGTCGTTAGAGGGGCTTAAAATTAAAACAGAACCGAATGAAATATAACTCCCTTGAAATTAGGATAATAAATCCTCTTTTCCTCTTGAGTTGTAACAGCATTTTCTCCGGGATTTAATTCAGCCGAAATTATGATATACTTCCTTTTTTTTCCTCCGCTGGAAAACTTTCCTCGCTTTTTGTTTGTGTATTAATTAAGGTTTCCAGAAAGATATATAAATATCCTTTTGTCTTCATTCGCTTTTATATCTCAACTCTCAACAAATAAGATCGAGAAATTTATACTCGAATCCAAAGGGTACTTTCAACTCAGTTGTATGTAAGGAAACAAAAAAAGTAAAAAGTACGTAAATAAAAAACAGAAACAGCCGAATTTCTTCGTCTTCTAAAAGCAGCAGCTGTTGCCAGATGAGGCAGCCACAACTCGAGGAACAAAGAAAAAGATAAATTTTCTTTCCCGCTCTTATTGACTTTGTTTTGAGCCCGATCCGAAAATTTTCTCTCTCGTTTGACTCATAAGGGCGACACTTCTAGCATTCTTTTTTATCCTGTTACCTTTTCTTTAACCTTCTGCTTATTCTTTTTCTACCGCTTTCTCTTCCTTCGCCTGTTAAAGTTCCAGAGCGGCAGTCGACAAAAAAGTTACCCGTTCGTTCTTCCCATTGAGAAGCAGTTAAGTTAACTCGACATTCTCGGCTGACTTAAGAGAGAATTACGGGATATTTTTTGTCTTCTTAGAAAAGTTTTTTGGAAAAGTAATGCACCTTCACTCTAACTGCTATCCCGTTCATTAAAAAAAGGACAATTGAAACAACTGTTTTCTTTTTGGACTAATAGTGTGACCAAACTTGCAGCTGTAATCCATAATGCAATATATTCCACAGAAAGAACTGGTAAGTATGAAATTCTGTGTAAGAATATATCTTTTACCTTCTACCAACCTATACACCTCCATAAGAGAGGTAACAATTGCCGGTTCAAAATCTCATTAGTGAGTATTTTGCAAATAAACTCAAATTAGGCTTCCTGAAATAAGTTTTTACTATTTTTTAAATTATGTCTGTCTTTCTGTGTGTACGTGTACGTTTCGTCTACGGTAATTCTTACAAGAAACTTCCCAAAACTTCTGTTTCTCATAGAGAAGCTGTATGTATTAATACAAAGATTTGGTCAGATTTTGCGCAAAATTAGACAAATCGAAGTGAAATTTTGCAGGAAACTCGTAAGAGTCTTCAATAAACACCAGATACAATACTTTACTTGAAGCCAATGACAGAATTTAACGAAAAACGTGTAGGATCTACGCTCTTTGGTAAAATAAATTCTACTAGATCCTGCTAAGGAATCTGGCGACTTCTCGCACAGTCACAAAGAATGCAACTTGCAGTGGATCTTGAGAATTGTTACTTAATAAGACAAAGAATAGTGCTGGATTAACAATTTAAGTTAAGACTACCTACCCGTCTTTATATTTATTTAAATGTACAAAAAGGCGTATCGGCAACACCGAGTAACAGCAAGGATCAACTCGTAACGTGCGCTGGCTAGTGAAAACACGCTCTGAATAACCTACAAGATTCACTCGTTTAAATACTCACTTCACTTAACTTTAAATTTGTATCTTGGCGAGGAAATGCCAGGAGAAAACGAGAGGTTCAGGAAAGGTGTTAAAATTAAAATAAAGAAAACCCTATAAACTGCATTAAAATATAATTCAAAACTTTTCAATTTTAGTATTTAAGACTTTTATATCAATGAGAGCAATATATTAGATTTTTGCTAAAATTAACAAGCCGGAAGTGATATTTTACTCAAAACTTCTCAGATTTGTATTTAAAATTCTTATATGCATATACAATTATGATTTAGAACAACAATATTAGTATTTCACTATGTATGATAAATCGGAACTTTACTTGGAACTCTTGATAGAGTTTCATGGAAAGGTATAAAACCATTATAACGAGAGTACTAAGAGTTTAAGGTTGTTATTGCTGTTGTTAATCTTGTCAATGTACTTCATGAAAGAATGACTACCAAAGCCTTAAGGAGGTTGAACTTCTTCTTCCGACACAGTGTCGAGGAAGATCACCCCGGGCTATGGTCCGAGGGTCTCCCACTTCTCTCTCCCCTTCCACCAAACCACACGAGAGGACTTTTGGCTCGCCATATACTTACAGTGCCCGCATACCACAACACTGCCCAACGACATCACACATTTACCAACATCGACGCCTCCACCGGAATTCAAAGCCGATTCCTCCGGTACCACAGTACGCTTCCCTAACCATTATGCCGTCTGGGAGGCATAACAGTTTGAGGTGTTAGATTATTATATTACTTAACAATTTAAGTATATATACCATATAAGGTATTTCTCGCGCCTTCCTAGCGTGTCTTCGGGGTGTAGTGGTTCTTCACGCTGGGCCGGGGTTCCAGAGGTCCGTGGTCCGATTCCCAGCGAAGGCGTTTGCTCATTTTTCATCGTGCCTGCTTCCAAAAAATAACTAATATCTCTACAGTGTGTGCCACTGTAAAAAAGGAACTAAAAGGATGTTGGATGAGGATTTTCAACACCCAGGATTTGGCTATTGAGTCCCCTAAAACCCAAGTCCCTCTTTAAAAAGGTGAGTATATAAGGTATTTCTCCCGCTTTCCTGGCGTGCCTTCGTGGTGTAGTGGTCAGCACACTGAGCCGGTATTTCGGAGGTCCGTGGTTCGATTTCCGGCGAAGGCGTTGCTAATTTTTCATCTCTCCGGCATCCTAATGTCTCTACAACCATTTATTATGATTTTGATCTATCTCAGGAGAATGCTGATTGAATTTTAGAATATATAAATTAAGACTTTTTAACTTTAGTTAGAGAGAGTTTCTGTTACTGTAAGAATTTTTGTGCTGTTAGAATTTCGTCAGCTTTATCAAAAAGTAATTATCTCGGCTTCTGCATTTTCTCTTAGCCGATATTTTAAACTTAGCGCTCCGGTATAGTCAATTGAGTCAGCTTATAAATTATTTGGCTTATTTGAGTCCTAGGCTACTTTATTAACGTTAAAAATTTATTTGACTGTTACTGTTTAATTTAATTTAACCATGAGTAGTGGTTCTTGTCTGCAGTAAAAGTCGCGCCTTTTATGTTAAAAGTTCAGACTACATAAAAAGGTTACCTTATTTGAACTTGTTGTGACTTATCTCACTTGTTTGACAGTAACATCAGAACAAGCCCACAAAATTTATCATGGTAAGGAGTGCAAGATTGCGCCTTTCGTTGGAAAGACCCCTGAGCAGCATCCCGATTACAGTATGACTTTCCTCAGTTCCGCCCCCAGTTTTGATGCAGAGCACCCCTAAGGGACAGATCCGAGGTTTGTGAGTTGCCTTTATTTTTTAAATATCATGTTCTTCGCACTTAAGCTATAAAATTCAATTCAACAGCAATATCACAAAATAATTTTAAAATGAGCATATCTTTAGAATTTCCGATGCACAGTCTCGCGCGCTGGAGATAGGTACCGTGGGTTTATCGGAATGCAAGAAACATACATACATTTATGCAAATTCTTCATTACTTAGTTTTGTTAAAATATAATATAGGGTTGTAACATTTGGTGGCAACGGTTTGAAAAGTGATATGCAATTAAAGTTTTCAACGCAAAATGCCAAAATGAAGTTAGTAGTCCTTCTGAACTTTGGTTAATAAAAAAAGGTTAATTAAAAATAATTAAATTATTACTCCCTTTGGGTTAATTAAAAAAAAACTTAAAGCTATTAGATTTTATATTGCGCCCAAAGGGACTTTTTTTCATTTACATACATATATACGTTATTTTAATATTCCTTTGGACTAAAAATATTTAAAAACAGCATATAATTATATTTTCCAATAGCCAGTCTCACGCGGTGCAGATAATTTTTTTTTTGGGGGGGGAGTGCAGTTTTGCCATAGCTGGCTTTGAAATGATTGAATTTGTTAATCAAAAGTTCGTTAACGTTTTAAAAACTTTGAAATACACAATAAAGTATTTAATTTAAAAACAGCATATCTTTAGAATTTCCGATAAAGATTTGCGCGCTGGAGATGAAAATGTTTTTCCCGTACAGAGTTGCCATTTCGTGCTTTGAAATCATTGAGTTTGTCAGTCAAAATTCGTTCAAGTTTTACAATATATGAAATACACAATAGAGCAATTTCGAAATTCAAAATTCGGGCTCCAGGTGTTCATATTCAAGCGAAGGAATATGTTATTCAAAATTTGATGGATTTAGATGCCACTATTTTTTCACAATGCGAAAAATGTGTGTACGTTCACGAAAATTTTTTTTTATTTAATTTCTTTAAATACAATACAGAGCAATAATATTTGATGGCAGCAATTTGAAAAGTTATTCAAATACAAAATCCACTTTTGAGAACAATAGCGCTTCTGGGATAACGCTCCTTTGGGCTAAAAAGAAAATTCTTAAATTTACTGATTTATTTACTGATATCCAAATGCTGCAAATGTTGCAGAGACAAATGTACAGAACAAAATGAATTTAGGTTTGTAAATACTATTGAAATAGCGTTGAAGAAAATTAATTAATTTCATTCTTTTCAAAGTATTTATTTTATATATGTTATAAACACTTAATTTACTTTAGTTAAAAATCAATTGAATTATATGTTATTTAACTGCCCAATAAAATACAATTTTTAATAAGAAAAATAAAAGGCTACCTTTTGATTATGTTGTTTATTAATAATAAATTTGAAAATAAATTTTAAAAAAATTTACACAGGGCCAATTATATCTAATACGATATAATACAGAATTTAGTATTACAGACCATTCCTGGAATAAAAATTAGATTTTGTTTTCAGACGATCAGCTGGAAGTGATACTTTTCTTAAATCTCGTTGCTGTTTAAAGCGTAGAATTTACAGGTGGTCATGTAGTGGTTCACATCAGATTTTTTTACTTTGTTTCTATTACATTCCAGTGCTAGTTCAAAGAATATGCAGAAGATTTAACAATTAGTTAAATTTCTCTCCGAAATTATTTTCCGTAGGAATGCGTTTCTTGATAAAATATGCTGGTATCTTCACGAAAAGTATAATCTAAGAATGAGAACAAAAATGCAGTTTAATATTATCATATTAAAATTCTAATTTCAAATTAAATAAAACCAAAATGAAAGAAAAAATAGAGAAACAGATCTGAGTTCAATTTTCGTATATTCGTATCATAACAAACCTCAGTCATTAAAAGTTTTGCCGTTATACTAAGTGAAGCAAGTGGACTCTGCAACATTACGAAATATATCTTATTTTTGAAGCTGTAAAAAATCTTGCATTTATTTAAAGGAAACGTCTCTATTCGGATTTGTTAAACATCATTAAGATTTATTGCAATCTTACGACAACACACATTCAAATGATTATTAAAAAAAGCTTTAGGAAGAGTTTGTTATGAAGTTTCTTCACGTGAGAGGACCGAATAAACACAAAAAAATATAAACTTATCTTGTGTAGACATCTTGAAGTGGAGGACTCGTATCTTAATAAGCGTTGACGTCGGCCGGGCTCATCTTTACACTGGTTCTCATAATGTCGAAACTAATTTTACCTCTGTAAAACAGAAACAGGAGCACTGCTGCCCAGGACGGCTATCCGCTTGGTCCTGAAAGTCCTAAGTCAACACGCAGGTAACTCGTTTTCATAGTGACGAAACTAATTTTACCTCTGTAAAACAGAAACAGGAGCACTGCTGCCCAGGACGGCTATCCGCTTGGTCCTGAAAGTCCTAAGTCATCACGCAGGTAACTCGTTCAAATTTCGCCTCTTTACCAGAACGCGGCAAGGGAGCGTGTTTGCAGCTTCCGGCCAGAAACGTTTTTTCTAGGCAATTACGGCTCGCCTGTTCTTACTCATCCCAAGAGCAAGCTTCACGAGTAACGTCCCAAGTAAGTTCCACACGCCAGTCAGTCAGTGAGTGCCTCTTAACCAAAACGCGGCCGGGGAGCATATTTGCCGCTCCCCGCCGGAAAACATCTCTCTTCGTAATTACATCTTGTCTCTCGCTTTCCAGCAAGTTTCAAGAGTAACGTCCAAAAATCCAGCAAGCCCGTAAGTGAGAGAGTCCAATTCGAATTTCCTTCGTCTCCTTCACTAACGCGGGCTCCCACTATGGCTTCACTTATCGCCCCCTTAATTTTGGCAAAATTTGCGTTTTCAACTCCAGAATGCAGAAATAAGGGTGATCGCGCATGGGCGCCCTTCTTCACTTAGCCAACAACCGGACCCTCAATCGCCAAAAACCTGAATGACTTACATTGAAAGACAAGTAGCAACCTTTGACCTTTTTGTCACGTACTTCCTCTCTTAAGGTCAACTACACAATGAAAAATCCTTCTAGAACATTCTAAAGGACAAAGCGCGCGAAATCGGTGACTTGGCAAAAAATTGCCTCCCTTTCCCTGCTTCTTTTCACAATGAATCAAAGCTTGTACAAAATTTGCAAATAAAAGAAAATAAATAATATTCTTTTAAACTAAATAATATTCCCAGAAGCATCTGTTTTCCCCAAAATTAAAGCATTAAAGTAAATAATTCAGAATCAAATCAAATTAAGATTTCCATAAATCAAAAAAATCATTCACCTAGTTTTTATAACGCTATCAGACAAATTCTCTACACAACATTCCTTTCCCCTAAGGAATTAAATTTTGGTGTACCAAAATTTAGAAGACAGACACTTCTTGAAATACCATGACTCATACTGTGCAATAAGGCTAAAGGATAACATAATGTAACAATATTTCACACGACTCCTTGGTAACAGTGACGTTACTGACACATTAAATCTCAATCCAACATGTGCAAGCAAAACAACAAGATTAATCAAAGCAATTACTAGTTAAAATACTCAAGGAAGATCATCAAAAACAATTAATCAAAAACATCAATTAAATCACTTAATTAATTAAACCTAGAAATACTCAGAACACATACAATAATAAAAATATAAAATAAGGCGTTAATCACAACCAAAATATGTCTAAGATCAAGCATTCAATAATTTTATGACAAAAAGAATTTCTCTTTTTTTTTTTTTTTTCCAGTTCATTACATCACACTAGTGTTGCAGTCTCTGTGTGGCCACATTTCTGAACATTTATTTATCTATTCATTCTCTCTTTTTTTCTTTCTTTCAGTCCATTAAATGTAAACAATTTCACCTGAGGTCGAACACATTCTACTATTGTGACAATTTCTGCTGAGCACAATCATGGAGTACATTAAATGAGTATGGAGTTGTCAATGCAAGCGAGGAAAAACCCTGTAGTTAGAAATCATTGTGTTAGCAACTCCCCCCTGCAGCCTTCAAAGCGAGAAAGTGAAAGCAACAACCCCGTAATGTGAACTCAGCACAATACCCCTTAGTAGAGGATCACAATGCTCGAAAAACAAACAGCTGACTGACCGTTTAGTAGAATACAAGCCAAGAAACTTGACCTAAAAAGAAATCAGATTTCACCCCTACGTCTCACCTTCGACCAAGGAATAACAATCACTCTTTCAAGGTTGAAGAAGACTTTATCTGTCAATTTTTCCCTTACGATAGATAAGCCACTGAATGTGTTCGGATACTCACACCCGAAGAGAGAAATAATCTAATCCAATTGTTCACACCAAAAAAAAAAATGAAATAAATAAAAATAAGATAATTAACGCGCCGCAGATACATAAAATACATTCCTGAGAAAATAAACAAACTAATAATTCAAACAATTCCAAATAAAATATGTCACATGAACGTATTCAAATAAGGAGTAAAGACCCCTAAGTACTACGAAATTGAATAACTTCGAAGAATGAATCCCAAACAATCACGTCTAAGAACAGAAGCGGCCTGATCAGGGCCAAGCATTAGAAAAGAAAAGAACGTTACAACACAAGGAACCTCGGAACCAGCCGAAAATACCCCACACAAAAAATCAGAAAGAAAGAAAACGTGATTGTCCAAAAATTCAATCCAACCAAAATCAATTCCGAGAATTAACATAACGAATACGCTGTGCAAATACCAATTAGAATTTTATCCAATACACACACAAAAGTAATAATAATACAACCTAATGGATATAAAAAATAACGTTTGGCCAAAAGTTTACAAATACTACCAAGATACACATATACACATAAAATGAAAATACAATTAAACTGTAAAAATTTCGTACATAATTCAAATGAGCAATGAGATCAGTGATACTTAAAAAAAAAATTTAAACTGAAATACCTAAACAAACACACGAATATTCATTACGTTAAACCATATCAAGTCAAAAATATTTCACTGTAATTCAAATCAAGCCAAAAAAATCAACCAGCAAGAGAAGTGTCGCTAAAAATTTCAAACCTCACGGTAAACACTAGTGAGTAACAACACCATATTTAAGTCCCCTGAGTTAGACAACAAAAATTTCAGTAATTCTAAAAATCCCTTAAGTCCACGAGAAAAAAAATTCAAACTATTCAAAGAAATCAATCAAAGCTGGACCGAAGCACGTTACTAGAACACTAAATAAAATATCACAAATAAACAAAGTGCTCAAAACAAACCCCCCAAATTTTAGGCAAAAACTGTTATCTATTCTGGATCAGACTTTTCCAAAACGTTGTATAGTAACCTAAGTAGCAGCCTTCAGCAACACCTCCACCCAAACAAAAGAAACAAAGTAACTCTTTACCGCGTCCATGTAAGCTGAGAAAAGCGCTGTATTATAAATGACAGACTCAAACTTTACATATCAAGCAAACCTCCAGACACGTTGAAAGAGAACATAAGATCTATAATCTCGGAAAGAAAAGTGCGCTGACTGAAACGTTACAATCCTGAACCAACACAATGAAAAAGATACAACAATAGTTTTCTCAAATAAAAAGTTCCTGTTTGCCCCGGTGTAAGAGGTCAAGTGCCACCATGAAGTGCAAGTATTTACAAGAAGACGAGCTTTCAGAACATTACAACTTCACGCAAGACCTAACTGCAAGCAACAAATGCAAAGTTCTCAAAAGTGCTAAACTGAAAAAAAAAAAAAAAAAAAATACTCATAACTCGTAACTCAAAATCCCTAAAAATCACACAAATGAAATCCATAACTCAAATTCTACTATTTTCCTATGACCACAGAAATCTCAATTCTTCCACAGAAACTAAACATCAGAGAACTTACATTTTTCGGACCTTGGCAGAAACCACCAAAACAAAACAAAAACCTGATACAACTATCTTGATACTACCAATTCAAATACAAAACTTAAGCCAAAACAAGAATTAACCCCAAATTCAGCAACAAGTCCAACCAAGAAAGAAAATTCAATAACTCAAATCAAATCTATTACGATTCACTAGCAAATTCAAGACAAACTACTTGTAATCAACAGAAAATTCCCACACAAGAGTACAGAGCAAAAATAACTAATCTTCTTAAACTTATTTCAAACATTTTCATAAAACAAATTCCCGTTGTCACAAAATTCTCATTAAACTTCACTTTCTACAATTCACAAGACTAAATTTCTACTGTTCAAACAATTCTCGCATGACAACTCTTCACAAACTTAAAACTCAGAAGATAACTAATCTCAATTACTCTGACTCATTAAACTAATTAGAACTTCACTCAAGCTGAAGAATTCAATCCAAAAAAAATTTAAATATGCAAACATCACTATTGCTGATCTCAGGCAAAAATTCAAATCTAACCCATGTTCACTTTAAAACAGAATTTTGCAATAAAAAAAACAATCTACAATTTTTACTCATTCATTTGTATCATTATGCCTTCAGAACTTATAAAATTCATTGCTCAATACTAAATTAAATTTTCTAACACATTACACAATATACTGGAATCATATCAAAACATTGTAAATCAAAAAGCAATAATATACCACGCTAGAGAATCATGAAAACATTACATACATTTCACAAAATATTATTCAATCAATTCAAAAAAAAACCAAAATTTCTCTAACGTTACCCCTCACAATTACACATTTCACAAAATTCTAGGTTAAATAATTAGCAAAAACACACACACACACAAAAAAAAAAAAAAAAAAAAAAAAAAAAATTTCTAGCTACGCATAGTCTCATTCAGTAAAATAATTAGAGTCTTTAATCTCTTTCTCTTAGAAGTGCTCATAAAATGAGTCCAGTTTTTAAAGACAAGCACTCGAAACTTTATACAAGGATACACAAATAGCATAGGGTTATCGTGAAATAATTCATTTTCCATCTTGTATCAGAAAATCAAAATATACATCCAGAAAACACTCAAGGATTTTCAACAGTAAAAATGTACAGTACCTATTCTGCTACATTAAAATATATATTTTTCCTAATTTTAAAGTTCAATTCTGTTTGCCTAACGTTAAAGTCCAAAATTCTTGAAATTCACACAAATTCTCAAAATTTATCCTCTAGTATTAAGAAATAAGCAAACACAAAACAAAACTAATTAATCCTAGCACATAGACTCAAATCCTTCATTAAAACAGTAAATTACTAAAAATAGGTAAATTCAAAATCAATTTCACACACCTTCTCAGAACATAATACTTTTGTACTGGTCAACAGCCTAACATGCACAGTAAGAAATCATCGAATCACACCTACTAAAACACTATGTTTTTAGTTAATTTTATACCAAAACAATTTACCTAACCTTAAATTCAATTCTTAAATTAAATTAGAGAATTAATATCTGCAATAACCAGTAAGCAAACATAATTCAAATCAAAACCTTAATTAGTCCTCACACATAAAATTTAACACTTTCTGAAAACAGTAAGTTATACAAAATAAATAAATTCAAAAAATAAGTTACTGATTCGATCCTTCACTAAGCAGAGGTCACGGCACCAATGTTATGATGTTTTACCGTGAGAATTCAATCCAAAAAAAAAAAATTGCTTATCTTGTGTAGACATCTTGAAGTGGAGGACTCGTATCTTAATAAGCGTTGACGTCGGCCGGGCTCATCTTTACACTGGTTCTCATAATGTCGAAACTAATTTTACCTCTGTAAAACAGAAACAGGAGCACTGCTGCCCAGGACGGCTATCCGCTTGGTCCTGAAAGTCCTAAGTCAACACGCAGGTAACTCGTTTTCATAGTGATGAAACTAATTTTACCTCTGTAAAACAGAAACAGGAGCACTGCTGCCCAGGACGGCTATCCGCTTGGTCCTGAAAGTCCTAAGTCATCACGCAGGTAACTCGTTCAAATTTCGCCTCTTTACCAGAACGCGGCAAGGGAGCGTGTTTGCAGCTTCCGGCCAGAAACGTTTTTTCTAGGCAATTACGGCTCGCCTGTTCTTACTCATCCCAAGAGCAAGCTTCACGAGTAACGTCCCAAGTAAGTTCCACACGCCAGTCAGTCAGTGAGTGCCTCTTAACCAAAACGCGGCCGGGGAGCATATTTGCCGCTCCCCGCCGGAAAACATCTCTCTTCGTAATTACATCTTGTCTCTCGCTTTCCAGCAAGTTTCAAGAGTAACGTCCAAAAATCCAGCAAGCCCGTAAGTGAGAGAGTCCAACTCGAATTTCCTTCGTCTCCTTCACAAACGCGGGCTCCCACTATGGCTTCACTTATCGCCCCCTTAATTTTGGCAAAATTTGCGTTTTCAACTCCAGAATGCGGAAATAAGGGTGATCGCGCATGGGCGCCCTTCTTCACTTAGCCAACAACCGGACCCTCAATCGCCAAAAACCTGAATGACTTACATTGAAAGACAAGTAGCAACCTTTGACCTTTTTGTCACGTACTTCCTCTCTTAAGGTCAACTACACAACGAAAAATCCTTCTAGAACATTCTAAAGGACAAAGAGCGCGAAATCATGACTTGGCAAAAAATTGCCTCCCTTTCCCTGCTTCTTTTCACAATGAATCAAAGCTTGTACAAAATTTGCAAATAAAAGAAAATAAATAATATTCTTTTAAACTAAATAATATTCCCAGAAGCATCTGTTTTTCCCCAAAATTAAAGCATTAAAGTAAATAATTCAGAATCAAATCAAATTAAGATTTCCATAAATAAAAAAAATCATTCACCTAGTTTTTATAACGCTATCAGACAAATTCTCTACGCAACAAGTTTGCTTAGTTTTGTTTTTTATTTATCTTAGATTATTGCTTTGAAAACTATCCGTTTGTTCATAATAATGTGTGTTGAAAGATTACTTTGAATTTATTTATTAAATTATTGATGATCATTTTGAAATATCACAAAGCCTGTGACAAAACGTTATTAATAAAACAAGAAATGAATATGAATAACACGTCTGAATTGAAATTAAATACAAATTAATATTATTTAAGGTATTAAGGATATTAATAAAAAGAAACATGTCTCAAGCTTGGCGATCAGTTTCAAATCAGTTCCCTTTGCAGATTTAAAAATAAAAATTAATATCTTTTTAAAGAAATGATAACTTTTCATTAGAACTGTTTATTTTCTCTAAATCAAAATCCAAGCAAGAACTACTTTAAAAAAGTATCTAAAAACTCTTTTTTAGGATGCACTCAGAGTGTATCAAATACTGAGGAATGTATTATATGACATTAGAAACGCACTTTATTAATTAGAAGAATATTTTCAAATTATCATTTGAACATATTATAATTACGATGAAATAAATACAGCATAAATGAAATCAATTTTAGATTTTAAAGATAAAATATTGATAGAAATTAGATAACATACTGATAAAAATATGCAGATCCATTTTAATTCAATCATTATGTACCTGCATGGCTTAATTTGAAAGATTAATTAAAAATCTTGTGCCTCGTCTAATAGGGAACTGATAGTTTGCCAGACAGCAATGATGTTTGCCTCCTGGAAGGGCAACGGTTTATTGCCCGCGTAGATGATAAATACTTTGGTGCCTTAATATAACATAGCGTACGTAACATGATTGAAACATTTTAGTGGATAAATTATAGACCTTTATAACGTTCAACAAAATGCGAAAGTCAGAAGCTTCTAACGGCAAGTAAGAGGGAATTGCGAATAAAAAATTTTCACAGTTTTCTATTTCACCGTATTTATGCAAATTTAGAAATATAATTTTTTAAATTTAATATGTAGGTTTTGTTAGAAGCAGAAAAAATAACGCGTATAATCCGTTTCCACGTTACCTGAAAATGTTACTTCAAAGCGAATGCATACAAAATGTCATGATGTAAAATTATTTGTATTAATTTTAAAATATTCCTAATGCAGAACTCTGAAAGTAATTATATATCACCAAACAATATGCTTATAATTTTTCTGGGAATAAAAGAGTGATTTTAGGGAAAATAAATAACTTAGATAATTGCTTACAATTTTTCTGAAAAACCGCGTGTCCAATTTAATATAACTAATCAATAATTAACCTATTCTGGAAACACTATCATATAACGTCAACGGCGAAACGTCGCAAACACAGCTTTCCAGATTATTTTAGTTTTCAGTGGAAGTCATCGCCATAGAGAACAGAACTATTTGTAGTGAAGATCATAATTTGAATAATAGATTTTTATTATTCAAAATTAAATTAATTTTTAAAATCTATTAGAGGAAAATTCCTAAGTAGAAATGTGGCATTTAGGTTTATTTATATCGTTATATTATCGCAGCTACGCATCAATGACTTATATAGATTGAGGACTTATGAATGCATTATAATAGAAGAAAAAAATTAATTAAAACATCATGTTAAAATTACTAAAACTGAGGACAATTCATGCAGAAATCAATACCTTATGTTTCTGAAAAAAAAAAATAAGAACTATCATACCGTGGAGTGTGAATCGAACAGATTTTGCATGGCAGTTATATGTTCTACAGACGATGCGGCTTGAGATCTGTGTCGGAGATCATCTGTTGTACAGTACTAGCTCGAGTGAGTTATTTCGAGTCAATTCCTTCAGAACTATTAACCAAGCGTTTTAATTTGGTGAGAAATATGGAGATACGCCTACCGAGGCAGAAATCTAACACATGGCATATTGAGAAAGCACAGGTCAGCATAGAAAATGAATTGTCTGCTTTAAGATTAAGGACGAAAGTCCGAAGATTTGGAACACCCATTAAACCATTAAAACCTCAGAAATGTAACGGAGGCTGACCAAAACATTCGGTATGGTGATTTAGAGGTAAATAGGTTACGTATGCCATGTCATCGATTCAGGAGATGATCTGGCATGAAGATGTAGAATGCAAGTTTCCAATGTTAGCTCCTCTTGGCCTCTTCACATAAAAGTACGTAATGCTATGAGAAAAAGCGGGATTCGTCAGAAAAGACGATATCATGTTATTGACGCATCACTGATTGTGCAGTTGTGATCACACTTCCTGTGCTGTGGCATAAAGGAAAGCCGAAAATAATGGTTGTCCTGTTTACAAACTATGAATTTGTAGACATCAGATATCTAAACCCGTGGAATTTACCCAATTTCTTGCTCCAGATTACGTAACCTGGAAATATAATCTTTATCATCTGCATAGGTAAGATGTCTGTTGTCTGGAGACTGGTGAGTGGGAGCCATTTAGATTCTACATGCTTCTCTGTGTGGCTTTTCAGGACCTAATGACAATAAATTCTCATTGCGATTTGCGACCATTTCATCTCAATAAACATGGCCAGCAGTTTCACGGTACAATAAATTCACAGTTCTTGTACGCCACAATTATCCAGCATTCGGAGATTTCTGAGATATGCACGTATGACACCCGTTTTCTTAAAGTAGGCGGAACATAGCTAGATTTCAACATAAAAATGAGTATATGCGATTGCCAAACCATTTAATTAATACTTTTATCTAGCTTTGATGTGCCATTGCGATTCTTGTGAGATCCTGACTATTTGTATATCTCAGCAAGTTCCAAGGTTTGGTGTGCATTTCCTTCAACTCTTTACCATAAAATGAACAACAGTAGTAATATTAATAGTAATAATAATATCTTAATTTTCTTAAATATTGTTAGTAAATCGTATTAAAAATGAAATTATGCACGAAGCAGAAAAAACGTATTGCAGAATCTTTATACATATATTCCAGGAACTGCGAGAAAACTTACTGCTACATTCATTTAATGATGTCTGCTGAGTTAATTTATTTTGCTTTTCGTTAATTATATCCTTTTCTAAAAAGAGGTCGAACCTTATTAACTATGTCATACATCTTCTTTTTCATTAATTAAAACCTTAATGATTTTAAATTGTTTATTCAATTTAGAGCTTCCAGCTTCATCTAAAGGAACTGGCAGATTTTTTAAAGAAATGTTTTGAATTAGTTTATCCACATATTATTCTGAATCACTAAATAGAATATGAAAATGACTAGCAATCATTATGATTAAAATAACTAGTAAGTTTTAGAGACATTAGGTATTCTTTGGGAAGCAGGGAAGATGAAAAATGAGCAAGGCCCTCGCCGGGAACCAGAACACGGCCCTCTGGAATACGCGCCCAGCATGAAGACCACTACACCACGAAGGCACGCTAAGAACGTGGGAGAAATACCTTGTATACTCCCCTTTTTAAAGGGCGACTGGGGATTTAGGAGATCCAGTCGCCACATCTGGGTGTGGAGAATCATCATCCACCACCATTTGTTGTTCGGGCGCCACTGTAGAGATATTAGGTATTTTCCTTTTGGAAGTAGGCAAGATGAAAAATAAGCAACGCCCTCGCCAGGAATCGAACCAAGGACCTTTGGAATACGCGCCCAGTATGCAGACTGCTACACCACTAAGGCACGCTAAGAAGGCGGGAGAAATGTCTTATAAAGTGAATGACTCATTGTATGAAAATAATTTGTAACCATTATACAAAAGAATTTAAATACTTGATAATTCCTAGATCCGAAGTTTTGTTACTACTGTGGGCAAATGAAAGCCAGGAATTTACAGTCAGTGTTGCGGATATCATCAGAGTTATGAGCTCCAAAGCGAGGAAATGAAAAAAAAAAATAGTATATTCACTATAAAAATGTGATGAATCTTTTAAAACGTATAATATAAACAAAAAAAAAAAAAAACCTGAAACGTTTTTGATTATTAATTTGAAATTCGTTAAAAACTAATTGTAATTTTCTTCTCATGGTAAAAAATAAAAATGTACTACACTTAATTTGTTCATAAAAATTATCATATCGGTTGTTGTGAATAACGAAATTAAATATTTGGTGATCGCTTTAATACATGTTAACAGTTTCGGTAGGGCTGCGGAGAGTCATATCTTAGAAAATAATATCAACACCGAACATTGAGAAATACTAGCCATATTTAGAGGGTTCTATGGGAATTGATTATAATAAAAAAGTTCACTTTACTGTGTTTTAAATTTTGCTTTAAGGGATATACAATAGTTCTTTTCACTATGAATGTTACTTTCGCATGTCGCGAATTTGACTGAAATGAGCTTCGCAGATATTATTTGCATACATATTAATATGAATTTCATAGAATGTCCACTGGAAAATGCTACTGTTCAACGGATGTTTTTTTTATAATAACGGTAGCGTTATAACAAATAACTGAAATTAATATTGCTTTAATAGCTGACTAAGTTTGACTATTTTTTGCAAAATTCATGAGAAAATATCATGTTTCTTATTCATCATACACATTCAAATCTTTTTTTATCTGAAACATTTTATAGCAACTAAAGAAAACTAAAGAAATTTTTAATAAATTTAGCAATTTTAAATACTTTTTAAAAATCATTTTTTCTTATTAATTAAACATTTACATTTTATTTTAGATATTAGATTTAGATTTTTTTATGTTAGAAAATCATATTTTTACAGAATTTAGATTTTTTTTATTTCAGGAAGTTATTACACTTTGAAAATACTTAAAAAATACTATTTTGTATTAAATACATTGAAAATATTTGAATAATTAAATACATGATAAGTGATTAATACATTTGAAAATTATTTTTCAATTTTTGAGAATTATTCTGAAAAGCAAACTAACGAAATAAAACATTAAAAAATAATAATTATATTCATATTCTTTCTAAGTAGTTATTCGTAAAATGTGATAAATAAATAGATTCATTTTGCAGACAGCCCCCTGGCGCCACATGTAGTGGCTATTTGCTGTATTAGGTAAAGATTTCGTAGAATATTAACTAGTTGCGAGTGCTGATACATAAAATTCTAAGCGTAGAGATATATTACTTTAAAATCTACTATACATGCTAATATTTCCAATATAAGAAATTAAGAAAACTATATAATATTTCATTTTGTAATTCTGTGCAACTATGTATGTCTTAATGAAAGTTTTTATCGCTCACTATTGCTGTTTCTCAATCAACTGAGCAAAAAATAATTTTTTCTCAACTCTTCGTTTCTAAGAGGAGCCCCCTAATGGGGCGCGTTTCCCCAATTAACTACAGAAGAGAGTGAGGCTTAATACTCTCCCTTATCAGTTGCCAACAGCGACTGGAAGCAAAAAATATTCCTTACATTAGACACTTTGGTGGTGCGGGTTAGGAACTTTTTTCTTTCCTCCTTTCGGTCTTCTTTTTCGTCTGGATTCTTGTGATTAATGTCGAAAGTTTTTGTTTCAGTTCTCGCTCTCCAGAATGCGACTAAATTCATTTATTTGAATTAGAGTTTACTATCTGAAATTGTTTTGAGTAATTAATTTGCATTTTGACTTTTTAAGAATTAAGTTTTCTCTGGTGGCAGCTTCGTAATTTAGATAACTGCGAAATGTGTCGCCAAGAAAAATGGAATTTGAGTTTTTTCGCCTTGAATTTCAATTATTTCCAGTGTAATGGTTCATTCTTTCGCCAACCTATTATCTAAATGTCGGAAGAATCTGACGTTTATAAAGTGCCATTTGGGTGACAAATGAATACCACAGCGTGCGGTTTGAAAGAAACGTGTGCTTCAAGTTCAATAGAAATCGCATATCTTCGCGTCCGTCACCGCAAAAATTTTATCAACTTCTCTAAGTAATAATCTTCAGCTAAACTAATAGTTGAATGGATTGTCATAAACAGCAGCTCGGGGATTAGTAATAAACGAAACAGCATCTGAATGTAAACATAATATTCCATGTATGATCGAAATATTTTACAATTCATTATTTGTTACTTAAATGTCATGTAAACATTTGGCTTTAGTTTATAAAAGTGCATTTTAATCTAATGAGGGATCCAAAATATTTAGTTTAGAATAACAGGGAATCTATAACAAAATCCTAAGTTCTTGTAATGACCCATTTTATGCTGGCATTTTAATGCAAAGTTCCTTAAACATCCCCGAGTGTTTGACAATATTAGGCAAAATTTTTTAATAATTTTATCATTCAAATGAAACTAAAAAATATACTTGATAGCAAAAATTTTATTTTAAAATAGTCTTCAGGATAATTTTTAACTAATACTCATTTAAATTAAAAACATGCCTAAATAACAAGATTAGCAGATATCTAAATAAAAAATTCTGCAACTAACACGATTTAGCTTTTAACAAATATAAAAAATTGTTTATGTCCTTTAAATGATATTCCTATAAGGTGAAACATTGCCTAAGTTGAAATCTAATAAATGAAAGGCGACAAATGACGAAAATTGGCGATTAAGTATGAACTGTGTCTTAACTGACCTATGTTTCTAGCCACTCATAAATATATACAGACATAAAATTGCTTATTATAGAAGTCAAAATATTTCAACACAATATTTACATAAATTTATTTCAATAATGATGAGCCTTTTAGAATATTATGACTCAAGTCAAACTCTTGAATGCAAAAATGTACAATTTTCTAAGAAATAATAAACTAATCGGAGAATGAATAATTATTTAAGGTAGCTTGGAATCGAATAAAAGGTCTTGTGATAAAGTGAAAACTTATAACAGCTTACTAAAACAAATTAGATGAGAATTCTTTATCAGTCACAAACTGTCATAAATAATTTGTGATCAATATATGAATTGCAGGAATCAAATTTAACCGCATAAAAAACGACAGATTAATAGAAAGTCAACGTTTGCTTAGCAGTAAGTTAGTTACAGTTAGTGACAGGATCTGTCTCTAGAGGGAACGGAAATTGAGAAGGTTTTACAATAAGCAGTAGCTCTAAAATTAGAAATTTAAAGCTAATTTAAAGCTAACTGAAGGTTCTATTAAATTCGCGACTGATAGAAATTTAATTAAACTTTTATTTTTTAAATTAAAGTAGAACAAAATTTTTATTAACTTAGCGAATTCATAATGAAAGATTTAGCATTTTCAACAATTTATGTTCATAAAGTGGCATTATTTATTAATTTTTGTGGAAGTAGACTAGATTTAATAGTAGTTATGAATTCATGAGATCCCTGATATTCAGTTTATGTTTGAACTCGACTGATAAATATACATTTTAACAAGCTGTTAAGTCTTTGAGAATTCAAATCCTCAAGTGCTTGAGAAAGAATATCTCAAACTGTGAAAACTGAAACGCTTTATTAAACTTAAAGAAAAACTTCTTAACTTGAGCATGAAAAATAATGTTCGTTAATTTTAGAAAAGGTTCAAAAAGGTAAATATTTAAAACACTTGCATAAAACTGCGCAGTTAGTCTTATCAACATAATATCCGAATAACATTTTAGCTCACTGTCTATACCGAAGATTTAGTTCAAGCACATTGAAAAGTCTTGGAGGAACAGTGGAGGAAATTTTAGAACATTATACGAACTCATCTCATAACACCAATTTTATAGTCGTTTGTTGGCAATTGCTGCATCGAATATTATTAAGCAAAACAGCAGATTCCACTAACATTAATCAATATTATTCCATTCTAGACGTTCTAATCATGCACAGTAAAATTTCATCACTGTTGTCCATCGTAAACTTACTTGAGTATGCTTTCTTTCTTAAATCAAATATTTTCAGTCTGATAGGCAAAAGTTTAAGGTTTATACTTCTATTTATGCTCTTAATTACTAAATCAATTATTTAAGAGTGTTTTCAACTGATTTAAATTTTTCTTGTGACTTAGAATTAACAAAGAGATTTTCATTTCAGCCAGCAATTTCACATTCTATGCGATCTTAAACATGTATTATTTATTCCATTCTCCATATTCTCAACAGCATTCAATTTATTAGAGCTTATCTTTCTTTTCTCTTTCTTTCTCATACTGTTAAAATTCTTGATTTGGCCTTTATAAACTATATTTTAGGTATGAACTTCCGGAATATTAATAGTTTTCTTTGCAAATTTAGATTATTATACATTGGTCAGGTAGGAGCAAAAAGTGAAATTTTTGCAGCAGCCAAAACTTAATGTTCCATAAAACAAATCTCGTAAATTATACATTATGCTCTATTGTTGGTCAAGAAACCTCATTTTTCTGTTCTCCAGTGTCAAACTTATTCAAGAAATAGTTTGTGTTAGGTAGAAAGATTTACGGAAAACCTTCTCATATCTATAAAACTCATTCATTTTTAGTCAGCGATCCAATTTCTAAGCCATCTTCACCTTTACAACTTAAAGAAGTCTTCTGTAGTTTCTTGTTGCTTACTTCTTCAATAAATGGCGTTAAAAATTTTATTTCCAGCATTTGGTTTAGGACATGTTTTAAAAATTATCGTCTCGTGGCTTTCACCTTGCCTTATGATTCTGTCGGAACTGTTCCCTCTAAATATACCTAAAAAAATGGCATAAAATGGAATAGCATCTTCTGCCTCTGTAACTTTAAGATTCTTTTGTATTTATAGAAAAGCAGCAATGTAATAAAATTGGATTATTTGAAGAAGCATAGAAGATGAAAAATTTAGTCAAAGATTTTATAGAAAGGTAATATAATTTATAACTGAGTGGATCTAACTCTTAGCATTCAAATACACATGTTTCTTTCATAAAAATGTGTACATGTTTTTGACTTTAGTCTTAGGTAAACAATTCGATTGTTTTCTAATTATACCGCATTCTCTCTATATTTTAAATCCGCAAATGTGAAAGTATTACAGAAAAATGAGCCTAGGTTATGGTTAGGCTAGCCATTTCAGGATAATATTGATATTTATGTTTTTAATAGAATAAGCATCACTCATCAGTATACGAGGCACAAATATAAATATCAATTATAACATATCACTAAAACACCGTAATCTATTATCATTTTGCATTATATAGATAAAGAAATAACAACAGAGTAAAATTCTAAAATATTTTCCTTGAATCAAAGAACTGACTGAATTCGCTTTGCAATAACATTTTCTATAAACCCGCAAATGGAAAATTTCTTTTTTCGTGCACTTTCATGAGTTGGTGCTACTTGCTGATTCTAAACTTTTGTTTCGTAAATATAGTGTATTTGTTCTGCTAACAAAAATTTCGTTCCTTCAGGCTTAAGATCAGAATGTTTACGACAGATTGAATGAGATTATGTGTTGTGGCGTATTTTTCTTGCAAAATGCTTTCATGTTTCCCCTTTGTAAATATTACGTTTTTCGTTCCTATTTAGCAATACTTTTTTATATTTATTTCAAGAACTTAAACATAATAAAACTTAAAAGCAAGCTTTTCTTATCGATTCATATAACATGCAAAAACTATATATTCAAAATAAATAACAAAAGTCTATATATTTTCAAGCTTGGAAATGCAAATATACACAATTATATTAAGGAGGTAGCTAACTACATTAATTAACACAATAATATTAAAGAGATATCTAACTACATAAATTAACACAATTATATTAAGGTGATTATAATATTACCAAATATCTAATTTCCCTATTTAGAACAATTAAGAAGATGATGTCTAGTGAATAAATTAAAAAATTATATTTATAATTTTTACTAAGAAGAAAAAATTACTTTTAATCGAAAATGACACTGAAGCCATTTCCGAATAAATAATATAAAAATCTTCAGAATTGCAATTTTTTTGTTTGTTTATATTATACGTTTTAAAAGATTCATCACGTTCTTATAATGTTTATAGTATTTTTTTTATTTCTTCTTTTGAAAACTGGTAACGCCCTAAGGATATCTTTAATATCGATTTATAAATTCCTGATTTTAATTTGTACACAGCAATTACAATTTCTTTGGATTTGGATTATCAATTGTTTAAATTCCTTTTGGCTACAAGTCATTTCCACATATTGAGTCATTCATTCACTTGATATTTTCATACTAATGATTGCTACTCATTTTCATAAGATCTACTGATTCAGAATATCTTTAATATTTACTTATTTTTTACTTTGCTGTATTTTATTTTTTTAACAATTTTGAGAAATCATTCATCAGATTAAATAAGTAAAAAATCAAAATCCAGTGATTATTTGAAACACTAAAACAAAATAACTTTTTTCTTATTTCCAAGCCTTACTATAAACAGCTGATAGATCTACAAGTGTATTGGAATGCCTTCGGTTTCATAATGCTTTAGACATCGAGAATTATATCAGTACTTTGAAGAAATGGCGTGTTAAACGATAAGGTAACTAAGCCTAATAGGCCTACAAATTAAAACAATGAGACGCAGATTAAAAGTATATTAAATTAGAAAACAGTTGCCTGTATTTAAAAATAGCACATATGCAACTTTAAATGAATCGCAGTATACGATGAATTTAAAGAAAATGATAAAGACGTAAAGAAAATAACTGTCAGGAAGAAATGAAAACGAAAAATTTTCGAAGAGAAACACTAACTTGGCTGTGGATAACAAATCTATAGGGGGAAATAAAACACTGATGGGAAACATAAATGAAACTCAATGTTAAAGGACACAGTGCTAAATGAACCAAAGGGTTTCTTTGAAAAAGTACAACGATCTGCAAGTTTGTTAACACAGGTTAAGTCCTAGAATATTTCTGAGCAAACTGCTGACGAGGGAGTGATTTAGCCTGAGAAGATATAATAACGGCTCAGTTCAGGTTGTTAAAGTTACTACCCTAATAAGTAATGCAGATTGATTAGACAAACATTTAGGGATTTAATTTGGAGTTTACGATTCGGAAGAGAAAAAGCGATAATGAGGTACAAGACTGTATCTTTGTTTTAAGGTTTTGTTTACAAATTTATTCTTTTTATTTTAATAAAACTAAGAGGACGTCTAGTGAAGAATGAATAAAACTAGTGGATACTTGGAGATCAGATTTTGTTTTAAAATAATACAATTGTATAGTAGTGAACGATTCGAATTCATAAATTATAGTAAGGAATATGTATGAAATGCAGGTGTTCCGCCTATTGATTTTGAAATTGCATATAAGAATAATATTTTCGAGCCATTGACAACTGATACTTTGGAAGACTGTATTAATGGAATTGTTCCCTTCACTGATCTTCCTCATCCCGCTACTTTAGAACCCATGAATTTCTGCGATTATAAAGAGACTGCTGAAATGAGTTTTCATGTGGTTTTCTTTGCAGATAGCAGCAAGATGAACAACAAGGTTGGCCTTGCATTTGTTCTTTTTTAAATCCATTCCGCGGTTTGTTTTTTGAAACACCGTATATGAAATGAATGCACAGTTTTTCAAGCAGAATTTCTGTGCACTTATCTTGCCGTCAAATGGATCAAGGATAATGGTACAACATCCTCAAGGTACCTTATTTGTTCAAATTCTCTTTCTTCTCTTCAACTTTTGAACAGTATTACCAGCAGCGATAAATTAGTTATTGAAACCCTAGTAACTGTTAGAAATAGAGGAATTGATATCCGCTTTGCTTATGTATGTGCTCATCATGGTTTCTATGGAAATGGAAGAGCCGATGTCTTAGCTGAAGATGCCTTAAATTTACCCATTGATATCAACATTAGCATTTCAAAGAGCTATTGGAAGTCCTTTCATTATAAGAAGCTTTTAGCTATGTGGAATGAGGAATATATTTTATGCATTTCAAAGAGCTATTGGAAGTCCTTTCATTATAAGAAGCTTTTAACTATGTGGAATGAGGAATATATTTTATCTGTAATGCTGAGGTCATCAAAAATTTCTTTCCTTCTATTTACCATAGACTGCATTCCGAGTCTTTCCTCTATATAAATTTTAAAGTGTCTCAGTTTTTATCTGGTCACGGTAAATTTGCAAGTTACCTGTTTTGTTTTAATCTAAGATGAAACAATTTATGTGAATGTTCAAAAAGAGTGCCTCAGGATGTGGAACGTTTTATTTTCTCATGCCCTACATTTAATGGCCCTAGATTATGTTTACAGAACGATTTGAAAATGTTCGTAGTAACTTATCTGTTTTCGTGAAGTTTAGACTGCTGTTCTCTGCTTTTGTTCATTTTATTTATGCATGTAACTTTTAAAGTTTTTGTTAACTTATTTCTGTAAGCCCCGTGTTGTACATATGTGGTGCACGGAGTCTGTATGTTTTCAAAAAAATATTCCAAGTTAAAATACTCACGTATACCAAAACAGATTCAATAAAATATGCATTATTCTAATATACTTTCATTTAGGAAGAAGAGAACTGTTTACAAATTTATTACTTCTCAAAAGGCAACTATGAAGAATAAATCTTGTATAAATTAATAATAGGTAATTTATCATGGTAAATTATTTTGTAGCGGTTTCGGTTCATGTGTCTATGACTTAAAAAAATAACTATCTGATTGTCAAGAATTTTGTTATGAGTTATAACAAGTTCTGTAAAATATTTACAACAGACTTCCAAATGGATGGGAATTATTATAAAAAAGATAGTTTCTATTTGATAATGCTTTACTGGTTTTAATGAAGAACAAAAATTTCATTAGTGAGACATTGTCAATTTTATTCAGATTATTAATTAAAATAACATATCTGTGCGAGAAATACACGTCCGCTTAAACGTTTGATAATAAGTGAAACAGAAGCGCAAAGAGCACTCTTTCCTAATACTGTACTAGTTGTGAACATCTCAGGCTTCATTCATGATCTTATGAATATCAAAGATAATTTTCCACTGCTCAAATAGTTCATAATCAAATTAAGAGACATTAACTTATAATCATTCCAATCAAAAATTTATTTAAGTTACACAATAGTAAAGGCAACTCCTAATTACTTAGGAATTTAATAAATAATGCCATGGATGAATGAAACTCTCTGTTAAAAAATCGCATGACGAAGACATAGGGTTATATTAAAAGATAAAGCATACATGAAGTAAAAAAAAAACTCTTGAAATTGTAAATAATAATCAAGATTCAATGCATTAAAAGAATTACAAATAAATAGGAAATGTTGAGAGTATAAGACGAATGATACTAAAGGTTTTAAATTTAAACTATTTGAAACTGAAATGATTTAGATAAACGAAATAAAAGGAAAAAAACTCAAAAGTAAACGTTGAAACAACTAGTCAAGTCACATTTTGTATATACACTATTCTAGGGCATAATTTAAATGATTTTCTAATCTTAAAAAATGCTAAAATATTTTACATTTCATATTCTTATTTCTTCGGTAACTTTTCTGGAAATTTCTTAATTCTTAGACTTTCATAAATGTTGGATAAATCTGGAACCCTTTCTTAGATAATTGGAAGTTAAAACAAAGCTTCTTACAGAAACTTAAACAAATCCTGCAAAAACTGCGAGGAGCGACAACAAAGCTCAAAACAGGAAAGGCTCGCAATGATAGGAAGAACAAATCTAAGGACCACGTAAGTAAAACTAATGATCTAAACATTGCCTATATCATCAAATAAATTAAAAATATCCAGAACTAAAGTCACTCCGTGAAAATTAAATTTTAAATTGTTAGAAAAAAATCATTTTGCAAATCTTTATACACAATTCGGAGAAAACAAAGTTATCCCCAATATAAGCATTCGATTCGAAGGAGATTCCGATTTGCATAATACATAAACTGAAAAATCATTGTTAGTATCTGATCTGCTTAATCATTAAGCATAACAAACAAGCCTCGAAGAAGATAAATAAAGAGCTAAGCTTGAAAACAAGAGCAGGTTTGAAAGTGAACTGTATGTGTCAGACCTACAGATTTGATAATTGTTTCCGTATGCTAAGACATATACAAATTGTTAAATACTGTTATATACGAAGCTGCATGAAACATACACTGTTCTGCAGGAAGTTTTACATACATCATGAAATTCCTACTCACAGTGCTTCCCATATTTGGACATTAATGTTGTGAATGAGATCTCAGATTTATGCAATACATTGTAGATGCTGTAGACTCATTAGCATTTTTTGAAGCAGGAGATGTGAAAAATGTGCAGTGCTTTCTCCGGGACTCGAACCTGGACCTCTCGAATACGCGCCGAGTGTGCTACCGTTATACCACGAAGGCAAGTTGGAATGAGGAAGAAAATGGAAATCTACGCTGTTGCAACAAAAGAAGCGTGTAACTTACAATATAGAGATTTGCATGCATTGGATGGTCATAAAACTAAACGACCGCCATCACAAAATGTTTTCAAATAAACGCATAAATAGACTCCACATTATTAGTTTTATGAGTATGTCTTTTAAAACTGTACAGACATTAGGTATTTTTCAGTAGCAGGCAAGATGAAAAATTAGCAACGCCTTCGCCGGAACTCGAACCACGGACCTCTGGAATACCGGCCCAGCGTGCAAAACCACTACACCACGAAGGCACGCTAGGAAAGCCAGAGAAATACCTTACAAACAATTAGAAATGCATTCAGGCGATGCATTCAAAAAGCTCAGGAAGGTTTGCCTGTATGAAGATGGAATATATTTAGTTAGTCGTGAGGTTTTGAATGCTTTGAAACACAGCAGATGATCCAAGATACCTGCTTTTAGTACTTTACAAAGCGACATAGCTCGTACACTGTTTGAGGAAACGTTTTGTAAAAGAGCCAAACGTCCCTGATAATCAACCTCAACACCTTCACTGCAGAACACAATATGGAAGACATTATCAAACTAAATTTGCCATCACTTTTAGGGTAACATTCTGATATATTTTTAACACAAAATACTCTACTGCACATGGCACGGTTTACAAGATTTGCTTACATAACGCCGGCATTATACTTAATAAGTTCTATCCCTTGTTCCTCTGTGTGTCTTTATTGGGACCATAATGAAATAACGTACGAAATATGTACGAACCTTTCCATGAGTTTTGATATCCGGAATATGATATCTCAGGATATTATCGGTGAAATCAAGACGTTTGTGCCACCACAAGATTTTATTTTGAATGAAAGATGGTTATATAAAAAATGCGTATTCCGTTTTACTTGCTATGCATAACAATTTTCATCTCTTTTTAAATGATTGCTCCCAGAAGGACTTTTATTATAAATTTTGCTATTGTGATAGAGAAGAGTTACGTAGTATAGTTTGATCGTGAAATTAAGGAAATTTTTTTATCTAAGAGAATTTGCTACAAAATAATAATAAAATTCATATGGAAATCATCAATAGGTAAGCAATGAGCCATGAAAATAAGCAAAAATACAAAATGGTTTGTTTTTTGTATGTTTATCCGATTGTAGACGGCTTTTTTGATTTTAAACATTTATAAAATAGTTCAGTGCAATTAAAGAAAAACCATTTTTACTTGATGCAGTTTGAGTTATTTTCAAAGATGTTTACTTATTATAAAATTAAACTGCGGAATTTTTCTGGAAGAACATTTAAGTCTTATTTTGGGTTGATGACAAGTTTCCAAGAAAAGTGCTTTAGGATGTAAATATTCTATATGGAAATCAGCTATGCTGTTCAAAAAAAACAGAACTGCATTATGACTTGTGAAGCAGAATATTTTACTGCATCTGTAGCCTCAACTAAAATTGTTTCCTTATCTGAAATTGCAGTTGATGTAAATATACTGAGCCTTTTCTTTGGAAAAAAGACGTGAGTAACCAAAATGCAGTTTATTTAATAAAAAGTTATAAAAGCAATAAAATATCAAAACATATGTCATATCCGATGTCATATGTTTTGATCATATACGATGTCATTTTTTAAAAATATTTAGAAGTTAAAGGACTAGTTAAAGTGAAATATATGATAACTTCAGAAATTATTTCAGATTTTTTAACTCAAGCTATATCATTTATAAAATTCATAAATTTAACAATGAATTTGTTTAATTTAAGAGCATGATTTTAGAACTTTGAAATTCAATGCAATTTTTTGTTTAATATTTAAGTAAAGATTAAGAACAGGAATGTTGAGAATTATTAAATTTTACCCAAAGGGACAATTTGCCCAGAAGGGCTATTAATTTCGTTTTGGCATTTTACGTTGATTCACTATAAACGGTAAATCACTTTTTAAATTGTTGCCACCAAATATTAGAGCCTGTATTATATTTAAAGTAATTAAATAACGAAGAATCTGCATAGATATAATATATGTATGTTTCTTGCGTTCTGATAAAACAACGGTACCGAGAGCCATCAAATTTTAAATAACGTTCGTCTCCACCCGAATATGGGCATCTGGGAGCCCAAATTTGGAATCTGGAATTTATTTCATTATCTGTTTCATATTTTGTAAAGCATTTATGAGTTTTTGAATAAAAGACGCAACGATTTCTAAGCGAGCATAGAGAGAGCTGAAGATATGCTCTTTTAAATATTTTGTGATATTGCCGTTGAATTGAATTTTACGGTTTAAGAGCGAAGAACATGATATTTAACAAATAAAGGTAACACACTAAACCTTAATAAAACGCCCCTTTGAGCGTAATGTAAAATCTGAAAGCTTTAAGACTTTTTTTTAAACTTGTTACTTTTTTTATTATTTGATTTAAAATAAAATTTGAATTTGATACGCAATTTAAAGTAATTACTATCAGTATTCAATATAAACTTGGCTAATGATATAAATTTTAACTTCTATTTCATATTTTTTAATATTTTTTTCAGTTGACCTAATGTTGGATACATCGTTTATATTATGTTATGTGTTAAATAAATGCAATTTTAAATAAATAAAAAAAAATTCTGAAAGCTTTCAGATTTTACAAATCTAACGTCCTTTAGGCTAAAAATACAGGCTCCTCCTTTTTATTTTTCTAACACATTGATACAACATACTTTGGAAATATGTAAATATGCGCAAAAAATACCAAAATTTGACATGCTGAAGTCACTATAAAGGCGTTACTGCATATAATGAAGCCTACTTGTTTAGTATAAGAATGACAGTATAACACAGCTACTTATTTGCAGGAGTAAAAACTTTTAAATGTTATTGTAGGCAAACTTTATTTCAAGGGTCTCTAAGTTCTAAATACCCACAGCAAAACAAAATAAGGTTTTCAATGCAATGTATAAAGTTTATTCTGAAATTTTCAAAAAATTAAATATTATTGCGAATTAAAGTCAAAATATATATACTATATACTGAAACAGAAAAGAAAACTGGTTAGGAATCCAAAAATTTCTATAATCCATTCAAGATGTTCAAACTTTTTCCGCCTTCATAATTTACAGAAAATAAACGAAGCAATATCATTAGAATAAAATAAAACTGAGTTCGGAGGGGGGAGGGATAAAACTTTCATCATCACTGTAAAAAGGTCTCTTCCTCTTAAAAGAGTAAATTATTATAATAGTAGTCAATATTCTTTTGCAGATGCATTAAAAGAAAAGTATGTTAACTTCCGTGTTAGATTCAATAATCTCCGTAACTAAATCAAAAATAATTACACATATTTAATTGTGTATTCCCAAAAGAAGAATCTGCGAGTCACGTGACACTCCCAAGACGCTGGGAAATTAGCGGTATCAGTTTTCGCGACGCTATTTATTTCGAGTTGGCGATAATCTAAACAAGTTAATTCTGTTTTCTGCTTGACAGGGCCCATTTTCACCCGAACTCAGTCATGTGACAAATTTCCGTAACTTAATTGAAGGCCGGTTTTGTTCTAGATGTTTCCATAGAAAAGTGTGAGGAAAACTTCGAGGAGTAACTTTTTTTTTTATGGAGATCCCTCACCTCTCTTATATATTTTTCAATGAAAGGCGATCACAGCACCATCTGGTGCTCCTAGAATACAACAAAGAATAGTGACGTCAGAGCGAAGGCTTTCGCTAGTGTACGAGGTCGAGTAAAAAGATAACAATGAAGAAAAAGCTTTTCTTTACTTTTGTCGCTCGGAACAGGAAACTGTTTTCGGGAAAAAGATAAAATTATTAAATTGGGGTGAAATATTTGAAAAAATTCTTATTCTTACGCTTTTGAGAATTTTCAGTTGCAAAAATGCATTTTTAACGTTGTAATTGTTTCTTCTTTTCTTGCATGGTATTATTTTCGGTATCTAGTACCTGCATATTGCACTGTTTGGAATCCTCTATCTACTGGCCTGAAGCAATCACTCTTTTAACTATCCATTTATTAAAAAAAAAATGTGCAAATATTTTGCATTAAAACAAAAACAAATTTAATATGCTAAATTTGAAAAAAATGTACTAGTAAAGAAACCTTTAAATTACTATTTCAGTTTTATCTTATAAGCAACACTAATTTTCAGCTTTATCATATAGAGTTTCACATGTATAATATAAATTAATCCATAACGATTAATATTTATTTTCAGCAAGAATTTAAAAGGTAATCAAATTCTTGCGCCTGTGCCTTTGTAGTGTAAGCGACTAGCACGTCCAGTTAATAACCTGAATGATAAATAGTTCGAATACTCGTGAAGCATAAATGAATTTTCACGTTTCCTATTTCGAAAAATTTGTTATCAGTGGCTTGTTCGACTGGATCTGGTGGTTTGTCTTAGTCGCTTTCTAAGTGGAAAAAAACATTATTATTATCGCATTATATTGTGCGTACTTTTGGGGCATCAGTGGTTATCACGGGCAAGTAAAATCTTGTCTATGGATCTAATATTCTCTACAAAAGAAATTGTACCTCTAAGGGACTTTATTACATGATTAAAATTGTCCTTCAGATTTCATACATAATATTTCCATTTGGGTTATTTTTTATGCTGCTTACGTAATATTCCATCAGCCATGAAATTGTTGCCAAGCATCACGATGTTGAGCCAATTATAGATAACTATTACGTCACAACTTACTCACAATATCTGCGCTTTTGTTTAATGTAACACCGATTGATTATGGATAAGCCACCTTTTGGTTTTATGAAAAAGCACATGCCGTATCTGCTATTGCTGTATTTTTCCCCTTGCAGTTAAAAGAAGGAGTTCGAGAGTTCCAGATTTACATTCGTAATTGCTCCTCGTGTCATTTACAGTTGAAAAAATTTAACATTCTTTAAATGGAGAAAAGAATAAAAATGTGGAACAAACAACTAACATAAATTTGTACTCATAGAATTCTAAACGGATTATAGTGAAACTAGAGGGTCTGAAAATTAGTCGACATTCAAGAAAGCATTTTTACAAAGAGCAAAAAAGAAGCTGATCGAATACTTCTGTAGCAGGGGATATTTGGTGAACTACGCAGAGGGACTGACGAATGTTTTATCTAAAGGCTGCAGAGGTAGGTCTTAGAAATTCACGAGAACGTTTGGTGCAAATTTAGAGGAATCTCCACCAACTTTCGATGGCTCTATGATAGCTAACATTGACAGTCGACGGCATAATACGTAATTGCCTTTCCTTTTCCCCTCCCCCCATTATTTCTTTGTGTTAATGAGTTTGAAAATTGTTTCACGCTAGAATGATTGGTTACACGATTGTTTCTGCAGTTTTCTAAAAGTGTAATTTAACTAAGAGGAGAACAATAGCATTCTGCTAGATGGAACAAACCACAGTCTGATTATACTTTGATGCTAGCTAATGGAAAGTCCAGAAAGCGTACATGAAGGTAGACAAAGTGAACATATGTGGGTCTACGCCAATGAACTGTTTATCGTATACTTTAATAAAAAAAACCTGCTCATATTAATTTCGAAATAAAATAAAATTTCATAGCTTTTAAATTTATAATCATTGAACCGTTGTAAAGACCGTAGCTGTTGGCCAGGATCCGTACTTAGGCAGTCTCCACCCACGGGTGTAGAATATACACAGGACTAGAAACTCCGTTCATTCAAGGATCGTTCATTCAAGGATCGTTCAGGATCGGCAGGGAATATATAGAAATGTTTTGTCTGCCCCTATACTGAGTGGTCGCAACATGCTTAGATATAACACTTATCTTGGGGGAACTCAAATGAGATCTCATCAGTGGTCAAGTGGTTAAACTGATTAATGCTGGTGGTTCCTCTCGATTTCGAATCGGGCAAAATGGCTGGTTGCGTGATTAATTTATATCATGTATATTTTATTTATGTGCAACGGTAATAAGAGACAATTTCCCCCATAAAGCTCTCAACGAAAGCATCCCTTCCCTTAGGAGGATAGTCCTCGTGTGCTTTTCTGTGTCCGAGTAGTGTAACGTAACGTACATATGACTGGTATTACTCTCTAACAAAAGCATCCTTAATTCGTTTATTTCAAGGTACAAATTGCATTTAATTAAAAACATTAACTACTTTAAAAATTCTCTTAGAGTTGAAAACCAAACTATTAATAACTGTAATATAGCAGTAGTTGCAGGTATGTAGTGAGATGAGCTACTGCTTAGTACAGCATACCATATAGTATTATTGAAGACAATTCGACATGTTGATTGCTACAAAACGTCGCTTGGAATGAAATTTATGTTTAGTCAAGATCATTAAGAAAAATGGAATGACATGTGTTACTTTTAGCTTTCTTACTTTTAGCTTGGTTCAACAGGCCCAAAACTTCGTCGATTAATATGCGATTTCACTGATCTCGATGAAATCAGTTTTCCAAAGAATTTAAAATAACCGCCAAAAATTAGCAATACGCGTGTTTGAAAGTACAGCCTTCTTTCAGTTCCTGCAGGTTTAAAACGACTAGTTTGAATAGAATTAAGACATTTAATAATGATGAAGACCAGCTCATTTACAATATTGTTCAAATTCTCAAGAACTAAAATTCTCATAAGTTTCAACTAAACATAATTTATAATGTTGATCAGATTGACATATATTTACAGAGATAGATCAGGAAACGTTTTAATACCCAAACGAAGAAAACAGAGGCTGCACTTCTAGTGAGAAAGCGAAGAAGAAGTATAATAGATTTTGACTATTTCGTAGTTATGATAGATTTGTTGGAGCGTTTATGAAAGTACTAGAAATTGATCGGTGGACGGGAGAAATGGAATGAAATAAATGACTGAAGAGGGTATAAGATTTTAGTTTTAGCTTAGTGTAATGAGACACGGTGCAAACTTACGCATTTGTGGCCCCTTGCATTGCTTTGCGTTCACCGTTCTTAGTAGTTTGAAGTGGTAACTATGGATTGTGCTTTCTTTTAATGAGAAGAGCTGCGTGAGTACATATGTGTGAAAGTGCTCTCTTTTAGTGAGAAGTGATGCGTGAGTACATATGGGAGAAAGTTCCGTAAATGTAAACGGTTTTTTTGGAAAAAACACATTTCATCAATCCTTCATGGATCTTGTGGGATTCAATCCATTATTAACTTTTACGCACGTACCAATTTTTACTGTTAGTAGTGCCGAGTGAATGTTGGCGACAGGGAGATGGATGTAAAACTAAGACATTCCTTTTGACCTTTGGTGCATTCCAAGAAAAGACAGAAGTGTACTAAAGTCTGCTAAAGAAGAGATGAAGCGAGCTAAAAATAGCTGGCAGAAACCGTCAAGTCCGTTAAAGAAGAGATTGGTTCAGTTCAAGAAAAGGTGTATGGGCTGTCATGTCAGTTTCAGAAAAGAGTAAAACTTTCAAGAAAAAACGAATAGATAAATTACTTACATTGTAGGGTTTATATTTATTTTAACTAACATTTATTTTAAGTTTAAACTATCTTTCCTGTCAAGACTTTCCCCTGGAACTACCAATGCCAGAATATGTAAATTTGAGTAGAACGCGCAAGGATTCAAATTATCAGCGGAAGTATTCTGATTTAAATAGAAGGAAACGAGTTCGGTGTGTGATATTCTTACTTCACGAGCGCGGAGGTAGTTAGCGAGAAATTGAAGAACCCCGCGTTTCGGCCTATGTGCTTGGCGGGAAGTAGTGTTAATCATTCAAGCGAGCTTCAAGTCTGTTGAAGTAGCAGCAGTATTGTAAAACGCGGTGAGTTAGATATTTTAGAGAGCCTCGTAGTTAGTCTTGTCTTTAAGTTCTTTTCAGGTTATTATTTTTATTTGACCGCCGAGTTGGCGCCGTCTGTAAGCGTCAAGAGCACGCAATTGTAATTTATTACGTTGAATAAAAAGGGACTTAAACCCTTCACAAGACTCGGTGTTTTATCCAGTTTCCACAGTCACCTCTTGGTCGCGTGCAAGTTGGAGGCGCGCAACGTTACATTGGCGCCCGAACACTTATCGAACTGAAATGGCCGAAAATTGGATGGAAGCCGCTGGACAACACCAAGAAATGACAAGCCAGTTAGAAGGATTTGGATACCTGGACAAGACTTTGAGAGCGTCAATCAAGCCAAATGTCCATTTCGACAGAAAAAATTCGGTGGCGGTATTTCTAGAAGGTCTAGAAAACCACTTTCAGCTCTACCCTGTTCCTGAGAGACAAAAAGTTGCCATCGCCACATCAGCACTAAGAGGACAGGCCGCGCTATGGTGGAAAAACATAGGCAAATTTTTATTAGGGGAATTTGGAAGCCAGACATATACATTTGAAAATTTCAAAAAATCGTTAGTAAAGGCCTTCCCCATAGTGAAAGATCGCGCACGGCTGGAAGCCGAGCTATATAGTTTCTATCAACGGGATATAGCAGAATTGACGGACTTTATTCTACGAAAAATCAAGCTAACGGATATGCTGTATGGGAAGAAACCCGATGCGGAGATTATTGAAATAATATTACCAAGATTGTTACCCGCTGTTCAAGACTACTTTGAAATTAGAAACCCAAGCACATTGCAGGAACTCTTCGAATTGGCGGTGAAGTTTCAAAATCGCAGAATAGCGGAAAAAGCGAGAGGGGAAACATATTCTCAAAGTACCCGAAGGAAATCTTCAAATGAGGAAACCAGAAATGGAAATCGCTCTTATGGGGGAAAGAACTATCAAGCTAACGCATCGAAACTCGAAGGTCAAGGCCCAAAAAGAAAATTTGAAAATAAACATCCGCGTATCCAGAAGACACAGATTGAAAGGAAAGCTTTAAACGAGTAGAGGGGCCTGTGAAAGGGAGGGTCCAGACCCCGGAAGTTTTAAAAAAACCCTCAAATAGACATTTAAATACGGTCATCGTAAAAAACTCACAGCTACCAATTATACAAGTCCTGGTTGGCGATGTACCATTAGAAGCCCTCATCGATACAGGAGCAGAAGGAAATTTTATGAGTGAAAATTTCTTCAAAAAGAATTTTTATAGGGTACGATTATTTAAAACCAAAAATACGGAAATTATAGCGGCGCAAGGAAAAACATGTCACTGCATCGAGAAATTATCATTAAACTTACAGGTAAAAGAGGAAAGTCTCAAAGTATTAATTTTTGTGGTGAAAGATCTGCAACATTCTCTTATTTTAGGTATGGAGTTTTTAAGGGCCGCGAGGGCCAAATTAAATTTTCAAGATAGTTCCGTGGTGTTCGAGATGGACCAGAGGGTGGTGGAACCTGTGGAGACACCGCAATTGGACCTTAGCCATCTGAATGACCATGAAAGTAAAGCAATACAGCAAGTGGTGAGTAATTTTTCTCATTTGTTTTCAGAAAAACCAGGAAACTGCCAAATAGTGACGCACAAGATTCAATTAAATGCCTAAAAACCTTGTAGGACTAAACCATACCGTTATGACAAACAAAAAGACTTAATCATCGAAGAACATATTCAGGAGATGTTAAAGAATAAAATAATAACGCCCATAAATAGTGAGTACGCGAGTCCAGTCGTACTATGTAGGAAAAAGAACGAGTTTCCTCCTTCGGATAAAAGGGCTTGGAGGTTTGCTATTGATTACAGAAAACTAAATAGTATTACCAAATTTCCAGTTTACCCTTTGCCGGTTATAGACGAGATCATTAGACAGATCAAATCGACAAGATATATGTCTACTTTGGATTTAACGTCTGGCTACTATCAAATAGCTATGAGACCCGAAGATATACACAAAACCGCGTTTATAACAAAATCGGGCACTTATGCATTTTTACGCATGCCCTTTGGGTTGTGTGGGGCCCCATCAACATTCCAGAGAGCTATGGACATTGTTCTAAAGCCTGTCCTAGGAAAATCAACTTTAATTTATCTAGATGATATAATTATAACGAGTAGTACGTTGGAACAACATATTAATGATCTAGAACAAGTTTTTAAATTATTAAAAGAGACCGGTCTTACAATTAACGCCTCAAAATGCAAGTTCGCAACTAAAGAACTTAAATATCTTGGTTATAAAATTTCGCAAAAGGGTATAGAAACGCAAGATTCAAAAATAAAAGCTATTAAGAATTTCCCACCGCCCAACACCGTCAAGAAACTTTCGTCTTTCCTTGGACTATGTTCTTACTATCGATCTTTCATAAAAGATTTCGCTAATATTGTTGAACCACTCTTAGTAATCAAAAGAAAAAAGGGTAAATTTACGTGGACAGCGGAAGCTAACACAGCTTTTGAAAGATTAAAAGAAGCGCTTATTAATGCCCCTGTTTTAAAATTCCCGGAGGGGGACGAAAACCTGGAAATTGCAGCAGATGCGTCAGACTATGCGGCTCTTATGCAAAATAACCATCCTCTGGCATTTTTTAGTAAAACGTTGAATCAGACAGAAAAGAATTATACAGCTACAGAAAGAGAAACATTAGCCGTATTAATGGCTGTACACAAATTTCGAATTTATTTCGGCAAATCGCCAGTAACAGTCTTTTCGGATCATGCGGCTGTTGGTAGACTTTACTCGGGGAAAAACCTAACGCCCAGGTTAATAAGATGGGCTTTAAAACTCCAAGAATATAATATCACAATAAAATATAAACCGGGTAAAGAAAACAATGTAGCTGACGCACTTTCTCGTATAAAACTGGACGATGAAGGAAATGAACTTAAATGCGCTGTGTTGACTTCAAAAATTTTAGATTCTAGAGATACGGTTATTACTGAACTGAAAGCTGATCCTGAATTTGGAAATATCTATGCTTATTTGAAAGACCCCGAAAGCTTCGAGCACACAGATATCGATGCGATAAGAAATAGAGCAAAAAACTATGAAATAATAGATAATTTATTATTTTATACGAAAACAACAAACGAAAATCTTGAGTATAAGCCAGTCATCCCAGCATCGCTTCGATTAAGCATTTTGAAGGAGTTGCACGAAGCAAAAACAGCGGGCCACCTAGGGGTCAGAAAGACTTTAAAAAGGGTACGCGAGGCGGTATATTTCCCGCAATTATACAAAATAGTAACGGCGTATGTCAGGTCCTGCAATCAATGTCAGTTAATAAATGATGTTAATTATAGCCCGGCCGGGTACTTAAATAGCATTCGCGCTACATTTCCGAATGAAATTTAGGCATAGATCTTCTTGGTCCCTTCCCCCAGAGCGAGTTAAATAAAAATCGTTTTCTTTTAGTAATAGTAGATCATTTTTCAAAATGGACAGAAATTGTTCCACTTAAACGCGCGTCAGCCAAAACAGTCGCAGATGCATTCTTACACAGATACATTTTAAAATACGGTGCACCGATAAAAGTCATTAGCGATAACGGAAAACAATTCATTAGTCAAATATTTGAAAACATATGCAATGGATATGGCATACGCCATATCAAAATGGTTCCGTATAGACCACAGGCTAACATAGCAGAAAGAGTTAATAAAAACATAGTAAAAATAATTCGCAGTTACGTGAGCACACATCACAAGCGCTGGGATGGCTACATAAATGAATTAGCTTATGCTTTAAGAACGGCACATCATGATACTACGGGAAATACTCCAGCAGAATTATTCTTAGGCCGAAAATTAATTACGCCTTTAGATAAATTATTCTTTGTGCAACAAAGAGAGCAGGAGTTTAAACAAAAAGATGTGCAAAAGCTAATTGATCAGGCACTTAAAACCTCGGACACGGCAAGAAATAGGCAGAAACTATATTACGATAGAAAATGTCGTGAAGCCGATTTTAAAGTTGGGGATAAAGTATTGAAGCGGAAATTTTCTTTATCAAGTGCCCCAGACAATGTTATGGCAAAGCTAGCTCCAAAGTTTGAAGGCCCCTATGTAATTCAGGAAATCAAAGGAGTAGTCTTATATCTTAAGAACGAGAGAGGGGAAATCTGTAAAGCAAGTCCCGACCAGGTGAAAAAATACTATAATCCAAATGATTTTGAAATCCTTAAAAGTTTCTTGCAGGACTCAAGTCTAAACGAAATAGAAGGTCCAGAGACAACAACTATTCCACCACCCAAGAAACAGAGAACTGAAGAGAGACCTAGCCCTTCTACAACCCGGACGTCGGTATCAAAAAGAAAAATAATTTTCAAACTCCAGCTTTTAAGAAAAACAAGAATACAGATGCACCGGGTAAAGAAACCGTGGTAAAGAGAAAAACACCACCTACAAAGGATTTCAGGAAAAATTATACATCAAAGAGAACGCGCACACGGCCACAGAGTCAGGTGCCAGCAAGGCCGCCGTTCCGGAAACTGAAACGGCAACAGGAGGCACAAAAATACGAGGAACAGAAGAAATTCAAGAAGGACTCCAGACCGGAGGACGTCAAGACCAGCCGTCCCAGGGAAAAACGGAAATGCCAACAACCAGACGATTACTCCGCCAAGAGACCAGCATGTAGAGGACGCAAAAGAAAAAGTGTGGGCGATACTCGGAGGGCAATAAGGAGAAGATTGACATCCATGAAACCTCTAACTTGGGACCAATTTTGCCAAAAACGAATGACGGAGTTTCAAGCATCGAAAACTCAAAGATAAGTTAAAACCTTCTATAAATTTTTTTTCTCTTTTATTCCGAAATGTTATGCATAAGTACGAAGTTCTATGTTTTGACGAAAGTCAATATGTCTCGGTTGAGACTTAGTTTTGTTTTACTTTATTTAGCTAAGGCAAAAGTATTATTTTCTTTAAGTGTAAAAGCTATAAACAAGCATTTTCTGTTGGTCGAAAGACTAATTCTGTTATGTTAAAGCCAAAATTTGGCCGAAGATAAAAATAACTTCGTATTCTTGTATTAATAAGAATTTTAGTTTCAGTGCCGCCAGCTTGGCGAAGAATGAGTAAAGTAAAAATTTATTTTCTCTTATTCATTTTATGGTAAATTGTAAAAATCATATGTATTAAAATTTTGTAAATGTACGTAAATACTTGAATGTTATGTAAAAGTAGAATTTAGTCTAGAAGCATAAAATTGTAGATGCTAAAAGTGAATGCTTAAAAGCAATGAAGTCAAAATTTAAGTATTAAAATTGTAGATAAAGTCATGCTTTAGAGCGAAAGCCTGCATGTTTAAAGATGAATGAGGGGGAAGTTAGAATGAATGTGTTTTGTAGGGTTCTCCACCTACATTTGAATTTTTAAGAATATTAAAGTAGCTCATGGAGTTGTAGAATGTCGAGTAAGGTGTGTCTATTTGGTCGTTGAATTCTAACAAATCATGGTGGTTAGGGGAAGTGTTGTAAGACTAAAACACGAATATTCCCGTTTGACACCACACACGGTGGAGAGCCAGGGTAAAGTTAAATTAATGCTTGAAAAATTGAATGAATGTGAAGTAAGCAATAACTAAGAAAAACGAATTGTTAAAAACAAAAATTTATTGTGTCAAGAAAGTGTAAATTATAATGTATGTAGAAAGATACTGATACTTATTCCTTCCAGATGCTGGAAGGAAAGACCAAGATTGATTGATGAAGTCCAGGAAAAGTTGCTGTAAGAAGAGAGCTTTATAACGAGCAACAGAATTTTAGTATACAAATTGTTACATAAGATTTTTTTTGTGTAAACGAGGTTCTCGCCAGTTAGTTCAGAATTAGAGAAACTTACAACAGGTCGTTTGTAGGACCTGCTTCCAAGTTTTCCAAATTCTGGCAGCGGCAAATGTAGGGTTTATATTTATTTTAACTAACATTTATTTTAAGTTTAAACTATCTTTCCTGTCAAGCCTTACTTTCCCCTGGAACTGCCAATGCCAGAATATGTAAATTTGAGTAGAACGCGCAAGGATTCAAATTATCAGCGGAAGTATTCTGATTTAAATAGAAGGAAACGAGTTCGGTGTGTGATATTCTTACTTCACGAGCGCGGAGGTAGTTAGCGAGAAATTGAAGAACCCCGCGTTTCGGCCTATGTGCTTGGCGGGAAGTAGTGTTAATCATTCAAGCGAGCTTCAAATCTGCTGAAGTAGCAGCAGTATTGTAAAACGCGGTGAGTTAGTTATTTTAGAGAGCCTCGTAGTTAGAGTCTTGTCTTTAAGTTCTTTTCAGGTTATTATTTTATTATTTTTATTTGACCGCCGAGTTGGCGCCGTCTGTAAGCGTCAAGAGCACGCAATTGTAATTTATTACGTTGAATAAAAAGGGACTTAAACCCTTCACAAGACTCGGTGTTTTATCCAGTTTCCACAGTCACCTCTTGGTTGCGTGCAAGTTGGAGGCGCGCAACGTTACAACATAAAGGAAACAATTCGGTGTTATGGAAGGCAAAAGAGACTCAGTTGAAAATAAAGTTCAAGAAATCGAAGATTGAGTTTCTGTTGTCGCCAAGGAAGTTGACAGCTTTAAATTCCTATGTCTTTCCAATCCATTCTAAATCTATCCACATATGATTGAAACATCTGCTGGCAAGTATACAAAACTAATTTTCTTATAGTGACGTAGGCAAATTAACGTAGTTCCGAAACTAAGGCCCTCCATCTTGTTTCTTCTCTGAGTAAACGCAGTGGATGTCTCTCATAGTCTGCCCAAATATCAAAGTTATATTTCAGAGCTGTATCTTGCACGTTGGAGATGCGCTTTTGAAAGAAGTGTTTAAAAGACTACATCAGGCTTTAGTTGAAATCTCGCCAGCAGAGGCCCACGCAAACACAGGAGCTCGCCACAGATGTTGAAATGTTGCTCTCTCATCTTGCCTTTACAGACTGCTCCACAGAAACAAAGGACATCCTGTCCCAACAGTACTTCGTCGATGGAATTCTGGATCCTGAGATACAGAAAGCGTGTGAAAATGTCGAAGATCTGAAAAGCGCTTCATTATACACCATCAAGTTCGAGACAGCTCAGCAAGCAACTTCCAAAGACCGCCACGCAATCAGAACTGCTCTTGTACAGAGCCAGTGGATCAAGTGACTACTCATCTAGATAATTTAAACAGGCACGTAAATGCTTTGAGACGAAATATAAGTGGCAACAAACCGATCTTATAGGGCTGGAACTGCGGTGGTGAACGTCACGTAGGAAGCAACTGCTGAGTGCTCAAGTTACGAGAGTTAAGACAGCTCTCAGCGAGGAAAAAAAGTAAGTAATTCGTGGAAATCTTGCAAGGCGGAGTTTACCAGGTATTGAAAAGTGCGATTTTAAAACACTTCAGATTTCTGAAATGAGTGGGGGCAGTAATGGACTCTTCTTTAGAACAGAAATAAATTATATCCCAACAATATGACCTTGCAATATTCCTACAATATCTTCATAATATGATCATCGATTCAGGACCCAATGTTATCATCATCCAAAAAGAACGAATCTACGGCTGAAGTTTCTTGCTTTGCACTGATCATGCATAGTTGATCGGGTTCTTAAATTTCAGGTATCCAGAAGGCTAAAACGCCAGAGGAATACACAGACTGCATGACCATGATACCACTATCTGTATCTGTATTTGTAAGGTTCGTGAAACAGAAAAGCCGAGACCCTGTTCAGAAGACAATGCTAGAAAGTTGGTACGAAGTAAAATACGAGCTGATTTTTCTGGTCATTCTTCAAGGAATCCTACATGGCAGGACTTTTTGATCTATAATCCTAAAGAAAAAATATTGGCTCACTCAGACTTATACCATATTCGAAACGGCGTCTTTTATGGGAAGTTTGAATGAGCATGGAAAGGCATTCCGATGGCAATTGAAAGTTTATAAATCTCTGCTTCTGAATGTCCTTAAAGAACTACATACTAGTCCTACAGGAGGCCTCTTTGGATTAATGAAAACTTTGCAGAGAGTTTGAAAGCGCTTCTATTGGAGTATTGCAAAGGATGAGGTGCAAAAGTGGTGCCATTCTTGCTATGCCTGTGAGGATCGAAAAGAACCGAGAAAACGCAGCCGAAGGAATCTACAACGTTAGAATATAGGAGCGCCTTTAAACGCATTGCCTTTGACTTCCTGGAACCTTATCCACGAACTTCTGATGGGCACACGTATATTCTCGTTTTCACTGATTACTTTAAAAAGTAGACAACCGCGTGTCGTATCTCTGATCTCTGTCACGAGAGCAAGGGTAATGATACAGCGTTGGATATTCAGGTTTGCAATGCCTTTTTCTTTACATTCTGTTCAAGGAAAGGATTTCATTTCAGCTATAGTGAAAGAACTCTGTAAACTTACTCGGCATACACAAAACTCAAACAATACCATTATATCTGCGTTCAGACAGCATGGTAAAGAAGTTTTATCGAAACATCATTAACAACCTCTCGATCATGGTTTTCCGAAAACAGCATGACTGGGACCTTAAGATACATCTGTTCTTATTGTCCCATCGTAATGCTGTCCATGAGACTTTCGGCTATTCCTCATCTCAAATACACTTTTTTTGTTTTTCCGAGACATTTATCTGGTTCGTGATATCTTGTTTTGGGCGCACTTCGGAGGAATCTTCATCGCTTAAGTTCGCATAAGTTCGGGACCTCTAAGCATGGTTTAAAATGATGCACAATTTTGCACGAGAACGAATTAACTTGGCAGCGAAGAATATCCGATACGACACGAGAGCTACAGGACATCGATTCAGCAAAGGAAAGAGGATGTGGTTATATAATCCGATTTAGCGGAAGGACTTTATTAATTTAGAAGCCAAACAGCAAAATCAGGATTATATTTGCAAATTTTCACACGACTAGTTTCGATGGTTTTACCGAACCATCATCCTCAGCTGCCAAAGAGTAAATTAACGAGATAAGGCAAGATAAGAATGGCTGAACTATTTATGAAAGTTATTGGCGCCATCTATTTATGAAATAAGGAAACTAATTCCAATCCATCTTTACCTCGTTATGTTTTAGTTTTCTTAGTTTCTCCGCTTTAAATTGACTTGCGTAGCCTTCGACTACTAGCTACTTGAATTTAAACTTGTGTTTGATTCTCCATTTAAGTTATTTCGTCAATGTACTGACTGAGCTGTAAGTACCAGGTGTGCCTTTTATTCTTAGTTTTAAATAAAAGGCTCTTTTATACCCTTTCCAAATCCCAGTTTTTATTTTAGACTTCGCGATATTTCCCTATCGATGTATCTAAAGTTTCCATACAATTTTTGATAACAAAAAAGATCTAAACTTTATAGACCTAAACTTCATAAAACTAATCTTCATAAAACTAAACTAACCTAAGATCTAAATTTTATAAATTAGTGTAAATATTAGTGTAATTAAGTTCTGTGGAAGGCATATCTAATACAATCTTCTAGAAATCAGCTTTCATAAAACACCCGAAGTATCTTCATAGAAATTCTGTTAACAAAATATGTTATAAATCACAATTAATTCAGTAGAGTGCGGAAAAGATGAAAGTAAATATTCATGTCAAGGTTATCTCATTTTCTTAATCAACAAAGAAGGAAAAAATTTGCATTTAAGTAATTACAAACAGAGATCAGAAAAAGACTAATAGTACATGACTAAGTAAAAGAAGTTCATTAATTATTTTTTTTCTGTGAAAAAATACAACATGTAAAGTACTTTTTATGGAAGAAACTAATATGAATATATACATTTGCAAAATTAAAAATAAGCTTCAATAACCCAGAAGAAAATGTTACGTCTTCGTTTGTTTTCATCTTATTCAAGATCCTTTCACGTCTTCATTTGACATGAACGAGTATCGTGACTACTTCAAAGGAAGAAAAGAGGTGAAAATCACCAGGAGCCTTGTATAGAATAAAAACTATGATGTTTCTTACATTCCAAAGACATTCATTCAATACGCTCTGAATAATGCTAGTAATATGCAATCTGATATTGCCATGACAAGAAATTAGAATCCTTCTGTATAGATTGGTTGTTTCTATTATCTGTCTTGATATTCAGCATAACACAATGCTGAGCAATGCTAGCAATGCTAGTGGTGAGCCCATGATCTAAGATATCGACCAAAAGCACATCTAAAGAATATTTAGAAACGATTTGTCATTAAAAGCGCATATATTATTATTTTTTCTTCTTAGCAACATATTTCAATATCTGGAAATAATTCTGGTGAAATATTTGATAGAACGATCTTTCGTTCCTCATTTACATTCTGTTTAAACAAACCCTGTCTGTCTTTGAGTTAATCCTACAAAAATATCAAACGGGAACACAGAAAGGAGACTTCTGTGTGGTTTTCCAATGCATAGGTAATCCTCATGGCACGTACATGTCATAAACCTTGACTTCCTGCAAAACGTCCGAAACGCTGGAAAAATGTAAGGTGCTGGGTACTTTTTGATGCATAAAATTTTATTACTTTTATATGCGGCCCAACCAGTATATTGGTTAGAGACCCTGAATGCCGTAGCGATGGGCTCGGGTTCGAATCTCGGAGAAGGCATGGTTGTAAATTTATAAGGCGTAACGGTGGTCACATATTAGGTGATTCCATAATGCAATGGCTATCATTTCCGAACTTTGTAGTGACACATGTCTAATGGCTGTTAAATAAAGCGTACAAACATTAAAAAATATTACTTTTATGTAAGAATAAGTTTATGTTCCTATGTGCTTCGCCATTTCGAGTTTCCCTTCTACCTTTTTCACAGACTGCCGTAGCTTGCAGAAGCTGCCTAGCGCTACTTCTTTAATGCACACATACAGGGTGATTCAGAATTCATCATCAATATTTTGTGGGGAGGTAGGAAATAGGAAAAGAAGGAGATCTCACATAGGAATGCATGGATGCATATGCCATGTAATTGGGAAAAATAACCCCACTTCAGTGATGGAAAGAACACATAAGAAGAAAGTGGTAAGGAAAAAAAATTATTATCTTACATGTAACATTTCTTTGCATCCGTTTTCAGACTTACAAGAAGTGCTTGAACTGCCTACCATGTGCTAGAAGACATGACACACAACGGGGTAGCATGGACAACCGGATCTTCTGGAATATGCCTAGCATTTCTTGGATGTTTGCTGCAGCAACCCGATATGAGTGTTACAAGGTCCATAGCACTATCAACAGGTGTTTCGTACACGTTGTGTTTCATAGCACCCATAAAAGAAATCGATTGGACATAAATCCGGCGAACGTGGTGGCCAAGAAATCGGTCCACCGCGACCAATCCTTTTACCACCAAACTTTCTGCTTAGGTAAGCACACACAGCATTTGTGAAATGTGCAGGAATGTTGGAACAATATTCGCCGGATAATACCATCAGAAACCTTGTTCAGAATATCCGGTAACACAGTCTGAAGAAATGTCAGGTACTTGGCACCTTCCAAAAGGGACGGTAGTAAATATGGGCCCAACAAACAGTCACCGATAATCCCACTCCACAAATTGACAGCAAAATGTTGTTTCGCAGCTCCAGATCTTGTATCGTGTGGGTTCTGATAAGCCCACACATGCAAATTGTATGTGTTAAAAACACTCTCTTAAGTGAAACACGCTTCATCAGTGAAAAGAGCAAACGTTGGGAAATTGGGATCAATGGCTGTTCTCTGCATGAACCACTGACAAAAAATAACACGTTTGGAATGGTCTTCTACTGCCAGTAATTGCACTCTTTTCAGATGAAACGGATGTAATCCTTCATCGTGTAATAACCGCCACGCTGTTGCTTGCGAAATTTCAAATTGCTTAGCTACACCCCGTGGGCTAGCACTAAGCTGTTCGTCGATTTCCTGTAGAACAGCTTCCTCTACTGCTACTGTCCGTGCAGCTCGGTGCCTCCCTCGATTAACATTACTAGCAGCAAATGATACTGTTTCACACAGTTGTCGATGAATACGTGAAAACATTTGATACTGTGGCACACGGCAGTTGGGGAAGCGCGCTGCATACAACTGCCTGGCTCGAAATCATCTTCTTCCTGCTGCACCGTAAATTACATGCATATCTGCCATGTTCATTCCCCGTATACCGGTTCGTGTTACTTAAGTCACCTGGTCGAATGACGATTGACTGCACGCGTCAAATAACTGTGCTTATGCTTGGGAGTTGTGTACACAGAGCGCCCTATACATCACAATGCTTTGGTCTGTGCACATGCTTTCCTATGTGCAATCTGCTTCTTTTTCTATTCCCTACCTCCCCATCAAATACTGATGATGAAGTTTGAATCACCCTGTAATTTATACGATTCTTACAGGACAAGGCATTTATATCAGCCTATATGCTTTGCTTTTTAGTGTGATTATATTATATGATGACGAAGCCTCTGAAATGTTCTATATTCGCTTAAAAAAAGTATTCACAAGTAAACTGTGAGTTAAATTGTAGTCATCATCTTCAAGGAAGATAGCTGTGAAGGCACTTCTTTATCGTACTGAAATTTTACATAATGTATAAAAACACAATCGTTATGTATTTCATGTATATTTTTTTTGTAAAATTACTATACTGTGTAATATACATAATACTGTATTAAAAATCCTGCTTGTTTTCTTGCATTAGTACTCATTAAAACTTTTTTAATAAAAACTAGACTTGCTCAATGTAGTGGTATTAAATTTTAAATTAGAAACTTAATGCTAAATCTTGAGCATGTTAGGAAGCATTTAAACTCTTTCATACATAATTTGTAAAATGCATTTTTGGTATCGGTTAACTCGCACATTTAAGCAAAATTAATACACGTCACTAGCTTTTACGTAGTCAAGAAAAGTTTCAATTATTTATTCATTCACTTAAAATCCAATGATAAGTTTGTGGCATGTTATGAAAAATTGCTTTTACGCAGATAACCGTTGGAAACACTTTGAGGTAAAACAGAGTACGACCCATCACTAATCCATTTCCATTCGAACGAAACAAAGCGTTAACTGGGTTCCTGATTGGTTGGTGAATCGGAACCGTACGCAAATGATGGCTAATGAGCGAAATGAGACAACTCGCAAGATGAATGTTCTGTTTGTGAGCGAATCACTCGGGAATCGTTTACGATGTAAACTTCTAATTCCATTTGGGGCCCGCGGAGTTTCCATTATGCCCAAACCGAGAGCCATTTTCATTCATTTCAGCGTGATTTATTGTCTATTCTTCCCTTCATTTCAGTGGATGCCCTGAGATTCACAGATCAGTTGTGCTGCCATTTTCGTTGTACATCTTGTTGATGCATATCTGATACGAGGATTCCAATTGTGGTATATTCCGTGCTGCGAATGACATATTCTATGCGGCATTGTTCGTGCAATTCAACGATGTTACAAGTTATATTTATACACGAATATGCAGTATCCCTTAAATATGTGCGAACTTTCCAGAAAGGAATAACCGATCTTTAACATTAGGGCTAGCAATTGTTATATGATCAACAGATTGCACGAGCAGTGTTATGGATATCTATATGATATGAAAGAAAATTCATTAAATAATAATAAATTTAGTTAAAGAATATAAAATGTAAAAAAGCAAGCATTCAAAATATGGCAAACAGTTTGTAAGATAAAAGTGCAAAACTGTTAACTGAAACATGTTAAACTGACTCTAGATCATTGGCTGTTAGAATATTTTCAAAATACAGCCAAAATCATCTGATATCTTGTGCTAACCAGACTCAAAGTTCAAAAGGCAGCTGCAGACTCAAGGACTCAAGTACACTCGAGGACTTAATGTCAAGTTGTCAGTTCCGGATCAACCAACAGAAAAATAAAATAAATGTCTAAAGTCCTTAATTCGGAATGCCCAGCATTCAGTACAGCAAGAAAAAGGAGGAATTTTAAGGAACTTTAAAATGAAAATAACATATGAAAGGATATAGATTTTAATGTCCCACCAGAGGGTCTATTAATGCATTTTTATGCTCTAGAAAGCTCGCAGTTTACAAAAATGCTCTTGGACTCACTCCTAATATAATAAATTTTTGTTGTTATTACACATCGCTTTCTTCGTTCTTACGTCACAAAACATTCAGCCGGAAAATTTTAAAATATTAAAAAGTAACATATTTTTAGAATTTCTAATAAAGTGTTGGCATATATGATTTTTGGCTTTTCTCAGTTCGTCATATCAGTGCTCAGTTTTCTTCAACAAGACGACTTACACAACATTCTTTGAATTTTTATCATTAACGTTTTGTTCTTCTTACCTTTATTTCTCGAACATCACCTTTTCCGAACTTAGGCGGCATAAAATTCAACAACAAAATCGAAAAATGTTTTAAAGCAGCATATTTTTAGAATTCGCAACAAAGTGTAAACACAAAATAAATTGTTTCTACACACTTATGTTCTATGTACTTTTGCTATATTATTTGTTTAAAAATATTACGTGGCTATAACATTCGGTGGAAACTGTTTGGATAATTTTAACATTTGGTTAAACAATCTGTAAGAGTAAAGGATATTTATTAGTCCTAATATTTAAATTAACATAAATAAATATTATCAAAATAATAGATAAAGCAATAAAACTGGATTCGATATTTATATATTGTATTTAGTGCACAGTGTGTCTGAGCTACGCATACATCGCAACCTCAAATACGTATAGATGTTACTGTTCACTATTCGTCCCTTTATAATCACTGTTGCTAATGTAGTAAATAATATGGAATACCAATATAAATCAGGATTTCCAAAAATGTGTATACAAAAGTTATTTTCTTTTTGGAGTATATTAAGTTATTTAAAAACAAAAGACGGAATTTTTTAAACAACTCAAGAACAACAAGAAGCACAATTTACGTTCTGCTGGGTCTTGGAGACAAATTTTATCACCAAGATGGCACTGCCCTGGCTCTTATGTCACAAATTTTTATGCTATTTTAGAATGTTTTAAATAAATGGAAGGTTAACAATCATTTGCATTATTAATATAATAGTTCCACAGCTCAGAATATTTCTATTTCCAGCACCCTGAAATACAACTATATAAGAAGAGATGACAGTGTACTTAATTGTAGTTTAGAATTACTAGTTTGGAGTTTGATATTTAGTCGAATACGGAGTGATTTATACCTGAGAACAAGAGATAAAGTCGCTGAACATTGGTAGTTTGATCAGGCAAATTGGCGTGGCTAAATCAGAGTTTTCGTCGTTTTCACCATGTGTAACAAGGGTACGAACCAGTTTTGCTTAGAAAATCGTCACCGAACTCTTCCTTCCTCTTAGGCAGATTGTCTTTGCTTGCGTTAGAATAACCAAAATTGAACCAGTTTTTGTCAAGACAAGACTCTTGAGTTTTTTTTTTTTTTTTTTTTTTCAATCTCTGATGCTGTGAATGTTCGATAACGAATAAACGTGGATTTTTTTTTTCGAAATTTCTAGAGATTATTTAGTAATGCGCAAATTATTTTTGGTAGTCCTGGAGAAGCATTTTGATGCTAACATCGTTTATGTCTTTGCAAATGAGATAGAGATTGAAAGATGAAATTTTCCTTTCTACCGCACCTGCGCTTTCGCAAAGTCTGCACGAATATCAAAATTATGATAACTACTTCATAGTTTGATATAAAAAACTATATACATAAAAACTGTTACAATTAAAATGAGAATAAATCTGAATATGTCATTGAATTTATTCAAAATGTAAGAATTCATAACAAAGAGCATAATTTTTCAGATTAACGCAACACTTAATATAGAAACAAAATATTAACCTAGTTAAACGTGTATGCTTTTCCAAAACACTACATTAATAAGGAATATGTATGACAAAAATGTCTAAATAATACTATACAAAAAAGCTGTAGTTTTATATAATAGAAATTTTTTTAATCATTTCTACAAGGACTTAAGTAAATAAAATATAAAGTAAAATTACGTAAATAAAATGTATTTCATAAGACGGAAATAAAATATTAACATTGTTAAAAGTGCATGTTTTCTGGAAACAAATTTCTTAATAAAAACATGTGTACCATAAAAGAGTGGCATAAGTATCTTACAGAAAAGAAATACATGTATACTATGTTTACATAACACGAAGATTATCGAATCTTTTAAATAAACATTTCAAGCATTGAGTGAAGAAATAATGAACAATATTTCTTTGCTAATGCAAAATTTTAAAGAATAGCTGTAAGTAATGCAGTAATTTAATAAATAATTCCTTAATTTCAAAAATGAGTTATTTATCGATTGGTGAGATGAAATACAACATTTTACATTAGCAACGAATATTAACAGAGTTCTTAGCAGATTAAATAAACTGATGTCTGGAAAATAGAGAATTTTATTTTAAAGATGTAATGTCACAGATCTCGGTTCTGTAAGTATAAAATATTTGCATATTTTTCAAAATGTGTAGTTCATGAAGCTGAATATTCAAGTCTATTAAGTTTTAATATATATATTTTATAATACTGAAAAGAAAAAATGTAAGCAACAACAAAAACGAACTTTACTCAACTTAGATAGGTACTTTTTGTACTTTATTAAAAATGAAAAAAATGTGTGTTTTCATTTTCCAATCGGTGTTATAGAATTTCTCTTTACTATGGAATGTAACATAACCCAAGCATGATAAAAATATGTATTGTTTGAATTACATTTGTTTTTGTTCTAAGATGTTATGACCGACATTACATTTCTATAAATGTACAGTATCCATATACTTTCCAAGACTTGAAATTCAAAAATTTGAATATTCAATTTAAACTTATAAAACAGTTTTTTGAAAAAAATCAAGAAAAATAAAACAAAGCAACTATGAGTTTAGTACTTTTAAAATCGTATGGAAAATGAAAAAAAAAATGGAAATTATACCTATTTTAAGAAAGGTATTGAAGTAAAAGAACTAATTATGCCACCCAAATATTCAGAGTCGAATATGTAAGCGTCGGGGAGTTGTGGTTGTAGCTTGGATACTAGCGAGCGAGAGTTTTTCGGCTATTTCTGCGCTCGTACTCCTGTATGATATTCGCCATATTTATCACAAGAATTGGGTAAATTTTATAATTTATACGGTAAAATGAACAGCCACGAATGTATGAATGACGGAATGAAATGGAGAATTATCGGTAAATTGGAAAGTATAGGTGGTTAGAAAGCTCAGTGTAACGATCAGCGTCTGCAATTTGTGGAACAGTTTCAGTGCACTAGATCCATATATAGAAGATCTGGGGAAGGTCGGCCCGAATCAGCACGACGTTAGATCGTTACTTTGCACTCTTTCCTCTGCTACTCGACTGATACAGCTTCACAGCTCTCACATGAGCTGCATGCTGCCATTAGAACCGAAGTTAGTTTCACGGTCTACAGTTGCCTGACGTCTTTATGAGTTATCTCGGTATTCCTTAAGAACAGCTCTTTGCGTCCCGCTGACTGCAGCACACAAGAGAGTGCATTTAGCATAATGGAGACAATATGCGCCTTAAAGCGCCTTCAGCGGAGGACTGTGCTTTTTACAGCTGCGTTTATATTCTCAAGGTGGCTGTGTCTGGACAAAGCCTAAAACACGATATCATCCCTTCCAGATCAGGGAAAAGGATCATCATTAGGGTGATGGAGGCTTACTGATTTGGGCAGGCATTACGTTGGATGGCTGCACACTCCAGCGTGTGTTTGACAAAGCCTCTCACAGATCTGAAGTACTGAGAAGAGACTTTACAGATCTAGGTTAGATTTTCAGGTACGCAGTTGACCCTAGATTCCTGTTAATGGACAACAACGATCATCCACGTAGGCCTCAGCTGGTGAACGCTAGCCTGGAAACTGAGAATATTCCTCCTGCATTGGCCAAAGGGCACGAGTCTGTCTGGCCAATACTCATATTGTAATATACAGATTGTCTGAGACGCTCTTGGGAGGGCAATTTCATCTCACCAAACCATCCCGGAGTTGAAAACTCTCTTTTTTAGGTATAGGATTGACTGCCTCCTATCTAATATACCATTAACGCTCTGCGCGACCTGTCTAGCTGTGAGAAAGGACCATACCCCATACTCGATCCATTTTCATTTCGATATTACAATGTGGATTTTAAACATCCCTACACTATGAGCGTTACTGACAATCATGCGTATCTAAAATGATTTTAGAATGGTACATCTATTTCTATTATACATAAAAATTATATATTCCTACCATGTTCCATTAAAATGTGACAAATTCATCCATTTCTTCTATATTTTAAAAGGCAATATATATAATTTCTAGAGCTAGCCTAAAAAAAACAAAGATTGTACGGCAAGAGCTCTTTTAAAATTAAATATAATTTAAACTAACGTGTTGCCCTTACTATGAGTCTTCTTGTAAAAATACAAATGAGATTCGAAGCGCTTACAGGTAGGAAAAACATAAGCTGGAAAATCAGTATGATGCTCAACGAATCATAGCAACTTAATTTAATGATCCTTAGCGCAACTTCTTTGGAACATTATGTGTGATATAACACGGTAAGAATGTGTATCATCAGGCAACAGTAAAATTTTATGTTTAATCCGAAAACTCGGAGATTATAAAAAAAATCCTTTGTCAGTCATAATATAATACTTTATATGTCAGTCGCAATATAGTACGTTCACATTTAGTTAACATACACAACAATTTACACTGCCCGTAAAATATGTTTAGCCTCCACACTGCAGTATTTTGTTGTTTTGCAGAGCGTAAGATATTTAATTTTTCTTTCAAATATATTCTGTTACACATTAACAAACTAAACAATTTTAAAGTAATGAACGCTGATTTATTTAAATTGTTATTCATTAATAACTGGACTCGTGAAATTACATTAGTTGGATTCATAAAATCATTAATATATCAAAATTTCAGTGTCTGTTTGCTTGTTTGTGTGTGTACGTATATATAAGTCATGCAAATTTACGTTTGTTTCCGGTTCTTGATGAAATTTTGTAAACTTCACTTTCAAAACAAGAGGAAGGGTACTGTATACATTAGATTTCGAAAACGCACACCACAGGTCTACACACAGAGCATTTATATTCGTTATATGCCAGAGTGTTTACAACGTTTCATTCATTTATAATATGTCCAGCTGATGAATAAGTGACTTATCATAAAAAAATTTTAAAAATTTTCTAGTGCTATATATTATGTATTCATTAGTGCTATCTATTATGTATTCATTATAAATTATGTATTCATTTCAATTATGTATCTGTTTGCTAATATCAATAAACGGCTGGGATAACGTAGTGGGGAGACGGCGCTAAACCAATTAACCAAATGGTAAAGGCATGGTGCCCGCTTTCCCCGTTCCTAAATCCTAAATCCTAGTGCTATATATTTTATAAACAAATTACGAATACAATTAACATTATGATGTCTTTCATATTTATTTAGGTGTTATGGTGCGGATATCAAAGCAGAAATATCCTTGCATTTGATGGTTTTGGATTGGAATTGCATCAGAAGATAGTGTTACCCTAAGAGGACAGTATTAATTAGTGGAAAACAAAAAGGCTGTGTTTGTTTTTAGACATTTCATAAGAACACGTTATAGATTATTATAAGAAAAAAATAATGAAAAGTTATAAAAAGTGAAAGAAATTTCATAATTGAAGTTGGTGTCTTGATTCTTGTTACTCTCACATAATATGCAAATAATATTTTATTAATGAGTGTTTACATAAATGTTCACACATATACATTAAAATGGTATTTTGTATGTATGACATTTACAAAAAAATATATTTATTTATTTTTCACTAAACTAAATTAAAGCTATTTACCATCTAATTGAAATTTTGCTGCTTTTAGAAATACAATTATTTTTTGTCTTTTTTTCACTGATATTTGTAAAAGAATTTTTTTATTAGATATAAACGCATTGATATGTTGCATTTTCATAACTTTGTTCAACTTGAAAGAAATTTTTGTTACTATTTGCCCATTGAAAAATGCACATCATATCATTATGTGTTTGTCTGAATCCTAGATTTTTTGTATTTTGATCCTAGATTTTTTCTCTTCAATAAAAGAGAGTTTATTGCTATGAAATTGGATGAAGAAATGCAAAATTTATGTCAGAGCATTATTTTAAATATTTCTTTTCAAGTGATTTCATTAAAAATATGCGTTTAAAATATTTTCTTTTATGTGCCTATTTTGAAGTACATATGAAATACAAATTCTACTGTTTATAGGTTTAGAAAATGCTGTAAGTCATAGCATTAATTTTTTAGAATACAATAAGAAAAAAAATAAAGTCCTGTAATATCCAAACTATTGTCGTATATTTGAATATACCCTCAAAAATAAACTGAATCCGTTTAAACATTTGAAGAAAATTAATAAAGCTCAAATATATCCTTTTGTGTTGCAATTTATTAGTTAATGCACTTTAAATCTTACTTTATCATCTTATATTATAATTTATTTATCATCTTATATTATAATTATTGGTTGAAATACACCAAATAAATTATTCCAAGGCATTAAGAAATACAATTTTATCACAGGATACCTTTCTTTAATTTGCATACTAAGTTTAAAACGTGAAGCTCTTTAGCATCTTTACGGAAAGCATAATTTAATGTTTTCTTATCCTTTTCTTACATAAAGTTGAGAGATGTTTTCATCAAAGGTTCCATTTATAAATTGTATCTTAATGGAATCTTCCTCCATCCAGCGAAGATTTTCATCTTTGTTATTTCTTAAAATATTTCCATACATTTGTTAATTACATATTTTTGTCTCATTTCCATTAGTCCACTAAAACATTTAACTTTTATAGACAAAATTCTTTCAGCTATGCTTAAGATTGGTCCGACCATAAAAATGGATGTGACTTTTCATTCCTTCTTTTCTAATAATTCTTTGTGACAGACTTAATTTTTACGGAACTATTAAAGAGCGAAAGGCCAAAAGCTTTTTGGGGCAAATTTTTCTAAGGGAAAAAAAAAAAAGATTAATGTTCGACTTTTCCGTTTGGTTGGTAATTTTCTTAATAGCTGAGGAGTAATTTTTTGTCGTTCTTAGTCCTCCCTGCTTTTGACGGCACGACCGATGATTTGATCGTTTATCAATTTTATTATTTCGTTCGAGAATTTTTTTTTTATCTTTCTCAAATAAAATCGCGAGCCCGCATTTCAATGATGGATGGCTTTTCTGAGGTTTTCGCAGATTTCATGGAAATATGCGGTATTAAGAAAAAGGTTATTTATTGCCTAGGTAAGGTGATAAGGCTCTTAGAGTTTGAAGAAGTGGATACTGATGAGAGGGTAATTTCTTTGCATTTCTTGTTTCAAGTTTCGAAAATGTTTGGTGCTTTCTCAAATCTGTCTGTATATACCTATATATATATATATGTATATAAATTTTACTCCTTTACGAATTTCATCTCTTACATGAAAAGTAAATAAATATTACCGAAGATGTTTAAAAAAAATTTCAGATATTAAACAGTAGAAAAAGCAAAATGGTATTATATTTTGAATGAAAATCGTAAAGAAATGTTCTAAGCATTTAAGTAGAAAATTTCTGCTAATCTGAATTAATCATTTGAGTGAATAATCAGGAAAGTAAAAACTTTACTGTTTCGAATTTTGCAAAACATAATGAACAAAATTTAATGCAATTTCTTATGGATATATAGTAGTAAAAGAAAGTAATATGCCATATAAAAGTCATGAATAATGTTAATGTGAGCGAAAACTAAACCCAGCGTTGCAAGACAGTATCGAAAATGAGGCTAATAGGACGTATGGTCATAAGGTATTTTCTCCCTCCTTTCAGAGTGCTTTTGTGGTGTAACGGTAGCACACTTGGTGCGTATTCGAGAAGTCCAGATACTAGTCTTGGCGAAGACATTGCTCATTTTTTGGTAGTGCTGCTTCAAAATAACCTAATAGTTCTACATGGTCATCTGTAAGTGGACGCGACAATGAATTTTGTGACAATCACATCCATCCCTATACCGAAGAAGCTCTAAATTTCTGAATGTTTCTTCGAAGTGAATTGCAATTGTCTTTCCAAATGTGGAAGTTCAGTCGATTTCTGGTGTGGAGATTTGGTTAGCTAACCTCCTATTGAATATTCTCATTTTTAAAATATTGGTAAAATCCTTGAGCTTTACCTAGACTTCCATAAAAAGAATTCTTTACCTACTAAAATCTGAGAGCCAACTATGACCCTAAAATGTCTCACACAGGGTTGTAAGATCTCCTGCATATATAGCAGCTAGATAGCCTCTATCAAACACACAGAGTGTGTACGGCTATCGAACCTGATGTCCGCCTAAACCACTACACCTCCGCATTCATAGTTATCCATCACCCTCATGTTGGAAGAATAATATTGAGTATAGGATTTCTTTAATGAAGATCCATCTAAAATCAGTGTGTAAGATTAATCTAGACTCGGCCTTAAAGACGTATATATATATATATGTAAGATAAAAAATACTTATATCAAAATTGTAATTTAAACTAACGGGGATAAACTCTTTAATTCTTTAACTCTGTGAAATATAGCTCTCTGTTCTGAAAATCGTAATAACTTCCCTGGATTGCGTCATTTCTAGATCGTTTCTTTTTGCATGGCCTGCGCAGCCTGATGAAGTAATAATTGAAAACTGAAACTTTTTAACTCAAACCAAATCTTTTCTCTTCGTGTGCTTAATCTTGCACAACTACGCACTTTAGCTTCGCTCTCTGCTCTGCTAGGATGTAACTCCGCTGGCTTTCTTTCTATCTCAACAATATCAAAAATGTAAATTTTGTTGAACAGGCACGACTATGGTGCCAAGTAATTGTTGCCACAACTATCAATTGCAAATAAAAATGGAATTAAACCTGCCTCGACTGCCAAGTTCTTTAGATATTACGAAGTCAACATATTCGCATACTACGGAACCGGAATTCTTCCTCTTCACTATGGATCTACGTTCTATCCTATCTGGGTATTACGCATTCAACACTGCTCCAGTTTTTTCCTTGCTGTGCTATTATGTCACACATATATATATACTCACTTTTGGTACTGCCGATTGCAATAAAAAAGGGAAATGCACATCTAGAATGTTATAACAGTCCTATAACATTCTTTGCAAAGTTCTGGTCCGTTTTCGATAAAAGAATTGTTTATTCTCTTCTGACACACAGCAAAACGAAAATGAAAATGGATTCGGGAATGGTTAAGGCAGATATTGTTTTTGAAATCTGGTAACTGAAATTGTTCGGTTATTACAATGTTTCCTTTACTTCGTATAAAAACGTAAAAAGTTTATTTTTAACTTCTGTATTTTACGAGTTCTTTAAGATGTAGCAATAACTTCTTTTTGTGTCTATTTGCTTTAATAACTAACTTTCTAATAACTTCTATTTGTTTTTGGTCTAGTAGCGCCTGAAGTACCTTAGCTTCCAGTTACACAGAAACCCTTAATCTGGCGCCCGATTTTATCATAAACTATACCACAAGATAAGGCCACTTTTAGTTTGCTGCTATCCCAGTCTGCAACAAGTCCGATAGAATGTTTCGACTTTATTATGCACACTATGAGAGCATCAACGATACCGTCTAGCAATTTCGACGGTAGAAATTTGGCATGGACCTTTTTGGAAAACTTAGAAATGCATTTTTTACTGTACCCTGCTGTTAAGTTGCAAAATGCAAATTCAGCAACTGCTACGTTTCGAGACCAAGCTCTGAGATGCCACAATGGCATCGGTAAATGTTTCCTGGGTGAACCAGGGAGTGAACATTTTAAGTTTTAAGTGTTTAGAACTGCCCTTTTGAAAGCATTCCCTGTGGTGACAAATATATAGCGAAGTTAGAATGGTAATATCAGCCTAAGGCGAATAAATTGGCAGATTTAATTCTAAGGGTGCAGGTGGTAAATCTGCTGTATGATGAAAAAACCCGATCTAAATGGTATGTCAGTTTTGAGAGTTCCTTTCAAGAGGAGTCCTTTAGTGAGCTTACATTTAAAAATGTTATGATCCTCAGCACCCATTTCTCTGCATGAGCATGTGTCGATATTTTTCAAGGTTCTCTTTCAGAAGTAATGATTGTCAATATTTGTCAGGTGATGTTCTGAAAAATATTGAGTTATGGTCCGAAAATATCGGGTGATTGTCCGAAATCTGTACTTCTGGATTTCTTATCCACTTTTGGAGAGGATTCGTATTTGCGGTGATCCGTTGTCGCTCCGTCCCACTCTTTATTGCCAGATCTTTTGTGTGTCCACGTTTAGTGTATTCCTTAGGTATGTTTTGGGAAGAGGCACATCAAGGCCTTCTCCTATATACTTTTGTGCTTCCTTCTTTGTTATGCATCATGGTTAGCTGGAAGCATATTTTAGCGAAACACTTACTCCAACTCAAATTATACAGCTACAGAGATAAAATTATTAGCAGCCCTGCTGGCAAATGCAAACATTTCATGTTTAGGGTGCATTTTGTCACCTAGACTCATAAAATAGGCTCTTAAATTATAAGAATACAAGTTAAAAATTAAACTTGCTCTCTGAAATGAAACGTTTTAGTAGATGCTGTATCACCAATTAAACTAGATGATGAGGGGTAAGAATTAAAATAGTCATATTAACTTCTAAAGGTTTAGATTCACACGAAACAATTATATCAGACCTGGAATTAAAAACATCAACACATATTTGAAAGATACTAATCATTCGAAATATCATGACATAAACGGAAGACGCCTGTAAATTCCGAAGTCTTTCATAACCTTCTGATCAGCAACACATAATCATAGTGTGTTAACGACTGTTATCCCAGTGATTTTAAGATCAAGTATTTTACATGAATTACGTGACTCACCTTTAGTAGGCCATCTCTAACAAAAACAAAGCAGAGCAAGGGAAGCTGTTTATTTTCCACAGCTACTTAACTGAATACGGCAGATCCTGTAATAATTAATAGTTAGTCAACGATAGTTATTATAGGCTGACGCCATCTTGGAATAAGAAAAGCAGAGCAGAGTAAGGGAAGCTGTTAATTTTCAATAGGTACTATAACTGAATACGTCATATAATACTTGCTAGTTAGTTAAAGTCACTAATTATATTCTAAATGGGCACCTAAATAGCATAAAATACACATTTTCTGATGAAACAGTAGAAAATGATCTATTAGATACTTATCCGTCTAGTGAAAAACAAGTAGTTGTTTACTCGCGATCATTGATCATTTTCCAAAGTGGGTAGAAATAATTCCCCTCAAAAGTGCTTCCACGAAAATGGTTGCAGACTTATTTTTAAATAAATTTATATTAAAGTTTGTAACTCCGTTTAAAATAACCTAAGGTAACGACAAGCAGTTCGTAAGTCAAAGTTTTGAGAAAATGTTTACGAGCTTTGACATTGAAACATTTTGATGTGGTCCCTTGTCTATAATAGTTTAATATCGTAGAGCAGATGATTATAAATGCAGTTAAAACTATTATCAACTATGTAAAAATTACTAACACTGGGATAGCATCAATACTGGGATAGTTGTGTCAATGAATTAACCTGCGCACTAAGATGGGCCATACGCGCTACAATGCGTAAAACACCTGCTGAATTATTCCTTGGCAGAAAGTTGATTACGCCTTTAGATAAACTTTTGTCTTGTTATTGTTGAAAAGAGATTTAAAGAATTCATGTTGGTAGACTTCAGAAATTAGTAAGTGAGGCAATGATTAATTCGGATATGCCCGTGCAAAACAAAAATTACATTATGATAAGAAAAAGCGTAAGTTTGATTTTAAGGTAAGAGATAAAGTTTTGAAAAATCATGTATTCTCTTTCTTGAGCATCTGAAGGAAAAATAGGGAAATTTTGTATAAATTTATAGGTAACTTTTTAATTGAGAGAATTAGGGAAAAGGTGGTGCATTTAAAATTACAAAATGATAAATGCGTAAAAACGAATGTGGATCAGTGGAACGATACTATGAGGGGTCTGATGTGCCATTAATAAGAGGAGTTAAAGGAATTGCCTGGCTTCAGCACGGAAGAGCAATTCGGGAAAGTGGTTGACCCAGTGCGGCGTCCATATTACAAAATACTCAAGGAAAAAGCCAACCATATCTTCTTGTGTGTAATGGTAGCCCATTCGGCGCGGGTTCGAGAGGTCCAGTTTCGAATCCCGACTAGGTCTTTGCGGATTTCTTTGATTTCCGGCTTCGAAAAATTCTGAAATACTCTACAGTGAGGCCTGAACTAAAAATCCGTAACAAATAATTCGTCGCCATCCAGTTGCCCTTTAAAAGGGGATGCATATAAAGTATTTTCTTCCTCTTTCCAGTATCCCTTCGTAGTCCAACGGTAGCACATACGCCGCGTATTCGAGAGGTCCAGGTTTGATACCCGGAAGGGCCTCGCAAAGTTTTCTGCTGCTTCAAAATAACCTAATGATTCTACTGACTGAGGAATGACTGAGGAAACCAAACATTGATATGATGAACTGAGAAAAGATGGAAAGAGTAAAAAATTGTATAGTAACATTTAACAGAGAATAAAAAAATATGCCTCTTTTAAAAGTTTTTCTTTCTTTTTTTATGACGTTAATTCAAATTAAATTTAGTAATAAAGTTTAAAAGACAAACAAGATGTGTTCGCGGGTGTAAGCCAGCCTAAGAGTAGATTTGTAAACTGCTAACAGACACAGCATTAAAAAACGTAACCTCTGGCGCGGAGTTAAATTCTGAATCATTTCAGATTTCTTTTAATTTAAAATTTTATATCAGTTAATTCTTTAAATGCAGAAATCTTGTTTACCGTATGGATTCTTTTACGAACTGAATACAGAGTAATATATATCAGGTTACCCAAGATAAACTAAACTCAAAGCAAGTGAAATGTCCCATTTCCAGTTTCGGTTTATCTTGTGAATTCGATATGTGCATACCATAAACGCATCCAAAAAATAAGTAATTTTGGAGAAAGGTTTTTTGTTCTTTGATGATTAGCGAAAATTAAAATCAAAGGACAAATGAAAAAGCAAAAACTGTAACCATTTAAGAATGAAAATTACAGTTCATGCAAGAAATGGAAGGATACTATAAAATTGCACCTGTTCATCAGATGGCAGATCAGAGAAATATCAATGTCATTTATAAAAAGATAAGATCAGAGTCATTCAGAATATGCAGATCAGAATAATTCATTTCTGAATTTATATTTTGAAGAATTTTAAAATTCTGAATAATGTTTAACAGTTTTTTTAACGCCAATAATTATAAAAAAATTAAAATCCATTTGAGAAACAAATCTTTTCTGCTAGAAAAGACAACGTAAATGTACAATTACAAAATCTAGAACGAATACATAAATTCAGTTATTACTGTCTGAATTTGGCAAATAATATGAATAAACATAAAAGTTTTAACTATGCGTTTTGATGTACAATTAATGAAATTTCTTTCATCCTTAAATTTTATTTCTGTTATATATAAATGTTTAAGCTAATATATTTGTATTTCAATACTTTTTAAAAAATTAATTATCTTCTGTTTCTGTAAAATTTATTGAATAACTAATTGCATCATATAATTCTTTTGCACTTAGAAGCTAAGAAGGAATAATTAATTTATTATTACATTTCAAAGCCATGTCCTGGAATTATGTATCTAATACATTTTGCATTTTAGGTTGAAACTGCAATAACTCATATATTTTATGAAATAATCAACTTAAGAATATTCTAAGATTATTCAATTATTCACAAGGATTTCGCTAGCTGATATAATCTCCCTTTTGTCAATGAATAGACGCTGTATAACAAGGCCCTCTCAGAGATCCTATACAACAAATCCTTGGAATAATGGCTTCTGAGTGAACAAAGCCAACTGCACGCAAGTGCTTCGTCACCTTGTCACAGAATCGTAAGGCATATGACACTTAGCTTCCATCATGCTGTACGAGTTTGCACATCATGCTCCAACTTCTGCACAAATCTCATATCTCCAGAGTTTATAGCGTGCTTGACTTTGCAGAATCAGTACAACTAAATATTAATGATAGCTGGTATATAATGTGCTAGGTTTTACGCTACAAGTATGCGGGAATAAGTATGATCATAAATCATGAATTTTATATCTAAAATTAAATTGAAATGCCTACAATTATAATCCTTCCTGGCATTACGTTAGTTCTGCTGCACTGATTGACAGTATATCTACATATAGCATCTCATGCGCTTACATTCAAAAAATATATCTGAATATCTAATAAAAGGTCTATCCTGTATAATTCTAACCAATAATATTGGGCTTTTATTGCCAGGCTTTACTGCTTTCGTTTTGCTGTCAATAGCTGGATGATCTGTGTAGTTAAGTATGAAATAAAAAGGTATTTTAAAGAAATCGGAGAGATATTTACTTTCTTCAGCAAACAGATTTTATGTCCTCGCAGAATGGAAAAAAATTACCTCTCGAATAAAAGTGAGAAATATGTGTTGTAAACATGTTGCATAAGTGATCTAGTGAAATAAATGTACAGCTGTATCTTTAATAATTAAGACTTTTCTTTAATAAATCTCCCCTTGTATAAATTATGATTAAATAATAAGATAACAAGTTTCTTTCTTTTTTATTATTTATATGGCTATTTTCAACAGTTAGTTTTGAGTGTATGAATTTAGTTATGTTCTGTGTCTTGTATTCCTACAGGATTAGTTTCTAAGTTGAAAGTACTAATAACTTTAGCTAATAAACATAACCGCTAAATTTAAACGTGTTAAACTAAAATTAGCATACTATGATTACGTTGCAATTTTTCAAGATTTTCAAATTTTTATGCTTTTAAATATTTTATTTGTAGAGATATTAGGTATTTTTTAAAGCAGGAGTGATGAAAAATGAGCAACGCCTTCGCCGGGAATCGAACCACGGACCTCTGGAATACGCGCCCACATGCAGATCACTACACCACGAAGGCACGCCAATATTTCGGGAGAAATATCTTATATACTCCCCCTTTTAAATGAAAAATGGGGTTTTAGGAGACCTGATCGTCAAGTTCCGGGTGTAGAGAATCATCATCCACCACCGTTTTAGTTCGGGCGGCACTGTAGAGACATTAGGTAATTTTTTAAAGCAGGCGTGATGAAAAATGAGCAACACCTTCGCCGGGAATCGAAACACGGACTTCTAGCATACGCGCCCCGCATGCGCGTATTCTAGACACCACTACACCACGAAGGCACGCTAAGGAGGCGGGAGAAATACCTTATATATTGACTTTTTTAATAATTCAAACATTTAAACTTTCAAAATTGAATAGTTTTGCAATAGTTTAAATTCTTTCGAGATTTTCAGATTGCAGTTTTTTTCCTTGTATACATGTCTTTGTGTATGTAATTGTTACAACATAATGATTATTTCGGTAACATATAAGACCTTGTATTTTCCAATTCGGGATGCACGGATATTTTCGTTTTTGTTTTATGCTAGATCTTAATAAAATAATGTTTCCAATTCTTCTTACTAGCATTTTTTTTATATTCTGAAAAAAAAAAAAACTTTGCATTCATAATTTTCAAACTAATAATACTTTATGGTATGCCAAAGACTCACAAGCGGCTGAGCGGTAAAGTCCCTGAACACCGGTAGTTCGGTCCGAGTTTCGAATCCCGCGAACGAGCTTTTCGTGGCTTTCCCGATGTGTAACGTGCTAATATGAGCCAATTTCGCTTAGAAAGTCCTCCACGAAGGCATCCCTCTCATTCATCTCCTTTTACCCCAGGGCGGAGCCCGTAAATAATAATAATAATGACAAATTCAGACGTCCATAACAAAACATATTAATATAATAATTTATTAATAACTGCCTGACTATGATTTTTGGAGCTTGCAGTGATTTGTAAAATAGAAATGATAAATTAATAACTCACTAAATTGAAATAATTGATGTTGCGCATACTTAACTGTGTTTTATTATAAAAGTACGTGGGTAACATAAGGAGTTAATTATCCTTTAAGAAGAAATTATTCTCTAAATTCAGAGAGTTAAAGTACTTGCAATTTAAAATCAGTAATTATTGAACTGCTAAGGCCATACATACAAACGATATTTATTACTTCTGATCTGCTTTTCTATACTAAACTTTTAATAGAATAACAGTGTTTGTTAAGAATTACTTCGAAGAGTAATACTCTCCTTTACGAATTAAAAATTCAGTGGTTTAAATGCATTTGTTTATAAATGCATACATTTACTTTAATTTGATTTCTAATTCAGGAATCTTTAATTTCGAAAACTCAAGCACTTCATTTCAATGCCGTCTTTAATTGTATTCTTAGGATGGAAAATTCTGAATACCTCCCTGAAAGTAATTAAATTTGAAATGAATAACTGAGAAATAATTTAATTCTTAAAAGATAATTAAAACTGAAGAATAGTCCCATACTAAGTGTAAATATTTTACCCCATTATGCAATGAAAGACTGAACAGTACGCTTAAATTCAGAAAAAGAACATATACAGTTTCTTTCACATGTAAAATTTTTTCAAGACATAGTACAATTTAAATTCATTCCAGGAAAGTGCTTGATCTCAAATTTGCTTTTTAAAATTTAAAATTACAAAGTTAATCTCACTTTCTTAAAAATTAAACTAGTCTAAACTTCACGCCTAAAAGACAATTTTTCTTCCCAGCTCTTTTAAAATCCGAGAATGATAAAATTAGCACAGTTGTAGCATAAAATAGGAAAACTAAATTTTGTTGTACACATTAGTTTGAAGAACAAACAAATTTAACAACATAAGATTACTTCCGCTACTCCTGGGCATAACAGAAAATACGTAGATTCAAATTATACAAAATGAACAAGTTTGCTGTCACCCGCGTAGTTACATTTTGTGAACTAAATGCCTATAATTCATCAGCCAAAAGCGAAACTATATATTATATGTTTTTTTCAAATATTTCCTGCATGCAATCGGAACAAGTAGAAGTTGATTTAAAGTTTCGGTCAATGTCGATTTTCCTTTGCTAACTTAGATCCTTAGCTTTAGAGCCCAAAGGGACGGTAGCCCAGAAGGGATATTAGTTTCAAAACGGCATTTTGTGACGTTTTTCTATAAACGGCGAATCACGTTTTAAATTGTTGCCACCTAATATGATCGCCCTGCATTATATTTAAAGAAATTAAATAATAAAGCATCTGCGTGAATATATGTATGTTTATCACATTCTGAAAGAAACAACGTTTCCTGGAGCCATAAAATTTTGAATAACGTAATCCCTCCCTGAACATGGGCGCCTGGAGGCCGGAATTTCGAATTTGTTTTATGATCTATTTTATATTTTGTAAAACTTTAACGATTTTTGTTAACAAACTCAACGAATTCAAATGGAGCAATAGCAACACTGCACGATAAAAAAAAAATTTATCTCCAGCATGGGAGACTGTCTATTGGAAATTCTAAAGATATGCTGCTTTTAAATACTTTGTGATATTACTGTTGAATTGAAGTTTGTGTTTCTAATTGCGAAAACATGACATTTAATAAATAAAGGTAACACACGAAAACGTTAGAAAAAGACCCTTTGGTCATAATGTAAATTCTGAAAGCTTTCTGATTTTATTTGTTTTTTAAACTTCCTGTCATCTGCCTAATTTTGGTGGAAGCAGACGAATCAGTAGGAGTGTAGAACAGATTTTAACATAAACGTAGTCATTTAAATAAATGAACAAAGGTGGTGAAAATTTATATCAAATGTGGCCAAACCTTTTTCCATGCGCCAGTTTTTACATTTTTAATTAAATTCGCCATACTAATTTATATATATAATATATATAAAGACACTTTTAGCAGCTTGGAGTCCATTACAGAAAACAGATCAATAGGTAAAAAAGCATGAGGCACCGGAGCCTTCACTACGGAATTGATTAGGTATTTTTCCCAATGCACTAACCAGCTAGAGTTTGAAAAACTAGAACTTACTGTATGCATTTTCTCCTAAGGAACACTGGAGTTATATTTCGACTCATTACATTTAAACATAGGACGCTAATAACATAAAATTAGGTAAAGGTACGTAAATTAACATAGAATACTGAGCATACGCACTGCAGCATTGAATTACGTAAATACAAGACTGTCGTATTTTGGGCTTCGTTGTACTCAAATTTATGCATTTTTATGTAAGCAGATAAACATATAGGACTTTGTAATTTTGCTAATGTATTGGAATGTCTTATTTTTGTTATGTGAGGATATTTGTTACAGGTAAAACTGTGCTGAGCTCAGGTTATTCAGTCGAAAGTCCAGAGTTCATAAATAAAGTTCATGGGCTCAGCTCAGTAGGTAATTTGGTGTTGTGAGCCATTACAGAAATTGATGATGCTACTCAGAATTAGTCACACTGGAATTAGTTACACTGTAGCCTAGTCATTGGCTCTTTCCGCTTTTTCGTTTTCAGTCCTTAGGCTGCAAATTGGCATAGATCCACTCCTACAACACTGAACTTCTGCTGTATTTTCATGATTTTTTGGAGCGCCAAACAGCTTTACAGCTTTTCTTATATAATATATGTAAGCGAATTAGTCGAAGGCATGAATAAGCGTGACCGTAGTCTTTCGGTTGTTTAGTAATAACACAAGGAAAATTCTTTGATGCGTCTTGTGACTATATTCCAATACAAACTAATTTGATTTTCCTTCACCATTTTATTAGCAAGAGATTTCGTAAATTTTTTTAGATAAGATTTAACAACTTTATGTCCAAGAGGAGAAGGATTATGTTTCTTGTCCAACATAAGGGCAGTTTCATATACACTCACTTCCAAACGTTAAGCACGAAGATGTAATATGCAAAAAAATCAACAAATACTGCTTTGATTGACACACAATTAGGCAGGAAATTATCATGTATATTTATTCATAAAACAAAATCAATAATTATATACATAAATGAAAACAATATTAAATTTTTGTAAGTTATCAAATAATGATGTACGGGAGACTTAAACAGAATTAGGTATAAAGTGAAACTAAACAGCATAAAATGAAAGAAAGGACCTTAATAGGGTATGTGACCCCCCCCTCATAAGTATAAAAAGTTTACATCTTGTGACCACGCTTTCAATTAGAACAACCACCGCAGAATTAAGCAACCGCCATTCTTCTTGTAGAGCAGTTTCCAGCTCAATAAGAGTGGTTGGAGGTGGAAAACGTGAAGATATAGCACGGCCGAGAGCATCCTAAGATTTCCAATGGGATTAAGGCCGGGCGAATGTATATAACAAGACAAGCCGACAATGCTATACCCCAGAATGTCGCTCCTGCATTCAACGACAAATGCTGAAATATTTCTCAAAAGTTCTTCAACAGTGCGCTACCTATTTTTCTTGATAAGAATGTTAATTGTCAGAGTTTTCGTAGACAACTTCTTTTCCTTGATGACGATTTTTTTGTTAACTGCCTTGCTGTTATAACTTTGTATACCATTTTCAGTATTGCTTATATAATGTTTTACGATATTATTTCAAAATGTGTAATTTCCTTAGTACTTATGTACTTCAGCTACACCAGTAAGCACATGTTCAGCAGTACCTAAAAAGGTAAACTATTCTTTAAGTGGTTGGCCAAAGACCTAGATTACAATTGCAATGCGTGACACAATAATTTTAATACATAGATTCAAATTACGAATGTTAAGCTGTTTTTCAAACTCTAAGGCAATAATAGCCTATGTAATATGCTTTTTTCTATGAAATTTCAATTAATTCATCAGTTATGAAGCTCACATCTGAGTTATAAAACGAAAATACCAAACTGTCAATTATAAGTTATTTTCTCTCTCCTTTCCGCATGCCTTCGTGGTGTAACTGGAAGTATACTCGACGCGTATTCGAGAGATCCAGGGTTCTAGTTCCGGGTAGGGCGTTGCTCATTTTTCATGTATCCTGCTTCAGAAAAACCCTAATGACTCTACAAATGGTTCCCGAATTAAAACGTGATGGACGACAAGAATTTGGCAATGAGGTAAAAGGGGAAGTGCATAAAGTATTTTCTCTCTCATTTCTTTATGCCTTCGTTGTGTAATTGGAGGCAAACTACACACGGATTCGAGAGATCCAGGATTCGAGTCCCGGCGAGGGCTTTGCTCATATTTCATGTCTTCTGCTTCAAAATAACTAAAAGGACTGTACAATGCGCAGTCCATTCTTAACTTTCTAAGCGTAAAATTTGAAACATTTAAGGAAGATTTTCATTATGTCATCTGTAAGCTATTGGGTTGTAAAATTTACATCATTCTTTATTTTGAAAGTTTATTTTCATAAATTAATTCACATTTTGTCAACAAATTTCCGCCTGTGACTTTTGCCCCTTAGACTGAAAAGTGTCAATACGTTCATTGTTGAGAAGGAAATCTGCAAATAAATATTTTGTATTCAGAGCCACTTTCACCTCGTTTCCTAAATGCAGGACTTTTATTTGTTATTTTTAAATATATCTGCTTGCTACTTATTTTCGGTAATCAATATTTTTTATGTGTGGTAACAACAATTTTTTAATTTCTGAATGAAATAATCGATACATATTATTATTTTTCTTCCTTTGAGACAGAATGATAAAAAAGTAAGTTAATCTCTAATATCTCTTAATAAAATTTTCTCACTCTCAAAGATTATTTTTTCTCACATTTTCCATGAAGCCCCAAATAATTATAATAATGTTCAAGCAAAAATGCTTTAATGAATTTTCTTAAGCCTTTTTTCTATAAAAAATGCATCATAATGAAGATATGTGATGCATTTTAATAAGTATCACTTGCATGATAGTCAACTAATGACATACCTTAAGAAAGTCTAATAAAAAAACTTAAAGCATTTATGATAATGTTACCGTTTTCAGTAATAACGTAATAATAAAATGAACTATTAAATTAATTTATTTGCTACTTACAGAAATATTTTATATTATTACGTGTATGGATTTACAGCCTACCATTAATCTGGGAGTGAATTATAATATCTTGTGATTGGAGAAACCAAATAATAATCACATTTTTTGGAGCTTAGCTGAAATGTATGCTCTTCGTGATAGAGAAAAGGAACTTTGAACCACGCCTGTAAAGAAAACTTCCAATAGAGAAGAAAATATAAAGTCTTTTACTTTCCCATTTGTCATGGTAGAAGTAATTGCTGCAAAATTGTTACACGCGGAATGGCAAAGCCATAGGCTTTCCACTCAAATGGAATGTCTTTCAAAAGAAGAACAAAGATTTCCCTCCTCGAAACCATCTTAATTTGCACTAATACACACTGGTCACCTAATATCATCTCATTGGAAAGAGAACATATTGCTGTCCTATTAGAAACTCATAATTTTACGATTATTCTCACTTCAATATACTCCCCACCCACATCAGAAATAAATGTTGCTACAATATTCATGGACAGTTTACTAAAGCAGTACAAAATAGCTAAAATCCTTTTCACAAGTGATTTCAACGCTCGGAATATAAATTGAGGATATGCCAACACAGACGCCAAACGTCAAACTTAAAAACTTTCTCGCTGCAAATAACTTAATTCTAATTAATACAGCAGGTGCTCCTCTAACGCTTTATAACATGTATGCACAAGGTTGGCCAGACCTTACGTTTGTTGCATCACTCGCAGCAACACTTATACAAGATTGTACAATGGTCGGAAGAAAATAGCTTATCGGACCATTATTACATCACCTACAAAATCGATATAGCTATCACTACGACTTTTATCAAAAGATATTACTTTCCAGGAAGAATGATTAGATCATTTACAAGAATAATAAAACTACGACTTTCAACATTCCATAGATGCCTAAATAATATAAGATCAACGGTAGAAATAGACCATTTTATGGATGATCTTATGACTTCTCTATATGAAGTATGCGAGGAACACCTCCCCGTAAGAACTAATAAACAAATTAAAAAGCTACATTGGTGGATAAGTGAGCTACGCATGCAACAGAAAAAGTGCCGCGTTCTGAGAAGACGATTGAAATAATAAAGAAGAAATAATATTGAGACTAATACTCTTATCATTTTTCAAAAGGAAAGGGCTTGATACAAATGGATGATTTATACAATGAAAAATAAATTCATGGAAAAGCTTTTGTACAGATTATCAGGTTCAGTGTTCCTCCTTACTTGCTTTGGGAACATTAAATGACCTGACTCGGAACAGGGAGCTTACTAAAGCTATGTTCAATAAATGTGGGAAGTAGACAAGATACACAGGAAGGGTATACGAAACCCTTTATTTTTCTCTCTTTACAATGATTTCCGGACTTCGGAATACAGAGACCAACCACTTGTGGTCTGAACGTAAGAATATAAAAATATTAACTAAACTCTAACTAAACTAATTTGGATTAATAAACAAGTGCCTACTTGAAGATTGGCCGTATATTAACGGAAAGGCCGTATGTAATACAGAGAACTGTTAACACTACGATACGTTTAAAATTATCAAGAGGATTAAACCTTTGGCCTTGAAGGCAACCAGCAACCGAGTAAAACTGCTATGGCAAGCGGCCTGCTCCTAATCACTCCTTCCTCTCTCTTGCTTGGCAAAAAGCCACAACTTAAGTACTTGGCGTTCGCAAGACAAATTTGCATAAATAAGTTAAAGCTTTTAATTCTGGCCGGAAGTAGAAAATAAGAAGTGATAGTAAAGATTTAAAATAAAATAAACGTTAGTAAAACTTACGATCCTTACATACTTCCCGCGAGAGTTAATTAGTTTGAAACTGAGGTCTAAAACGACCTTGTTGAAAACTTTTAGCTCTAGAATCTAACACGAGGCCAATCTTTTACAAACATTTCTCACTAGAAACTAGAAATTTAAAAAAAAAGTCGTTTTTACATTATTAATTTCATGGACAATTACTTTTCATCTGTACTGCATCTAAACAGGAGTTCCTTAGTTGAAATCTGGTTCCTTCCAGAGATCTGGAAGGAAAACTAGTTTAATGAAATGTTACACAATTAAATGGCAAGTAACATGAATACTTATATTTCTCTTAACATTCTTATTTCATTCATGACGTTATTTAATTCTCTCCCCGTGCTCTCTGACATGTGTTGTAAACGAAAACACCAAACACGAACGTGTTTATGTACAAGTGTTCAACACTACCGCCTGCAATCAAAACACTAACGTGTTAAAATTCAACATAAGAAGACCTCATAACACACCTTATATTCATCTCTAAACCCTGAGGTACTATTCTGAAAGTGGCTAACTCTGAAGTGTAGCGTCAGAGAGCCTAACTACATTCATTCAACCTTTAACACATATTCACAATAATTTGGCTCTTTTTACAGTCACACGAATAAGTTAAAATTTTTTGGCATTACTTTCACTTTTAACATATCACAGTATTTCTTAACGCTTAAAATAACAGTTCACATTGTATATAAGAACATATTAACATGCCGTTAATTTTAGGCATTTTAAAACATACATTAGTAGTACATTGTTAACTTCTATTCTTTTCCAAGCAAGTGCCAATTCTTCTACATTGAAATACTACATTTCAAAAGTCTTTCAGACTAAAACTTCTTTCTTGCAGAATGTTTTAAATAAAATTTTATACAATAACTTTTACAATATTCAAGTATTTACACATTCCTATTATACATTAATTTTAATTTTACTCACGAGTAATTGAAAAACATAATACCAAGATAGGTAACAACTCGTTTCTCGCCTTTTTGGCGATAAAGGTAGACCTCACATGAGGTAAAACGTCTTGAATTCCGCCACTTGCAGTAAGAATGAAAGATTAACTTAAGATTGCAAAATAACATAAAGTTTTACTTATCTTTGTGATATTCGGACATTCTTTTTTCTGTCCAGTCCTGGAAGGTAGCAAAGACTAGCGTTTGGTTTATCTTCCTTCTTGTGCGAGTCCGCCCTTCAGTTCCTTCCTCTATGAGATTTCTTTTCCTTCCAGTTCGGTCACCCTTGAAGACCTTCGTTTTAGCCTCTGACTGTGGTCTTGGCCGTTTGATGGCAGCTGGTCTTGGCGGAACCAGGACACTTCTCTCTCGTTCCTGCTTGGATCTCGTTGCTGGCTGTTCACATTTTCCTTGTTTCTTTGCCTCCGCAGCTGGTGTTCCTTCAGCAATTCGTCGACATTTGCTGCGTAGACTCCTGTCCGATGGGTAGATCTTCCGTTTGGGAGCCGGGTTATAGTTGTCGTTATTTCTCCTGGCTCTCTTTGCATTCGTCGTACTTCTCCCTTCTTCATTCTGGGGCTGGTCGTGCGCTCTCTTTTCTGGTCGGTGGAACGGCTTCTTTTTCTTGTTACCTTCAATTTTCCAACGGGGAAACTTTCTTTTCTATTGCTCCTGCCTCCTAATGGCTTGCCCTTGTGATTGTCGTTGTTCCACCTCTGGAGCTTGTGCCTGCCGTGCCTGATCCTGCAAAAGATCTTTAAATATCTGAATTTTATTACGGTCATAGAATGGTTTTATCTGGTCAATGTTTGCGGAGCATGTTTCACCATTCCTGGCTTTTAACACCACTACAGCGTGAGTTATTTTTTCTATGACACATGGTCCTTCAAATCGTGGAAAAAATTTGGCGGTTTTATCTTCTGGTGCTGAAGAAAGTGAATGTTTAATTTTTAATACCTCATCTCCTACTTTATAAGTTACTCCCCGTCGTTTCATATCGTAATAAAGTTTCTGTTTTCTCTGTGCTACTTCAGTGTTGTTTTTTGCTTCTTTAATTAATTTTTCTATATCATCCATTTTAAATTCTGTGGCTCTTTGTTGAACGTAAAATAATTTATCTAACGGCGTTTTAATCTTTCTGCCTAAAAATAACTCAGCAGGAGTTTTGCCCGTTGTATCATGTTTTGCGGTCCTAAGGGCGAAAGCTAATTCATTGACATAGTTATCCCAGCTTTTATGAAAATTTTTAACATAACTACGGATAATTTTCACTATATTTCTATTGACCCGTTCCGCTATATTTGATTGCGGCCGATACGGGACCATTTTTAAATGACGTATGCCCAGTTTTTGGCACATGTCTTCAAATACATTACTTACAAATTGAGGACCATTATCCGATATAACTTTTAGGGGCGCCCCGTATTTTAAAATATATTTATTTAAAATAGAATCAGTAATTAATTTCGCGGAGGCTCGTTTTAAGGGAACAATTTCGGTCCACTTACTAAAATGATCAACCATAACAAGGAGATACGACTTTTATTTAACTGACTTTTTGGGAAAGGGCCCAATAAATCGATGCCAATTATTTCATTTGGAAATTCGGATTTAATGCTATTTAGAAACACGGCCGGGCGGAAATTAATATAATTAACAGCTTGACATGTTGGGCAGGACTGGACATACGCCCTTGTTAACTTTTGCAGTTCAGGAAAATAGACTGCTTGGCGTACGCGTTGGATAGTTTTTCGAATACCAGCTTGAGAAGCTAAAGGGCAGTCGTGTAACTCCTGCAGGATATTTAATCTAAGAGTAGCTGGGATAACAGGTCGAAATTCGTTGTTGGAATTTGTAGTTTTTGTATAAAATAATAGACCATCTCTTAGTTCGTAATGGGCCGCCCTATTTCATATCGCCACAATATCTTGGTGGCTAAAATTTTCGGGATCCTTTAAATACTCATAAATGTTTCTAAACTCAGGATCCTTACCCAGTTCGGTTATTACAGTTTCTCGGGAATTTATTGTACATGCTGTGAGCATTGCCACCTTTACAGTATTACCTTCTTCACTATTTTTATTCTGGATAGGGCATCTGCTACGATAATTTTCCTTTCCGGGTGTGTGCTTGATTACCAGATTATACTCTTGTAACTTGAGTTCCCATCTTATTAACCTTGGGGATAAGTTTTTCCCTGAGTACAATCTCGTTACCGCCGCATGATGAGAATACACTTATAGGCGCCCTTCCAAAATAGACTCGGAACTTTTGCACTGCTAACAGAACTGCAAGTGCCTCTCTGTCGGTCGCGGAATAATTTCTTAGTGTTTGATTTAAAGTTCGACTAAAAAATGCCACGGGCTGCTGATTTTGCGAAAGTACCGCTCCTACCGCATAATCCGAAGCATCCGCTGAAATTTTTAAATTCTGATCCTTTTCAAGAAATTTCAAAACAGGGGCTTGCGTTAATGCTTGCTTTAATTTTTCGAAAGCACTATTGGCTTCGGCCGTCCACGAGAATCTTGCCTTTTTCCTTTTTAATTTTAACAATGGTTCAGCAATAGCTAAAAATCTTTTATAAAGGACCTATAATATGAACAAAGTCCTAGAAAAGAAGAGAGATTCTTCGCCGTATTTGGAGGCGGCTACTTTTGCACAGCGATTATTTTTGTTTCGTCTGTCTCGATTCCTTTCTGAGATATTTTGTAACCTAAGTATTTTAATTCAGGGGTTGCAAATGTGCACTTTTCGACATTAACTTTTAGACCGGCCTCATTTAATAATGAAAACACCTGTCTTAAATCCTGTACATGTTGGTCCAGATTATCACTAGTAATAATGATATCGTCTAAATAGATAAATGTGGACTTTCCAAGAACAGGCCTTAGCACAATGTCCATACATCGCTGAAATGTTGCCGGTGCCCCTGAAAGGCCAAACGGCATACGCAGGAATGCATAAGTGCCAGACTTGGTTATAAAAGCAGTCTTAGGCACATCTTCCGGTTTAACCCCTATTTGAAAATAACCAGTCGTTAAGTCGTCATGTATTTGGTAGAAGTTATGTTCCTTAGAATTTCTTCAATAATAGGTAACGGATATACCGGATATTTAGTCATGGAGTTTAATTTACGATAGTCAATCGCAAAACGCCACCTTTTTGGATGTGTTACTGGATAGTCATTGTTTTTCTTACATAAAACAACCGGGCTAGCATAACTACTTGAGATAGGCGTTATGATCTTTTTACGTAACATATCTCTAATGTGCCAATCTATAATTTTTTCTTTATTCTTATCATATCGGTATGGTTTGTGGCGAACTGGCAGTGAATCTCCGGTGTCTATACTATGGTTAGTAACTTGAGTAAATCCGGGAATATCACTAAATAACGAATCAAATTCACTTACCACTTGTCGAATTTTTTGTTGCGCTTCCTTAGGCAGGTGGTCAAAGTTTAACATTGGTGGTTCTGTTTTTTTTTTTTTTTTTTTTCTCGAACTGGTTTCATCGTCAGCTTAAGGGACGCTTCGTTAAAATCCAGCGTTGCTTCTGCCTCTGAAAGAAAATCTATCCCTAAGATGATATGTGCTTGCAAATTCTTTACCATAAAAAACATAATCTTTACTTGTTCGTCCTTGATACGAATGTATAGCGGTAATTTACCTATGCACTTGCATCTTTCTCCCTGCGCAGCTAACACTGTCGTATTATCGGAATTATATATGCGGTATTTACGAAAATACTTCCTAAAAAAATCTTCTGCCACACAGGAACACTGCGCGCCTGTATCCAGGAGTGCGGTGGTTGGGATGTCATTCACCAACCCTTCAATCTTTGCAAGAGTCAAATTTTTCACAATCACTGTATTTAACTTGAAGGAAGAGGGGTTTTCTTGGCCTTCGGATTTCCGCACCCTCCCGTCAGCAGAAATCCGTTTTAGTTTAAATCTTGTTTTTTCCTTTCCATGCTTTTCTTCTTTTTCCACTGGCCTTCAGACGTTTTTCCTGGATTACTTATTGAACTGTCGACGTTCGCCGGTTGTTTTTGGATACTCGGGTTTCCGTGCCCACTGATTCGCTTTGCTTCCGTAGCCGTGTTCTTGACTTTGCTGTGGCCTTGGCGCACCAAATTGGTTTCGTTGCTGATACTGGCGTCTTCTTTCAATGTCCGCCGTTCTTCTACTTTCAAACTGGATTGCTAGCTCAAATAACCTTTCCAGTGTAGTCGGATTCCTTAATTCAATAAAGTCTTGTACTTGGGGAAGTAACCTCGGCAAAATCACTTGAATTATCTCAGGATCCGGAAGGTTTCCATACAAGAGTTCGAAGACGTGATTTTTCTTAAAATAAAGGTGGAAAGATTTTCGATTCGTTGCTGATATATGCTGAAAAGTTCCGTTTCTAATTTTGCACGATCCCTTACGACAGGGAAGGCTTTTACTAAGGCAGTCTTGAAATTTTCGTAAGTATAACTGGGACTTCCCGCTTGACCCAAGAGGCTTCTGCCTATACATTTGAACCAGTTAAGCGCTTGGCCCCTCAAAGCGCTGGTAGCTAAGGTGACTTTCTGGAACTCATGCACGGGATACAGCATGAAGTGGTCATCCAATTTTTCCAAAAAGCTGGTTACCGGTGAGTTTCCATTAAATGTTGCTTCTTGTTTCATCGATGCGCGCATGGTCTGGACAATGTAATCAAATCATTCCAGGACGGCAGCTGGCATTTCTGGATTCTGAGCCGCTTCTGCAGGCAGCACAGGTTCTTCTTGAAACTCGGCCATGGTTATTCTTCTTCGTCGGGCTCCACTATTAGGTTCAGTGTTCCTCCTTACTTGCTTTGGGAACACTAAATGACCTGACTCGGATCAGGGAGCTTACTAAAGCTATGTTCAATAAATGTGGGAAGTAGACAAGATACACAAGAAGGGTATACGAAACCCTTTATTTTTCTCTCTTTACAATGATTTCCGGACTTCGGAATACAGAGACCAACCACTTGTGGTCTGAACGTAAGAATATAAAAATATTAACTAAACTCTAACTAAACTAACTTTGGATTAATAAACAAGTGCCTACTTGAAGATTGGCCGTATATTAACGGAAGGGCCGTATGTAGTACAGAGAACTGTTAACACTACGATACGTTTAAAATTATCAAGTGGATTAAACCTTTGGCCTTGAAGGCAACCAGCAACCGAGTAAAACTGCTATGGCAAGCGGCCTGTTCCTAATCACTCCTTCCTCTCTCTTGCTTGGCAAAAAGCCACAACTTAAGTACTTGGCGTTCGCAAGTCAAATTTGCATAAATAAGTTAAAGCTTTTAATTCTGGCCGGAAGTAGAAAATAAGAAGTGATAGTAAAGATTTAAAATAAAGTAAACGTTAGTAAAACTTCAGATCCTTACAAGATAACACCGTATATGCACATATGTTATCAACCACAACATTATAATGGATAAGCTCTATGAACCTTCACATTACCACTTACTTACTCCAACCTCCAATAGCACCAGCCTTATTGTTAATACGTTTAATAAAGTCATAGATGACGTTTTTACCCATTATACCATGGAGGACAGCATATGAGTCCGCAGTCATTTACGGGACCTGCCATCAGACATACCTACAATTGATGACATATATTGTACTAACTAATGAAATCCGACAGATTCTCAAAAAACTGCCAAGAAAAACGCGCCGGGCCTGGACGGGCTCGATTACAATATCATTAAGATAGCCATTCAGTCTAACATCTTCTTATTTCGAAATTTATTTAATAAACGTTTAGCTACTGGTACTTTCACCAGATACTTTAAAATAGGTCAGGTCATCTTTTTCCTTAAGAAGAATACAGATTTGACAAGTGCTAGTTCGTTCCGTTCGATCTGCCTACTTTCAACACTTGGTAAAATATTTGAAGAGATGCTAATGAATAAATTACGTTGTCATCTAGTAAACAAAAACTTCCTTAGCAAAAACCAATATGGATTCAGAACTGGTACTTCTACTTTACATGCACTGATGAACATACGAGATCAAATTCTTCAAAACCGAAGTACCGATTTCCACACTGCATTCATAAGCATTGATTTGAAAAGTGCTTTTGATACTCTGTGGTGGCAGCAATCCTTAAGGCATTAAGAACAGTCAACTGTCCGAGAAACATTTATAACACCCTACGACATAATTTTCGGACAGAAGTTTCATCGTTATCCATAACAATGGTATCATCGAAAGGAAACAAACGCGAGGATATCCTCAGGGACCGTGTGCTGGTGTGCTGGTCCGTACTTGTGGAACGTGACATTGGAAAGTGTTATCTCCGATCACTGGCCAGATCATACACAAGTCTTTGCTTATGCAGATGACGCTGCACTCATCGTCAGAGGGCGGACAAGACATGAACTACAGTGTAATTCTGAAGAAACATGTGCCCGTTTTTGTTTACGCTGCCATGAACTAAAACTCAAAATTGCAGAACATAAATCTCAAATTCTTCTGGTACCCAAAAAAGGAGGATCACTGTCTAGACGTCTTAGAATTACATTAAATGGTGTAAGACTTCAAATAGTTAAAACATTTCAATACCTTGGAATAGTCTTCAATGATAAACTGGATAGCACATGTACAGGAGTTAAAATGACGAACAAACATAATAGCCAATCAGATGAAATATATCAAAGGACATATGTGGGGTTTGAACCCATACATACAAACAGTATTATACCTAACTATTATTGAAAAAATAATCACCTATTGAGTTGTAGTCTGGGTATTTCCAATGATAGGGCGAAAGGTCAAGCATTTATTTAGCATCCAAAGACATTTTGCATTTAGCAAAACAAGAGCTTTCCGTACCACATGAACTAATGCCATTAACGTTTTAGCAGGCTTGATACGCCTAAATATCAGCGCTGAACGGTAAGCAGTTCTGCAAACAGTTAAATACTCAACAAGACGTACTCTCTTGGAGATGAGACCTATTACCCAAGAGACTATGAAAAAGAGACATATGCCTTGAATACGCACCCTTCTCTACAAGGAAAAGGAATACGTGTGAATCTCAATGCAGATATACATTCATGTCCACGCACAGATACCATGATTTTTACAGATGGCTCAAAAATGGACACCAATGTAAACTGTGCATATGTAGTAATCATAAATTTAAACATAATTGACCAATTGAAAGGGCACCTGCAGACAAATTTTAGAGACATTAGGTATTTTTTGGAAGCAGGCAAGATTAAAAATGAGCAATCGCCTTGACCGGGAATCGAACCACGGACCTCTGGAATACCAGCCCAGCGTGGAAAAAACACTACACCAAGAAAGCACGCTAGAAAGGCGGGAGAAATACCTTTTAATCAACAGCGTCTTTCAAGGGAAAGCCATTGCAATAAAGAAAGCAATAGAATATCATATAACAAACGAACAAACTTGCGGGTAGATTCATTCTGACAGCATGCCATCGCTTCAGGCAATACAAAACCCAAGTCAAAGTTCTCCAATTATTTCCTATATTCAGAAACTTCTGCGTAGAAATCATCATCTTATGATAAACCTACAATGGACAAAAGCACATTCTGACACACACAATGACACAGCAGACTTCCTCGCGAAAGACGCAGCTTTAAACATAGACGCAGAAGAAGTACAAACATCTCGCCTTAAAGCCATTTAAATGTGGCAGGAAGGATGGGATTCTGGCGACACTAGCAGGCGTACCCATTACTATTCTGGCGACATTAGCAGGCCACACTAGCAGGCATTATCATGTTTCTTATGTAGACAGCGACAGAAATGTGGCCAACCAACATATGATTCGATATATTTCGCGACACAGCCCCTTCCCAGTTTACTTTGCAGGCCATGCTATTACTAACAGCAATCAATGTTTCTGCAGCACCACGGGCACACCGGAGCATTATTTGAGAGAGTGCCCTCTAACAATAGGTCAGCATACACCATTTCTGAGAATTAATCAACAAACATTTTGTAAATTTCTTATCAAGCAAAAGCATTTAGGAAGCAAGTCACATCAGTTATGACCAAATTATCGGAACTCGGTACAAATCTATGCAAAATCGAATAAAAATCGTACTCTAGCAACTCAACTGGCATTGCATCAAATATAATAAGTTGCTGCATGAAACGGCATCTAAATAATTTAATATTCAATCCAAATAATGGTCAACTGGTATTGTTTCAACTGACACTGCACTACTTCAAGGTCAAATCTTATTATTGGAATTAAGATAAGTAGCAATGTACTAACATAAGTCCGCAATTGCAGCATATTTATAGAAATAGCAGTGTGCGACTAGTGTGAGGAGTCCGTGTGGTCCCTAACCCTTCCTCACAACATCTTGGGGTGCTCTAGAGAAGGGGGACGCGGTACTATACCAATTAAACACTATGGTAGAAGGGTGGTGCTGGCGTCCTCCGTCACTTGTCACTTGCAAAATGATTAGAGTATATTGTAGTTTTTTTATGGCAGTGCATCCGAGAACTATCTACCTGTGGAAAAGATTAGCAGATAGCATTTAAACATACTTCACCCTTTGTATTTTTTGTTGATTAAGACGAAAATCATGAAAATATCAGACAGCGAGTTCCACCACCGAAATTATTCCGTGGATGAACAACTCAGTTAGTGGACTGTTTCAGAGTGGATGCCTTTTAATGTAAGAATGTTAGAAACTCTTCAAGTACGAAGCTGAAATACAAAAAATAATAAAATATAGGTAATAGGTAATGTATTTGCTGAGCATATACAGAGTGTTACAAAAGGATTTCATGATTAACTATCTATAAAATAGCTAGTTGCAAATTCGAAGTTCAAATTCAAGATATACATAACATGACATAGCTTTTTCAGACTACAGCAATTTTTTTATGACTGTTTTGAACATGATTAGGAATTTAATTTTGTATGCATCCTTTTACATTGAATGTTCCAAATAATCCATTGTTCTTTATCCCATTAGTGACGATTAAAAAATACAAAGATCGATTTTATAGATATGCAGAACTGGTGTAAAAAAACTGCTAAAACTGTGATTTAAATTAGATTTTCTCTTAAGCAATGACGCTGATTTTAAGGATCGTATAAAATTGGATTATACTGAGGAAAATATTGAATTTTACCATTTCTCGAATTAGGAACATTAAAAGCTTGTTTATTATTAATGCTTCAAAACTAAAAATTTGTAACAATATTCGTACACAATTTTAAAACATTTAATTAACGGATATCTTGTATAATGTTGATCAAAATGAGTTTCATTATTATTATTATCGTTTTGTCTGCTTCGGTTATGAAAATCAATTTTTACTAGCACATTTCATTCCAGAATACATGACAATTAAGTTTCGCACACTAACAAGAGTTACGTTTACTCTAAATGTTGAAAATGAACACAACTATCTTGCGTCTGAAAACTTACCCTAAGTTTGTCCATTTCGTTTGCTGTGTTTTGTCCACTTCTTCATGTTACCTAATGATCAAAACTAGTTTTCCTGCTACCTTATTTTATCTATTACTTAACCTGTATTATGGGTTTATGGATAACCTCTTAAGATATATTTAAATTTGCAATACACTTAAAAATGTTGTTCACAAAGATCTATAATTCCTTTACAAATCATGGGAAATATGGATTTAATCTCATTTAGCTGAACTAACTGTGTAGCCATGTTTCTCTGTCCATTTTAACCTGAAGTAACTATATTCTTCAATTAAATGTAGAAATATATGTTGATAAAAATTAGATGATTAAATTAGATTAGGTTAACGTTTGGACAAAAAACATGAAGTTATAGTGTAGTGCAGTGGTTATCACGCCCGTCGCGTATTCGAGAGGCTCGTGGTTCAAGTCCTGGCGAAGGCATTGCTCATTTTTCATCTCTCCTGATTTGAAGAAACCTAGTGTCTCTACAAAGTGACCTGCTTAAAGGAAGAAGTCTTCGTGGAAAATTTTGTAAGGTCAGCTGGCTCGTAGTTATACTGAGATTCATAGTAAAGAAATGCAGCATGCTTTCGCAATTTACCGAAGTCATTAAACTTTTCGTTTTTAGTACTTTAATAATTCTCTTAATGCTTTTGATACATCACAAGCATTTTAATTGTCATAATCATTGAAAAGGTAAGCGGCTGAAGTCGTTTTCTCAACGGAGACACATTTCATAATTCAGTTTCCTGTATAGCAAAGAGGAAATACTTCTATGCATTATAAAACATATGTTTAACTGTAAATTAAAATGAAGAAAATTGCTGTTTCAGATTTCGTGGTGACATGTTCTCTGATATCCTGATCCAGTGTCACTTTCTTCTCCCATTTCGATTAAGCAAAATTGGCAGTTTTACCGTATGAAATGAAAGGAAAAGTGAAAGCATTCTCTATTCATTTCGCCGCAAGCTTTATCTAAGCATTATCAATGTATGGAGCAGTCACAGAAGACTTTCAGCAACTCATTTCTTAGCTAGAAGTGAGGCAATCAGTGTAAAAGTTTAGATAAAAGTATTCATCCAAACGTCGATCTTATGTTTACTCAAACTTAAAGTTTAACAGAAATAGGACTGCTAACTTGTGGCTAGAAAACATCACTCAAAATAAAGCGAACGAAGTATACAATATACCCAAAATCAAGTCTAAGCCTTGGCTCCTCCCGACTAAGCGCTAGCGAATGCATCGAGCAATCTAAATGTAATAGCACAAAACCATAAATTATTCCAGAATATTTTCCCTGCTCCTCCCTCTTTCTTGGCCTATTTCTTCCAAAATGTATTGTTCTTGAGAGATTTTTCCCGTCTCCGAAAACTTCCGACTCTGGACTCATTTCTTCCATTAGTAGCTAAGCTCCATAATGTTCACCTATCGCCTGCTCTCCACTATTAAGTAACTTTCCTGAAAAGTCTCCTCACTGCTATATCACTTCATGTTATCTTCAAAAACATACAATATGTTCTTATTTACTGCAAACTTCATTTATCAAATGCACGGTCTTAGGGCTGTTTCCAGATTTCCTCTTGCTGTCCTCTTTCTGTAGACAGGCCTTGGCCGCGGAACAGCCACGAACCAATATAAATAAAAACACCAGAAATCTAGATTAGAGTGACAGCTAATGTAACATCACTTTGATAAACTTTAAAAGTAGAAACTTATTTATGTTTTTAAATTTATTTGCATCCTTCTAAACATTATAGATTGGTAAAAATAATAGTGTCTCTGATTAATTAAAATAAGATATTACGACTAAACTAAATGAACTATACGATATAGTACCATTAATTTTCCAAAAGATTAGAATATCCAAGGAAAGAAAGCACTTTTTCTTTCAATAAAGATCTTTACTGCTATTATTCATTTTAACATGAATAGTAACAGTCATACCAATTTCTTATGAGCTCATAGTGAGTCATAAAGCCCTAATGAATTAAACTGCAAAAAAGCTCTGTCCATCCATGTGCCTTTAAAAGAAGAAAAAAAGATTCAAGTTCAGACATGATAATCAAAATGGTGCTTTCTGGGGTTTGCCAGAAATAAACAATGAAATGGATGTGTGTTTCCTTTCCATGTTCGAACTTTTCATAGTATAGAGGGCGCTGTTGCGCTGAAAGAATTCTTCTGTGTTTTTACATTATGTAACTGTAGTTCGCCGTTTGCGATGTGTCTATATTACTGTGATATTTTTTGGTGTTTTCATTAAATATAAATGAAAGATATCGTCATGTATTTTTGTATACCAAATCAAAATCAAATTTAGACTGATGCAAACTCGTCAAAACAAAAATAGCGTTCGAACAAGAAACGTCAAGTGTTATTACTCGCCTTTCGAACTACGCATTCGTATCGTTAATCGCTTCGTAATATATGTCTTAAATATTGCAGTGAAGCAAAGATGTTCGGAGTTCAATAATAAATCTAAAGCGTAATATTACTTATTATAATTTACACCTGTAGTAAATCTAAATATGGAAAATTATGCAAGGAATTTCCAAGCCACTTAGATACAAGTAATATTATTGATCGATTCTGAATTTGCATTCTTCGGCTGATAGTAATCTTGTAGTTTATGACTTTAAGGCAAAACATTGAAAGAACGTCCAAATTTCCTTCACAATTTAAATTGCAAATCAAGTATGTTTTCTCACGCTCTGACATACTCTTCTCGCTAATATCCGTATTTAAGAAAGGAAGCAAATGACAAAATTTATGCCTCTAAACGTTTTGTTTCAAGAGGATAATTAAAACTTCAGTGAATCGATAATGAGGCATTTTACTTTACATCTAGACGATGGAAGAAAGTTAGTCGTTGCCCTTATTTAATTACATTTTAGTGAATGGATTTTCAAAATGATCAGGAATGCAGATTGCTAATGCATTTATGAAAGTATTTTGAAATAATCTGTTATGTTATATTTCTGAAACTTGAATAAGGATGAACCCAAATGATTATTTTAAAGGAATGCAATCTGAAGAAATAAGAATATAAAAATCTTTATTCTTAAAAACAGGAAACAAATTTTAGATATTTTAATGTCACTATTGACTTTAGCTTAAATTTCTTAAAAGTTTCTCACTATGCCTTAAAATGGTATAAAGAACACATTTTCCAAGATTTACTATAAAAATACATTGATGATATTAAATCCACTATTATTTTGCTTACATACTGAATGGCATTTATTTTCTATGTTTTATTCAATACGATAGCATTTGATATCAAACGTTCTCGAAATGCATAAAAGACTGGACAACTGCAAGTTCATATCCACACTGTGATGAACTTAAGATACAATTATCGGATCTTTTTGGCCACATAAACTACACGAGATCATACTAAGAAACCTGACGACTTCTCGCACAGACATAAAGGAAAGAGCCACAGAAGAAGGATAAAAAAATGCCCTTTATTATTTTCAACTAGGGGAACAGAAAGGTACGTACTTCCTGCTTTACAATAACACGGACAACTTGCGGTGAAACTTAAGAATCATTACACAAGAAATTCAAGGCTAAAGAGTAGTTCTGTACTAGCACTTTAAGTTAAGGTTAACTAGGTTGACTCGATAACCTATCCAGCGCGATAATTATTAAAATGGCCAAAAAGGTGTATCAGCAAGCACAGGTTCGTAACGTGCGCTAGCTAGCGTAAACAAGCTTTCAATAAACTCCAAGATTCACCCGTTTAAATACTTACTTAACTTTAAATTTGCATCCTGGCGAGGAAATGCGAGGGAAAGTTCAGAAAAGATAAGAAAAATTTGAATACTTGGTTACTTGTACTGTCAGGTCTTGAGTAAATGGCTTGATCATGTATAACCTGAATTCTTGCATTGAAGAACCTGTGGCAGTCTGTTGTTTGACTGCGTGCGCAGCCAATCCACGTCATATGGTTTAAGTAGAAACTACTAGTGCGGCATTGAACTCGCCCACTTCGCCCTTAGCTCGAGCATAGGATGTACGCATTTTAGTTTAGTAGTTTTCTGTTATGTTATTTTTTTATGTTATGATAGTTGTGTTTAAATTTGTGGTGTGAGTGAATAAAGTTATGTTTAACGAGGAGTCATGTTATTTAAAAGATATACACCGAGCCATAACCACCACGCACCATAAACCTTACGTAAGCAAACATTTATTTTCGGAAAGAAGCACTTTAGAAAATATTGCAATGTATTTATTAGTTGATGGCCGAGTAGTAAGATATTTTCAGTAGTCTGAGTTGAAAAATTACTAAAAGGATATACGATTACTTTTAAGCAGTAAAAGAGAAACACCAAAATGTTACAGAAGAGCGTATCAGGTATTACGTTTCATACAAGAATGATCTAAGAAGCAGTGCTGTATGTATGAGAGTAATGCTGTGAACATTCCGATGTTCTCTCTTCAGTAATTGTAGAGGACGTTAAATACCCATCAAATGAAAATATTTATAAATACATCAGAAACTTATAGCAGAAATCTACTGGTAGACAGGAAACATGGAAGAAATTTCGGAGAAGTAGGTTTCACAGGACAACCCACTAGATACCATAGGATTTATCAGCTGGGAAACGGAGAAAGGAAAGTGAACTAATGTATTCTGAAACCGTTGGGCATAATACATACGGAAATTTACGTGAAGTGGCAAATGGTGCTTCACATAAATTCTCTGAAATAATGTCGAAAGAGGTCCGATAGGTTAGATTAATCTCAAGGATCCACTGCAAAAACAAAGATTACATTCCACAAAAGTTTGTTTTAAATCTCTTCAGACATTTCACATGAATAATCCTTTGGAAGCTTTTATTTCTACACGAAATATTAAATAGAGAATTATACTACCTCTAATTGGACTCTCTTCGCAAATTCTTAAAAGAGAAGCTATTATTGCTGGTGAATCGTCATTGATTTGACCTTCATTCATGACAGCGAGAGATCTCACGTAACTAACTGGACTCAGAGAAAATTACCAAAGTCTGAATGGGAATCATATCTCTCCCACTTTCATTCATTTGCACTGATGGAATATCCTTTTTTTTCTATCATTACACAATTTTCATCAGAAAAATACAAAGATGAGGAGAATTATCTCTATACCTACAAAACTACTTCCATAGTAGCAGATGGAAATTCAGGAGACAGATGGCAATATTACGCAAAAAAGCAGCAGTTTATAAACTGTAATGAGAATATATTGTAGACTGGGAACAAATAAATGTCTTCTGCAACTGATTAAAGGCGAAAACGTCGCGGAGAAAACAAAACAACGAAAGGCGAAAACGTTGTCTTACAAAACATAGTAAGAGAAAAGAAAGCAAAGAGAAAATATCGCCGTAGAAAATCGTCTCATAAAACATCGTCGTAGAAAATAAAGCAATTCAAAAACTCTGCAGTTTAAAACCATCGTCGTCGAAAATATCGCGGCAAAAAATGAAGTACTACATATATATCATCACATAACGATAACATCGTAGAGATGTGTTTTTTAGTCTTTAAAAGTTGTAAATTCATAATCCTACAATGATTTGCCAGCAAACGAAGGAATAAGGAATGCTTATAATTTTATATTTTCTAGTTAACTAATGAATGTTTACTAAAAAACTGAAAAGGACACTTAAACATTCGAAAACTGAAAAGGAGTAGAAAATCAATGCTACTTATAGCAGTTAACAGAAATTTATAACTTGATAGTTAATTAAACAATTTTAATTGAAGTAACCTCACATAGTTACTCATCTCCGTTTTTTCTAATCTTTTTAAGACTGTATTTTTCATGCAAGTTACGAAAAAACATAAGAAAATTGATACATTAATTAATAACTCTTATTAGTAAGCTATATGAATTTAAAATTCTGTTAGTTGCTATATCTAGCACTATTTTCCCTCGTATTTTGTCGTCAATTTATTAGTTAATTCAAAAATATGAACCAGAAAATTAAAAATATGCCTCATTCCTTCTTGCGCTCAGAAATCATTATGCTAATGTGAGAATTTTTAAGGCCTGAAAACGCGTGTCTGCGATGTTATCGTAGTGCGATGATTTGTAGGTGCTTTGTATTTTAGAGCAGTATTTTCGATGACAATGTTTCTCTACCACGTTATTTTCAATGACAATGTTTCTCTACCACGTTATTTTCAATGACAATGTTTCTCTACCACGATGCTTTAGTACTATGATATTTTCTTCTTGCTTTCTTCTTTTCCCGCGACGTTTTCGCATTGCGCTGTTTCCTCCACGATGTTGTCGGCGGACATCTAGGAAGTTTTGCGGACATTCAATGGCTATTCAGGTAAGCGTGGTTTTTATTCGACTGGGAATAAAATATGCTATTGAAATTCAGACGACTAAAGGAAGTTTCATAATGATGATTATTAATGTCAAAATTAGCACAGCTAAGTAACAATTAAAAGAATTGACTTCAGAGTAGTAGAGTTCAAAACATATAAAATAAATAGAACGTAGTGGAAGACATAGAAACATAGTGGAATAGAAACATAGTGGAAGACATAAAATAGAAAACAAATTAAACTAACTCTCAAGATGAAAGAAAATTAAAATTACTAGTTCGCTACACAATATATAAAAATAAAAAATGTTACTAGAAAATGTATCCTGCTCTGCATTGTTAATTAACTCAGCTTTCCTCTTCCTCTACAAAAATTAGTTCTAAAAGATTTCAGTTATTAATAGAACTTTCAGATCGGAAACCATTCTTCAGAATTGCTGTATTATTGAGATATTACCTTGTAGATGAACAATTTTATTAAATGAGAAGGCATAACAGATGAAAACTATCAAGATATGACATGTACAAATCGTTCCTGCAAAAGGGGAAAAATGTTACTGTTAAAAGTTTTTCAATCGTGAATCATAGTATCATATTCAACGACGTGACATTAAATTATTTAACGATAAAGCACTTTATATGGTAGACGGTAATGAAATGTGTATGCTCTTACTTTTTTGTGCACTAATATGAGAAATTTCTGAATACATTATGAAATCCATTTATTCGCAAACATTTAAGTAATGCACAAAGACTGGATTATTTTATTATTAGCAAAGTATGCAAAGGAAATCATGCCTACATGGGATTATATTACTAAATGTGTGCAATCCTCAGTGTTCGCAAAACAGATTGCTCAAAGTTAATAGGCATATCAATGTTGCAGACATCACTAAAGGTCTTTCTTAACAGCGCGGCGTTTTTTTTTTTCCTTTATTAAATTTTTGAAACGTATGCACTAGAAACTGTGCAAGGATTTTCAGTTACTTTATATGGTACAGTGATATTGGTTTACTTCGTTATTCTTGAGATAGTTAACATTTTACTAAAATTAATATATAAGCAAATATATGTATGTATGTATGTATAAAAGTATGTATGTATGTATGTATGTATGTGTGTGTGTGTGTCTGTGTTAGCTAAGAGAGAGTACTTACAACTACAAATTTAATGCATAATGTAAGCTGAACTGATAAAAATTTAAATAACATTGTAATATATAATGCACATAATAATTTATACTTCGTTGAAGCAATTCGAAAAGAATTTTAATTCAAATTAGGAAATTAATAAGAAGGGGAAAAATCTGAGTACTTCCAATGTTCATGTTATATTTTAATAAAACACGGAAAATGATGTAGTTAAAATTTTACCATGTTATAACAATATTTAGCTAGATTTTGAGCCTTAATAAAAGATAATGCTTTTAAACTTATAATCAGTGAAAGGAAATCTCTAAAGTTGATTACTTGTCGCCTGTTAATGATCTTTTTATGCATTAAATAGTGAACTTCACATCCAAAACAAAAGTTTAAGTTAAAAGTTAAACTTATAGTTCTATACAGTTCTGCAATTTTACACATAAAGTACAGCAACAGAATCTTTAGTTTCACATTTCAAAGAATTGTTTACGATTTCACTGTGTGTTCAATACATGTCAGTATTAGGATAACCAGATGATACCATACGATACATCACTATGAATGTATGTAAAAGGGACTGTATGACAATTTTTTTCAGTTCTTGAAACATATGCTTGGCTGCACAGTCAACATTCCGCTATAACTATCTTTAGGAGAGGGGAAGTTTGGTTCCCTATGTCCAGCGATTCACTAGATGAAAAATAGATTATTTCGCGAAACATGTAAAACTGAATAATGAAAATATCATAAAACTGATTTCATGGTCACATCTATAAAAGAAGTGAATAAAAAATCTAATTTTGAAAAGTTATATTAAAATTTATTTGCAATTATTATTATTAAGCATTGTCTTTTATTGTCATTGTCTAAATTATTCGTTCTTCTTTTCCAATCTCTCCAAATTATCTTGCAAATTCATTGGCCTTTTTTCTGAAGAATTCATCCAGATATTGGCAGATTGCAGCTTGTTTGAATGATGAAACATTTCAACAATGCTTCTTCAATATTTTCAGCTTCTCTACCTTTCCCTCGTATTCAAATTTTTTACATAAGCATAAATTATAGAGTTTCTATTTTTTTATATGGTACGAAATGTAGATTTCGATAAACAGTATTTATGGCTGAAACTGATTTGGTTGCAACTTTTTTTGTATATTTTTCGAATAATGTTCCCCTTAGCTTCAAATCAAAAGCTTTAAGTTTACACCTCGTAATGCTGATGAATTTTTGATACAGAAACCGAGTACAGAGAAATTAATCCAAGAATATGCAAGACTTTTTGCCTTTTTGCTTTTCTGGAAATAATGAAAGATAATTTCGTCACCGACCTGTATCATCAAATGCCCACTTATACCACAATCATTTGTTCCAGAATATTAACGGTTGCATCAACAAGATTCAATAATTTTTATCTACACACTCCTTCCTGAACAGCAAAAATGTCAAAATTTTTATCATACCATCAACATTTAACAGAGTAAAATGACACCTCAGTCAAAGAATTTGAATGGAATCAGAGAGCCCATTCATTTTCTTTTTGATTCACTGATCGTGTATACTATATGGTTTCTAAGATATGCTTAATATATCCTCATTCTCCTAGAATTGCGTGTCACACCTGTTTCTCATGACCTTAGTTCAGAACACAGAAAAATATAACGTAAGTGTGTTTTCCTTTACAGATAAATTGTTTAATCTGGGTCGTAATATCCTAAACATGGATGATTTTGTCGGTTGCTAATTTATTTTGCTAAATTTTGCAAAAATTCTGGAAAACATGAAAAATGAAAAAAAAAAAAAAAAAAAGATAAACAAAATGTTCAGTCGAAGATATTTATGCAGTTTGTTATATCCGATTTTCATCCTCTTAGAGGTTCTCTATAAGACTATATTATAGCATTAAGTGTATAGGAAACTGGATGGGACTAAAATGGTGATTCATTATATCTGAGGGTTCGTTATAGTAGGATTATACTGTGCTATTAAATATGGTATATTTATTTGTCAGACGGTATTCTTTCCATATGGCTCTGGGTATAGTGATCAACATTTCCACCTGGTTTTGGAAATTCTCAAATCCCAGTTGGTTGGTTTATCAATATTCCTCTCGCAACTACTGCCTTGATTTGCCTTGATTCGGCCGCCTTTACGTCGATTCATGTAAGGCATTAAAATCACTCTTTTCTTGTACCCTTTTGTTGTAGTGACTAGCCTCTAGTTATTAGTCATCGGAGGACCTCAACTTAGATTCTCGCTAAGACGCAGTTGAATTTTAAAATTTCCCTCGCAGGAAAATATGCACATATGTTGAATAGCTGCGGCACCAATGTTCTGTTTCTGAGAGAGAAAACCTACGTTTTGTTACCATACTTTGCCTAAAAATCATGGGCACCAATGCTGTCTTACAACTTCCTCTTAGGGAGGAAACTAATGCAGAAACAGACAGGTGAAACCGCAACTAACTAAATATCAACTGAGAAACTAAACTCTTAAGAGTTTGCTAATTACCAAACTTTTAGTGATCGTATAAGTGAATTTTTAATGCATTGCGTTGTGAAAATGCATCCGGAATCGCGCCGTGAGAGGATCGAATAAATAACATGTAAAATCAATATATATATATAAGAAAACACATAAAGGATATAAAGAAAACATAAGTAATAAGTTTCCAGATTAAATACCAGTTTATTCAAATTCCTCACAATTAAAAATTAATCTTATCCTAATCAGGGAGTCAAATTTACTTATTTCAGACACAGGTGAATTCTTCAATTCGTCATTTTCTTTTGTTACATTTAAATTCATGATTTGAAAATATATTACATGACTCTTTTAATTTAACGGGTACCCGTTAAATTTAACGGGTACCCTTTCTATAATTTCTAAGAGGTTAAGGAAAACATATTATTTGCAATTCATATCTGTTCTAAGGAAGATTACACAAACAACTTAAATTATTACATCCTAATTCATATAAAGACCTTAAGGTTTGTCTCGGTCAATTAAGAAGGGGAAAGGGAAATAAATGAAAGCAGAGAATTAATTTAAGATTCGACGTTGTTATTTTACATTCCAAGGAAGTCGTTGAAACCTTACTTAAGGTTCAAACACAAAAAAACAGAACTTATCTTGTAAGGACGTCTTGAAGGGAAGGACTCGTATCCTAATAAGCGTTGACGTCGGCGGCGCGGATTTTTCGGTAACAAATGGAAGTTTCAGAGGACATCGTCCTGTCCTGGCACTATTGGCGAAACACACACGCAGGTAACTGGTTTTCATAACGACGAAGCTATTTTCACTCTGGAAAACAGAAACAGGAGCACTGCTGCCCAGCACGGCTGTCCGCCTGGTCTTGAAAGTCTTAAGTCACTCGCCCGAGTTCAATTTCGCCTTTTAACCAGAACGCGGCAGGGAAGCATGTTTGCAGATCCCGGCCGGAAACGTCTCTCTAGGCAATTACAGCTCGCCTTCACTCGCTCATCCCAAGAGCAAGCTCGAAGTTACAATCTTAGCCCAAAAGTAAGCAAGTCCACCCAGTAAGTGATTCCAAGAGTAAGAAGAGTAAGTGAGTAAAGTCTCTCACCTCTTAGTCAAAACGCGGCCGGGGAGCATCCCTCTTCGTAAATTACATAATTTCGAAAGCTCAACCGCAGAGCAAGTTTCAAGAGTGACGTCCAAAGTAAGCTCCGCAAGCAAGTCTCGCACGAAAAAAAAAAGTGATTCAAACTCTAATTTTCTTCCTCTCCTCCACAAACGCGGGCTCCCACTATGGCTTCAATTATCGCCCCCTTAATTTTGGCAAAATTTGCGTTTTCAACCCCTGAAAGCGGAAAATAAGGGTGATCGCGCATGCGCGCCCTTCTTCACTTAGCCAACAACCGGACCCTCAATCGCCAAAACCTGAATGACTTACATCGAAAATTAAGTGGCAACCTCTGACCCTTCTGTCACGTACTTCCTGTCCTAAGGTCAACTGCACAATGAAATTTTTCTTGAACATTCTAAAGGAGAAAGCGCGCGAAATCATGACTTAGCAAAAATTGCCTCCCTTTCCCTGCTTCTTTTCACAATGAATTAAAGCTTGGACAAAAATTGCAAATAAAAGAAAATAAATAATATCCTTTACACTAAATAATATTCCCAGAAGCATCTGTTTTTTCCCAAAATTAAAGCATTAAAAATAAATAATTCAGAATCAAATAAAATTAAGATTTCCATAAATCAGAAAATCATTCACCTAGTTTTTATAACGCGATCAGAAATTCTCTACACAACACATATTCCTCAGTACTGAATAATAATATACACGTATTCTCCAGTACCGAATAATAATATGCACTTGTTCTCCAGCACTTAATAATAATACGCACGTATTCTCCAGTACTGAAATTATATGATCCAGATTTCTATATAAGGTGATTCAGAGAAAAATCTTAATTTTGTTAATCCTTCCGGTTGAACTTCCTACTGGTACACACAGATTTCTTTTGAACTTCAATTTTTTTAAAATTTTTGAAACTTTTTTGTATTTTCTAGAAGTGAATATCTTTTTTAAACAATAGGAGTACGTATCTTTCATTCTACAAAGAAACAAGAATATTACTTATGCATTATAATTACCTGGGCATTGAAACGAATGTAAATATTTCTTTATTTTTCACAATCAGATTTACTAGAAATATTCTTTTCAACAACATGTATGTTTCATTTCTATCCAATCCTTTCAGGTATGAATGATCTTAAAAGCCAAATGCTCGGATTATTCTGTTGCACAGAATAATTAATTCCGTTTGCTTTTGGATACTAAAATTTTAGATTAATTTAAATCCATGTCCTCATTTTTTGTGTATTTTGGTCTTGACGTTTCTTAAAAATCTCCGAAGAATATTCAGACATATGGAAAAACTAAAAAGCCAGAGACTGACAATTCACTGACAAGCGCAAGATCCTTCCCAGGGCGGGGCTTTGTTCCTCATAAATCTATCGAAGTCTTCTCTCGCTTCATAGAGACTACAATTCGCGAAATTTTCTACAAAAAGTAATAGTCTTTTTTATCTATCTCTGAGTGATTCATCTTTCTTTGGAATTTCATGTTTCCAGTTCGTGATTGTCATAAAGCAGTCAATATATATCTTCTTCGATAGAGAACGGAATACTCTTAAGAAACGCAGTTTCAGTCAAGAAAGAATAGAAATATCCAGATGTAAAACAAAATCTTGTTTTTCGAGAATAACAGATGTCTTATTTCTTTTACGAGTACTACATAGAAAATAGTTGAATATTTATAAAATATTTCAAAGTTTCGATAGTTTTATGGTTTATGACAACCGTTGTATGTCATATAAACATTACATATAAAAATATATTCCTTTTCTCTCAGGATTTCGTATCCGCATATGCATTCGTTTTTCTTGAATTTTGAAGTCATCAGTATCAGAATATGCTTAATATGGCATTATGTTATGATGAATTAAGAGCATGCTTTGATAGTGTAAAAGTTTTTATTAATGGTAATTATGTCTACATGTTTGAAAAATACATATGCATACATATGAATACACATGGATACATACGCAAAATACATCCTAAGGTACATTTTAAAAGCTCATAGTTTCGGAAGGTGTTGAAAAAATTAAATTATTTAATGAAGAGGTAAAGGTTACAGAAAGTAGTAGAATAATTGGTATCAGTTGGAATACCATTAATTTGAAAATACATTTTCTGTTACTATTTAATAAAATTGTGAAATACTGTGCATTTTGTATTCCATTTTCCGAAATCATTTAATTTTTTAAGGTTGTAAATTTCAAATAAACTACTATAAATCAAATTAAGCGACAAGGTGCTATATAAGTTTTCATAATCGTAGCAATTAATGTTACAGATTTGATGCTGAATAAGACATTTTTCCAAAGTCTTACAATTTGTAATAATTTCGAATAAAGTTTTTAATAATCTCTCTCTTTTATTAAAAGTTCAGTTTCGAAATCTAAAGTCACCCTTCTTGAATGAAATTCTGCAATCTGTAACACAAATTATTTACTTTTCTTGCTTTTTATCCATTAAAAATAAAATAATACCATTACATCTATCATTCAGAAACTTACCTTCAACTAACTCATTCAGAAACTTACCTTCAACTAACTGAATCAGTTGAATATCTTAAAGGGCTAAATTAACATGGATTAAAACCACAAGCCTTAAGTTCTCTGAAAATTAGAGATAACTTCTCGTTTTCTTAAAACATTAAGTTTTCTTATAATACCAAATTATTAATTTCCTTCGAATGCGTATGCATTAACGTTTGCTCAAGAGGGCTTGTATAGTTTAGTTACCTTTATTAATATATCCGAATTTTTAATTATTGTCCCATTTTTTTCAGTACTATTTGTAATTGCTGATCTAAACACTTATTTTAAGACGAATAGCTTGATTGATACAGATTACAGTTTCTACTAATTTTAGAAATTTTGCGTAATGTATTAATTTGCGTGACTTGTATTATCTTCATCAAATGGTGGTACTGATATTGATCTTATAATTCTGAATCGTTACAGATTTTCCTGTTACGGTGCTTTTTAAGAAGATACCTCACACAAATTGAATTTACCTAAATTCAAACCTAACTACACTCATGTCCATAAATTAAGGATAATGCAAAATCAGGCAAAGGAAGAGTTAGAAGCAAAACAAATTTGACTTATTTGTAAAGCTTATTTATTAAACAAAAGGTAAAGAGCAAAGAAAGATGCTATATGTTTGATATTATTGAAAAAAAATAGCGATTTTGTCTCCCTGGAGCAAATTACAAAAAGAAACTATTTACAAAAAACCAATATTACATGGTTGGTATGATTGTTAATACAATGTATGTCTCCCAGACGATGCAATACAGTCCGTACAACGCCTAAACATGCTGAGTATCATATTATCGATCTGATCTTGGGGGATATTACACCACTCAAAATGCAATGCTCTCCGAAGTTCAGGTAGATATGTAGGAGGAGGCTGCAACTCGTCGGCCAAGCATGTCCCACACGTGCTCTACTGGATTCAAGTCCGGTGAGAATGCTGGCCAGTCCATACGGTGATATCCTCCGATTGAAGGCATTCGCTTACGATGTTTGCACGGTGAGGACGGGCGTTGTCATCCATAAACACAAATTGTGCGCCCATGGCGCCCCGAAACAATCGTACATGTTGTTCCAGAATGACGTCCCGATAGATTTGGCTTGTCATGGTTCCAATTTGAACATGCAGGTCAGTTCTGGAAGAGTAAGTTCAGAATAATTCCACCCCAAACCAGCATTCCTGCACCACCATAACGGTGTCGTTCAATGATGTTTTCTTCGTGGTAACGGGTACCTGGAGCTTTCCATATGAAAGTCCGGCGAGAATCAGCAGACTGTAAGCTAAACCTGGACTCGTCGGAAAACATCACACAAGCCCACTGTTGCGGTGTCCACAAAGCATGCTCTCTACTCCAGGCTAACCGCAGGCGACAGTGAGTTGCAGTAAGTGGAACGCATCTGAAAGGTCTACGAGCATATAGACCCATCTGCCCTAAGCGTCTGTACACGGTCTGCCTTGAAATTGTCGTACCAGTGGCTGAAGAGAGCTGATGAGACAGGTCTGAGACTGTGCTCCGCCTGTTTCGTTCGGTAGTAACTGCCAAATACCGGTCCTCATTCGGCGTTGTAACTCTGGGGCGACCTGTACTGTAACGTCTACTCACATTACCATCATCTTGGAATCGTTGCCAAAGCCTGGAGATGACACTCTGGGCAATTCCAAGTTCGTCTGATACTTACAGTTGGGTATGCCCACACTCCAGACGTCCGATAATTCTACCACGTAAAAAATCATCCAAATGCGTCCTTTGTGTCCTAACTATTCGGTTATTCCACTAAAATGCTTATAAAGCGCCTGTGAACAATTTTACTTCTTTGCCTGTATTCCTTATATATCAGTCTCTTACACTCTCGTCATTGTGATGTACCATTGGTGTCATCTGGGTACTTCCTGAAATTTGCATATGATTCTTGAAGATGTGTGTAGTGATTTTACAGGTGATATATTTATTTTAGAGTTCAATTACCGCATGGCTCCGAATTATCCTTAATTTATGGACATGAGTGTATTTAAGCATTGCGTTGTGAGTGATATACCGAATTAACCTCTTGTAGGTAACTGATGATGACCATGAGTAATAATTAAATAAAACATACAATTGTTATCCAATGTATATATCTAAAATTTTATTAAGTTTCTTAAGTGGGAACTAAACAATTATCAAAACAATGGGTACCAAGATTAATTAAAAATAAATGTCCCCGAGGAGATTAATTATTAACAACAAATTTTCTGCAACATAATGCGTCTTTTTACAGTTGCATACTATTTTATGGTAAAAATATCAATTTATAACCACAGAGTAGTTTAACCTAAATATTGCATTATTTGAATTTTATACATTGCACATTCCATATAAAACATTGCCCGTGAGTTAAAACTCGCCACTGGTGAATAAGAGAAGGCTTGAGCATTAAATCCTAAGTATTAAAACAATTTTGATAATAATTAGCATTTTGATTAGAAATTTTTCATTTTTGATCTACCACATAGCTCTATAATAGGTGAAAACTAATTAATTGTTAATAAACCTTTTCATTAAAGAAATTACATTGACATTCCCTACATAAAAATTTACTGAACGCGTAACTAAGAATGAAGAACAAAAAAATAATGTGACTAATTCTACGGAAAATCAGATTTTTCAGAAGAAATTAAGAAGTGATTTAATTAGGATTTACCAAACTAGAATTTTCGTAAAGATTGGACTTATCTGTTTCGATAATTAAAACGTGGGTCAGCCAAAAACAGGAACAACGGTCAGCCAGGAGCGGGATCAACTGGATAGAAGCCTGATGCGAAGAGCCGATAGTTCTAAAGGACCGCTTCGATAACAAGCGGCAGGCACGGCTCTAAAATTCCTCAGATTCTGAAGACGCTCAGAGAGAAACATTCCGATGATCAAAACTTTCTACAGATCTTCTTTAGGATAAGTGACAGTCCACTGCTAATCATTTCTCAGATACTGAAGAAACTCACAAGGAACCAATTCGAAAATGAGTAAGCATTTAACTGATGAGTCGAAAACATTTTATCTGTTAAGAACCATTGTAGCAGTAAGTTGATCAAAAGGGTATCAGCAACCAGTTGAAAAATTTAACTAATCAGAAACATGGCTATTGGCAATGATTTGAGTGGTCATGTAGATTATACATTTTTTTCTTCTTCGCAGTTCACTAAGGGAGATTACGTCCGAAAGGACTTGCACGGCCACTTGGGCAAACTGCCCAATAAATTCGGCGAGAAGCATCTCAACCTCCAAAAGGTCGAAGCCAAATCCATAGTTCCTTCCTTTTCGTAGTGTACAGCGTGTGAGAGAAAGCAAAAAGTGACCTTCACCCTGAAATAATGAATGCCAATGATTTAAAAATTTCGGAGTTTCTATGGTTCAAAACCATTTACCTCCACATCAGAATTACTAAAAGCGCGCAGAAATAAGAAAAATTTGGCATAAGTGATTTACTTGATGCACACTAGAGGGAGCCACAGGCTCGAGAAAGTTTAGGGATAGAGGTGAGAAATAAAAACTTAAGTTTCATAATTTTTTTATAAGTTTTTAGGTTTTTTAAAAATTTTTTTGTATTTTATATTTTATACTTTTTTTGGTTTTTTATAATTTTTTATACACAGTACAAACACTAAAGCAGAAAGTGGATAGGAAAGATTTTACGATTAATAGGCTCATTGGCATGTGGCTTGTGTTGGGGAGTGCAAATAATTATTGAGATCGCGATGAAAATATTCTTAGGCAGATTTGAAATCTGCGGGAGATGTGATTCTTAAGTAAACAGATTGATAACTTTGCTTGAAGATCTTGATAGTGGTAGCAGAAGATGTAATAAGCAATTATATGGCAGCTCGCTGAAGAGACGTCCTTCCTTCATGGCGCGGGAGCTGGAACTGATGTTGAGAGGGCGTGTCTTGCCCTTTTGGATGGAGGGTAGATGCCGAACTCTCGGCCAATCACGGCTCTCGGTCTCTTCTGTGAGCTGCGAATAGCAGGATCGTATGCTGGAATCCGCTGAAGTGCTCGGTTATCAATCTGTTCAATTTTGAGGAATAAATTTTGACTAAGCTTTTTGATATGGTAATCTACAGGTTTAATATTTAGGTCCGAATGAATCACATCTGTACGGACGTACCAGGCTGCATTCAGGGCCATAAGTAGGGTCTTACTTTGAAAAGATTGAAGTTTTTTGACATGAGTTTTTGCAGCAGTACCCCAGATTGTACATGCATACATGAAGACAGGTCTTATAATTGATGTATAGAGAAGAATTTTGTTTTTAATTGACAGTTGGCTCTTCCGAGCTAAAAATGGGTAAAGTTGGGCTCTAGCACCTTTCGCTTTATTGAGAACACTTTCAATGTGAAGGCGCCAGGTTAATTTAGAATCAAGTACAACTCCTAGGTACTTGTAAGAGTTTGACCAGGGAACATAATCGTCGAAAAACTTTAAATTAATGGAAGGGTATGGGAGGGGGCTACGTTTGAATATCATAGCAGCACATTTAGCAACATTAATTTTGATTTTCCAAGTGATGAGCCAGTGCTCAAGGCTAGAGAGATAACTCTGAATGGTTTGGACCAAGTTTTCAAGGCGTTTGTGTTGAGCTAGGATGGCCGTATCATCTGCATAAAGTGCAAGAGTGATACTAGGTGATTTTGGTATGTCATTTATAAAAATGTTGAACAAAATTGGGCCTAAAAGTGACCCTTGGGGGACGCCGCTGAGTATGGGACGGGGTGCCGAAATGAAAGAATTAACTCGTACAGAAAGAGATCTATTAGTGAGGTACGAATTAATTATATGAATTAAATGGGCCGAAACGTCAAGTCGTATGAGCTTGATAATAATTCCTATATGCCAAGTCCTATCAAATGCTTTGGCTATGTCAAGAAATAAAGCGCCAGTAAGCATTTTGTTACGAAACCCTTCGTGAATGAACTCCACTGTCCTCAGCAGCTGGTGCGTGGTGCAGTGTTTTGCTCGAAATCCAAATTGTTCATCAATCAGAACGTTGTGATTTCGGAGAAAATCATTCAGGCGTTTAAGTAACACAAACTCGTATATCTTAGATAACGAGGATAGGAGGCTGATAGGTCGATAATTTTGAGGGTTAGAAAGGCTTTGGCCTGGTTTTGGAATAGGCACAATAAGTGCTTGTTTCCAGCTTTGAGGAAAATAGCAATGCTATATCATAAAATTTATAAGCATTACTAAGAAAAATAGATAGCTGGTGGGTAAATTTTTAATCATACGATTAGAAATAGCGTCCATACCAGGGGCTTTTTTGGGTTTGAGCTTGGTAATGTATTCACTTACCTCGCTCATGGATGTGTAGTGTATTTCTCTCGCGAAAGGCGAGGAGAGGAAACGTTCAACATCTTGTGGGAAAGAATTTGCGCTGTTCGCAAAAATTCCTACATTATGTAGTGTAAATTGAGTTTGAAGAGAATCCGCAATTAATTCGGATTTCTCAGCGTCTGTGTGAGCCACCGCTGCGTCCGTAGCTAAGGACGGAATGTTAGATTTGTGTTTGCGTAGGCGGGCTGATGCGCGCCAAAGACTGTTATCATTGGTCGTTAAGGACTGAATGTAATTCGTGTATTGTGATTGGAAGAATTGGTCACAAGATGCCTTGATCTCATTTTGGAGAGTACGGAGTTGAATTTTTAAGCCAGGATTTCTATTTCTTTGCCAAAGTCTCCGTACTTTATTCTTTTCTTTAATTTTGAGCTTAATTTCTTGAGGTATTTTACGAAAATTGGGTCTGAGGATGGGTTTTGATACTTCCTTATAAGTATCAGTTAGGGTGTTCGTTAATTGATCTACTGCTTTGTCAATATCATGGCTGGATTTAATTTCGAGGGAGGATATGCTTTTAGAATTTAATTTAAAGCGAAAATTGTCCCAATTTGTAGAGACGAGTGCCGGAAAATTTTGAGTAAAAATAGTACAGCTAAGGTCGATGGTTACGGGGTTGTGATCTGACCTGAAATCATCCCGTTTTGTTAAGCAAGGTTATCACCAACGCCAATACACGCTCAAAATTGTGGCAAAACCAGTTTTTACAACCACCGCTTCAAGCTCTGTAAAATTTCTCCTTTTTCCAAGCCGTTGAACTAAACACAAATTTAAACATCGATAACCATCGCCAAGTCTGGAACAGCTGCAAAAGCCGAACTGGCAAACATAAACTCACCCCTCCGGAAATCCCATAATAGCGTAGGCAAGAGAGCTAGAAATCTGCCTAAAAGCTGTTTTTTCCACTTCCTTCCCCTTCCCTTTTAACACAATGAAAAATGGAAATTTCAGTTAAATAATTTGCTGTATCTTAAAAATCTATTAAAGCTAGATTCTTGAAAGTTAAATTAAAGAGATAATTTTTTTGCTTCTGGGGATATAAATTAAGAATGAGTAAACTTAAGGAATATAAAATCAAGATTATTATGTAGAAAAGTACCCGATTCCATTGTGCGTTTCAGCGTATTTACAAGTAACGAGTGAAAAGAACGTACTAATTCTTTCGTACAAAACCCCAATTAAAAATCAAACAAATCATTACAGATATTAAATAAAAAAATTGTTGTGTAGCATAAATTTAGAATATTAATAAATTAAGTTTTAATAAGTCATAATTTAAAAAATTAAGTGAATTTGCTACACAACATTCCTCTCCATCAAATTTGGGTAAGATATCTGTCTCATTCCAGTGTATAGAGATTGGATTAATAATGACACATTTTATTGCGCAGTTTATTGGTGCTTAAAATTTACTAATTTGCGTCATTATCAATTCAGAAACCTGCCGATCCCTTTACATCTTTCGATTTACCAATCCGTTGAAGAAAATGTATCAGGGCATATAAATGTTACTTTTAGCGCATTTAATTTTTAATTATTGCAATACTATTTTTGCATTTATGCGCCTACTGTTCATTGAATTTTAAAATTAATTACTTTTCCTTATTTTCAAATCTGTTTATTTTTTATAAACAGAGTACTTGTGCATACACACTATATCATCGTAAAAAATTACAGTGCGCGAGCCTGTACGTACGTACACACATGTATATGTATATATATATATATATATATATTATATATAGTAAGCATAAGTTTTGATCATACGTTTCCTGTATATATTTTTTGCATTGCTTACTATGTTTTACATTGTCATTTTCTTGGTTTTAATTTTTCCCCAATTTATACACTATTATTATAAATATATCCCATTATCACGTTCGGGAAAACAGTCATGATTGAATACAGATAGGATAATTTTAAAGGCAGATGTATATTACTTATGTTTTACGACTCATTATTTATTAGCTTTTTGCTCTACGTATTTCAAAGTGTTTACTTTTTGTGAAACATATAAAATAATACAGCGTTAAAAAGTATAAATAAATAAGAAGATATACCTAGAAACTAAACTGCATTACTTATTTCTACATAACTCTCAGAGAAAGGAATATAAACGAAGCATTAATCATTGAAAATCAATTTCAGCTAAATCTGAGTGGTCAGAAGTGTTGAATATACACTTAATAAGTTTGTGCACTCATCCTCCTATAAACGTTGTGTAATATATTAGGATGCCTATTTCTCTGAATATTAATTTAGAAAGAAGCACAAGAAAATTTCATTATTTCGAAACATTCGAGAGCTGATCAGATGAAAACTGCATTTTGACTCATTCCATTGTTAGACGAAGGCACAAGTGCTCATGGTAAGATTAGAAATTCTTCCCTCCGAGCCATCCAAATATTCAATAGACTTGAGTTTGTCTTGATGATATTTTCTAAGGAATTGGATTTATAAACTTGTAAGAGTTGTTTGCAAAACTTATTATAAAGTTGGGGAAAGTTTGTGATGAATTGAAGACAGCCTTTGCTAAACAAGGTAAAAATTAATTTTATGTACACAGTTACAGGAATGTTACAGGAAGTCATTCAGTATTCAAGTAAGATTGGATACATATTTCAGAATGTTAGATCAAACATTATAGTAGCGCAATATACCAAATCGAAGAAATAGTAAGAAAACTATGACAGCTGGCAATTTCAAAAATGATCCTGAATTTCCTCCTCTTACCTATGACAATTAAATTACAGTTCTACGCTTTTGCTCGTTGTAGAGAATCTATTGTATTTTTCTCGCAGAAACGTAAAAATTGCATTGATCCTCCTGTTTAAAACTGATCTTAAGTTTCCAGTGAAATTTAAAAGTAAGTTAATAAAAAACCTAACTTTTATAACTTGAGTTTTAATTTCGTAAACTTGGAAAAAATGAGTTCAATTTAACTTTAATTTCTTAAATATAAAGAGCTTTTGAGTACTAATCATCAGAGTACTAATCATAATTCATCAGAGTACTAATACTTTTGAGTACTAGTCGTAATTCTTACATGATAAAATTTTTTGTCAGAGGTAATGAACTGTTTACAAATCTACAATTTAAATTTCAATTTAATTCCTAAATATTCTAATGCACTTAGCAAAACTTTCAAAGCAATAAATATAAATGTATTTAAAATAATAAGCAGAATAAAGGAAAGTAATCATCTAGATTCAGTCGATGGCACTGTGTAAGAAATCAAAATTTGTTTGAAGTATTCAGGCATTTTTATCTCATTACTAACAGTTTATTTTAAGCTAAATCATTATTTTGCTTGTAATCGTCACTGCGAATCAGTTTCCCTTAGAAAATTGATCCACAAAAACATCCTTTCCCTTATGCAGACGGCTTCTTATGCATTATCTTAATCGATCAATCGATCAACCAGTTTGTCTTTAAAAAACAAATTTGATTAATATCTTATAGGTAGATTAGTTTACTGTATGCAATAAAATCCGAACGGAAAAAGTAGTATTTTCGTTTGCATTATATAGCTTATTTGTCATGCCATTCGTTTATTAAACCTTCAGAAATTCCTCAATTATTTCTTTATGAAAAGAACAAAAAATATTCAAGGAAGAATATATTTTTTGCATAATAATTTCAATGGCTGTTGCAGACAAATTTCAAAATACAGCGGAAAATTTTATAAATCAATTTCTGACAATATTACTTTTCACTTAGATCTTAATGTAAATGAAAATTGCTTTAAGTTTTCTTCTTCTCAAAGCAGATTTAGTTTTTAATTTGAATTATTTGTCATTTATACACCGTTCTTTTGTTCCAAATGAGTATTAATTTAAACAATCACTAAAATATCATGAAATTTTATCCGAATTTAGCATAAATGAATTATTCATGAGATGTTTTGAATCGGGTGCTTATATCTTTTATAAATTCTACTATAAATATTAACATGAATTAACAAAAATAGTTTTTTATAAATGAATAACTAGATGTGCATTTTTACGACTAGGTATGTACACTGCTGGCCATTAAAACTGCAACACCTGGAAGGGAAGATCTGACAATCATTCAAATGATATGAAAGGAAGACGAGCTTGTATTATGCAAATGATTAGTATTTTAGCGCATTTAAACGAAGCAGGAGAGAGAAACTACCAGTGAAAGGCGCATCATTAAAAAAATGTTGTGTAGTTGATTTCTCATTCGGAAAGCGCTTTGTAAGGCGGCGATTTCTGAGAATATCGTGTAATACATCGAATAAGAAGAAGCTCACTAATAAGTATCGGAATTCGATAGTGGCATTGCCTATCGAGAATAGATTATCGTTCCATGATATCGCCCGTCGCACTGGTCGACATCCAAATCCTGTCATGAGAATATAGAATCAAGCGTTACTAAGAGTCCTACTCAACGCCCGAGAGAAACGATATTGCGAGGTCAGTCCTGCAAAACCGTACAATCATATCACGGATCATTAATCAAAAAATGAGTATGTTTGCAGCACCCGCAGTATCCGCTCCCACGGTGCGTCGACGTTTGCAGCAGTGTGGACTATCAGCACGGGGTCCATTACATCGGCTTCCTTTGACAATGTAAAAAAGCATAGAGACTAGAGATGACTGGTGCGTCCAACGACACAGCTGGATACAGGACAGCTATCTTGTCGTTAGCTACTTTCCGGCGTAAAGAATTACTCTTGGGATACAACTAACCAGATTCAGAAGTTTTATTCAGCTGGCACTGATGAACTAGTAAGAAAATCTTCGCTTTAAGCGTGCAAACAAATCTGCGCAAATTGATTAATTTTGCATTTGATGATTGCAACTATAAGGTGCTATAAATTGTATTTCAGTGTTTAACTCTACTTCAGTATTCGTTTGCACAATTACTATCTGTGAGTTAGGCATAAAACAGCAATCAGTAACAGAGTTTCTGACACTCTTTCTATACCTTACATAGAATTTAGATATTGAATCTTCCACTTTGTTTGAGTATTTGTTTCCAAAAATGAAGGAAATATCGAATAGTGTTATTTTGATTTTTGAGGTTCTTGAGAGTGATACGCAGCAGTTTAAAACGTGGTTCTCTAATAAAGCACAAGTACACTTAAGTTGAGACATAAGATTTGATGGTTGCTTTCTGAGTTTAACAGAGCAGATGAGCGTGTCATGTCAGTCGTTAATAAAACCCTATGATGAATAACATATGAGTGTACTTGACTGGTACAACATGAGTCTGCTTGACAGTTCATGTAGTTAGGCGGATACTTGGCGGCGTAGTAAATTATCTGGGATAATGTGCTGAATTTCTGTTACAATCTAATCTTCCACGGTTATATTCCACTGCAGGTTTCCATGCCTTGAAATCACCACATCACGCTGGAATAATTAACGGCTGTTGGCCATGTCGATAAGGATCATCGGAGGGCACACAGTCTTCACCCACATTGGGATGACGCACAGTCTTCACCCACATTGGGAGGACACACAGTCTTCACCTGGTTACAGCCGAAAATATCGCGGCAGAACATCGGGGACGAAAACGTTGCGGAGAAAACAACGCAAGGCGAAAGCGTCGTGATACAAAACATCGTGGGAGAAAATAAAGCAAAGAGAAAACATCGTGGTACAAAATATCGTCGTCGAAGATAAAGCGGTTCAAAAACTTCGCAGGTTAAAATCATTGTCGTCAAAAATATCGTGGTAAAAAAAAAGTACCTACAAATTATCGCATGACTTTAACATCGCAGACATGAATTTTAAGGCTTTAATAATTGCAAACGGATATCCGCATAATGATTTGTGTACGCAAGATGGAAAGAAGGATAATTTTCACATTCATATTTTTATTAATTAATACATTTTTAAAAAAGCAAAACAAGAAATTTAAATAAAACAAGAAATAATTTTCATTATAAGAGTATCAGATTAACAAAAGTGGAGAAAATTATCTCATAATTAGCAATTTTTTACTTATCTTTCTTATTCTGTCCTTTTTTAGATAATACTTTTCATGAAAAATTACCAGTAAAACTTATAAAAAATATTTTATTAATGACCTTTCTTAGTTAACTATGTCAGTTTGAAATTCTAATAAGTGCATTAATTTTCTATATTTAAGTTTCCATTTTACACTTTCAGCAAATATTTTTTAGTTAATATAAAATCTGAAAGTAAAAATTATCCTTCTATACATCTTACGCTCACAAGCCCTTATGCGAGTTTTAACAATTATTAAAAAATTTTTAAATTTTACAGTTATTAAAGCCTGAAAAACGCATGTCTGCGATGTTATTGTCATGCAATAATTTGCAGGTACTTTATTTTTTATTACGATATTTCGGTCGACTATGTTTTTAAATTGCGAAGTTTTTGAACCGCTTTATTGTCGACGACGATGTTTTGTGCCACGATGTTTTAGAACTGCGACGTTTTTTCTTTGATATATTTTCTCCGACGATGTTTTGTACCACGAAGTTTTCGCCTTGCGTTGTTTTCTCCGCGACTTATTCGTCCGCTATGTTTTCGGCGAACACCCTTCATATATGTCGTTTATATATCTTACCATTTTCTGCTCAAAACAGCTGCTATGAAGGAATGTAAATTTCCACCAAAATGGTAAGCTTCTTTTCGTCTATAAATGTTTTCAAAAACGAAATAAAAAAAATCTGATGTCTACACCACATGACTTCCTTGTACGGAATATTAAATTATACGCATTTTTTCCTGCATTTCATTTAACATATTAGATTGAATTAAACTTACTTCGCCGACAGCGCATAAACCACAATAGAATAAATGCATTCTTTGAAATTCACTTTGTTTACTATAGCGACACTCTGGCGCTAGGTTTACTTAAGTGTATCATATTTCGTTCATATTATGACTCAGAATGCACAAAATTTATATCATTTAAGGAATTATCTAATCGTTGCCACATGTTCTATTCAAATACTATAACAAAGCTAGAACGATTTTTAAAAGAAATTAAGCAAACAAAACGAAAAAGAAATAGTTTTTCACAGACGATTGAGTATTTCTCATTCAATTAATTCAGTTTTCACTTCGCGACAAGGCAAAAATACATAAAAACTCAAAACATCTGTATTAAAATTACGAAGTAAATCTTAAATACTTATTTCCTCAAAAAAATTCCAGAAAGAATTAAGCATGATTTAATTCGCAATAATAAATGAAGGCGTTATTTTTGTGTTGCGAAGCTTTGTCTCTCTAGATTGGCAACAAATCTACAATTCTGCTGTTTCAAATGCAAACAAATATGTCCGACATGTTATTTAAAATTTAACCGCACTTAAACAGCTTTTAAATTGTTGATAATTGTACAAATATTGCTTCCAGAATTACGAAAGGCATAAAAACTTTAACCGGAAGATAAAAACAACATAATTCAATCATTTTTAAAGCAAAAAATGCACAATTTACAAACATATAAGAGTATAGAAACTGAGATTACTGAGCCGGGTAACAGAGTGGATACATTTATAAATATATTTACATACATTTGGCGCGGCCGATTGAAACCAAAATACGAGGTGCACATCTACATGTTATAGTAGTCCTTATATACAAAATTTCAACGTTCTGAGGCTACTCGTTTTTGAGTTATGCGAGATACGTACGTACGCACGCACGTACGTACATGCGTTCGTACAGACGCCACGAAAAATTCTCTTCAGAATTCATTTTAAAGCAGTTTTTTAGTTATTTTGGAGGAAAAGAGTGTTTTATTCTGTCCTTACGTACAGATATCACGCAAAAACATCGTTAAATTGCATTCAAAAACGGTAAATGTGGATATTTTCGTTGAAATATGCTCCCTGAAGGTTTCCGCGATTACAATACTTCCTTTTTACTTCGTACAAGGAAGTAAAAAGCGGATTACATATTTGGAAAAAGAGAGGTAAGAAAGGTAAACGTTGATTATACCAAAAAAAAAATACTTTCATACTTTTTAAAAGGAAAAATTTTCTCTTACTTCCAATATTTTATTTTGTCATAAACTTACGTGTTAGGAATGGAGAACGTATTTATGAAACACACTTTATATATGCAACTAAATATATAAGGAGAGTACAGTGCGTATGCACAGAGATACTCAGCTCACTGAAATATGCTTTATTAAATTTTTCAAATGTTAAAGTACTTATAATAGAATTTTCTCCTTCTCAATTGGCCCACCAGCGACCAAGCGGTAAAGAAGCTGAACACTGGTAGTTCGTTCCAAAGTTCGAATCCCACGAACGGGCTGGCAGCATGGACGTTTTCGTGGTTTTCCCCTTGTGTAACGTGTATACGAGCCAGTTTCCCTTAGAAAGTCCTCTACGAAGGCATCCCTTCCTTTAGGAAGATAGCCCTCGTGTGCTTTGCCATAATTGAATAATCAAATTTCCTTTTCCATTCGTGGTCTAATGGTGTAACCGGCTAACAATCGAATGGTCCTGATTAAAATCTCTACAAAGGAATAGCTGCTTTCTCTCAGTTTTTGCTATAAAAACTTACACACCGGAATTTTTAAAATCTAATAAAAAAAAAAAAAAAAGAGAGAGAGAGAGAGAGACATGCTCTGTTATATTTCTAAATTTACCGATAATAGCTCAGCTTAAGTTAAGTACGAATCAAGTTACAGAGATTCGTTAATATTTACCTCAGTGTAGACATTACATTTTTGAATTTATATTATTTTATGTTTTAATAACCAAAGTTCATAAGCATAATTTTGGCTAATTACGACAGTCAACTGCAAATTTTAATTAGAGCAGTAGATTTCTCATATAAAATTTGTTCAGAACATAATGCATACAACATCTCGAACTTTAAACAATAGCTAGAGAAAATGGAAATCATTTCCAGATGTTTTCACTTCGGTGTAGCTATGCTCGCAAAAGTTTATAACTACTATATTTTGGCTGAAAAATTAGCACTGACATTACGTTTTCACAATTATGAGATCTTTACTATTTAAAAAGAAACTATCGAAATAGATGGCTATTTTTTTCCGTTTAGTTTAACAATTATTTTATTTAACAATTTATTCAACGCAATCACCAAAACTTATTAAATCTGAAAGGAGAGTTTTTCCACTAAATTATTAGCTTTTCGAACTCTAACTACTGGAATATTGGAATAAATGTAGTGTCTTTAGGGAAAAAATTCATAAGAAATACTAATTTTCCGTACTTTTGGAGTACTAAATTGAATAAAAATAGTTATGCATTTAATTAAAAAGTAGTTTTCTTGGTTATCACATATATATATATAAGATTATTTAAATAATCTCTGAAGAAATTGCTTTAAAATTAAAATTTCATCAATTTAGCAATTAAAAAAATACTTCTCACGAAGTAAAATTCTGAAACTGAACAATTTTAACTTAAGCAATCAGCTTTAATTAAACTTTGCGCAACTGAAATAATTAAATTACAGTTAAAAATTAAAACTTCGAAGAATTAGAACTTCACGAAAGAAATTTATTTTTTATCTCAAGAGAATAAAAAATGCATTTGCTAATCTAACTTAATCAGCAAGAAAATAAAAAAGAAGTGTATAATTTCAATTTGCAGTCAACAATTATTTTCTTTTCAGAACAAAGATAGCGTTTTTTTACGAATTTTTCAAACTATAAAAAGACCCTTGACTTAAATGTGATGCGTTTAAATCTTTAATTGCATTCAAAATAAAAAATTTAAAAACTTGTTTCCCCTGTTTAAAATTGAAATGCTTTATTGCATTTTAAGAATGGATGTGGGAAGCACGTGATTTTATTTCCTGTCTTATTTTCCTTACATTCCAAGACCTTAACTCAAGACAACAACAATCAGAGAATAAAAAGTTCTAACTTCTAAAAAATTTTAATTTTTAATTTTAAATATTGTAAAAAACTAAAGTAAATTGGTGCAATTCACTGTTTTTTTTAGTACTTGATACTTGCTCAACATCTCATTTTAAAAGATATTAATAAATTAAGCATTAATTTAACTCCTTTTTGTTTAAATGTTTTGATTCAGTTGGTTATGGCTCTTATTGAACTCGCATGCTTTATGGTTTATCTCACAAAGGTTTACTAATTAAATAGATAAATGAAATGTAATATTATAAATAAAAAAATTGAAAACTTTAAGATTTTATATTATGCTCCAAATGGGCATTTTTCTTAAAGTTTTGCGTGTTAACTTAATTATTAAATATCATGTTCTTCGCACTTAAACCATAAAATTCAACTCAACAGCAATATCACAAAATAGTTTCAAAATGAGAGCGTATCTTTCTGATACATAGCCTCGCGCGCTGGAGATAAAAATGTTTTTTTTTTTTTCCATACAGTGTTGTCGTTGCTCGCTTTGAACTCGTTGAGTTCCTTAATCAAAAATTCATAAATGCTTTACAAAATATGAAACAGATAAAAAAACAAATTCCAAATTTGAGCCTCCAGATTCCCATATTCGGGTGGAGACGTATGTTATACGTTCTGATTGTACACTGGTTATCATAAATTAAGGAAATATCACAAAAATAGCGATAACTCCCTCAAAAATAAGCCAAAACGTGTAAAATTTAAATATGTTGCGAAGTAAGAGCAGCTGAATAAAACTGCAATAGGCAAATTAGTGCCGCTGCACTCGGAATACGTCATCTGCGAGGAGCTAAAAGTCCATGTTCGAGAGCAAGTCCACATATTTCAATGTGACAGTAACATCAGAAATCTGAGATAGCCAATTCATAACAATGACCTCCAGGCATCATTTGCCTGCAGAACTGCGATAGAAAGCCATTGGGGACTAGAGGCAGGACAAAGTCAAACAGAAGTGGCCAGACGGCTAAATGTGAGTCCTCCTGTGGTTCATAGACTTTGGAGGCAGTTTCAAACCACAGATTCGCCATCTAAGGAGGATCAGACAAGGACGGCCAACTGCTACGACGAGCGCCGATGACCAATATTTGACATTATGTGCCCGCAGGAATAGAACCGCTACTCCGGTTCAATCCTCCCTTGCTGCAGCCACCGGAAGGTTCGTGTCAACTGTGCATAGAAGGCTTCACGAAGGTGGTCTGTAGGCGGGGCGACCAGCAATTTGTGTGCCGCTCACGTCACGCCATAGGAGGGACTGTTTTCAGGAGGCACTACAACATGTTCACTGGACGCCTGATCAATGGAGGGCTGTTCTCTTTACGGATGAGTCCAGGTTTAGTCTAGAAAGCGATAGTAGGCGTTATTTGATATGGAGAGAACCTGGAAACCGTTATCCTCCGTCAAACATCCGTGAAAGAGATGCATACGGAAGGGTCAATGTCTGTGTTTGGGGTAGCATCACTTTGGGTGGACGCACAGACCTCCATGTCTTTCCAAGGGGAACCGTGAATACTCAGGTTTATAGAGATGACATCTTTGATGCTTATGTGCACCCATATGCCGGGGCAATAGGTGATGCTTTCCTGTTACACGACGACAACGCAAAACCCCACAGGGCTCGCATCGTAAATGATTATCTTCAGCAAGAAACAATTATGCGCATGGAGTGGCCAGCTCGATCCCCGGACTTGAATCCTATCGAGCACTCGCTTCCTATGGAACTGATAGATCGCATAATTGAAAGCATCACACATCGCTGTATGTGCTGTACATATGTGCTTCTAGAGACTATCACATTCCATATTGAAGGTACTTTTCCTACAGCAAACTGACACCTTAGATTTGTTCATTTTATACATGTGCTAATTTCTATACTACTATAATTGTCTGGGAATTTCTTTTAATGTTATTTGATACCTTACTATGTGTTGTATATTGTGGGTAAGTTTTATAAAATTATACATGCAACTTTTTCAGTAATCGTGATTTTTGTGATTTTTTCTCAAAAGTAATCGAACTGCCTCAAAAGGATGCTCCAGAATTCATAGCATATTAACAAAATCAAGCTATAAGCAAACATTGGATAAACACATCACAAAGTTTTCGCTTGTCATTCTCCAATTCAAAAATTCACACTAATGCTACAGAATACATTTTTTAATACATAGTTTGATTGTACGAAAAAGTAGTGAAGGTGCTTAAGATCCGTTCTTCTATGAAGTATAAAATTACCATTTATTTTCAAACACAGAATGGATTTTATTGGAGGAAATAGAATAGAATCAATTTTGAGACTTCCAAACAGTATGCCTTAGTATACGATCTTTGCCGAATGCGTCGACTATGATAGTATGGCTTCAAGTGTTGCCAATAAATGTTATATACGGATGCTTGCAAGACGTTTTCCTCACTTACAGATGCTGAATGTGGATATGGATCACTTCCAAAAAGACTAAGACAAGGGAGACAATTAACGACATACATTTTCGCAGACATTAATAACTGGTTATGGTAACGTCTCATGACCGCTCTGGCTTGAATTTATATGCATTTTTTGTTAAGAGAATACCCTTAAGGGAAAGCTTATTTTTCAATTAAAAATAAACATATTAATTAAAAATAAAAAACTTTTAAAACAATTGTTTTAAAACTTTAAGTAAAACATGGTGCCTCCAAGTTTGGAATTTATAGTCCACAACTCAGCTACAGTCACCAATATTCGCTGTGAATGCTAGGTCTCATGCATAGTTCATCATCTTTGCTGAATTCACGCGCAAGGCAGTTCACGGCACTACTTCAAGTTCTAGTAAGAGCAGAAGCATATCACCTGTTGTGTACAATACTAACACTGAAGTATCGGCGTACTATTTGTGATAGAGCTTGATAGTTAAAAAACAACAGTTGCTGGCTTAGCATATGATTTTGTTAATATTCCATGAATTTTGCCTCATTCAAAATTATGCCACATTTTATACTGCAGGGTTTTCCTTATTTTACATAAATTTATTTTAAGCTGATACCCTTTTCTAAACTTCTCAACGTCCCTTCACATTCTCTCGCCAGAATGTAAATTTAAAGTTAAGTGAAGTGCTTATATAAATAGGTGAATCTCTGAGATTATTCAGAGCGTGTTTCGCTAGCTACGCGCACGTTTCGTTGTTACGCTAGTAAGACTTTTGGACATATCGGATTGATCATCACGGTGAGATTCTTGTGAGTCCACCTGGTAGGCGTAAATTAAGTGCTGTCTAGTACTATTTATTTTAGGTTTGACTTGAATTATTATTCTACGTTTTAGTTTCACTGCAAGTTGGACGGTGTTGTAACGCACGAAGACCGTGTTTTTCTGTTAACTGTTTGAATTAATTTAAAGGATTATTTTTCACCCTTCTTCTTGAGTCAGTAGTTTTCTTCAGGCCTATGCGAGAATTCGCCAAGTCATTTTAGGATCTACTCTAGTTTATGTGGAACAGGAGAGTAAGACTTTATAATACAAAGGTATTTTCCCCTGAAACGCTCTTTCGAAACCTCGTTTATATACATAAACTGAAATTTCAAAAAGCATGCGAAAATTGTTTATAACTTGTATATTAAAAGAAAATATATGTAATGATGGTCCTAACCCATGTTCATGAAAATGCAAGGCTGTCGTTGATTTTCATATAGTCGTTGATTTTCATAGCCTTCTTCTAGCGAATGCTGCAAGTGAGAAACGGTTTCGATTATACAGCAAGGGTCAACCACGTGCAGTGATGTAACATATAGCAATTTGTTCCCTACGAATCGAATGATAGGCATGTTTGATAGTGAACTGCTTATCATATGCTTTTTATCAATCAGATGTAATAAACTTATTGATATTCATAACATAATTCTCATTGTATATGGAGAGAATAGTATTTAACAAAAATGTAAACATTGGCAGCATGCACCTCTCCTTCAGAGATGAGAAAATTGTTTGAAAATGCAAGCTTCAAGTAGTCTCTAATAACTTGTATACGTGAAATCATAAAACAATTTGATAAATGCACAAAAATAGATCGCAAAATGAAAATCACAAGTGAAAAGTTATTTTCAAACAACATACACACCAAACAAACCTAGCATTCATCTGGAAGAAAACTAGTTTTATTACACATTGCAGTATTGCCTTTTGTCCTTCCCCGTTGATCACGAATCTGTTTATCTACTGTAAAGTGCAAATCTACATACGATAATGAAGAATTATTCTGTATGTTCTACGTCTTTGGTAAAGCACTTTAGCGCCCCATCACGCTTGCCTAAAACAAATCATAATTTTATTTTATAAATTCAGATTAGAAATAATAATATAACATTATATTTTATTTATTTCAGGCCGTTCCGCGTGTTGCTATTGTGGTAAGAAGCCAATATACGAGCCTCGTACATACCTTTCACCTGAATATGAATACCCGAGTAGGCATGAATGTTTGCATGCGTCTAGTACGGCCCAGACAGTACAGTAGTGTCTGAATTGCCTGGGTTCGAGTCCCTTAGAGACCATGGATGCTTATGTAGTATCCGTACGGTATGGGAGCTCTCAAAATACACGGCGAAACTAAAGTCTCAAAAGTTGTTGGTAGGAAAGAGGTGTGGGAGCCACTCCAAGCGCCACCTAGGAGTGGGTTTCTTCAAAACTGCGGCGGAAGATAGGTTTAGCACTATCTCAATCGTCTGTGATACTACAGAGGTTTTGGCCAAGCTTCTAACTGTGCTTATATGCGTATAACGTCATTTCCGCTTGTAGTCACTTAAAATATTGACCACTCGAAACTCTTCTTGAGATATGGTGGTAAGGGAAGAGTTTCAGAGAAGGCACCGTGTCCTGGAGATCATTGTATCAGTTCTCCGAGATATTCTTTTGAATATTCTCCGAGATATTCCGAGATATTCTCCGAGCGTCTCTTTTGATGCACACTTTTAAATGTTCTCGTGCATAAGAAAGTTAGGTGGCTGATGGATTAGGCCTTTCCCAAGGGATGGTTTACTAGCAAAGTTTGCGGCCATGAAAAAAGTAAATCAAGTAGAGAATGCAGATCAATTTAAGTTTTACTTTCTACAGACGATATTTGGATATATTTAACTGTATTATAATTAAGTTTTCATGAATAAATCTATTTCTTTAATGTTTCGTCTGAATAGCCCTTTCTTGGGTACCAATATACATAATGGTTTCAAAAAGAGAAGGGCGTTTCCAATTCTAGAAGAAGTATTCCAGCTTTCATTGTTTTCAGAAATTTAGGTATGTGTTTAGAAAACTCTGTGTTAAGAGATAGTGAAACATATCGAAGTCTTTGAAAGAGTACAGACAAAAGATATGGATTTAACATTACTTTATCATTTTTGCAAGAGATACAATGGTGTGAATATACGCTTTAGATTGACGGACTTGTATTGTTTGGCAGCTAAATGACTGAAGAAAGGATTCTTTTCCATCACGGAGTAAAACACTATTTTAATAATACAAAACCTTCCTTAGCTTTTTATCCTTTCCATCATCTCCGAAACCAGATGTAATCATAAATATTTCATGGAAACTTTGTTTGGATTTTTAAAAGCATATTTATTTTTTTTAATCCACTTTAGATAAAATTTAGACAAAATAGATTGATTCTTTTACTGCTGTCATTTAGGTGAATACGTACTTCATCAACGGTCACGAATATGTTTATATTTGGTCTGGTTACTAAATTATTTCATAAATACTTTCGTATATGACGCTATACATTCAGCTGAAATAAAACACAGTGAATATTACACTTTCAGAGCAAGTGTAAAAAAAAGGGGGGAATCTTATCAGTTGTGCTTGAAATGTATAGAGATTTTTCAGAATATATTGACGTTTTTAGTCTACTTTAAACCTATTAAAATTTATTTATATATTTAGTCTATTTTTAGTCTATTTTTAGACTTTAGTTCTTTAAATATTCACTAAAATGTGTATTTTCTGCTATGATTAGATACATTTTCCTTAAAGACAATGCTTAGCAATTTTCTCCATTCGTACGAATAATATTATTCATTTTAGCTATGTTATTTCTGTAATTTTTGCAACGGTTTTTAATTTCGCCATAGAAAGATTTATCTTTGAAATAGAAAAATGCTAGATATCTGTCTGCAACTTATATATATCTGGTATTGTTAGAGGAAATAATATTTAATTACAGATAAGGTTTCAAAATAATGAGTTGTTACAAAAATTTCTTTTGAAAGCTATCTTAAGAAACAGATTAAGTTTTTGAACCAGCAATTTTATATAGGTTAATACGACTTCTCAAAGCAAACTGGTCGTTAAATTCGTTTAACGACTTCTCAAAGCAAACTGGTCGTTAAACTCGTTTAACGACTTCTCAAAGCAAACTGGCTCGACTTTGAGTTAAACCGAACTCGAGATTTTATTTTCGGGGTTCAGACCCTTTAAAACTAGCCTTAAGACGCTACAATATTTATTAAAAAAAGAGACACTGTTCCTAAAACCAGCTTTGTACATTGAAAATATCGATTGTATAGCTGTTATAGCCACTTCCAAAAGCAAACTTAGCCAGTTTGCATTAAACTCAGAGAAGGTTTGATGTAGCCACTCTATGTATGCCCTGCGGATTGACTGTATTTTATTTTCATAGTTTATGCTCTTTAAAACTTGCGTTACAACGCTACAGTATTAAACAGAGAGATATTTCTCCTAAAGCTAGCGTTATTACTCACATGTTATCACAGAGTTTAAAAAGCATTCCCAGGATATCTTAAATAGTATAATCAGCCTTTATATTAGTAGAATTGTTCAAGTTCATTGGTAAGCCATGATCGCATTCATTATATTTCAAGACCTTTATTCTGCAGTCTTCGAAGATAATGTGTACACTGTGTCCACTGTGTGAACCGAAACTGGGAAAACATACACCATCAGACACACAACATAGTGTATTTGGTTGCTTGATATAATTAAGATAAAGCTCAAGGGACTGTTCGCTAAGGGAAGAGTACATTTCTAAAATTCGTGGAGCACTTTTTATGGAGAACAGACTCATCCTAGTATTTCACATGGGAAAAATAAAGACATATCCTGTCGGAATTCGAATACTCTTCGAACTATCACGTGTTCAGCTATCTTATCGCTTGGCTTCTGGCGAACCTATTGTACGATATTGGAGCTAAAATAAATGAATCCAAATATATATGTACATAATTGCATATATCGATGAAAGCCAAGTACTACAAGTAAGATATATACACAAAAGTTTTATTATTAAATGTACTAAAGAGAAATTTATCATTGTTTCCATAGAAATAATTTAATTTGAATTATTAAGTGTTTCTTAATGATTTTTAAAGATCCTTTTTCAGACAATTTTCAAATTATATTTCTACCTACTTAACATAAAAGTATTAATTCAATAAAATTCCTTGTTAAAATGTATGCATTACTGAAAATTCTATGTAAAAATGTTAAGCAGAACTTATTGAATGTACGCGGAAGTACAGACAATAAATTCTTAATTTATTTAAAGCAAAACATAAAAATTCCTTTAATGTCCCCAACTAATAGTAGATATTATTAATTCCATCTTTTGAGAGGGTTTTCTAATAAAATTTATGCAAGCGAAAAGATTACTCTAAGATAATAAAATTTCAATGGCTCTCTTATAGGAACACCATTTGATCCAGAAATAATGTTTCTAGTTGAAATCATAGAAGTAGAGAAACTCAGCAAATAAGTTTCGAAGAGGAAAGCTGTTTCTCTTTGAAATAAAGATTGGAGTTTTGTTTGCTCAGGAGCGACTAAGAGTATAACAAGAGACTTCCTTTGTCAAAGAAACACGAGTTTTAACGCCACTGGTGTAGACCAGCTCTGTCAGAGTTCGAGAAAGATTAAAGAGTTTAATTCCTTAATTAGTGTCTGAATGAAAAGACACTTTCAGAGGGGGATCTGCTCTTCTTGATGCATTACTACGTCCTTAGAGAATATAGAAAGTCTTCACATCTCTCTTCTTAGTGCATTATGCTGGTGGTAACAGCGGCAATGTTTCATTTACTGCAAATGAGTAGATCACCGTGTCCCATTACGACAGTAATAAGCTCTTTAGAGTTCTTCATATTGAGGCACTTAAATCGTAATTCCAGAATTTTTAAAGCTCAGTCACCATGAAAATATTGTGATCATTTGGAAAGATAAAAATATGGACATGCGTAATGAATAGAAATTTCATATCAGCATAAAATAAAACATTTTGTATTCTTTGATACAAGTTATACTATTCTTATTGCTAGCTAGAGTTAAAAAGGTGGAACAGTAATTTGAAGTGTTCAGTTCATAGTATAACACCGCAAAGAATTTGCTATTAAAGTTTCAAAAAATTAAATACTTAAATCCTTTCAATTAAAGAACTACATATTAGAATCCAAAACTTTTAAGAGTTTATCATTAATATTTCAAAAAGCTTTAAAAAAATCAAAATTTAAAAAAAATATAAGATTAAAAAGAAATAAGAATTTGAATCCCCGTACGCAGCTTCTAGTTTAATAATTGAAACAGTTTTATGCTATGCAGTTAGTATAGGCCTAGTTTAAGTATTAGTCTCTTGGAAATTATAGAGTCAGTTTGATATCCAGTTCATCCTGGACGGCACAATGATTATCAGAGACTGATGACTGATCCGGGTTTCAGAGTATGGGTTCAAGTAACGTTTAAGACTTGATTACTTCGCTGAATTTTTCTCCCATCTCAAGGGTGTAACATCCGTCCACTTCCTGAGGTGCACCTAGAAACCAGCTCTCTAGGGGAATGAGACGGTAATTACAGATGAATCTGGCTTTTTCTGAAAAATGAAAAATGATTGAGAAGCAAGTACCTACTCTACTCATTTGAATATATATAAATACAACAAAAGCATTGAAAATTAAAAGTTAAATTAAAAAGGAATCAAATAAATTTGTTTTATGCCTATTGTTTTTTTTTTCTTTATGTAAGATAAAAATACGTGAATCAAAGTTATAATTTAAACTAACACCTAATTCCCTTTAATTCTCCCTCTCTGTTCTAAAAATCGTAATATTTGCTCTGGATTGCATCCTTTTTAGATCATTCCATTTTGCATGTCCTGCACAACGTACGCTGATGACGTAATAATTGGGAACTGAAACTTTTAAACTCAAACGAAAACCTTTCTCTTCACATGCTTTCATATCAGATAACTATGTACTTCAGCTTCGCTCTCTACCCTGCTTGGACGTAATTTCGCTGTCTTGCTTGCTATCGCAATAATATCAAAATTGTAAATGTTCTGTGAATAGGCACGACTAGAGTGCTAAGTGAATTGTGGCCAGAAACATCAAATGGAAAATAAAAATGGAATTAAAACTGCCTCGACTGCCAAGTTTCTTAGATATTACGAACTCAACATATTAGCATTCTACGCAATCATAATACTTCCTTTCCAATATGGATCTACGTGCGCTTCAACAGTGCTTCGTCATTTTCCTTGCTAGTATTAAATTTTCTTGTCTCGATGTTCCTATATCAGTAATCAGTACTTCTAAAGTCTTTGCTATTATTGTTATTATTATTATTATATATAATATATATAATTTGAATTGTATCTCTCTATATATATGTATACGTGTTTAATAATTCCGGAAGCTTCGAAGCGGAATCAGCTTGCAATCGTCGTAGCTGACTGCGAAGGCTTAGAGATGAAGATAACAACCCAGAACTTGACGAATGTTCAGTCTTTATTTCCACGCATATAAAATCATCTCCATAAATATTTATCCAATCACAATGAAATCCGTGACATTTCCATGATTCAGTCATAATTCAATACGATAACTTGATATGTACATTGCTTCTTAAATATAAGACGCAGGCACTTTAGAAGGGAAAGTCAAGCGACGAGCTATTACCAAGGTAGAAGCTAGCAGAAAAAGTGACGTAATTAGCTGCCAGGGGTATTTATACCAAGTTTGATGTACAAGTACAGTTAATCTATGCTTACTTAGTAATGTCACATGACATAGAAAAATCTCGAATTTTGAGAACAGATGAATTCAGGCGAAGAGGACCAAATTTAGAATGTTAATTTTGAGGTCGCCAATTATTTTTTAAAGCAGCTATCGTATTTTGTTATATCTTACACACACACACACGCACACACACACACACACACATATATATATATATATAATGTTGTATGAACTTAAATCCATTTAGTGCGAATACAAGTTATTATTATTACTTGCGCAATTGCTGCAAAGTTAGTTAATAATAATTTATTTCCTAAACCGTATTGATTTTGCTTTCAAATTACTTCAAAACATCTTTCAAAATATAACTTACCAGTATGGATGCACACTTTTAAAATAATTCTACTTTAATTAAACTTAGGAGATAATATAATCAATTAATCAATACGGTTTAGGAAATAAATTATTATATATATATATATATATATATGCGTGTGTGTTATGCATATATATATATATATATATATATATATATATATGTATGCGTGTGTGTTATGTATGTATTTATATATATATATGTGTGCGTGTGTGTTATATACATATATGTGTGTGTGTGTACTCTACTAATTTTAGCAATAGTCCTTTTAATTACGAAATATAATTCAGCTACGCCCTCTTCAAAGAATCAGTACTGTATCATTTACATTTGCAATAATCCGCAGCCGCGTACAGCTCTTTTCCAATTACAATTCAGAGCCTGAACAAAAGATTTCCCCTCTTATTAATAAACTTTACTAAATACACACTTACTTTTTCTTCCTTCTCTTGCCTATCTATTACTGGTCTCGTAGCTTTGCTGCTTTCATCCATTGTTTAAAGATGTGATGAGCATGCATAAAATTGTAGGGCGCTTATAGCACCACAGTGTTACGTAAACCAAAAAGAGAAGTCTTAAGAAATGTCCAAGAAATTATTCGTAAAAATAATAAATTCATGTAATGATTATCACTTTAATTTTGCTTTCCGAAATTCCAATCATCTAACACGAAATCAGTATGTCTGCCATACTTATCACTATTCCGACAATAAATGAAAAGTTAATGGACGCCTTTCCTTACCCACAACTAAATCATCATATATATAAAATTAAAAAACACAAAGTAAAATGCAGTTCAGAACCTAATCCATTTGCGAGCTGATAGGAGGTAGTAATAATGCAAAATAACATATACATTATGCGTTTAAAATTTGTCCTATATATTCAATAAGGAACAAACCAAATGCAAAAACTAAAAACCAGAAGCACAGGGCAAACTACAAGAAAAATCGAAAACTAAAAATGAAATAAGAAATTTACATTTTTCTTTGAATCGTCATCAAGGAATTGGTGCAACAAAAGAAGTAAATAAATCTACCTGTTTCTGAAACTATAAAGGCACAACTTAAATTTAAAACTTGTCTTCTTTAGACTATTATAATAGTCTCAAAAGAAAACAAATAAATCCGTGCCTTTATTATCTTCTGCGTCAACATAATCTCTCTATGTAGGATTTTGACAAATTAAGACACGGCTTGGCGGAAGAAAAGCCGTTTTAAGTGACGAAGCTCTAAAGCATCAGCAAATGAAGAGAAGCATAATTTAAAAAATACAAGTCATACAATTTTAACCAAAATACTAATTTAAATAATTGCAAAATATGTATGTTTTGATACTGTTTTAGAGTTCTATTAAAATTTTCAGTTCAAAGGTTTTTTGTTTTAGAGTTCACATAATCATCTTTGCTCAGGGAAGGCTTTTTAAAGTTTTTCATACAATATCACAACATAAGCTAAATTATGACAGTAGTATATTTGGAAATGTTCGCGTACAAATCTACAAATGAAATTATAACTAGTCTGCTTTATACTTACTTTTTAGGAGTACAATAGCTTATGCAATAGTCCTTTTAATTAATAGTCCATATATCACTATTAATATCACCATGTGTTAAAAACTGCTAGGAATCTGCTAGCTTGAGAATTAGTGCCTTATATTCCAGTAAAAATTATATCACGTTCAGGAAAGATAAAAAGCTATGAAGTAAGAAATTATAAGCATGTAAGGCATCTTATTTAATTAAGCAACTTAACTTCTTTAATCTGTTTTCTGTTTTTTAATGGGAGGAACTCCTTTTACAGAACACATTAGAAGTCAGAATTATAGAAAAAAAATTAAAACGTGATTAAAAACTCATTTTGCACAATGGGAGTTTTTGTTAAACGAATTACACATAACTCGAAATTTTGTCACTCTCTGTTAAATTCACAAAACTAAATGATGAATTATCACGGAGGCGAAGGACACGCAATAATTGCATTCTAATTACTTATTTTTTACTGTACACATCTTTATTTTGTTTTCTTAATGAAAACAGGGGTTGTATTTTATTAAATATTTTAAAATGTATTGCACAGCTTTTTAATTTTAAATAGCACTCATTTCTCAAACTCGTACTGCTGCGTGTCAGTTACGCTTTTTCTAAATTTGTCCCTTATTTAGAATACATTCTTTTAACTTTGTGATAATTTCCTGAACTACTAGAGAAATGGATACTGATTAAATTACTTTCTGCCTCAGAATAGATACCATTTTTAGAAATCTTGAAATATTTTTAAGACTAACTCTATATTTGTGAAAAACATCAACTTTATTTTGGCATGGTATTTTGGCTGTTGCAATGTATCACTATCGAATATAACCAATTAACGTTACCTGGACAGAGATTAATGTAAATGTTTATATGCATCGATTCCAAAGTTTTCAAAGAGAATTTAATGCAGATTTAGGTAACACGTAGTTATCATGCGAACGTTTCCTTATTCGATATAAAAATTTAATTCTATAAATTGAAGATGTATTGTTTCAGTATGTCATATTTATTCTCAAAGTAATCAATTCTCCCTGGTAACTACCTTCCTTTTGTCAAAGTAGTACATCTAATCATTGTACATAGTATATATCTTTTATATGCTATTTAGTTACTCATATATCAGTTTTACAAATGGATAAATAAAAATTCGTTTTCAGTAGTAATGCAGTAATTTATTCAATGGATTTCTGAACTAATTTTGAAATCTTGCAAAGGATTTGACAGTGTTTTATCTGCAAGTGAAAATGTAGATATATGACTATTTTGTCTATGTATTTTTGTACAATTTTTTACCCTTTCATCTGTGATAGAAGACGAATAATAATGGTAAAGACACTGTAGACTGCGCTAAAGGGGGACAGTTCTATATCTACTAGGCCGATTGACGAAATTCAACTTGCTTTTTTCATGTCTCGAAAGCGCGACTTAGGATATGTATTAGATTTATATATAGCATTGTTCTAATATAGGTATTTTGACACAAAATCGGACTTTTTCTGAAAAGGCATGTCATGTGTTTTTTCATATTTCGATTCTAAGACCCAAATTATGCCAAAGCGCCAAATTTTGTAAAAATCGCACGTGTAGTTTTTAAAAAATTAGCTCTCAAAATGTTAACTGCTCCATGTTAATTTAATTTGATATGTATTTATTAATATCTCTTTTATTAAACTTACTTGATTTCTTCTTTCAGAATTCGAAATTTAGGTTCATTCAAAATAAAATTCGCCCTTTTTTATGACTTATTTTTAAAATTTCTATTTTAAAATATTTTTTATAAATTTTTTAAAATGATTTTGAATTATAAACTATAAAAGTTTCAGTGTCATCTTAAAGTAGATGTCTTTCTAAGCATATCGGCAAAAGATTACAGTTTTATATTTAAAATTTCCTAAGATATATGTGAACTTATATATTGCCGCGTTTTGAAGTTTGGCATATTTGTTATAAGCGATAATAACGCCACATGTGGTTTACGTACGTTGTTAAACTTATTTGAAAGTATGAACAATGACCTTTTTTCGGCTCGTTTACAATGAAAAAAAAAAAAAGGAATGGAAAATAGGTTGCTATAAATTAAGAAGTTGCCCTAGTGAATTATTCTTGGCACAAACTGAAAAATGTGCGCCAAGATAAATTTTTAAATTTCTCACCAAAGCAAAATTTAATACTAGGCATAATTTGAGTAGAAGAATCAAAATATAGAACACAAAATTGGTATGTTATTTCAGAAAAAGACCAATTTTATGTCAAAATACCAATGTTAGAACAATGCTATATATAAATTTAATATATATCTTAAGTCGTGCTTTCAAAACATGAAAAACGCTATTTAATTTCGATAGCCGGCTCAGGTGAATGGGAGATATAGAACTGCCAACCTTTTTTTTGTTGTGCAGTGTACCTCCTCTAATAATTATTCAACAATGTAAGAAATTTTCATGTTTGTATAAAAGAGTGTATATACGTTAGATCTACCTATTATGATTATTTTTTGTTTCTTTTTAAAATAGTACATGCCAAAGATATGGTGATTGAGAACTTTGTCACACAGGTACATATATTGTAACGTACTTTATCAGAGCGCTATCATTAAGGGGTTTCATAATTGCTTTCTTTTCCTAAAATTGCAAGTTATATATTGATTCTTTTACACTGATATTTAAAAAAATAATATAAATGAATAGTTCTAAATGAGTGAACAATAATTTAAACAATGTGTGAAAAAGCAGACCTGCTATTTAAAGGTTTTACTTAAATATTTCTTATCTTTAACATAAGCTTTACAGAATTAATGAAAATGAGAACTCATAAGAAAATGCATGTACTCATGCAAAGTTTGTTAATTCAGTAAATAGCCTTACAGTTGGCTAAGCGGATAAAGACTACTGTATTCAGGTAATTCCTTCCGGGTTCAATAGTAAGCGAAGGGCCTGGCTGCATGTTTCGTTTTTCTATTTTTCTCGTGTATTACGCTAACACTAGCTAGTTTCCTTTAGAAATTGCCCTTAGTGTTCGTGTGCTTTACCATATTAAAAATATCTGATGTTGATGTGGACATCACATGACTTCTTTGTACGGCCTGTTGAATTATACACATATTTTCCTGCACCTCATTTAAACTTATTTCCTCGCATTCAATCAATTCAGTTCTCACTCTGCAGCAAGTAAAATATTTGCAATTAAAATTAGATTTTCTAGGCAAAAACAAGGAATTCGGCCTACGTGGGGAAAGAAAAAGCTTTCGCCCACACAAATTGAAAGTTAACATTTGGTCCCACAGAGTTGAGCGGCACTGAGGATAGCGCGCCGACTTTATTCAATAACATTACTAGGATCTCTCAATGCATACAAATTCGCGCCACATAAGGCTTAGCTCCACATTTAAATTGTTGAGAATTTTACAGTGATTGCATGCAGATTAACTAAAAGTATAAAAACCATAAGCGGCACATAAGAGCAACGATTTTCAATCACGTTTAAAGCAGAAAATGCAAAATTTACTAACATACAAGAATGAAAAAAATGCAGCTCACCGAGTCGGGTAACAGAACACGTTCTGTGCAGCCGTTTGCAAGAAAAAATTGAGGTGCATATCTGGCCATTATATATGTCTCATATACAAAATTTAAATATTCTACGGCATGTTATGCGAGATACATACATACCTACATAGCGATCTTTTCGTGGCATCTGTGCATATGGTACAAAAATAGCTTCTGAATCCATTTTACCATCCGTTTTGGAAAAAAGATTCTTTATTCTGTCCGTATGTAGAGATGTGTATCAATAAAATCGTCCAGATCGATTCGAGGGAGGTCAAAATGAATAGTTTTGTTAAAATATGATACCCGAAACTTTTCGCTAATGCAATACTTTATTTACTTCAAACAAGGAAGTAACATTGAAAAAGAAACCAATTCGGTAAATAAATTAATTGCAGCTGAATTTAACCAGCATTGACTATTGCCCTCCTCTTATATTTGTAAGTACTATTTTCATTCATGTTTTAAGTAATTAAACTTATATTTCTTGATGCAAGTAAATAGGTAAGGAAAAATATACTATGTTATTATGCAAATCTCAAGTTTATTATCTATGTATATTACTGGAGATACTGGTATTGTCCCCAGCTTTGGGATAAACATTGAGTAATTTTCATTAAATTTTCTCCGTGAATTTGACAATGTTTTCTCAATCGTTTACATTAACAATACAAACTTTTCATGCATGCTCTGAAAATTCATTAAATGCTCAATGCGCTTAGCTTGCAGCTCAGGAAAACTAATTGATAAGATTTTCTTTAATATTTGACACATCATTGATCAATAAGCACATTATAAAGCACACAGATCAACTTATTCATAAAAGTAATTTTTAATATCTTTCGGAGTTTCTATTAAAATAATGCAACGTCGGAATGAAAATATTTCGACTGAAGTGTAAGAAAAGATTTTCAATATATTTACGCTCTCAATTTTAAATCACGAAGACAAGCAGCTCTATTTTGAAAACATAAATATAAGATGCTGTACAAGAACCAATTATTAAGTGTATTGCCTTTTTAATTATGGCGTAAAAAGACAGTAATTATATTCTGTTAAAAATTTAAAAGATATCTAAAAATATTAAGCTAAGAGTCAAGCCTTGAGTACATTCATATCAGTGATAAAATATCCTGTAAATATCACCTTATTTCATTTCCCACTTCTTTAATAACCTTCTATAACATTATTATTTTATTAGATTAAAAGCGAAAGCTTATGTGAATATAGTGGTGCGTTAAAAATGTCATTCTAAGGATCCTTGCATTTCCGTGTAAGGAGCTTTAGCTGTTTAATAATATTTTATTAAACATGTAATTAACATGTATTAACAGTAATTTATAGACTGCAGATAAATAAGCTTCCACTTCTCTATCAATATTAAAACATAAATAAAAAGTAATAACTCCAAATATATTATTAATAAACACATTTTCCTCCTCAAAAGGGATATATTAGTAACTTATATTTCTTCTAAAAGAGAGACATACAAGTAACTGATTCTTGTTTAATTTTTTCCCTCAAGGGAGACAGATTAGTAACTTATTTTTCTTCTAAAACTCCTGCCCGTTTTATTACGAACTTGATCAAATTTTTAGCAACGAGATGATTTACTGATGAAATGAAAATATCATTTTAATAAATTTATATTTACAGCAGTTATGACTCAAGTATTTACAGGAGCTATCAAACACAAATATCTCTACTGAAAGATCAACGGATTTTCGAAAGCCTGAGGGATTTAACTTATATATTCTTTTCAAACCTTTTGCACCCATTCAATGATTATTAGCCAAGCATTTAGTACCCAGCATATTATTCGATTATAAACATTTCGCAAAGGTACAACAAAGACTACAGGAAATTATTAAGTAGTAACAAAGAGATCTACTAAGTAGATAACAAAGAGATGCTTAACTTAACAACGTATTTTCTCCCTCCATTCTGCATGTCTTCGTAGTGTACCAGTAGCACACTCGGCGCATATTCGAGAGGTTCAAGTTCGAGTCCCGGCGAAGGCATCGCACATTTTGCACACCTCCTGCCTAAAGTAACCAAATGTCACTACAGTGGAGCCCGAACGAAAAGGTCGTGGATGATGATTCTTCACCACCAGGATTTGGCTATTGGTTCCCCTAATCTTCAGTCCTTTAAAAGGGGGAGTAGATATTTTCGCTCTCCTTTCGGCATGCCTTCGTGGTGTAACGGTAACACAGTCGTCGCGTATTCGAGAGGTCCAGATTCGAGTCCTGGTGAAGACATTGTTCATTTTTCACATCTCCTGCTACAAAATAACCGAAAGTCTCTACAAACGTAATAAGCTTATTAATTTCCAAATCTTATGTGGTTGTTTAGTGATGTTTAAGAATCAAATTATCTTTAGTAATGGAAATGTCAAAACTTGAGAAGGCAAATTGCCACACCAGGTAAATTTCACCGCTTTTGGCCTTTCTTGTACTTTTGATTAGATAAATTTGATACAAAAGTTTTCTTTTTAGCTGTACTTTAAAAAAAAAAGAATTTACCTTAATTTAGTCAAAAGTATTTATTCGTAGAATTAAAATTTCGCATGAATTACTAGATAGAATTGTGTTTAAATTGTGTAAAGTATTTTCATATATTCGCATTATTTTCTATAATTTATTTCATTATTACAAAGATTAAGATCGGGTTTTATTAATTTAGGTAACTATCTAAAACTGGAAAACTGAATAATGCAGACGTACTTTGCATTATTCCTGGCTTAATCTTTCTCAATAACGATTAATCAAACTAATTTAAACATAATGAGAAAAGTTTTTAATTTAAATAAAGTACGAAACATTATCCCAATTGAAGTGAAGTGAAAAAATACGTTTATCATTCTTGCTTAGTTAGTAATAATTTGATTGAACTTTTATTTAAGATTAGATTCAGGGAAAATGTCTCTTTGAACACAGTATCTCTAGCAAGGAAGGTAATAACATTGCAAATTAACATAATTAATCAAAGCAAGAGGTCACTTCTACGATAACAAGAAAAGCACCAAATAAATATTTTGATAAAGGAAAGAAGAGTTTCAACTTTGCAAAAAATGCATAGAAATTTATACTAATCTCCAGAATTCCTAGTTGAGATTCTTAAATATGTGATTTTATCATTTATATTGGAAAATATTGTGCAGAGAAGTCATGTTCGTTGCAACTTAATTATTATTTCGCGAAGAAATATTTGAAGTGTTTCGAATAGTTGATCAGAAAAGTATTTCAACACTAAACGCATATTTATATCCAATGCATGCAGATGCATAGTCGTGTACTTCGTTCAGTGAATTTATCTAAATGCAATACTGTCTGGGACGTTTGATATGTCTTAAGCAATCACTGACAGTTTGCAAATATTGGCAGTGTGTCTCCTTCTACATTAGGTTTCTGCGTGTTATTGTGTAATTAGTATAGTATTCTTGGACAAATTATTTTGCACATTACAATAAAACTACAGAGAAATGTTTCAGAAAATAACCTCAATTTATTTTTGGCTTCTTCTTCATATGTGCACTTATAATAATAAATGCAAATCTTCCACGTTTGGGTAATATTTTGAAAATATCGGCTTAAGTACATCTACATTTCTTCTTCTCTGAATAGAAAGAAAAAATATTTGAATGTTATCCGCAGTTTGAATATGTTATAACAAGAAATGTGTTTGGACGGCATGTCAGAGTTGTGCTAGTGCAGGCCATATTACGTATAGTGCATATTACATTGTTGGGAAACTGGAAACTTTACATATTACATTGTTGCGGAGTGCAGTGCTGAGGATGCGTAAAGTTCAATGTTATATAGTACCGCAGTAGAAGCCAAAAAGATATCTGTCTGCGTGTGTGAGTGAAGACCATGTGTCCTGCCGACGTTCTGGTTATCGATCTGGTCAATAGCCATAATTCTCTTCAGCGTCCTGCTGCGAACTGATATACGGAATCTTGATATCCAAAGGATCTGTCGAAAATTATGACGGAAATAAGAATCTAGCTGAATGTCCCCGACAGTTGTTTGGAATAACAATAGGATGCTGTCTTTCCTGGGTGCAACAAGGTATCTGATGACAGACCAATGAAGTTAATCATTCGTTATCTAGCTTCCATCTTCTTCATGTCACGCTTATTCCTCACATGTCATACGTTGACATATCCTGTCCATCGGTTTTATTATGCTCAAGAAAAACACCCATTAAAATGTATGTTTAACTTTTATGCTCTTTCGGTATGGAACCAAACACTACGCCGAAACACTCAACTTCATCATCACCAAATTAAAATTCAACAGCTGGGACTTACTAATTGTTTAAATTTCCGCCTCAATATAATGAGAAGCTATCCCTAGACAGCAGTCCGAGGGTCTCCCCCTATTTTTCTACCATAATCCTCCAGAAAGGATTTCTACCATAAATCCAATGCACATTTCACCGTGTATGAATACCCTCTTATGGGTATATCGCATGAATGCCCGTAAAGAAACGATGCAATTAAAAACATCTGTGGCTTTTCCAGGATTCGACTGGACGGCAAAGACCTACCTCAATAGAGTAATTAACACAGTTAAATAATAGTATTAAAAGTAGAACAATGAACTGTTTTAAGGATCTACGATTACTAATAACAGTTCTATGTTCTTAAACACTTATACCCTAACGTAATTATTGTTTACCTTTATGCAAGAAAATCTGATATTAACCGAACGTCATTAAAATTTATATTCTTGTTTCTTTTTTCTTCCCTTTATGAACGTTCTACTTTATACAACATTCCACCTTTTAAAATTATAATTCTTAGTGAAAAATAGAAAAAAATGCAACAAAAATTAATTTATCCAGTTTTAGTTTAATGCATTAAAAACAAATGTTGTTGTTTATCACAATATTCTCTGTAAACGGGCGAAAAAAGCCAAACATTTCTCCATAACGGCGAATTTTAAATCAAAATTATCAAGGAGAAATTTAAATAAATTAATTATAATCATTTTTTGTAATTTTTATAGTATTAATTTTATTACATATGGAAATTCTGTCAAAGTCCTAATATACAACTGCAGTATATGAACATCACGAAATTTTATTTTAATCACTTATAAACACGAATATTAGAACAACTACAGTTGCATATACAACTACAATATATGAAGGTCCTTAAAATTTTATTTTAACCACTTATGATCAAGAATATTAGGATTGTACATAACTCTACGTCTAAACTCAAGGTTGTTATGTTACTAATTTTAAATATTAGGACAGTAAAAAGGTATGTTTCACTTTCGTTAGTTGTAACTAAAACCCCCTACAACATAAATTTTGCAAAATGAAAAGTATTGTTGAGTGCGTACGGGTTCTCAATAGATGAAAAGTATTGTTGAGTGCGTTCTCAATAGATGAAAAGTATTGTTGAGTGCGTTCTCAATAGATGAAAAGTATTGTTGAGTGCGTGATGAAAAGTATTGTTCTCAATAGATGAAAAGTATTGTTGAGTGCGTACGGGTTCTCAATAGATGAAAAGTATTGTTGAGTGTACATAGGTCCGATGATACGTTGATATATTTTTTTTTGTTTTTGTTTTTATCAAAAGGAATTTTTTTATCAAAAGATACAAGCAAAGAGTGTAAAGCACCTGTAAAAATAATCGTACACAATATCGCAGCGTACAATCACTAGTTGCATTTTAAGCTGTTTAAAACGTTATAATGCAAAGAGCATCTAAAATGCGAAGATTTCAATACTCCGAAGTTACTCGGAGCTAACAATTCACAACAACTACTGAGACCAGATGCTCACGCCGGCGTTATATAGTTTTCATCCGACCGCCGAGATACTTCTAGAACTTTCTGCTTCTCGAAATTGCTGTAAGGCATATGAGGGCCGCAATATGGATACAGCTGCACAGAACATCAATTACAGTTATTCAGTTACTGTACCAATTACGGTGATACAGGGACAGAACTCAAAATGTCACCAAGTTTGGCAACTTTTAGCGATTTCTCGCAAAACTTGGCGATAAAAATTAGTCCCTAAACCCGTTCCCAGCTAGACGATATCTGGCCAAATTAGCGAGATACCCATTTACCCAATGTTAAATACACTTGCCCCTGTATTTTTACTTTTCTTGCAAGCATCGTTTCTTTAGATACAAAAGAAATACAACGATTTCACATATAATTTCACTGAAATGATCTTTCTGTGTAAAACATTCGTTACAGATTTTAAATGAAATCTTCATTTTTATTCGTGGTAGTTCTTTAATCCTTTTACCGTCCTCTCCTGTCCGCGAAAATTTCCCCCCAGCGGCTTCTGTTTTTCATAGTAATGTTCTTTTCTCTGTACATCATAACTTTCCATACATGACTTTCGTAGTGGATGAATGTCAATGAATATTAAGTAAAATTAGAAGGAAATAAAGCATGATGGAAAAATAATAATATCTCTGTTTTTCTCTAACAGCAGGATAATTTGATAACACCTGATCCAGGCGGTCCACTCGTCCCATTTTGTTGTTGTAATCTTTTAGCAATTATTGGCTTTTTACAATTCTTTTCTGTGTTCTAACCTCAATAATTGAGTTATTATGGACTGTATTTATCGAACGTACATCCTTCTTGTCTTTCCAATTCACAACCTCATTTTTTCTCTTTTTCTGCTGAGTAGACTTTGAAGCCATCTCTCACTGTCTTGTACCTTATGTAAAAAGGCGAGAATATTCATAAAACTCCGGGAAAATTCAATTAGAAATAGAATGCCTGATAACTGCTGCCCTATAGTATGTATTAGAACAAACAAAAATAAAAACTCAAACGAGTAAGCATTTAGAAAGCGTTTTAAACGTTTAAAAGTTTCAAAATGTAGAAGAACGCTTGAAGCGCGTTCCGGCCGCCCTGCGGAAGTTTCACTTGAACGCGCTAGACACGTTACGGACGACAAAGCAGTTAAGTCACCTATTTAATTTGATTATGTTCGCTCTCTATCCTAAAAATAAAAACATGCTTATGACAAATCTTCCTGAATTGCGTCATTTCAAAATTAACCCCATCAAGCAGCTCTGATAAGCCCCATAGCTCATGTATTTATATGAACTAAATTCTGTTAAGCAATAATAATATTAAATTCACGAGCAATCAGTATTTGATCCTATGTGTTTCTTCTGTCCTGCTAGGATGCAGTTTCTAACTTCTGTTTCTTACTTCAAGTTGTAAGGATCTTAAGTTTTACTAACGTTTATTTTATTTTAAATCTTTACTATCACTTCTTATTTTCTACTTCCGGCCAGAATTATAAGCGTGAAGGTTTTTATGCAAAGTTTGTCTGGCGAACGCCAAGTATTTAAGTGTGGCCTTTTTGCCAAGCGAAAGAGAGGAAGCAGTAAGTCAACGCAGGCCGCTTACCTTAGAAGTTACGCAGTTGCTGTTCGCCTTCCAGGCCAGAGGTTTTAATCCTCTTGATAAATTAAACGTATTGTAGTGTTCACAGTCTCTGTGCTACATACGCTTCCTGTTATTATAAAGCCAATCTTCCACGTGTATTATTCTAAAGTTAAATTAGAGTTTAGTTTTATTTTTATACTTTTTTACGTTAGACCCCGAGTGGAGGGTCAGTGTATTCCGAAGTACGGAAGTTATTGTATATAGAGAACAAATAAAGGGTTTTGTATACCCTTCGTCTGTATCCTGTCTACTTACCACAATTAGTGAACATAGCTTTAGTAAGCTCTCTGTTCCGAGTCAGGTCCTTGTATGTTCCCGAAGAAGGTTAGAAGGAACATTGAACCTGATAAAGTGTATTATAAAAACAGAAAAGTTCAAATGTAACTACTAAAGATCAGAGGTCATTCCTGCTCTGGTTTAGCTGCTTATATCTGCTTTAAAAAGGTTTGGCAAAAGTAAAATTTTTTTCAACCATTTATGACTGCAGCCATAACGGAGCCTTATTTATGCATCTGCTACATCTCTTCTACGTAATCCATATCAAAATTTATATTTATGTAATTTAAAATTAAGCCACATCAAGACAAATTCAAATCTCATATTCAGTTTGGCAAATTAATAAAAAGGATTAAATATTAAAAAATGACAAAAATGCAAAAGATGCAAACTACTCTACAAATTGACACAAGTGAAAAAAGCTGTAAAACGTAAATAATCCTGTTATAAATTGAAGTTATTTCAAAACAAAAATTGATCAAGAGAAGTTCCAAAATTGACAAATAAAGCACACTAATTCAAAGATGAAAGTCAAATAAATAATCACTTTTTTAACCTTCATTTGTTTATAGTTTCCTGTATATTTAAATGCAGGCCAAGTGCTTTTTTAATCACAGCCAATTCGGTAGGACTATTAATTACGCAAATAAATTTATTTTTGTCTGTTTAGAATATTTTATCTAAATCTTAAATTTCTAAATTGTGTATTTGTTAGCTTAGAAGCAATTATTTTCTTTTACATTCCTCGAACACCAGCACTCTGATGAAGATATGCGAAGGAAATGAAAAATGTGTTTGTTTTTATTTTCGAAATTTCAGAAATAATTTTTTTGAAATTTGAGTTCTGAAATCATAAATGTTTCGAGTTTCGTTTTTACACAGCTTTGGTTTATCTCGTAATTTTGGATTCCGGTTTCGTTTTTGTTTTTAAATTATGAGTTAAATTTACCTCAGCGTAATTTAATTTTTTAACATTTCACTAGTATTAGATTGCACAGTGTTTATTTGACCTTCTTGCAATTCCACATTTTCTTCTTTTAATGATATTTAGATTTGATTTTAGTTTAATTTTACATTATCATCATTAAATTAGTGCGGCTTTCAGTGCGTGATTTATTTGCTGTTTTATTTGAACTTAATTTTTATATTTTCTTATTTCTTTGAATTTAATAATAATAATATATATATATATATATATATATATAAAGTGAAAATAAAAAAAATATAAATTAAATATAAATAATAAAATAATGAAGAAAATTCTTCCAACGATAGCGATGGAGCTTATTTTTCTGGCTTTGATATGCATGTGAAGTCATTATTTTACAAAGTTTTCTTCTGTGTATGATGATTAATTTTGGTTTATTTCATTTTTATTGTCGGATGACTTCGAAATACTAAAAACTTAACCGCTCAACCATTACTGGGCGCATTGATGAATGACAGAATTTTAAATCTAAAAAAAATGTTTAAAACAAACCTAAAACGAATTTTTAAACATTCCCTTTTAGGTGCTGTATTACAATCGCAGATATAAAGTGAAAAGATGGAAGCTCGAGATAAAATTCTACTTTATTTCGAAAGTTGTTGCCACTGCTCTCTTTCAAATCCTAGAGTTGGATAATAAAAAATTTTTTAAGTTTTACAATGAAATAAAAATAGCATTGTCAAACATTAAATATATTATTTCTGATTCCAAAAATTCGTGGTAAGCCATTTTAACTGCGTACGACTTTAATCAGCCAAGATATTAATTAAAAACTCAGAAAACATTAATTTTCGCACTCATTTTTCCGAGTGGCTACAGTTTTTCGCGCAATAAAAAGAAAATTATTTCGATAAGTGTTGCTACTGCTCGCTTTCAAACTGTACAATTTTGTTAAAGAAAAATTTGTTAAGTTTTTCAAAATCTAGCTATATATAACGGGTGGCGATAATTAAACTGACAGTGCTCACAGTGTTCTATAGAGCGATCTATTTGCGAGAATGACGCCACATTTTGTAGGAAGATTAAACAAGACGGGAGACGAAGGATTCCGCGAAAAAAAAATTAGTTCCAAAAGTCACCGCTAGGGGAATATTTGGCGCTGTGTTATAGAAAATAGAGTGTTAAAAAATGCAAATCAATACAGGAATTACTTTTTTTTTTTTTTTTTGCATTCAAATGAGGTTCAACAACAGCAGAAAGTAACATGTCTGCAGGAATCTGCCGTACAGTCCGTGATATGTTATCCTTCAACGTAGCCAGGTCCTGGACCACTCTTTGATAGACCTTGGACTTAAGGCAATCCCATAGCCAGAAGTCGCATGGGGTCGAGGTGGCCATGCAGTTGGAAAGTAGTGGTTAATGACTTTTTCTGTTGTGAATTTCTGTCGTAGCATCTCTTGCACCGGTACAGCAACGTGTGGAATGGCTCCATCTTGCATGAAAAGGATTTACCCCAGGCTCATAGAAGAATGGACCTACGATAAATTCCGCTGTGAACCCACACCAAGCAGTTACCTTTGGTGAATGTAAGGGATTGCTGTGACTGCATGTGGTGATTTGTCATCCCAAGTTCGGCAGTTCTGGGTATTCACAGTTCCATTCAGGTAAAAGTGGGCCTCGTCTCCGCATCATTCATCGCGGCCAAGCATCATCCACCTCCATTCTGGCAAGAAAGGTGAGAGCAAAAGACAATCGCTTATAATGGTCGGGGTACAGTACACGGCTGATCTTGTACGGACAGAAGTTGATAATCTTTCGTAAGATTTTCCATACTGTACTGAAAGGCATATCCATATTCCATAAGGCATATCCATAATAAAAGGTAATTTTATTCCGTATTAATTTGCATTTGTTAACACTCTATTTTCTATTACACAACGCCAAATATTCCCCTAGCGGTGACTTTAGGAAATATTTTTTTTTCGCGGAATCCTTCGTCCTCCGTCTTGTTTAATCTTCCTACAAAATGTGGCGTCATTCTCGCAAATAGATCGCGCTACAGAACACTGTGAGCACTGTCAGTTTAATTATGGCCACTCGAAAAGAAGAATGTCTGTTTTGTGTGTTTGTTCGCGTTATTGATTTCTGATTAGTTATGATCAATTTTTGCAACATTTAAATGACTAAAATAGAATATAAATGAAATATTGCATGGAATTTGAGCTTTTACGAGCCTTTGATTAGAAAGATGAAAATCATTAAAAACTGCGTGCCATTGTTTGCTGATATAATGAGAGAGAATTAGTTTATTTTCCTATCGAATTTCTTTATATGGGTTCCATATCGCATCAGACTGAAAAATGTCGTATCGTACTATGAATCGTACTTTTTGCATTGTTATTAGAGAAGGATTATAGCGGTACCGGTTTTTCTGTTGTTAGACGCATTACTCTCAATCTAACTTAACTGCCATTGGGTACTTCTTTAATATGAAATAAAATTAGCATTTCCAAGCATTATATATGTTATTATTATTTAAGCTGATGTTCTGACGTTGAAGAAAACATGCTATTCCATCTGATGTCATTGTATATCGAAACGTTTTCATTAATGTCAGCATTTTAAATAAATAACCACTGTTGGCAACTGTTGTGTTTCAGATTAAGATAACTGACACGGTATGTTATTACCACGCTAATTCTTTTATTGAGAAAAACGTGTTATATTACTTTAAATCATGACGTCGTACATATAGGTATTAACCCGAAAGGTTTTGTTTCCCGGTTTGGCAACACAAAATTATTTATGAATTTATTGTTGCTTGAAAAGACTGAACTGATTTCATTCATATTGAAATATTTTTATACTTTTTCTTTTTATGTGTACATAGAATGTATTTAAATTGTGCTGTGGCCACAGGCCGCTCATCTGGGGGAGTGCTTGCCCGCTAGTTTTTAAATAAAATCTAATATATTGTTCTCAATCATGACTGTAAAAGCATTGTATATGCATATACGAGTTTTAAATATCATATCTGAGAAGTTTTGGTTATACCATAGCATATTTTTTTATGAAATCGGTTCAGAGCTTTGAAAAAAAGATCAGTTTTATAAATTTTAGCCAAAATGAAGTATGGTGCTCCCATTGATATAAAAGCCTTTAATGCTAGACTTTGAAAGCTTTGTCTTATATTTCCATACAGTTTTCCATTAAAAGTCTGCTAAATTAGTTTGTTAAGTAAAATACCTTTCCGATTGTCCAGTTTTGCCCAACATTTAATCAACTCTTCATAAAAATGCTGAAAAATTAAACGCGGAAAATATAAAAGTTTGGAAATTGGATAAGAGTTATCGTGGACGAATATTGTCACTCACATATAGACACACAGTACAGACAGCCATCATTGTAAAAATAGTCGAATCGTGCTGTGGGGAAACTTGTAGGATTCTCCACTGTATAATTCTCAGTTAAACGTTAAAAGTGAAGAATTTTAAGAACTAGTAAGCGATTAATCGCTTGAGTTCGTGAGACAATAAGTAAACTTGGAAAGGGTTAAAAGACCCTTTATTATTCAAATAAGATTTAACAGAACTCCGTCTTGGAGTTGTACAATAAAGCCGACACTTAGGCTTGAATTTAAGAGACTAAGAATCAAACACATCTAATCTTAACTAAAGAGATATAGCCGAAGCTATCAAGATTCTAACAGAGTTAGCCCCTTAATGCTAATTGACTGCGAAGCTATCAAGGTCCTGAAGTACAGCCGAGCGTAATAATAGCTTACGAGAGAATAGCCTAAAAAGGCGGACGCGTGCAGCCAAAATATCTGGTATCTCTCACACTAAGACAATAGAACTTCGCGCCCCTAAAAGCACCAGTTTCCTATTTAAAAAAGATTACCAAACACAAAATGTTAGAAATTTGGCAACAGAGATGGAACAACTCCACCAGAGGCCGCAGAACCTTTCGCTTCTTCCCAAAGTTGGTCTGAATCTGGTCACTAGTAGTGCTCATCTTACACATTTCTTTACTGGACACGGAACATTTCCAAGCTATTTACGGCGCTTCAGATTAGCTACTTCAGACAGTTGTAGATGTGGAACACTAGGTGATCCGGATCACTTTGCTTTCGAATGCTCTCTCACGATACCATTTCATTTAAAATAACCCTCTGAAGCACACTGGTCCGGATGGTCAGACACCCTCAAGAGAAGTAAGCTCGCATTTAATCAGATTCATCGAGTAATGGACATTTGTGCTCGGGAATTCTGTTGAACAGAAGCGGTGTCAACAGCAGCTACAGACAATTCTATACCAACAACTATAGAAGATCAGTAGCTTTCATAATTCTTACCTTACAAATTTGGTATCTTACTATATACGATAATATTCAACTACTGAAATTAGGACAATTTCAGAGACTAATGGCATGCCATTGTACCTATGTTACGTATATGCATGACAGCCATGTTTAGTGCGGTACATGAATAACTTTGCTGGAACATGTTACCTCCTAGATGCAGATTACCACAATCAATGTCTGTCTATTTGTACTTCAGTGTTGCTTCTATTCATTATTAATCTTTAAATTTTATTGTGTTTACTTAATTTTTGTATTGTATTATGTGTATTTCAATTTACATATTGTCTTAGTGTATTGACCTGTTAGGTAGTAAGTGCGTTGTGTTATGTTTTCAAATTAAGTTTGCGGTATAATAGTAAATACATATATAGAGTTCTCGGCTAGTACCATGAAATATTGTGTGCAAATGTTTTGTAACAGTTTCTAGTATTGTGCAAAATGCAACAGTTTCTAACAAATACTCGTGGCCACAGAACCAACTTTCTGATAAGCACATTAAATATTGATTGTTATTTTGTAGTATTCGCCATTTTATTTCAGTGTATGTACAGTATTCCATTAAGTATCTCGTATATTTTTTTTCTATTAATGTGGAGTGTAACAGTAGTGTAATAGTTTAGGGTCGTATAACGATAAGTAAGTGTGATGTATAATAGTAGTATTGAACCAGATTTTCTTGGTTGTAGAACTTTGTAAATATGTATTGGAATGTTTTGCTGGATTTAATGTTTTGAAATGACTCGTATTTTAACTCTGCTACAATATATTATATTCCTAAATTCATTGTGACTGTTTTCAAAGGTTATTGTCTAGTGTTCTTTTGATTAGTTTTAGCGTTACAGTACAGCATCACGTACATAATTGTCTACTTTTCTGATACGAGCAGTGTATACGTTGTGTTTTATTTGTAGTATCAGCTTTACTATGTCAGTGTGTACTTTTCTGATACCAGCAGTGTATATGGTGTGTTTTATTTGTAATATCAGTTTTACTATGTTAGTGTTGTTGTTCAGTATTATACACTGACTACCAATAAGTATTTGTACACCTGTGATAGAAAAGAAAAACTAACTTTATTCAAAATCAATAGTTGGTAGAGCCTCTACGAGAGGTATTTACAGCGTCGATCCTCCGGGGCATACTTTCCACAAGTCTTTGTATGACAGCTAGTGGTATTTCTTCCACTCGGCTTGGAGAAGACATATAAATTCCTTCACCGACTTTGCACGGGTAGTACATCCCTGAATTCGGCGATGCAACTCGTCCCAGAGGTTCTCGATAGGGTTAAGGTCTGGACTCTGGGCACGCCAGTCCATTCGATGAACTCCATTGGCACCATACCAAGCCTTGGTTAACGTCAAAACATGACAACTGGCATTGTCGTAGTGAAAGTAACAGGGGTCCAACCCGTAAAACTGCCACAACGTAGGAAGCACATTGTCATCCAAAATAGTGCAGTAGGCATCGGAGTTGAGCTTACCATGAATGGAGACCAAGGGTCCCAGCCCATACCAAGAGAAACACCCCCAGACCATAATTTCACCTTCGCCGAACTTGACTGTTGGCACAATGCATTCTGGCAGGAGACGTTCTCCAGGTAGACGCCAGACCCAGACCCTGCCATCCGAACGGTAAAGGGTGAACCTTGATTCGTCACTCCAGAAAACCCGTTTCCACTGATCTACGGTCCAATTTCGATGTGCTTTGCACCACATTAACCGAGCAGCACGGTTGGACTTCGTGATCAAAGGCTTATGGGCAGCAGCACGATCATGAAAACCAAGCAGATGTGCTTCCTTACGGATGGTATTCATTGAAACAATACTCACGGATGCCTGTTGAAACTCCTCGCGGATGAGGGCTATCGGTTGGGTGCGGTTCTTCCGAATTTCTTTGAACAGCACTCGTCGGTCTCTATCTCCCAGTTTCGTTGGTCTGCCGACTCGGGGCACATTCCGACAATCACCCCTCACCTTCCACTTCTTAATCACATAGGCCACTGTCGATATTGGGTACTTCAGATCGCTAGATATGTCCCTTAAGAATCGGCCACATTTGTGATACCCGATAATTATACCTTTCTCGAAATCAGAGAGCTCCGAACTGCGAGGCATCTTGCATGCGACTAAAGCCGATGCTGTTTCCTACACGATATATATCGGCGGAGTCCGTGGCGTACCTTGGGACCGCAGATATCGTCATTTGCATAGGTGTCCAAATACTTATTGGTAGTCAGTGTAGTAATATATTGCGTAATATGTTTTTTTCATTAGTAATGTGCTGAATTATAGTAAGTGTATAAGTAGTGTGATGTATAACTGCAGGCTTGAAATTCAATTGTTAGTCTTAAATTTTACTGTGTTTGTTTTACCTTTACCAATTTTGTATCAATGCAGCTTTGTACTTCTAAGTATTTTATTTTTAATCTATGCTATCAGGAATGTCATATGTATTCAATGTAGTCCTTTGTATTCCCTATCTTTTTTTTCTTTAAATTTAGACTTAGTAAATGTCTGCAGGGGGGACATCACACTGCAAGAGCTTGTTCCCGGTCAGTAGTCCTCCTTAGCAGTGTAAAAGTAAAAAAAAGTAGAACTTCGCTGTTAAATACCGCTCTTCCTCATTAGCATTCAGACGTGATTCTAAAACAACGTTTTGAAAGTGATTGAGTTGAAATTAAGAAGCGATAGGAAAGGGAGCTTAACTCAGAATTTAACTGTTAATAAGATTAACATAATTCTTACAACCTAATTCGTGCTTATTTATTAAAACTCAGTATCGAACTTTTGGAACGAAAATATTACCTTCTTTAATTATGTTAACTTACATTAGCAGGACGAAATAATGGTATTAGCATGTTCTTTTGTTCCGCAACATGCATGCTGTTTTGTTCTGAAAAGAAAATTAGTCATAAATTTCCTTACATGACATAAATGAAATTGCAGTACGAAATCTTAGATGATGAGTATTCAGAAACTTGCAGACCAAGAAAACTAATATCTTAGATTCAAGAGCCATATGTATTAATTATGGGCATCATGCAAGTGGAGACGAAACGGTAGATGATTGCTGTTTACGATGACATTCTTTATTTTTCTTCTATCGTAATTTAGCAGAATAAATGTTATTCGCAATTTACTCTGCTTTAATTGCCTAAACTATAATAGCACATAATTAAAATAGCAAATGTCTTGCTACTTAATTCCGAATGCTTTCTTAATGTCTTAAACCATATTTTAAAGGTAACATGGCTTATTACAATGTTTAAGAATTCATTCCAACTAACGTACGCCACTACTTCACTACATAGATTAATGGCTGAATTCTGAAAAACAACTTTTGCTTCTCTTTATTACTAATTTAAAACATACGGAGTATTTCTAAATCATGCGATTTCATATTTATTAACTAATTACAGGGTAGAAGAATATTTACTTCTTGAATAATTTTTAAAGGGAAAAGGAAAGATAAATTTCTCGAGACGGTATCCATCTCCCCCGCCAAGCAAACGGATATCCGAAATAGATTAGTAATGCGGTTTCCCATTATTTTCGTTATACATGTTGTTACCATCACCGAAAAGTGTAAAACGTTTCCTAATGATAGTAACAATTTTCGAAGTTAGATGAAGCATTCAAATGATAATTGAAATAAAGAAAAAGAATGAATAAGAACACTTAATTTTTCTAAAAGCATAGTAAATGATAATATTTTAATACTTCTAAAGAATAAAAAGCAAATTAAATTGCTTTCTATTGTGTAACAAAAGCAAAAAATCTTAAAGTAATTGCTGCTTTGCATGCATTATTTTTTCAGCAATAGGACACTACACAATTATAATGGATAACTACTGAGGTAGTTACAATATTTTCTCTCCCGCGAAAAAGATATTAAAAACAAATTATGTTTTTTAAATTATACGATTTAATTGATATTTGTTTAGCAGGTTGCTTTTAATATTTGTTTTCTACTTTGATCTGGATACGCCCAATGATAAGACATTTTATAATCATTTTATTACCTTTTATATATATAAATGAGGGTCACTCTGAAACTTTTCAGATACACATGAGTTTCTAAGGTTATACTTACGAAATTCTAGGAGTGTCTCCTCCAGCATCAATGCACGTCTATAGGTGAATTTTCCAAAGATTAAATGGCTCAAGCCATTCATTTCTTGGAATCGATGAAAAAAATGTATTTATATCCTCATCTTCAGAATAATGAAAACGATATCTACGTAAGTGTCTTTTAAATTAAAAAATTACAAAATCACTCATAGCTATAGCGAGTGAATAGGAGGGATGTTCTATCACTTTGATGAGTTTTCCTTCAAGGAACTGACTGAACTATCAATCTTGTTGAATGAAAACAGTCACTGTCATGTTGGTGCATGAGTCCTCTAACATTCACTTCTCGAAAATTTTCGGGTAAAGACTTCATGATGTACCAGTTAATTGTGACTGTCTTCTGTCCTTCCAACTTGATGGCTTTGACCAGTCCAGTACCCTTATGAAGAAAACTGCATATGCTACATTTTTCATGGCACGTTGTCTTTTCACCATTGTGGCATGGAATTACTTTCAAAGACCCATACTTTACTTTCTTGACGTGTTGGAACGACAGAATATTGTATGTATGTTTCACCATCAGACACGGTTAAAGAAATAATGCGGTGGCCATCATCTTTAAGTAATTTAAGGGTTTCTTTTCTGATTATGACACGCTCCTCTTTTTGGTGCTCAATTAAATTATGAGGAATCCAATGACAAACTAATTTTTCCATATGCAGTTCTTCATGAATACTTTTACAGCAGCAGATTCACTGTTAAGTTCCCTCTGTATCATTTTGGTGGTGCACCGATTATCATAGCTTAACATTTGCCTCATTACAGCAACATTATCCGGAATTACTGCTAATAACGGCCTTCTGTGTGTTCTTCATCCTGAAGAGGAGTCGCGACCTATGTGAAGTTTTATAAACCATCCGAATACAGTAGCAGGAGAGGGATCTTCATTTGTAGATGCTAATTGTAGACATCGAATGACTTGATTTCGTCCCAATTTAAAATGATAGCAAATCGTAGCGTGAAGTTTTCGCGCCAATTCCATATTTCCTTCTGTTAAAAATTTATTCTATGCTAAAGTACTTGCAATTGGCCGATCAAAAATCGTCTGCTAGGTTAAAATAGCTCATATTTTCAAACCTAACCGTTAATGTTTTTCTGCCGCCTGATTCACACCATGGGGGAGGTAGTCCCTAAAATGCAAATAGTAGTTGTTCAATTCAGCATTCGTTGCAAAGTTTCCAATACTGAGGATTATTTGACCTTTAATTATTCCTCGATTTTATGTTCTCCATTTTTACCAAGCAGGGGCCCTCTCGCAGTTCGCCGTTTGATTTCTGATCCCACATTGTATGGTGAACGTTGTTTTCTGTGAAAAATGATGTCCCGCCTTATATTTGTGACTATTAGTTTTCATAGATACGTATTAATTGTATTCTAACCATTATACTCCCAAATATGAATATACTGAGGAAGATAGCTTAAACATCGGAAAGTTATGAAATAAAACAAACAATCTGTGAGAATTATTTCAAAAATGTTTCCCCGTTAATCCCAGTATTTATATTCAGTTTTACTTTCTCACACCTCTTGGTTCAATGCACTTAGCTATTTTATGTGCAGAGTTGGGTACAGATAGTTGACAGCACTTGGTGTGAGAGAATAGACGAAAATTTAAGATGCTAAGACAGTTGTGAATACGTATTCATATCAGCAAAACATTTTAAAACTGCTTAATCTAATAAAAAAGTTTCATTTGTAAAGAATGAAGACCACTTTTAAAATATAATAGTAGATTGGTGTTTAAATGCTTACAACAACAGTAAAGAAAGAAATCTGATTAATATCTTACCTTAAAATGTAAACAATTTGTAGAAGGCAAAGAAAGACTATTACATTCTTTTGACAAAATTAAAATAAATTTGATTGAGAAGGTATTATATTAAATGATTTACATACAATGCTAACCATAATACCAGCATTCATAGAAAGACAAAATATGACCTTTTAAATTTTAATGATTATCACTTAAATATTTAATCAAGTAATTCTGTTTATAATGAAATCCACCCGTACCAATAAATTTGCTTATTATTTCTCTTAAAAGCCTATTTTTCCTTCCAGAAACACACTAGTAAACATATTGAAAAAATACGCTTCATGATTTCTTAGGAGAAACCTATTTGTAAGTTTTTGCAAATCTAATAAAATATAAATTTAGACCTTTTTAAATAAAAACGTTCTACGAATTTAAGTGTTACGTTAATTCGCTAGCTTGTTAATTGTATGGAATTTTCTTATACTTTATTCCACGCCGATCACATTTTGCTATGTTTTAGAATCAGATCATTTTTGTTTTTCTCACAACTACCAATACAGATAACTTACACCAGTTTTCAGCTTCAAAAATTACCGCATTGTGTTATGAAAGAAAATAAATTACACTCTATTCAGAGTTTTCGGTAAAGGTTTAGGGCATATTTTTATTTCTATTATTAAAATATCTAAATGAATATAAATAAAAAGTGATTCTTGGTTTCCAGGAAAAACGTTAGTACAATGAACTCGGCTCACACTAAAGATATGCAAACGCACATACTTCGTTCAATATATCTAAAATTTAGTTAAACTAGAGGGCCTTCTCCTAACCTGATTTTAATGTAATATCAAGAAAAAATTGAATATCTAAGAAATACTATGTACATAATGTATATTTATTAAAGTAAGTAAACAAGGTTAGTTTTGCACTGTCTTAATTAGAAAAAAAGATATTTTTTATGTTCGGATTTCCACAAACACTTTTAATATACATATTTTCTACATCCCTTTCTAGAATTTGTGAATTTCAATCCTAATGATATCCAAAACTTGCTTTACTGCTGAAAGACATTCTGCTTGATTGTCTTCCTTTCCTTTATTCTCCTTTACTTCCATTATACGAATCTCTAAAATGAAATTGCCTTTCACACTCTCAATAAAAGCTGCTTCATCTAATGCAATCTCATTCGTTTTATCTTCATGATATTTGACTGATTTTACTGGGGCATACAAAAATAAATTCGTAAAGGGCACAAAATCCTCTTTTTCGAATGCCACATATTCCAGGATCAAAATCCGCTTTCGTGAAAGAGTTCTGCATATTAACCTTCTACATACTTCTCCATGTATTCTTCGCAAAGCCACAACATTTATTGAATGTCCTGCTCAGACTGAAAGGTTTAAATTAAATGAAGCGTCAATTCCTTCCTACCTTAATGGCTTAACACGAGGACGAGTTAGACCAGGGATTCTCAGAATTCTTGGTCTTGCATCGAACCTTTTTAAAGAAATGACATAATCATAATACAAATAATTTCACAAAAATAAATTAAAGGTAGAAATTATATTAAGAATATGAACAAGTAAAAAGTTTTGAAAAAATGGTTATTAGTTTCATGTTTAATTATTTCTATTATCACAAAGGGCATTAGCCCAGAAGGGCTATTAATTTTGTTTTGGCATTTTTCAAACTGTTGCCACCAAATGTTACAGTCCGGTATTCTATTTAGAGAAATCAAATAATGAAGTATCTGCATAAATGTATGTATGTTTCTCGCATTGCTATAAAACAACGGTACCTAGAGCCGTCCAATTTTGAATAACTTACATTTCCACCCGAATATGGGCATTTGGAAAACCAAATTTGGAATTTTATATTTTTTTATCTATTTCATATAACTTTAATGTATTGTAGAGACATTAGGTTAATTGGAAAAGCCGGAGAGATGAAAAATGAGCAAATGCGTTCGCCGGGAATCGAACCGCGGACCTCTGGAATACCGGGCCAGTGTGCAGACCCCCTACACCACGAAGGCACGCAGGGAAAGTGGGAGAAATACCTTATAAATTTTTGGTTAACAAACTCAATGATTTCAAAGCGAGTAGTGACAACACTGTACGAAAAATAAAACCTTTTTATCTCCAGCGCGCGAGACTGTGTATCGGAAATTCTAAACATACGTTCATTTTAAAATTAATTTGCGATGTTGCTGTTGAGTTGTATTGTTGTTGATATACTTACTATATACTTATTTTATTTAATTTCTTCTTCACTACATAATACAACTTTAACAACTACAACGCGAATACAACTTTGAATGAATAATCAATAATAATAAATTATATTGTTTTTTTGATAAATTTGATTTTGGTTATGCTGATCATTAGCCTGGTGGCATATTCTGCTGTCGATCCCTTTGATCATCATTTACCCCGCTTTAAAATTACATCGATTTCCAGGGGGTCAGTACCGATTATTCATTAGAATTATAATATTTTCTTTTCATACACTGCTCTTGATTACTTCATGCACATTCTTAGAAAATGGTTGATGTCATCCAAAATTTTCTGAAAATCAGCTGACAGTTCCTTGACAATTGATTCATGTTCTTAAAGATAACCTGTAGAGACATTAGTATTTTTTTTTTTTTTGGAAGCAGGAACAGTGAAAAATGAGCAACGCCTTCGCCTGGAATCGAACCAAGGACCTCTGGAATACACGCCCAGCGCGCAGACCACCACACCACGAAGGTATGCCAAGAAGGCGGGAGAAATACCTTATGTACTCCGCCTTTTAAAGGGCGACTGGGGTTTTTAGCGGACCCAATCGCCAAATCTTGGGTGTGGAGAATCATCATCCACCACCCTTTTAGTTCGGCCGCCACTGTAGAGGCATTAAGTATTTTTTAGAAGCAGGAATAGTGAAAAATGAGTAACGCCTTCGCCGAAAATCGAACCAGGGATCTCTGGACCTCTGGAATCAGACAACCACATCACGAAGGCATGCCAAGAAGGCGCGAGAAATACCTTATAAACCTTAGAGCATCCCTGGGAGTTCTGACATTTTACCAGGGACAGTTAGGAATTCATTACCTTTCTTGTTTTATTTAATTAATTAGTGAGATGTCATCACCAGTGAACATGTAATTAAATTAATAGCTTTTATAAATCCTTAGTTATCACAAACTCCAAGATTCTAACATCATTCTTCTACTCCTAGACGTCTCTCCTCGGCTATAGGTTTCTAGCTTCTAACGTTTTGATTTTTTCTCATTTGCCTAATCATACTTCGGAGCACAAGACTTCTCGCAAGCGAACAACCTTCTTATCCTTAAGTTAAAACTTTGAATGCGTAGTAATCTATATTCACGTTTTTATACATTCATTTAAGTTTTAATAAAATATATTTTAAATAAATTGAAATTTCTATATTGTTTCTCTACAGCTTTTAATTCTTTATAACTGAACTCTAATTTTTCGTATAAACGAAAATTTTAAACGTATGTAGTACCGGAAAAAAGATTTATACTCTTATAGAGGAGTATTCGTTGTAGGCGAATATGATTGTATATACACACGTAGAATTTTATTTCACATTAATTTAGAACACGTAACGTAAATAATAATTTTGAGCCAAAATTCATTAAAAAATTAAAAAATAAATGTAATGAAGTAAAAAAATAAAATAAAAGGAAGTAAAATAAAAAAGATGATCTCAAAAAATTCAAATTTTGGCGTCGAATGAGATAAAGTTTTTTATTCTTTCGCTGAACTCGCATATTACCAATATGTTCTTGAACCGACTCTTGTCGACACTTTTTTTTTTCCTTTTTAATTTTGCTATTGAACACCACTTTCTTGGCACTTATCAAAAGCAAAATTCAGAGATAAAAACCACAAAATTTTTAATTAAGCAACATGTTTTTAGAATTCAAAATACAGTGTTAAGTTGTTTGCATCAATTTTTGTTTCAGTCTTTTCTCAGTTCATCGTGTCAATGTTCAGTTTCCTTTATAAAATAACTTACACAACTTTTTTCTAGACTTTTATAATTGACTTTCTGTCTTTTAATTTTTTTAAATTAAACATTATTTTCTTCGCATTTATGCCATATAAAATTAAACAGCAAAATCACAATATATTTAAAAACAGCATAACTTTTAAATTCCTATACAGTGTTAAGAACTGCGATATTGTTGCGAAATACCCAGCGGCTGCGCGGTAAGATAGCTTCTCTGGAAAGAGGCTTGAAAACGATGCTCCTCCAACGGAGCGGAGAAAGAAATCTTCCCTTTTTAGTAGCATGAATCAACGGCGGGCCTAGGTCTGCCAGAAAGTGACAGGGAAAGGCAAAGTTGCCAGACAAACTCCCATTTGACGATATTTGGCAACAAAATTCGATATATGCCATAAAGGGAGCAAGAACATTGTAGAACGCATTTTAGCGTTTTTCTGGGGAATATTCTCGAAGGTAAGTTAAAGCTATATATACTCTGCTTGTACGAGGAGAAAAGAGTGTCTTGAGTTCAGAGATTAGCTTGAGAGCGATCGACCAAAGCGGTAGCTGTACGTTAGTGCTTTGCCGTGAAGGTGTCTTATTATCATTTACTCCAAATCCATGAACCCGTAGAGCACAACAATATATATATTATATTTGCTATGTTATTCCTGCAAAGATAATACAGAGTGATACCATTTGTTCGCAACATCCTTTTATTTAAAACACTAGCAGCTTTGCTGCCAGCCTTTGTCTGGCTTTTAAATGGCTGAAGGAAACACCAAACGCTAAATTTAAAAACTGCGTAGAATTTTACTCTGCAGAACAACTTCATAAAAAAAACTTATTGCGTATAACAAAATTACAATGAAATAAGCAATATCCCTTAATACAAATATTAATTATCCTAATAAATAAATTAACCAACTGCTCTTTGCAAAATCTTAAGAACTCAAATGGTGTAAAGGAAGTTAAAATCTTTGTTTCCTAAAAAAAACTCACTCAAAACTTTTCAATATTTTAAAGATAGTGAAATGAGCAATAAATGACATAAAAGCATAAAAAAAATCCGTAAAGTATAATTAATAATATTTTATCTTATATTTTCACGAGAATAAAATTAAAATGAAATAAGCTATATCTTTTAATACAAATATTAATTATCCTAATAAAAAATTAACCAACTTTCCGTTGAAGAAAAAAAAATCATGCAAAACTTTTCGATACCTTACAAATAATGAAATAAGCAAAAAATAACATGAAAGAAACTCAAAAAACAAAACATTCCGCGCAGAATTTTACTCAGCAAAAAAATCAATAAAAATGTATTATTATTGTCATTTTCATAAGTATATAAATGTGACAATGAAATATGCCAATCTCTTAAAAGCAGTGACATAAGAAATGCGATGAAAAATTGGTGCCAAACCCATATTTCTAAAAGAATGAAACTATCCAAAATGATGCGATTTCATCAAAAATCTATCATCAACAATAAGAAAGGACAGTTGTTGCCAAAATCACATTTTTAAAGATGTGAGTGTACTCAGAAGCTTCATTTAAAACATTTTTTAAAATACAAAATATTATCATTTTTCCAAAATTCTTTTTGTTAAAGCAGTCGCAAGGATGAAAGTTTAACGTGTCCAAAAATCAAAGAAAAATAAACTGTACATTTTTAAAAATAAACTTTTTTAGAGAAAATCCCGTTGAAAAGGTTGGTCTAACATTTGTGGCAACATTTTGAAAAGTGAAACGGACATTTATTGTAATTCAACGCAAAATCGCAAAACGACAATAGTCCTTCAGGGACAAAGCCGCTTTGGACTAAAAATGTTTTTATTCCCAAATTCACTACTATTTAAAATGAATGTGAGACATAATTATCTTTCTCTTTCAGATCCTACAAGTTTGCAATGATATTTGTATGTAACCCCCTTACAGAGATTTATGCAATGGATTAAAGGATTTTCTTTACACTTTGTCAACAAATGCGTGAGAAAACCAAAACATTTTCTAGCACTAAGCTCCCATTCAAAAACTTTAAATTCATTAAAACACTCCTACATTTTAAACCACTTTAAGAAATCCAGTCTGTCTTCTAATCATAATAATAATAAGCTGAAACAACATTTGTTAAAAAAATTCTTCAGTGCAGATGGAAATTAAAATTTGGCTCTTCAACTTGAAAATAAGATTTTAACGTCTGCTAAGAAGACGTTTTCTTTCCTTCTTTTTATGGTAAGCTTCTTTTTGCACCACGTGCTCCTTAAATGCTTTAAAGCCAGAAGAATTGTGATGACTTTTCTGTTAAATTTAATTTTGGTATGCTTTATGCTAATTGCTTTTCTCTGAAGATTTGAGAAACATTTCGAAACAGTTTATGACTTAAGATGCAGGTTAAAAAATTTAATGTTCTCTTCCAGGGCCTTTTTTGTAATTAATTAAATTGGATTTCTGTCTTGAATGTTTCAGTTAATTAACGATAGAGGAATACATTAATAAACGATAATGTTCGTAGAATAAAATAAGTACTTAAATATGCTCGTCTAAGATTTATTTAATAATGTTTTTTACTGTTCTGGTATTGCTGTTAAAATGTGTAGGCTTATCTAATAATCTTTCCAGAAAAAGCGATTAAAATAATAATGAAAACAGTGTAGTATCTATAGCTGTTTAGGTATGGCAATCAAAAAATATTAACACATTTGAAATCTCATTCTTTATTTGATTAAACCTAATATATCACAAGTGACCTTTTTAATGAATTCTTAACAGTAAATCCCTTTTTAATTACTACTGTAAATTTAAAAAAGAGAAGGCATGTTCTCTACATTAGCGATGTATTTAAAAATAACTCATTTCATATATCGATACACAAGACTTTTCGTCTCTCCCCGTCTCATTGATTTTGATATTTGAAGTGTCTTACAGTGCTAGAAATGACAATATCACAAAAGAAATGAATGTTTAAGAAAATAATTAGTAAGGAATCAGACGGCACACGTTTTACTAAATTGTGCACTAATTTATTTCCTGTTTTTTCATATTGGTGTAATGTGCATATTTATATGTAAAAAAAAGCATTTAAAGGTTTTGACTGAATATTTAAGAATATAATTTTATTCAAGATAAAAACTTATCGAAATAACAAAAAAACTATCGCAACAGCATAGTTATTTGTAATTTCTTATAAATAATTCGAAAACTATTAATTCATAAATATTAAAAATTTAATTATCTTCCCCCATTCTCTTAAAGGATTTATCAGTTAAATTGTTTTAAACAATTTTCCTCATTTTCGAATTAAAATTCTCATTACAAACTCTAATGAGAATTTAATACCTGTTGCTTTGAAATTTAGCATTAAAATATTTTACATTTAAAAATAATATAATTCTTTGCAATTTTAATTATTACAATATTACGAACTAATATACACAATTTAAAACTGCCTAAGGTGTTAAAAATTGTTTAAAGCGTTAACTAATTTATATTTTTTAGTTTTAGCGGTTTTTATCATGAACTGCTGAGAAAAAGCTTCAATTTATGTCTCGGTTTAAAGGCGGAAAATATTTCAGAAGGCTAAAGTAAAAATAATGATTAAGCCTCAGTTTTAATATTTACAACCTACATCAATTTCCTTTTATATTTTGTTACAGAATTATTAATTTTATGCTTATTTCTCATTTTTAGAGAAACAGTAATTACACTAGGAATTCAAATAATTGTTTGCGAGTTTTTAGTTCACGTTCGGCTTCTCAGAGGAACATTTCGTTCTCAGTTCATTTTTATGGGCGAAACGCTCGTTTTAATGTGGCTAATATAATGGATGATTTTCTCTGAAACTCTCCTTTCTCCTTTCCGAACGTTCCAGGATTTGAAAACAGATGCAATTTTTTGCAGAAGTATATTGACTTCCACAGAGATTTAAAAATTGTTTCATCTCCAACAGGAAGTCAAATAATGAGAGTTGCGTGATTCTTAGATTGGACAATATGCTTTATTCGATCCCTCTTTTTTGTTCAATCTTGCAAATTATTTTTTAGACGTTTTTACGGGCATTACGTACGGTCATGCCTGTGTACAATGACTGGTCACCGGTCGAGTTGGCTTCCTGCCTGTGTGTTAGCCATACGAAGTTTAGACGCCATGTACCTATACAATGGTTGTAGTGAGAAAAGTTTTTGCATTATTTTAAGATATGCTTTAACCAATTGGATTTATAACTATCCGCTCTAAAGTTAAACGCCCAACTGTCACAATTCTCTTAAGTTTAGACACTAGTGTATATCTGCATCAGTCAGGATAAGTTTAATACGTACATTGCGGGATTTGCAGTTGAAAATATCAATTAGCTGAGTATGAAGTACCCTTTTGATTACTAAGGTTTCCGGAAATTTAAATAGAACGGAAGTTTAATTTGTTCGATAATTACTGTAAATTAAGTAAATATTAGGTCTTTCTCGTGAATATATCCAATGAAGACAGTCAAGTGAGACATTACCTATACATAAACAGCTGTGTATTTTTCAAATTTTTGTCTCATGCTTTATAATACTATATTAAGTTGATGCAAAATTTCCATACTCAACTTTTTGTGAAGTGAACAGCGTTTGCTTATGCAATTGTAAATTTTCACTAATTACCTCTAACTCGGTACTTATAAAAGACACATTTTGTAAAGAAATATTTCAGTATGATAAATCAAAGGTGGCCAACTTCTGCCCACCTTCAGTATTCAGGAATATGCTCGGGAATACTGCATGATTTTAATTCTGTATATTTTAAGGTCGCTTTGTTAACATGAAAGAACACTGAATATGAACACTAAATGAAGGAACACTGACGAAATGCGAGTCACTGACGAAGGGGCCGAAATATCAGACAGTACGCCTGTAGAAATTTAAAATGCTATTTTTGCATACATTTTTCGTTATTGCATTTCTAGCCCTAAAATTTAAAACTTAAAATGCAATCCAAATTTGAAAGAATTGTAGGTCACCCGTTCGAAGTAACAATTCAGAAAATTAATATTTTAATTACTCTGAAGATTTTCAAGAAAGGTTAATATTATCTTAATGCAGTCAAAAGCATTTTGTTAAGATGTCCATAATTGTTGGTATTTATAAAATATGCTTGACTTGCAGCTGACGGCAAAAAAGGAGCGCAGAGTCAGTAGTCCACTAGTTAGTTGTTTGCGAAAAGTATATCCCCTTACTGACATAGACAATTTCTCTTTGTTTTTGCTTTTGAAATTATGACACGAATGAATGTCATAACATAAAACTTTTTAAATTATGACACGAAATTATTCTTATGTGAACAGCGCTGATTCGTATAGGTTGTCTTCTCGTATTGCATACTGTAGTAAGTCTGTAATTAATTAAATATTTGACAGAATTTTATTTCTGCTTTTGAAAAGTTCACGAATATATTTATTAATATATCAAATGTCGCATAATTTTAATCTAAAAATAAATAAATAAATAAATTCTATTGGCTAACGTAGTTATTGAACTTTTGTTAATATATCTGTAGATTCGAATTTATGATACATAAAAATGTACGGTCCTTATCTCAGTCAAATCAGTTTTGAAAAGATTATATTGTTATCATTAAAAGTGTTTAGTCAAAGTATTCATGTTGACAAGTAACTCCGCTTAAACCGCTGACAAGTAACTCCGCCGTGGTTTCTTCACGTATATGCTGTTCTTTCATTTTGATACATTTGTATTGAACGTTAACGATAATACTACAGTCTTACAGAAATTTTAAGAGCTAATGTCATGTTACTGGAAATCATATGATTTCTCAATAATCCTCCGTCTGAACTGCAGCTTATGTTTAACATTTGTTATAAATGATATAAAAATTATATTATAATTATAAATGTTATAAATGATAATAATTTTTATATAATTTAATAACATTTGTTATTAAATTATATAAAAATAAATAAAAAAATCTATTGATTTTTTTTAAATATAAAATCTGAAAATGATTTATTACTCTAAAATTATATTAATATAAAATTATTATTCTAAAATTATATTAATATAAAATTATTATTCTAAAATATAAAATCTGAAAATTTCGAGATTTTATATTACTCCCAAAAGAGCGTTTTTTTAACAGTTTTACCTTTATTTATTAAATATCATGTTCTTTGCAATTAAACCACATAAAATTCAATTCAAGAGCAATATCACAAAATATTTAAAAACGACCCTATGTTTCGAATTTCCGATACAGTCTAGAGAGCTGGAGATAAAATGTTTTCCCGTACATTGCTCGCTTTGAAATCGATGAGTTCGTTAATCAAAATTTCGTTAAAGTTTTATCGAATATGAAATAGATAATAAAACAAATTCGAAATTCACAATTCGAGCATCCAGGTGCCCATGTTACGTTGTTCAAAACTTGATGGCTCTAGGTATATCGTTTTTTCACAATGCGAGAAACATACATCCATTCATGCAGCTTCTTCATTATTTACTTTCTTTCAATATAATATAGGGCTATAATATTTGATGGCAACAATTTAAAAAGTTATTCGCCGTTTATAGTGGGACCATTTAGTTACTGCAGAAGATTTAAGAATTTCGCTTTAAGAACGATTGTTTCGAGGCGGGCCTTCTAAGTCTACTCGATTTATTTTCAGGTCCCCCCTGATGACACGAAAGGCTGTTGAGCTAGTCCGCTCAGACATCAAACTTTCAATTAGAGGGAATAAAAATGTTTAATTTTCTTGCTCAGTTACCAGATGATGCGCATTTAATTTATTGAAAATTTAAATGAAATGTTTTTATTATTTCTACAATTTTACTTTATTACTTTAAGGTCAGAAAGGCCCAAAAAAGTATAATGTGGACGTTACATTGGAAAACAAAAATGAGATCCAATTACATTTTCTTAAAACTGCAATTAATAATGCATCATTCAGAAAAATATTGCGTATTTTTAGCCCGTATTTAATGTTCTTTGTTAAATAAATTACTGTAATGCCCACTATGCAAGGAAATTAATGGAAAAATCTTACATCTCAAAATTTTCCAACAAAAACCTGCTTTTAACTATTCCTGATAGGTTTTAATGAGTTTTTCTGTAACACATTTACTGCACTGATGCGCTGGTGCGTCAGAATCGTACCACTTCGTATGCCGGTAGTGCTTTGGAACATCAGTCAGTGTCATAAATTATGTACTTTAGTTTTAGTATTACACTAAAAGTTCAACGACGAAGTTTATTAAGCATAATTTATTTATTTATTTATTTATTACGAGCGGAGTTTTCAAATTTTATGTTTGAAATTTTTTATGAGCGCTTTTAAAATTGGAGGTCAGTACAAATATGACAGGACCTTCACAGCTCAAGAAAAGGAAAATAAATAAAAAATTGACTAATGATGAAATATTAGAATTATTAGAAAACAGTCAACCTTTCTGAACATAACAGCAGAGGCGATGAAGATTACGACTGGGATTCTCTAACTGAATCGGAAGCAGGTACTTGTATTGCAGTGACCACTACAGAGACGTCGAATTCTGAGATCACGTTAACGAAATTTTGATTAACAAACTCAACGCTTTCAAAGCGAACAATGGCAACACTGTACGGAAAACAAGACATTTGTATCTCCAGCGCGCGAGACTGAATCGCAAATTCTAAAGCTTTGCTCATTTTAAAATTATTTTGCTATATTACCGTTGAATTGAATTTTATGATTTAATTCCAAAAAACACGATCTTTAATAAATAAAGGTAACATACAAAACGTTAAAGAAACGCCCCTTTAAGCGTAATGTAAAATCTGAAAGCTTTCAGATTTTTGCTTCAAATAATTCAATTTATTTAAAAATGTAGAGAATTATTTGAAGTAATGTATTTTTCATTTAAAATGTTTTCTGCAAGACTAAATCAGAAGGTAATAACTCACCTCAATAATTACCGACGATCGGAAACAGCACTGTCGATGACTGGAACGCTTATTCAAATGATATGGCCTCGAACTCCTGCAAAATATACAAGTCATGATGTAGTAATGCAGTGTTGTTTTCTACACAATGATACTTTGTTTGCGATAAATTTATAATTTTTTTATTGGTTTTATAATTTTCTACCGCACCGATTATATATTTCATATAATTTGATACGTTGTATAATCTTCAGAGTTGAGCATTCGACGTGTACGTTTCATCAAAATTTTGAAACAATGGGAATAATTCATCTGTGCTTGCTATTGTGAAAGCGGTAAAGTCGTTAAACACTGGTAGTTCGGTCCGAGGTTAGAATTTGGCGAGCGGGATGGCTGCACCGGCATTTTCGTGATTTTTCCCATGTGTATACGTGTTTCCTTTAGAAAGTCTTCCACGCAGGCATCCTTCTCCTCAGACAAATAGCTTTAGTGTGCTTTCTCTAAAACACACTAAAGCACATAACCAAAGAAATCAGACTTGAAGAGACTTTCTACATTTTTTCACAAATGGGACTTCATATTGTCCAATTACACATTTTATCTCTTTTAAACCAAATTAATGCCAATATGTTGACAATTAACTTAGAATAATAATAAGACACGCTAGAGCGTCAGACGGATGATAGGCTGAAGTTCATGTGCCACTGATGCTCTAGAAGAGCGTCAAGAAAAATATTATACAAAACATTAAAATTAAAAAAATTACGTTTTTCTGGTTTTACTAATAAAATATAATGAACATTTTTAACAAATGGAACACATTTTTGTAATCCGGCTTCTAAGGATGTAAATAACATTTTCATTGGCAGTAAATATGTTAAATGCCATGAAATGAAAGCAACAAGTCAATAATACTTAATGTTTATATATTTGTACAGCTTTTTTCCAACTGATAGTAATTTCGCAAAGTCTATGCTATAAATCTGTTTTAAATTTTCTTGCATTTATGGATTATAAAACTGTGCAGAGACAATTCAACTAAAGGTTTTCAACTTGTCAAAAATGTGAGGCGCATCTTTTATTCTGAACAGTAAGGAAAGGACGGAGGTGGATATGACATCTCCCACCCCTCTATCAGTTTTCACCTAAAACGGAAACCACTTTTATTGGTTCCCAAATATCGTGAGGAGGGATGGTGGCGCCTCGGTCGGAAACAAGAGCGAAACTCCGATCGGCGGACCCTCAGTCCTCGACCAACTTTCGAGTAGAAGAGCGACACCTCAACTTCTCTCCAACTCCGCTGAATATCCCCATCGAGAAACATGTGTCGAGTGTCCCATAAGAGAGGCGATCGTCGCTTGTCATCGGCTCCAGCGAGCGATGAAAAATCTAAGGTACGGAAAGTTCTATTCTCATTAGAGAATTGTGAGTCTTAGAACTGAATTAGAAATGCTCCATAAAAATGTGGACATAGCTCGTTTTAACAGGTTATCAATATTTGCACTTTTAATCAATAATGAAATATTTTTCAGATATTTTTCTTTCCCCTAAACTGAAATCCATTTCCTGTTTCACGTTTTACGTAAAGCGTGTAACAACATCAATAACACATATTTTCTAAAGCATTAATGTGCGAAGGGTCCGTGGGAAAAATTAATATCATAATTCCTACTAAGTCACAGATTTACAGGGGCTTCGATCAAAATCTTTGATTTGTAAACTATTTACTTGAAAACGTCGCAATATATCTAAATGGTTTAAATATGACAATGGTATGAAGCCTCTAAAATTTACGTCAGGCATTCCGTTTGTCAGATGGTGAAATTGATTTTGATCTCGTGTAACATCCGATAAATTAAGAAATTACATTTGGGATGACTATTTGATTTCATGGCTGTTTGATTGTCGTAAAACCTATATACTGAATATATTTATCCTTAAATAATATTTTCGTGATATTTCTTTAAAATTAATTTTGGCTCTTCCAATGCTGAATAAGATGTTGATTTCCGAAAAGTTACCTCTTAAGAAAGCTCTCTCACTGCTTTACCGCATTCAGTAAAATTTCTGTTACTACCCTGTACTAACACGCAAGTAAATACTAAGTATTTAATACTATTTCAAGTAAAACAGTTTCTAAAGCTGTTTTTATGATTATTATTATTATTATACAATATTTCAGATTTTATTTCGTCATATATTAGGATGAGATGCTCTCTTCAATTTTGTATAATCTGTAATTATTGCCATTATTTGTACATTGGTGTATATATGGCTTCATCTTTTATGCACGGAATAAAATTAGTAAAGAAGCAGGTTACTCTGAATGATAGGGTTCTCAATTTTTGCCCTAAGATAACAAAAATTCGAATATATATTCACGTGAGTTTTTTTTTTTTAGATTATTTCTTCAATGTTTAAAGTAATGAAATAAAGTGTCAAAATGTATTACAACAATATTGCTTTTGCTGTAGTTATCAAGGGAAAAGAAATTAAACGAAGATGTGTAAATTTTATGAACTATTGTTATCTAGAGTTATCTATAGTAAAAATAGAACAAACAGCAAAATTCTTTAATGCTGTTGGTTTTATATAGAAAAGGCATATATACTACAGCTGATAAAATTAATGCGTACACAAATTTTACACGTAATTACTGTTACCCTGAAAACTCTCCAGTTTACTAAGATTTTAGTTGTGAACCTCCAGATACATACAGGGCATCTTAAACAAAAGTTCGTCCGTACCCTTCCCTGATAACAGGAGTGTTGTGCTAAAACTGAGTCTACATATACTTTTATTTGGGGCCATTTATTCTAAATCAGAATAAGAACTTCTTCTAGAGTTATTCTCTTAATAAATAAAAATATCTAAACTGCATGAAAATTTTACATCCAGAAATAAGTATTATTAAACTTTACATTATTTCTCATAAAGGTTATTGTGAATGATTTTTCATTATTTGTTATATAAACTTTTATTTCTTATCACTTGTATTCGCATAATTAAGCTTCATTTCACATAATTTATTTCATTTAATTGAAAAGATATTCAGATATTTCTATTTTCTCATATAATCTGGCATACTTGTGTACTCAGTTGATACGTCAAATCAGTATAAGTAGATCTTATATCGATACTCTTCTTTTATCGGGAACTGAATCAGAAATGTATTCATATATAGATGTAAATGGTCGTATATACGTACGTAAGTATGTGTATATAGACACACGTATACATATATACACATACATTTACTGAATCTGGTTCCGATAACAAAGGAATACCCATTAATCTTACAACAAATCTTACCAAATTCTGTGGATTACGCACATATAAAGGTGCTAGAAAGACAGCATTTAACAGTGTGTGACAATTAAACCCTCCTTTGACACAGATACAAAGAAAACAAGTCAAAATTGCCTAAAAGTACTGATTTCTCAATAATATGCCTGTATTATCATAAGAAAATATTATTTTTAGTATACCAAATTTCATTTATATTACCTATAAAATACGTCAGAACGTTTCAAAGCAATACAGTAATTTTAGCATTATCTATTAAGTATCAAAAGCATCAGAAAAAAGTTAATTTTCTTTCGTTGTCAGGCATACGCTAACCTTAGAAATGTAAACATTAAACTAAATATTCTACTATAAAATTTGTATTTTATATGCTTCAGAACGCAAAGCTTTAAATTATTTAACTAGAACTAACTTCAGATAACATAGAAGAGAAATTGAAATGATTCATTTGATTTGATAAAGATTGTTGAAAGACACGCTCTCTTTTTTTTCTCTATTCTAATGCAAAACTTTTGTCATTACATGTAAGCTCTAATTGATTTATTAAACGTTGAGATGACAAAAACAGAATCGAAACTTAACCTGTGATCCGAATATTTTAGTTTAAGTTTATGTTCAAATATCTGAAAAGATATTTTGCTATGACAAATTTTAAAATATTGAAAATACAAAGAATAAATAAGAATCTATAAAGAATCTCACATTTAAAAGTTCGAGAATTTACGTTAACTGTTCGTTTTTTGAAAGTAAAAAAAAAAACATAAGTAGGATCATATCCAAATACTGAAATTGTGTTACTGTTTCGAAATTGCTGACTAAAAAAAATACATAGACGATTTCAACGCACTTACTGTTAGATTTCTGTTTGCTTGCAATGACGGAATACGTGATAGCATAAATTTTGTATTCGATATTTTATGTAATGTAAAAAGTATATTTCATTACATTAATGTAATGAATTAATTACAGTGTAAAAATTGTAACAAGATATTATTCAGAAATGTGGTTTGTTTTTAAATGATTGCAAAAATGTTTCCTAGACTTCCGTATTTATATTTATAAAATACTCACTCACAGCGTACGCATTTTTATAAGTTGATAAAGGAGTAATTTTAAAATTCAAAAATACGGAAAAAAGGAAAAATCGTATATCTCACGGATTCTTTCATATTTCTGGTCTTTATTTATAATTTGCACGCGTTTATTCACTAGTGAAAGACATAATACATCTTTGGGGTATTCAATGAGAGAAAAATTCACTTCTCTAAGGTATTAATAAATATGAAACAAAATTCTGAAAAATGCTTTAAATCTGAAACAAATTTCTGACAAATGCTTTATTGTTTACAAGCTATGTAATAAAATTGGCACATTAGAGATAACAGGATCTTTACAGCAGCCGTCACTTAAGGAAAAAAAATCTTGGAATAATATCGAGGAGCTTTACCGTCATTACCCTTAAATCTGACGTGTCCTGCTTCAATTAGCAAATGAGAGACGGAAGCACCTGACGACAAATTGCTTGTCGCGTTTGATTGTGCATCACGGTGAGATCAATTAGTCAAAATTTCAATTTACAAGTCTCTTGATTGAACAGAAATTATCCGGAATTAATTAATACCTCCGGATAGCTCGTTTAACGAGTATATCAGCGGAAAGGGGGACTTGTGACTGGCACATAACCGAAAACGAACAGTTTATGAATACAGTAAATGCAAATAAATTGCAAAAAATAAAATCTCACTTCTCAGAAGTCACTAAGACTCACTACTTCACCGAGCTTTTAAGTTCACCGAGCAGTAAAGTCTCTGAACACTTGTAGCTCGGTCTGAGGTCCGAATTTTGCAAACGGGCTGGCAGCATGGGAGTTAACATGGTTTTCCCATGTCTAACATGTATCGAATAAAGTCATTCAATGAAGAATATTCTGTACATAATCGTAGAACAAAAATTGCAGTATAATTCGATGCTGTATACGCCTCTATGACAGAATGGTATATGAACCAGTTTCTAAAAATAAATTCCAATTTTTCTTATGTATGTCCAAAGGATTCAGATTTGCACTGACTATAGTTTTATGTACGAGAGTAGGTAGCATGCTATTACACGTAAAATACACAAAAGAAACTGATGCTAAAAATTTTAAATGTGTGTCAAATCACAATACTTTTGTATCTCTAGGCTGTAAAGGAGGAACAAATTCGTATGCTTCCTCATTCAGCTAAGAAAGCGGGCCCACCAGTGCCAGAGCGGTTGAATCGCTGAACACCGGTAGTTTCGACCTAGGTTTAATTCCAGGCAATCGGAATGGCTGTATGGGCGTTTTCGTGTATACGAGCAAGTTTTCTCTTAGAAAGTTCTCCATCAAGGCATACCTTCCCTTAGGTAGATAGTTCTCGAGCACTTTGCCGAATCAAATAAACCAAACCAATAATACACTAAATAAGGTAAATCATGTTGTAACAAATTCCAGAAAACAAACTGCTTCACAGTGTTTTTTCATAGCTAGCCACAGGAAATTCAAGCAAACTAAAATTACTGAAGCTGCGTATTTCAGATCGAAATGGTTAATGCAGTAAGGAAATATTTTTAAATAGCAAGTGCAAAACAGAAAGTTTTGATAATTCTAGTATTACCTTGATATGTTCGTTTTAATGAATTCTCAAATGGGTAAGGAAAGAAGATTAAGAAAGAGAAATTACTGAGGTACGAAGCATGCTACTCAAAACTCGGTTTTTCATTTTCATCTAGCATGCAAAACTTTATTTGAAATGAAATATTATGATACCAAAAACTAATATTTAAAAAAGTAAAAGCGAGCGTTGAGACATCGAATCTCTGTTGTTAAGCTAAATGCAAACAGTTCTTATGCCGAAGGATATATTGCATCGCATTAATAACATATTTATCATCCATGATAATGGAGTAAATGGTTGAAAAAATATCCGTTAGATATATTAAATGTCTAATAAAATATGTGTAATAAAAATTGGCATTGGATTGGAAATTGCGGTGACGACATCGTTCGTCTTCCTTATTTTCTGCTTCGAAAACCTACGTTTTAGGCATTCCTAAAACATGTTTTAGCCATTCCTATCCAATGCGCTAACTTTCAAGTGTTCGATAGTTTAGAACGCAAAACCCAACAAGTCCAGCGTTAACTCTGTGACGGCTATTTGTCGTCAAATATTTAGCACTAGTCAATAATAGCTGTCAAATATTTAGCGCTAGATTTTAGATACTCTTACCCATTGAAGTCGAAAAGCGTAGAAAATATCTCCATTCAGCTGACATTTGTGGGAAGAGTATCAAGATTTATGAAAGTAGTGAGATTTGAGAGTATATATTTTGTCGGGGGAAAAAAATGTGAAAAAGGAATCTTGAAATGAGATCTGTTGCTTTCGCCAGCAAATGATATATGAAAGAACAGTGAAGCGTGATTTATTTCATTCCGTTAAAGCATTATTTTTTAAATGAAATTTTTGAAATAAATATTTTTCAGTAATAATTTCAATGAAGTTCATTTATGGGAATAGAGCTTTGAGCTATTAAATGCAAAATTGTTATGCCATTAAACATGCATATTTTTAAATGAACTAATATTATAAGTGATTTTAATATATTTAAAATAGAGGGTTTGATGGTACGTGACTTTGTAATTGTTAAATATTACTGTCTTCTAATTTGTTTCTTATTTTCTAAAAAAAGCAACTGTTTTAAGGGTTTGCATATCTCTAACATATTTATTAAACTTAAAATGATTTTTAAACCGTAACTGTGATGACCAGTTAGCTACGACTAAGCAAGCTAGTATTACCTTTCAATATGGGAAGAGCGGAGATTTTTCGATAATGAAATTATCGTTGAGAGATAAATCAGCATTTATCGACAAGAAATTAGCCGTAGCTAGTTTTTTGGTAAAACATTTCTTATATCAGGTACTGCTACGCTAACTAGACAGTTGCAGCCATATAGACAAATCTTCCGCTTCTTATCCGAAATGGACCCTCCAGGGGTCGAACGACACTGGTATTTCGGTCTTAGGTTCGAATCCTTCGAACAGGCTGGTTGCATAGGCGTTTCCGTGCTTTCCCTCATGTGTAATGAATATACTAGCCAGTTTCCCTTAGAACTTTCTCTACGAAGGCCCCCCCCTCCCCTTAGGAGGATAGCTTTGCCATGATCAAGTAAACCAAACCATCTTATCTAAAATGAAGAACGTTTGTCAATGGTTTATAGCAGAGATTTTCAAATTATGCATCACGGTACCTTTATATGGCTTATAGGGGCGCTGTTATATATTCCGAAATTTCAGAAAAAAAAAGTACTTAAATCACATAGTTATAGAATAAGACCATCACTGTGCTGTTAGATTAGGTTAAATTATTAGCACACTGAAAAGCACACGTGGACTATCTACCTAAGTGGAGGGATATTGCCGTGGAAGATTTTTTAAGACAAAATAGCTCCTTTTAAAGCACAAATGCGGAAAAGTACTAAAATGCAGTCAGGAAAATGCTACTGAATTCTGGCGAAAAGCCTAGCTTCACTAATCATGCACTCAACCTGTTCGCCAATATTCATCGATCTTCAATACTCGGTAACTAATGGTTTTGTTACTAAACATCAGCATGCTCTGAATTAACACCTGTGTTTGAAAATATCTCTATGTTTTACATTAGTTATTTTGAACATAGCTAAACACGCGAAAGCTACCTGCCTAAGGTTAGAGACACCTTCGTGGAAGACTTTCTAGGGAAACCTGTCTCTTATTAAACATGTAAACAACTAGGAAAATCAATCATGCATTCATCTTGTTCACCCGGAAGAGAAACCCAGTTGATTTATTCAGTGTTCTTAACCATTCAGCCATTTTTAAATCATCAGATATTGATAGAGATCATCAGCATTGATAGAGAAAGTTTTTAAGGAAATACTGTCCATACTTTCGTACATATTCAATGTTCTTGCAGAAAAAATCATAGTTGGAACCTCTCAGTGAGCATCCCCCAAGATATACCTAAATTAATAATAACAAGAAAAAGAGAAGATAAATAATATATTTTTCGGATTTTTTAATCTAAAACTATTTTATACTAAATATTTAATATGTTTTTATTAAGTATTATATTATAGATTCATGAGCTTTATTTGAGGAGGCTGGAAAATTTGAAATGCTCTCTCCCCGAGACTCGAACTTCGGGCGTGCTTTCCACTCACACAGCGGAAGCACGCGGTAAGGAGGGAGAAAAAACTTATATATGTAGTTAATTTAGATGAAAATCATATATTACTAAATTATGTAGATACTAGATACTATAAAATAAAATTATTACTCTACTTATTTATATATATTAATTAATTAGACTAATAATAATAAATTTAACTCATTAGACTAATAATAATAAATTTACATTATTAATAGCCTCACGAAGTTCATTACTTTCGAATCATAATCTAACGATCATTAAAAAAATTCATTAAACTAGAAATATTTTTAACTTTTAATTTATGCAAATAATGTTAGGAATTGGCTTTGTACTAATACTGAAATTGCCAATGTTTTCAAGGACACAAATTCTATAAACTTCTGTGAGCAAGGTGGCTTTACTGGAAAATTCTTTATTCATATATACTTTTCGTGACAGTATGCATACAAATTACTACTTACTTAATCTATTATTGTCAGAAATCTATTTTTAAACTCGTCTTTTATTTTTAGTTACATATTAAGTACAATCGTTTCGCTCTTCAATTTATATACGGGCCCTGAACTTGATTTCTAATTTGAAAATCAAATACTTATGTTAATGTTTGTCATATGAGATGCATATTATTTGTATGTCACTTTTTACAAGGGGTATACAGTTTTTCTAGATATTAGTATAGGAAACGAAGAAGTACATAAAAAAGTTAGATGTCGAGATTTTTATAAAATTGGCTTCATCTAGATTAATAAATGCCCCAAGAAATGAATATTTGCGTTAGTAAAAATATTTTTAGATTTTGAAGTATAAGTCTATGTTCAATGTAATTTGTATTTTCAAGTCTATGTCTGAGACCAAAGTAGTTTTGTTTTGAAATATATGTCCATGACTTTGCGAAAACAAACGTCAGATAAAGACTTTTGTGGGCACTGTAAGTAGTATAATATTAAAATTGAAGATAGTATTAAAATAGTAGTACACTAAGGAGGAAGACTCCCAGACTTGGGCTATTTTTCAAGCCCTTAACATGCTAATTGTGCCTTCTCCTCCAGAGGCGATCCAGAAGGCGTAACCCAGACGATCAACCTCAGGCGATATACAAGAACAGAGCCTGAAGTAAGAAATCACAAGTCAGTGGCGACCGGGCCTCAACCGGTCACCTACAAGGAAGTACGGATCGAAAGCTGTCTCCCGTGTTGACCAAGGGGTGCCAAACTTCCAAAGACAACCTTTCAAAATCTGACCATGCAATTTTCCCCACATGAAAGGGGCAGGCAAGACAGTACCAGTATGATCTCTACCGAGTCTGTATCTACCACCGAAGAATCGATGGATCTAGTCTCTGTGAAGACCGCTTATGTATCACTGTGAAGACTGCTTCTGTATCTTCTTTACAGTACTTATGTCACTGTGAAGCCTGCTTATGTATGTCTAAGTACAGGTCTTAGCTAGAACGCCAGGAGTTGTCTCCTAGTCGTTCCCTGGGGAGATCAATAACTAAAAATCAAAGGTAATAATTTTGCGTCTAACTTTAACCATCAATGCCGTTGCTTGTTTTATACTACTTAGGCAACTAAATTACTAATGTTAACAATCACATTTATCTGAAAGGCCGTTCCCACTGGGAGTTATCTGAGCTAACGGAGACAACTAACGTAGCCGACCCATCTCCAAAACCAGTTTTTTCCCATAAGGCAGCAAGTTGAAAAATCCGAAGCTAGTCAACAAATGGAACTGACTCTATTAGCTCAGATAAACCCCAGTGGGAATGGCCCTAAACAGCTCTCCACCTGCAACAGGAAGTAGCTGAATGAAATGAACGGAATTCCGAGTAGTTCCTATTAGAGCTAAGACAGAAATATTACAGTGCTTTCACTTCTTTCACCTTAAAAAGGAAAGACAACTTATCAAATGACAGTATAATTCATGTACGAAAATTTACCATTCAACTCGGATCTTCGACTGGTAAAAACCGAAACGTTGGGATTTAGAATAAAATCCACAGTCTCTGCATCGAACCGGATAAGTGGCAACCGTGAAGCCAATACTCCATCAGAATTGATTTCTGCAGGAAAACAAAATCTTAAGCTATCTTGCTACAAAATTCAACAAGACACAGTTAATTGATTTCTGGCTGTCATTTAACGAAGAATAATCAAACACGTGCTTCTTGAAAAGATGAAAAATTCTTCTTTGAGCAAGCTAAAACTAGGATAGCGCTGAGACTCGGCTTGGGGGGAAACTGTGCGATATCCAATTCAATTCCAAGATTTTATGAAAAAGATCGCTTGCTTTTCCACCAAACCAGATTCATTTATTCAGTGATAATATTTCTCAAAACATAAGCATCTTCGTTACATTTCGTAACAATGCTTCTGAATTTGAAGTATGTATTCCAATTAGCATTTAATTTAGCAAAACTAACACTCTTACGGCTTTATATGTGGCAAATTTATATTCTAATTTTACATACGATCGAATTTTTTTATATACGAAGGAAGACGTAAAGTCAAAATGTGTAGGAAATATCGCCTTGCAGGTTAAATTCAGGATAAAGCATCGTTATATTTGTCATTTGACTCTGGATGAGCAAAACTGCTTTCAGACCTTTACATCGATTAGCCACACTTAAAGACTGTAATCCAGGTTCCTCCACAAAGTTCTCCACAAAGTAAGCCTTTCTAGGCACATTTCTATTTTATTTTCTATTTTATTATATAGCACATTTGGTACAGAGGTCCAGGTTCGAGTCCCGGCTAGGGCATTGTAAATTTTTCACGTCTCCAGCTTAAAAGAAAACACTAATGACTTTATAAGTGGTGCCCGAAATAAAAGATGGTAGACGATAATTCGTTTGGCGACTGGGTCCACTAATCACCAGTCGCCTTTTAAAAGGGGGAGTATGTAAGATATTTTCTCCTTCCTCTCTGGATGCCTTCGTGACGTAATTGGAAGCATACTCGGAGCGCATTCGAGAGATCCAGGTCCGAATCCCGGCGAAGGCACTGCACATTTTCCACGTCTCTCAGCATAAATAAAAATAATGATTCTATAGTGGCGCCCAAACAAAAAGGTGGTGGGCGATAATTTGTCACCACCAGCATTTGGCAATTGGGTCCTTTCATTCTCAGTCGTCTTTTAAGACGGGGTATATATAAGTTATTTTCTCCCTCCTTCCAGTATGCTTTCGTGGTGTAATGGCAGTATACTCGCCGCGCATTCGAGAGGTCCAGATTCGAATCCTGGGGACGGCATTGCTCATTTTTCATGTTTTCTAATTCAAAATAACCTAATGACTATAAAGTTAAAAAAGTGGCTCATTATTGGCGTATTTTAGCTTAAGTATTTAATAATCCTCAAATTAAATTGCTTGCCCGTTAATCTTTATGAAAAGGACAATAAATGTCTAACTGTTATTTTTATCTATTTTTGTACTGCTTTTAATTATATTTTCCTCTTCTATCAGCCGCTTGCTGTACTAATTATGTAATATTTTAAAATGCTTTATTTTCTCTTAAGTTAAATAATTTTCAAACACCCACAAATTATGGATTCTTAGTTCTCTAATTTTAGAACTCAAATTCTTGTTTAGAAGTGTACATTCCTCTATTTTAATTCCGATCCAAAAGTTTCCAGCGAAGAAATTTTCATCTAAATGGCAATTATTTGAGATATTAATTTTTTACACACTTATTCCTTTTGAAACAAAAATATTTAAATTATTTTGATCACAACTATTTGAAAATTACTCTCTTCTCTTAAAAGTTCTCTTCTAGTGTAAGAACACAAACGTTCTTAAATGGCTTTTTATTATTTCCATTATCTAAATCAAACATAATGCGCCACTACTGAAACCAGTTACGTTCTTTGTGCGAATAATCATTACAGTCGTTTAAAATGCATGGAATCCGATTTACTCTTGCGTAGCTATAATTAAAGTGGATTCGCTTAGAATTATAATGTGAAAGAAACCGGAGAGCTGATGGAATATCTTCAAATGTTTCGCGAGCATTTATTAAGCAGATTTTGTGTCGTTCTATTGTTGTCGCATGATATTTAATTAATGCCACTGTTTGCGTAGAACACGCAAGGAAGAAAACCTACTAATGAAAGTAATGTAAATAAATCTTTGTTGTTGCATTCTAATATTCTAAATTACATAAAAGCCGAATAGAAGTCTTGAGATTGAAAATTTAAAGTTCATTGCTGAGTATTGGTTTTATATTACAACAACTGCAATTCATTACTAAACGTTGAGATGAAAAGAGGATAACCCGTACCATCCGCTGAAAGGCAATATAATCTTATCGTTTCTTATACTTGAATTTCGGACCTTTCTATTTAAATTTATAATTTGCTTGGGGATCATATAAGCCACGGAAAGTTTTCTTTGTTTCAATCGTAACCCAGATAAAACACTGATATGTTAACTGTAGGACATGTGCATAATAGACACTTAAAATTAGTCAACTCTAGTTCTGTGGACAGGTGCTTAACTTTCTCCAGAAGACTACGATATTAAACCAAATGACTTCTACAAAGATTCTCCAGGGGACTATCTAGACAAAAATGAACACACGGCCCTCCATTTTCAACTCCCAACGCAGTATATATTACACCAGAAGACTACGACAATATACCAAAGATCCTCTCCAGAAGACTACGACAGAAAAACGAAAGGACCTTCTCCAAAGATTCTCCAGAGGACTAGCTAGACAAAAATAAATATACGGCCCTTAATTTTCAACTCCTAACGCAGTATCTATTACACTGAATACAGCTGACAAGGTTATTCGCTTCCCGAAACTATCTGATTAGTATTTTTTTTTTTTTTTTTTTTTTTTTTTTTTGGAAATTATGTTATTTTCTTCTCTTTTTAAGTAAGTACGATTTCAAAGTTAATAATTAGATTACAGTTTAGAGTATTCTATAAAAAGCTCCTTATTTATTTAAATAATTTGCTTCAGCTTAGCCAAGACGTAATGATTTTAGATTTACCAATTATTCAAAGTCTTTGTAAAACAATTATGTTATAAAGTTATATCCTGTAATTCTCTTTTTCTCTTTTTTTCCCTATTATATGCCAAACAAGAAAAGTTCATAATTTAACATTAATTTGGAATAAAAGGAATCACATTTCATTTTAAACAACAGTGTATAGTATCGAAAGATTTTATTCCAGTTGAATGCGCCGGAGTTGGTCTCTATCCTAGATAATAGCTATGCGAATTTTTGACGGCAACTTCGTGGATGGTATTTAGTTCTGTCACCAAGACAGGTATTGTGGTTAGGGGAGCCTACTGCGATACCAAAGGGCTCGTGTTCGAATTCCAGCGAAGTCATGGATGTAAATTGTCTGTCCCTTCAACGGAGGTAACGGTGGCCGCCTATTAGTTGCCTCCATAATCAAAATGTTAACGACACTTTAAGAATAAACGGAAACAAAGGAAGGTATAATTTTCATCCAAACAGCTTTAGATTAACAGACGTGAACGAAAGTAATTTGATAATTAACTAAGCAACTTTTATAGAAGTAACTCCATGCAGCTATTTATCTGCCTTTTTCTAAACATTTTAGGCGTAGTTTTCATGAAAAACCATGAGTAAAACTTTATAAAAAGGATTAATTTTAATTTCGTTAATTAACTATGTAAATTTAAAATCCGATTCAGTGTTATATGTTGGATATAAGTTTCTACTCATTTTCAGTTTTTGAATGTTTAAATTTCCTTCTTACTGTTTCAGCAAAAAATTATTAGTTCAGTCAAAAATATGAAATATAAAAGTAAAAATATTCCTCTTTCCTTCTTGGGCTGCCAAATCATTATGCGAAAATGCATTTACAGCTTCTAAAACCTGAAAAACTCATGTGTGCGATGTTATCGTCATGCGATGATTTGTGGGTACTTTATATTTTACCATGATAGTTTCGACGACGATGTTTTTGAACTGCGAAGTTTTTGAACCGCTTTATTTTCGATGATCATATATTGTACCACGATGTTTTAGAACTGCGATGTTTTCTCTTTGCTTTCTTTTCTCCTACGATGTTTTGTACCACGACGCTTTCGCCTTACGTTGTTTCCTCCGCGATGTTTTCGCAGCGACGTTTTCGGCAGACACCAAAATGAGCTAGTGCCTGCGTAAAAAAAAAATTAAAAAAAAAAAAAATAGATTCTTTAAATAACTTTCGACTTCAGTTAGAGTAATAACGCAATATCCAATCAAATATTTTAGATTGTAATTTAGTTTTACTCTGCGTATTTTGAAAAAAAAAAGACAATAAGATCTTTGATAAAATAATAAATCTTCATCATAAAGTTTAAATAACAGATAGTTCAAACAGGAGGAAACATGTTATTTCAGTAAAAAACGACACACCAACCGCTGTTTTCCGCAAATATTTCCGAAACTCCTGTTGACAGATTGACTGAAATGTTAAGCTGAAATTTGAATCCTAAATCTTCAATCATCATTACTAAAAGTATATATATAACAAACTTATTTAATATATTACTACAATAAATCATCTCCTAAGGAAGCTGCTTTTAAAAAATTACGATCCCTGAAAGTGATAAGTACATCTGAGTACATAAGTAAACATCTGCATTAATAATTATTATTATTCTCTAAGACAAACTTTTTCTAAAATGGCCAAGAGCATTAAATTACTGAAAATAAAATGCGTTAACTTTGATATCAAGCTAAAATATTTTATTTACTAATCAAATCATGTAATTACGTAATTAATTTGTCTTATAACAATGAAACCTTTATATATTCATTTACTTATTGTTTCGAAAAACTATAATTAATCATTTCGGAATCTTTAATTTTCTCTTTTCTGAGACATAGTATAATTTATCATAAAGTCTTGTTTCGGTAATTACAAATGATTGTCAAGTTACTAAAACGTTTATGTTATTTTTTCCTTTCCTGTCTGGCTGCTTATAATATAAAGCAAGTCAACTTTCAAATGTTATCAATGCAACTTCTTTTATATTAAGATATTTCAATAACCTTATAATAAAATTACATATACTCCCACAAAAACTATTAATGTGACAGTGCGATGCAAAGGAAATTGGAAGAAATTTACGAATATAATGAAGATTATTTTGGAACTTTTAAAGGACATTTGTAATATTAAATTTATATCATTTTTCTTCGTTAAATTTTATAGAGTTATTTCTAAGTTAAAAATTATCTCTAAGTTTCGAAAATAAAAAGGTCTTAATTATAAAACGTTCTGTAAACATTTAGATCAGTAATACTTAACTTTTTTTTTTTTTTTTTTTTGGCACACTTTTACTGATTTAAAAATTTGGCGACACACAAAGAAAAAGGTTAAGTTGTTTTCTTACTTATAATCCCCTGTGTAAAATAGTTTGTGATAATAACTTTGAATGTAAAATAAAATAATATGTACTACAAAAACAGCAGTACGTTTATTAAGGTATTAATTGCAAGTTAATAATAAGAATACTTTTAATGAGAAATTTGAGATTGATGTTTTTTGATAATTTTATTTATATTTGGCGTAAAAATGACAATGCTTTTCTCATATCCTCTTCTACATTTAACAGTCTCGATCTTTTTTCTCCTTATTATGTTGGTTAATATTGAAAATCCGAATTCGCTCAAAAAAGGTGTAGAAAACAGTAATAATATTTTTAAAGCTTTTTTGGCCATCATGATATAATCGCATCTAATGTTAATCCAAAATGAATTAATTGATACTTCCGAATATTTTTAAATTAAATCTCGATTATTAGAAAACGAAATTAGTTCTTCCTCTTCGTTCAAAGTTAATTCAAATATAAAAGTATTCGGCAGCAAAATTGGCCTGGATACCACAACTGGCGCGCTTATTAATGTCTTAAAAACTGAATTTCGCCAATTCTCATGAGTACCGTTTACTAGGATTAAACCCATTATAATTTTTACTTATATATATTTCCAAAATTTGGCGATGCACTTTAAGAATTTGGCTGCACACAAAGGTACCGCGGCACATTGGTTGAGAATCACTGATTTAGATTATAGTTAGATAATAGAAAGTTGATAAATTAACCTTTCTGAAGCTCAAACGTTTTAAGGAAAGGAAATGGTGAACTAAAAAAAGAGCTCAAATAAGCATATAGATGAATAGAATGAGCAGTAGAATCAATATATAATCCAGCAGACACGTTTATAATTGCTAAAACGGAAAACTAAAACGTCCTGTTCATCTAAAATACTTTTCCTTACACATAATATTTGTTTTCCTTATATTACAATAAAATTAACTTAAACTGTTTCAAGAAATTTAACACAAGATAAGTGTATTTTCTATTTTTTTCGACAATATGATTTTGCTACCCTTCTTTCTTCGTAATTAATACGCAATTTTATAAATACAGTGACATTAAGAAACCAATACTCTCTTCTGCAGCATTTTTACATCATGGTTTTTACTTATTTCATGAGCCTTGACCAAGTTAAATTTATTATGGAATCGATACTTAAATCACCCATAGTTATCTTTGCAAAGATGCTAGAATTTACTGATGAAAACGTTGTTTGAAAGCGAAGTAGTCATCTTAAAAATTCCCTGTGTTTTAAAGAATTGAACCAGTATGTCAGATATTTTTTCTCTTATTACGGAGCGCTTTCTGAGCGTAATTAGAAGCACATCCAGTCGGGAGGTCCGGAGCTTGAATATCTGGCAGGGATTCGTTGTTTTGCATATTTCCTTCTCTGAAGTAAACCTAATTAACTGCAATCGCTCCCAGTTACAGGCACAAACATGGCAAAAGAAAACTTTGCAGAGAAAATAACTCAAGACGAAATCATTGTCCTACAAAGTATCGTGGGAGAAAAAAGCGAAGTTCTGAAAGATTGTGGTACCAAATTTTGTCATCGAAAATAAAGCTATTCAAAAACATCGCAAATTTTAAACATTGACGTAAAAAATATCGTGGTAAGGAGAAAAACATCTGAAAACATCGCAGAGATGTGTTTTCCAGGCTTTAAAAGTTGTAAACATATATTCGCATAAAGATTTGTGAGCACAAAAGAGTGGGGAATATTTTTACCTCAATATTTTACGTTTTTAGATAATTAAAGGTAGTAAAATTAAATGTAAGAAGTTAGTAAAACTAAATGTAAGGAGAGAACTTAAGCATTCAAAAAATGAAAATGAACAGAAAATTAATCCTACACATAACAGTTAACATAATTTTAAATTTATGTTTTTAACTATTAAAAGTCATTAATTAATTGAGCTCTTTTATGAAAGCGTAACGGTAGTTTTTCATGTCTAAGGAAACAGAAAATGGTAACGAGTAACTGAATATAGTAAAACTGTTTAATTGATTATCAAACTGTAAATTGTTTTTTCGCTTCCTTAATCTGATATTTAGTAAAATTTAAATCTTGCTTTGTTTCAATTATTTAAATCATTTTAATATACGTAACCGTATTCAGCTATACATCTTCCCTATTCTAATTCTTTAGACTATATGTTTCATGGAAAATTGCCATTACTTCGTAAAAGAGATTAATAAATGATAACTTTTTGTAGTTAAGTATGTAAGTTTAAATTTCTGTTAACGGCTATACGTAGAATTAATTTTCTCAGAAATGCGTAGGATTTCATGCTCAGTTATACATGAAACAGTGAGCTTTCTGCTTAGAAGGCTAGTCATAAAAGTAAATACCACTTCCAAGTTTAAATAATAACATTAGTACTAAGAGGTAAAGAGAGTTGCACATTAGCGACCGAACAAACAATGAGATTAACTGCTAAAATTATGTTATTTCTTAAAGAGTCATTTATGTTATGCCAATGTGTTTACACACGCTTTAGTAACCGTTCTTAAATTATTGATTTAATTACTTAATTATAAATTACCACTACAGAGAGTTTTAAAACATCTTAGTAAGTACGAAACTCCAAGCGTTCCATCATTCGCAGCCTGAGGATTGCTAATATTTATCTTCTGTTCGTAGAAAATTTCTATTTGGAAAACAAATATGTTCCATATCAAATTTTGATTTATCTCAAAGTGTCTTTGAAGTTTTGGAGCGTTTATTGCTCCTTATAAGATCTAGAACATACAAAAGTGCGTTTTACTATTTCATAAATTTAGTGAAATCGGATTCGTCTTTTGCATCAATGCAGTTCATTGCCTAATATCCCACTTCTAGTAATCTTGCTTACTTACCTAGATTACTGTTACTTATAAGTCTAATATGAATTTTGTAATTTCTTAAAATCAGTTGATATAACAAAAGCATGCCAGGGTTAAACACGGGCATAATTGATTCCTAGTTTTTAAATAATTTAACTAACTTTTTAAAATAATTTATTAATTTCCAGACAAAATGCTTTCAACTGTAAAGTTATTGTTTAGCTTGTGATTTCCTATTTTAATCGTTAATTTTTATTTTTTTTTTACTTAAAAGTACACTGGTGTGCAAAAATTAAGGACGAGACGGTTTTTTCAATATAACGTTGTACAAAAGCTTTCCAAATCAACACATTTAATACAGTAAGATCCCCAATACGTAAGGACATGAGTAATGTAAGCAACACTTACTAAAAGAGAAATCAGAGGGATAAAAAGAAGCTTTATTGAAAAAGTAGCATGGAGCGCAATGCGACTGAAGGCCGAAACATCCCTGTGATGGGTGTCCAGCAAGAAACATCCGGTCTTTAATAGAGGATATGATCTTCCCTGACTTCTAGGCAGGTTTCACAGCGTCTGCCGATGCTGAGAATGAGGGTTTCAATGAGTTGTTGAGGCATTGCTGTCCATTCGTCTTGCAGCGCGAATCGAGCTCCGGAATCGTTACTGGTGGTAAGGTACGAGCTGCCAAGCGTCTGCCTAGAAAACGTCTCATACATGCTCGATGGGATTGAGATCCGGAGATCGTGCCGGCCAATCCATATGTTCAATATCCTCACTCTCTAAGAGCTGTTCGGCAGCTACTGTGCGATGACATGTGCATTGTCGGCCATGAAAAGGAGCTGCGGACCCATAGCGCCTCTAAAAAGACGCGCATACGGAAGAAGAATCTCGTTACAATAACGGGTCCCGTTGACTGAACCTGCGTCGAAGATGTGAAGGTCTGTACGACTACCAAGCATGATGCCTCCCCAAACGAGGACAAACAAAACACCCAAACAAAACACCTCCTCAAACAAAACACCGCCACCTCCATATCTGTCCCTTTCAATGATGTTCGAGGGATGATTGCGGCTTCCCCGCTCTCTCCAGATGAGTATGCGATGTGAATCGCTATTCAAACTGAATCTGCTCTCATCTGTAAAGAGTACTCGTCCCCATTCATTGTCTCTCCAATTCCGGTGTTCCCGGCACCATAGAGAACGCTTTCTCCGATGGGCAGGCGTTAGAGATACACACCATATTTGGCGTCGTGCAAACAGACCACCACCGTGCAGTCTTCTGGCCACGGTATAACGCGATATCGGTCGTCCAGTCGCCTGTGTCGTGTGTCTAGCGATTTTTCCCGCTGTCTGCCGCCTGTTTCTTCTGGCCTGTAAGGCAATATACCGGTCATCTGCGGGTGTGGTTCCTCGTGGACGACCACTATTAAACCCCCAGATAGCTGTTCCTGTATTTTGAAATTGTCTTCAAAGTCGTGAAACGATGCTGTGAGCAATTTCGAACTCTGCAGCCACACTTGTCACACTGCGGCCTTCCTCCAACTTCCCAATGATTCGACCTCGGGTAAAAGCATCCAGATGTCGTCTAACAGATTGATTATTCGCCATTTCTCGCTGAGGCAGCAACTCGGTGTGATTTTAACTGCTATACGGCGTGCAATCTCTTTGCCAGAAATACTGATCTTACACCGACAACATGATTTATACTACTCAGACATTCCCCCATTACGTCTACCTGCATATCTGCGCATGTGTTACCGTACATCACCTTACTTAATCTCCTGATTGGTCTTTCTGTCCGCTCTGCCTCTTCGTTCAGCTGATATGCTAATTTTTCGACTTCTTTCTTAATTTTTGCACACCAGTGTAAATCCTGTCAGAAATATCCAGCTATAACTCAGAAATAAAGACGATGCCATGAACCTTGAGATATCCAAGCAGAGAAAAAGACTGACACAGCCCTCAGCTAGCTTATTGCGGAAATTTCGAAGAACAGAAATGCATGCATCGTTTGTGGAACTTTTTATAATTTTTCGAAGCAAAGAAATCGAAAGAATTGAAGCAAAGAATCTAAGAACTTGCTGTCGCCGCCATTCGAACTCAGGACCTTCAAAGTACGCATCTAGCGTGCTTCCAATTACACCGCGAATGCTCTCGGAAAAGAGGGAGAAAATGCTTTATATACTCCCACTTTTAAAGGGCGACGTAGGAATAGGGGACCCAGTCTCTAAATCCTAGTGGTGACGAACTATTGTCCACCACGTTTTATTTCACTTGTAGAGTCACTTGGAATTTTTTCTTTTTTTCCGAAGCCAAGAAACTGGAGAAATCCGCAATGCCCTCGCCGGTGTCCGGACTCTAGACGTCCAGAATACGTGCCGAGCCTACTTCTAGTTACAATCCGAAAGCATGCGGAAAGAAGGGAGAAAATAAATTATAAATTTATGAAGACCGGTTCTTTTAGGTACTAATAAACTACAAGCTCTGAAAGACTGTATGAAGAATTATCCCCAGGTCTTAATTACAATAGAAAGTCAGAAGAAAGGATGGAAAGAACCTTTATTCACCCTTTTTCGTATCCAAAAACTTTCAGTTGCGTTATTACGATTGCATCAACATTTGTGATTGTGTTTAATTTTTTTACTTCGAAGTTTTGCTTCACAGTTAAAACTAAAAACTCCGGCAAAAACGTTAACATCAATATAGAAAGCATTCACTAAACTCTGATGAAGAAGACGTATGCTAAATATTCAAGAAGACTTTAACATAATTACAATATGCCTCAGGATATAACTATTTGATAATTAACGAGTTTCCAATTAAAAACATTGCTGAATTTATACCAACTAAGAGAAATTGCGAAAATTTCTTTAAAACAGCTGTTTGATTATCTCTGACAAAAATAATGGAAAAGAATTCCCTTCCCAAGTATAAACAGCTCTCTTTCATTTTCAGTATCCAAAGAGGAACTAAAAATAATTATTTCAAACAATGGAAAATAACGAACCAAAGAATGAAAACGAAATGCTTCCTTGAAAAAGTTCACAAAAGGAAACCGTGATATGGATTATACATATTATCTTCGAAAAGACTTTAAAAGGTATTTCTTTCGGAATAAAGCTTTTCGACGATGCTGAAGGGAAAGATAATTCTTTACGCATGCGACTAAGAAGGATGCACGCATTTCTCAATCGCCGCGGGACCTGACACTCGTAACCATTGCCTCGTTCCTGCATCAGCCGAGAGCTTCTCGAACAAAAGATACTACTTCGAACGGAAATCTGTATTCTACGAGTGCTTGGGGACTTGGCAGGGTATATCAGCGAATCTGTTCTTGGGAAAAGAGCACACGTTTTACGTTTTTTGAATATTTTATAGTTTTGTAAGAAGCTTTTATCCCAAAGCGTATTTTTTATACTGGGTAATAGTTTGTATGTAGAATATCCGTTGCAAATGATTGCATTTCCAAATAGTTCAAACGTTATCATTGTAACCTGCATACAAAAAACGGTTCTTTTATTTCTCTTTCATATTTCAGTGACAAATATAAATAATCTCGTGGTTAATACTGTTAACAGGGCCCAGTGCGTCTGCAAACTTTCAGAACTAAATTTGTACAAATTCTAATGCTGCACATAACAGCATTTTTAGTTGTTAACCTTCGATATGTAATCCTTGAAAATCTCTGCAATATTTGGCACGTTTATACCACTGCTTGGTTTTTTAGAGGAATCCATCTTTTGGAATGCTATTTCAGGTCTCCGATTTACAGTTGTGGTTCTCTAAATCACTTCATTATTATTAAATTAATTACCTTTGAGGTGAAACTTCACTTTAGAGAACTAATCTGCAAGTACAACATTGGTGACCAAGGAGATGATTGATTATTCTAATACTTTTCTGAGTTCTGGAATTGCTCGACAAGGAAGGAACTGTGTGGCAGAGCAATTTTGTGCAGCAGAATAATGCATTCCTTTTTAGGCTTAATGCGCTGAATTCCCTTCCGAAATCTGCGCGTAACGTTTATAAACTGTGGAGTTTCCTTCTATTTCTCTTTCATTCTGTGTTCTTAATGAAGTTTACTTTACACCGACATCATCTTTGCTCAAGGTTTCCAAAATCGAAATTTCTGTGACGTAAATCGGCCTTCTTCATGCAGATAATTTCATCTCTCTTTGTTAACATAAAATATATGCCCATTTAGGTCAGTTCATGATATTCAGAAATGCTATGTAAAACTCGAGGCACCAAACTACAGAAGTTTTTCTAAGATATTCCAAGATAATTTTGCGATTAGCCTCTTTGCTGATGTTTATGTCATTAATTATCATTAGTAAAACATGATTAACTATTTTTCAGCAACAATTATTGAAGCTTTTCGGTGTTCTCATCCGTTGAAGCCTGCAACATTCGTAATTAATATCTTCGTGCTTGTCACGAAGTCTTCCGTACCATGAAAAATATTTCATTAGGTTAATATTTGATCCACGTATGCTGTTTTCCTTGCTTCAAAGAAACATTATTGATATTCTTTGCTTAGCTTCCAGAACCATGACAGCAGATGTTTACTGCATCAAAGCAAATGGCAGCAACTGGGTTTTCTATCCATGAGCAAACAATATTTTAGGACTTGCAATTTGAGATACCTAAAATTCTATAGGCAGTACAATTCGCAAAGTTTAATTCTTAAACTAAAATTTGTTTGAAATTAGATTTAAATCTAAAGATTATGGTATTACAGGAATAAGCGAAACAGTATGGCGTTTTAAAGGATAAGTTAATTATGAACTTCACTTAAAATTGAAGAATTTAATTAGTTGTTAAAGAAAACTCGAATTTTAATGTATAACATCAGTTACACTCATTTATCTTCAAATCATAATCCAATATATCCAAAGATTGTAAATTTTAACGAGTATAAATAACTTTTTTGTTTCATGTAAATTACGGATTTTATTTTGGTTTCATCAATCTTATATAGTTAATACGCAACAAAATAACATGCACCATAAAGTGCTGATGAAAATTTTGTAGATAATGGAGAATATCTCAGATTTCTGAAATATTGCTTCAAACTCATCGTTGAGCTAAATTGATATAATAACATTCTGATGTCACAGGGCCAAAACAATAAGGCTGTATTGTAAGATATTGTAAATTTAGAAAGTTCCTTCTATACTGTTAAGATGCAATGGCAGAGTTTGGGCAAGTTCTTAAAATATATTTTATTTGCGTTTGTCAACTATTCATCATTTCTAAATTCCTAAACATATCCAAGATATATAATATATTTGATAATTATACACAGTGAGTCTTACAACGTTTTAGGAGTAACTAACATATTTTGCCAATTCCAACTACACGAACAAATTATAATGGATAGCATTTTAGTATGACATCTGAACTTGATTTTCTTAATATATCATCCATCTACTTTCGGGCAGTATTTTTCATACTGTTAGTCGTTTGCTTTGATCTAATGAACATCTGTTGCCGAAAATTCGAAAGCCTGATTCAAATGGCAGATATAAATCCAGATGAACTTAACATCACTATAGACGCTGAACACAAAATAAATTTGCCGTGGATGGTCCCGAAAAATGCCCTCATTTTCTTCCCCACCCACTGCTTAAAAGACAGGAAGAAGATCGAAATCCTTCACATCATGATTTGATTCAAACACCAAATATTAATCCTGATTGTTCAAACACATTGCGCCTGAAAATAAAACTTGAAGCTTTGCTTAAAATCGTGAGACAATATAGCAACCATACGCTTGAGTTGGTCTAAATTAATGACGGCCACAGGAATTTTGATTTCAAAAATCTCAAGAAAGAACCAGCTTGGTGACCGTTTTTGATTGGAAGAGAAAAATTCACAACCAATATTTTTCTGAAGGATAAATGAAAAACGACATACTTTATAAAGATATAATGGACAGATTCCTGAAGAACATTCAGCTCATTAAATAAGAAAGAAATAAATCGAACAACAGAGTTTCATGCAACAGTTTCTGTTGCATGACAGTACATCTATAATGCAATCATGCAATTACATTCAAATTCAACTCGAATCAGTTTATGATAATGTAAAATATCACGATTCTGATCTACCGTCCTCGCCATTAGTTAGATTTTGCATCTGAAGAATATCTTCTTTTTCATAAAGGGAAATTATAATTTAAAGTTCGTTATTTTAAAGGAGGAGATTCAGAGATCGTAACCAGACACTTGAGCAATATTCTAAAAGTTGAATTATGCTGAGAATCAGATAGCTATACGGCATTACCAGCGTTATATATATTCTCTATAATTGTTTACCGAAAGCTAAGAAGTAAAAATGTTTTATTCAACTTTCCGATTTGTAAAAACTTAGCCCTAAAATTTTGTACACTCATTGTGTCTACCAGAATCGTTTATTAATATTTCTGCATTTGTAATTGATAATATTCTTCTTGTACTGCTTATTAATACCTTAACATAACTCTTCAGCATTCTATAACTATAGAATATATTTTTACTATTTTAGGCAATACCAAAATCTACTACTGCTATAACAACCACTATTTTAGCTGTAAATTAATTAAGGCAAGAAAGATTAAGAGTGATTATTCTTGCAGAAGTCAACAGGAAAAATATGCAATGAAGAAATTTCCTCCTCTCAGATGTGAATACCATATGACATATTTGTGACTTTATTTAATTCAAATCTAATAAAATCTCAAAAAATGAGAAATCAAGAAAACGTTTTGTACAATTTATCACTTTTAATAAGACAGTTACGTATAAGACCTTAACAAGAGTACTTCATGCGTAAATACAAAATGCTTGTTATGGAAAAAGGCTGCGGAAATATAATCATACATGTCATAAATTCCTCATCGCCATCTTAGATGAAGTAAGGTATAAAGCTTCTCTGGAAGATTTAGAGCTTAGTTTATCAAAGAACTTCCATCGTAAATACTGTACATTTATCTAAAAAATACTTGATAAAATTCCAAGAAACTAGCACTGTTCCGTATCAAAACTACTTTTCCGATTTCTTGAAAAAGCGCTTTTAAGCTAGTCCTATGAGCACTCTACGACTGCAATACAAGAACCATTGATTGCTAAGTCGCTAAACAGAGGTTCAGTGGGCTGGCCATATGAGCCTAGGGTATGGAATTCGCCATATGCGGCCTCGGCATGCGTAACATAACTATGATCTAGCTACAATTGAACAAATCATACTCGAATGTATTCTTCCTCCGAGCTAGATAGTTCTCGCGTATACTTACTGCCTTAGATTATTAATCTAATCTGTTTTTCTAAAAGTTCAGCAAAGAATCATACATTCTAGTTTAGTACAAAAATTCAGTACATGCTCTTCTTCCCGCATGCCTTTCGTGGTGGTCCAGATTCGAGCCCTGGTGAGAGCACTGCACATTTTTCCCATCCGCTGCTTCAACAAAAACCTAATGACTCTACAATTGGAGCCCGAACTAAAAGGTTGTGGACGATAATTCGTCACTACTAGGATTTGGCAATTGGATCCCCTAATCCCAAGTCGTCCCTTGAGAAAGAGAGTATATAAGGTATTTTCTCCCTTCTTTTTGCATGCCTTCGTGGTGTAATTGGAAGCATACTCGGCGCGTATCCGATAAGTTAAGGGCTCGAGTCCCGACGAAGGCACTGCACATTTTTCACGTTTCATTCTTAAAGCCTAACGACTCTACAACTTAAAAATGTTTAACTACGTTTATCTTGTAAATTTCGAAAGATTCGGTAATTTTGTGTTGAAAGAAAGGTTTAAATTTTTAAAGAAATTATATATTTCTTTATTAAAACTACACGCATTTAATAATTGCAAAATTGAATGTTCATACAAGTAACGGAAATGAAAAAACATAGTTTCTATCGGCAAATTCCTCCCTAGGAAAATCTCATTTTTAACTTACAATAAAAACTTAGTATTTTTATGTTGAAAGTAAATAATTTGACCTTTTAAAAAAATTAAAAAAAGAACTGCTGACTATAGACAATGAGAGAAACAGTGGGGAAAATGAGCTGCGATTATTGGACTTCATAAAAATAGCTTCTTTAAAGTTATGGTAGAATATTTCAATAAACAGGGAAATAAATTTGATACATTTGCATACAAATTTGCCATTAAAAAAGTTTTAAAATCCTGACAAAAAGATGAAGCCCCGCAGCATTGAACTTTTGCTCATTTTTGCTGTATCCGCCTTGAAGCTTTCCAAACACCTCTCCGTAATACCTTCAACCTAAGGTATATAAAAGCATGCATGGAAAGATATGGAATAAAGAACCACTAAATGTGTTATTTCTTAAGAGACAAAGTTTAAACTTGTGATGGCAGCAAAAAAAAAAAAAAAAAAAAGATAACATTGATACTGAAATTACTCAAACACTTAAAAATCGATCCTAAGAAGGATTAAAAAAGTGTTCAAGAATGTATTTTGAATTAAATTCCGTAAAACAATGTTCTTCAAAGAAAATGTTTTCGCTAAATTATTTTTTTTTTCTTATAAAAGGGGACCTATGTTTAATCGCACTATAAATCAATAACGTTTTATTCAAAATCTAAGCCAGATTAAGGTTGCTTTTTTGTCTAATTTTAAATAGAAATCAGTTGCTTTTTAAGCAAAAGAGCAATCGAAATAAATTTTAACAATTTTTGTATTATGCCTTTTACTAATTATATTCATGACCTATTTTAATTTTCTTTCATTTTTGTAAACTTAATTTAACTCTAATTACTTCCTTGTAGGAAGTAAAGGAAATATTGTAATCATGACAACGCGTAATATATTTCAAGGAAAATATGAATTTCAACCGAAACATATCATTTTATCGAAACCATTTCAACGATGTTTTTGCATGAGATCTGTATGTACGGATAGACTAAAAGACTTTTTTTGACAAAAATAATTGTAAATTTAATTTAAAATGGATTCAAAAGAATTTTTTCTTGACGTCTATACGTACGTATGTATGTATGTATCTCGCATCTTAAAAACGAGTAGACATAAAATTTTGAAATTTTGTATATGGGACTGCTATAGCATGTAGTTGTGCACCTCTCTTTTTCGTTGAAATCGGCTGCACCATTCGTATATATATTCTCATTGTGTTACCTGGCTTGGTGAGCTAAGTATTTTTATTCTTATATGCTGGTAAATCGGGCATTTTTTGTTTTAAAAGTGATTAAATTTTTCGGTTTTTATGTTCCGGTTAAGAATTTTATACCATTAGTGAATCTGCATGCAACAGTTAGAGAATTATCAAAAATTTGAAAGTTTAAGTGGAGAGTTAAGCCTAACGAACCACCATTTGTTAATATTTGAAACTCAGTAAAATAGTGAATTAACTCAGTTTTTGCACTTGCAATGCCTTTTTTCCGAATACGACCAAAAGTAAGCTTTCAGTTTCTGCACCGAAAAATCTGTTCGTTTCTTACGTTGAAACGCTAATTTTAATTGTAAAAATTGTTACTTTAACTGTTTTAACTGTATTTGGTGTTTTATGTTTTTCAATGTTTTACAATTTTTAATGAAGATGTTTTGAGATATTACGTATTTTTGCTTTCCCTAAGTGAAAGAATTGTATGAGAAATATATCTCTAATGAGATAAGTTTAAATGAAATGCAGCAGAAAATGTGTATAATTTAATAGCATATAAAAGGAAGTCATGTGGTGTCCACATCAGTTTTTTTTCTTTTGAAAAGTTTTATTTATTATCAGTTTATTATTTGCAAACTAAATAATTTGTCTATTTTATAAATGTTTCGGTATAGTAGCTTGGAGATGCACCTAAAATGACAATTCAGTGCTTAAAAGAATCCAATATTCATTTCTATATTTTTAAGTAAATTGTGTTGCGTATTAGATGCGTTCTATCAATTATACGCGCCACTTACGATCATAATTTTTGGCAAATAAAAAGTGCTATAAACTTTAAATCTTCAAAGTACATTATTTGTGCAAAATTACTAATTTTCTACTTCAGTTAATAATTGCAACATATATTTTATCTTCTTTGAATTTGTATCCAATTACGTGAAACTGAATAAAATTCACTTTAAAAAGGTTTTATTAACACATAAGAACAATCTTAATTTGAACTTTAAATTGTTAAAATGCACTTCCATTTCATGTAAAGTGGTCGTTTTAATGCAATTTTGCGCAACATTTTAGCCAAACTTCTTTCTACTACTAAAATTATATTCTTGATTTTAATAGCAATGACGCTGAAAACCATTTCGGAGATTTTATTCCTCGCAACATTGAATCCATTTTTGTATTGAGTGCTTTTCCGTTGCCTTGCGGCATTTTTAGCTCTTAGCAGAACTTTCAAAATCCATCTTTCTTTACTTAAGTTAATTCATTCAAACTACGACTATGGAAAGAAAAGCAAAATTATACATTAACATGCAATTTGAGAAGCTCTATTTGCCAAGGGAGGTGAAATTCAGTATACTTTCCAGAATTTCTTTTATTCCGTTTGTTTAATTTGCATTTGTGAGATTTAGCCTATTTTTTCTATCTCTTTAGACTGAACAATATTTCGCAATTTATCGCCAAAAAAAGAAGGATTAACTAGTCAGCTCTTTAAGACAGAAGAGAACTACGCCAAAGTAAAACATAAAATTAGGCAAAGCAACAAACAACACTTCTCTGCAGAATACCTTTTCTCTTGATGATGAGGAACTTGCACCTGTTACCCTCGAATTCTATAGAGTCTTGGTTAAAATGTATGCCATACAGAAGGTTTTATACTGAAGACATCCTCATCACCCTCACCGGGATTCGAGCTCTTGACCTCCCGATAACGCGTCGAGATGCTTCCAACAAGGGGAAAGGAGGAAGAAAATACCTTAAAGCCTTAAAGCATTAAAAGCAAACATTTACAGCAGGCCTAACTAAGCTCTCCAAGCAAACAGACACAACTGTTACTTTTAATTAAATTTTTCCGAAACTAAAGGGTGCAAAATTACATGTGACTTGGCAGTAAATTAAATAATTCTTTGACTGTTTTTGGAAAATTATAAAAGTAAATATCTCTAAGACAGGCTACATATTCTGATCGACAGCTAACAGCTATTCAGAATGTTAATTTATCAGCTAAGTATGCTTGTAAACTATATTATGCCACCCGCGGTTATGTACAAAAGTCTTTGAATACTAGTAGCTCAAGCTGGATTCAAAGCAAGGGGAGTGTCTCCATGGGTCTTTTCGTGATTTCTTCCGTGTGTAATGTAGATGTGAGCCAGTTTCCCTTAGAAAATCCTCCACGAACAATCCGCATCAGACATACAGCTCCAGTATGCATTGCCATAGAGAAATGAATCTTTAAATCCTTGTCTTACGTGAGGCAACGGTTACTCTCTAAATGACAAGCTGGACGGTAGGCAGACCAACATCAGTCCAAACTCTTTTGGTATTACAAGTTATCCTTCTAACTTCATATTAAACTATTTGCCGCTAAAATCTCTATAATCTCTGGAATAAGGGAGAGCATGAAAAAATAAGGCAATAGGAAAGATATAAACTAAAATCAAACCGATTAGTAAAAATCAAATATAATGCCACATACCTTCTTCCAAAACGAGGAGGTAATGATGAAACATAATAATACTCGATTCTTTTTTGAGCCTGTAATGGAAATTAGCACATTTCAAGCCCTTTAATCAAAATCACATTGAGATGAAGAATAAGGTCTGATGCCGGAAGGCACCGTAATGTCAGCTGCAGTAACTTACAATATTAAAATTTCTGCCTTTGAATGTCTCCTAACTTGGTCTTAATTCTTAGCAGGTGATCCGCCTGTTGGCGGTTACTGCTTGCTCTAAAGAGGCAGCTGGCTTAAATTCCCATTACACTGCGGCAGCACATGAGAAGATTACATCAGTTCCTTACATTTCCCATTAATTTAAAACCACTGAGTTGGACCAAAATTCTCATAGAAGACAAATCCTAATTCAGTGACCAAGAATAACCATCTTTAATTCGTACATCAGATGTAGATATGATATACTTGAAAATTAAAAATATAATTTTGCGGTATCGGCTTGATCAATGGATACGTGGGCTGATATTAGATCAGTTACAATGCAGGAATTACTAGAAGGAATGCTTTAATTCCAATATTAATTATTGCTGCAAAACCCTTGAGACGTATTTGTCTTAGTAAAGATGCCTTTGCGGATAATTTCATGTGGGAAGAATTAATATTCATGTTACACATGACATGATAAAAATAATGAATACCCGTACAGCCGGAACTCAGCAATATTTCTATATACTCAGTTGATGGATTGCCATATTTATCAGATATATGAACACCCATAAAATCAGTAAGATTACGAAGTTTGAAAAGAAAAATAAATATGTTATTTTGATCTTATGGGACAAGTTGAAAGGAAAAGGATCAAGAACATGCAAATTAGATACATTTTAGGTGTTCAATGATATCTCAATGATACATTTCGTAATTGTCATTTTTAAGTTGTTGAGTTTTAATTTGCAGTGTTTTCTTGAGCAATTAGTACATGGTTAATCTGTTTCGTTATAACTCATTTCGTCAAGCATTTTTTATTTTTGTTAAAGAAGAATTTATATTAATTAAATTTTAGAGGGTTGTTTTAATACAAAAGTATTATGCGTGAGATTTTTGCTAGACAATGAAAGCCCTATCAAATGATTCTGCCCTTTTATTCGACAAACAGATTAAAACTGAAATGCAATTTTGTATTTCAGATTAAAGAAACGAAATTCTAAATATTTTATTTTGCAGTTAAATGGAAGAACGCAATAAAATATTTATTCCTTAATCCCATTTTGTAATACTTATTTAATAACATTTAAATAGTTAAAAAATACATATGTTCCTCATATATATGGGTTCCTCAATCCCCGTTCATTGTACATTTTTATATGAAATCATTCCAGATTTAATGATAAGATTTTGTACATCATTTCTTTTATGGTTCCAAAATTGCAACAGTTTTCTTCCTACCTTCCTAACCTTTAATCTATCGTCTTATTTAATAAACCAAAAAGGGATTCAAAGTTCGACAAGTTAATCCTTTGATGGCATAAGAATAATCTCTGTTCACAGCATAGACGATTTGGAAATCCCATCTTTTAAATAAAGAGCTTATTATAATTTAATTTAACATCGGAGTGCAGCAGTGCCATTTTCTTAGTTTTCGAGATTTATTGGATTTTTGGATAAAATGCTTCTCAATGATTTCTTTACTTAAATAACAGTAAATACGCTTTTCTAGAGTAAAGAAAGCTTTGCTGCTCGAACCCCTTGCGGCACTTTCAGCTCTTAGATGAACCTTTTGCGTGCATTGGAGATTACTAGAGTTAATTCGATGGAAAAGTAAGCACATGGCAGAAAAGCTAAATTGCGCTTTAGCATGAAAGATTAAGAGATCCAATTCTGTAGTATTTTGTAATTATTAACGGGCTATCCTGAGAATTTCTGAAGTTTTTCCGAACATGATTTATAATTCATTAAATTCACTCGTACTTTCTTTGAGAGTCTCTAAGTTTCTTTATTTTAATGCATTAAAAATATGACTTTCTAATTTACTGAAGGTGAACTTCAGATGCATTCTAAAGAAACATGCATATATTAGCAGGCAAAGATTTAGCCGTTCATCAGTTTTTCTCATTGTTCTATAAAATTTCAATTGCAATCTATAATTTGCATAGATCAAATAAAAACATTTGCATTACTTTTTAAATTTTAGGACTCCAGTAGCCAATTTATTAAGACGAAAAAAATTTGTACTTCTCTCTGCTTCGGTTTTCAGCGAATGGACTAAGTGCAAGAGGTTTTAATGGTACATCGTGTCTGATGTAGAGTTAATTTCCTTCATCATTTATGGAAAAGTTTGTGAGGCCCTATCTTCCCAACAGGAGGAACACCATTATTGACGATATCTGAAATAAAGCAGCTCGTATTTATGTTACACATTTGGAAACGCAGAAGACACCAATGTAAAAGTCCTTTAATTGGCCTTTGAAGCTAGTTTGAACTATCAGAACTCAGTAAGATACTAATAAGAACCTGATGCTAAGTTAAACAAAAATTCTTATCTTGTGATAAAAGAAAAATTGCAATCATAAGACTTCAGTCCAGCATCTTCACCAGCTTACCTCTACAATTTAAAAAGGTAAAAAATAACTTATAAATTAAAACGTTATAATAGCGATTATCTCTTGCTATTTGGATTTCAGGTTAACATTTGGTATAATTTTAAGCCAATCATTTATGATATGGCGCTGGTCTAAAAGATAGTTCTCCAGAATTTCGCGGAATAAACTATAAATTCCTTACAGAAGAGAAACACACCAATGTAAAATTTAAAATGAGGAGAAAACAGCAATTTTAGTACGGCTTTTTTTAGTGTATTAAATTCTATCGATTTTGAAGATGATCAAACAAAGGTCTCTCATATAAAGCAAAAAAAAAGGTTTGGTTAGTTTGATTTATTTAATTATGACAAAGCATTCGAGAGATATCTGCCCAATGGGAGAGATGTTCTCTAAAGGACTTTCTAAGGAAAACTGGCTAGTATTCTATTTACAAATGGGCTCCCATACATGTTACGCCGGAAAAAACCACGGAAACGCTTATGCAGCTAGCCCGTTTGCCAGGATTCAAAACTACGCCATTTCCCCAAAAAAGTGCTTGACTATTTTGCTTCATTTTAAAGTAAAATCGTGTATTTAAAATGAATTGTTAAAATTCCATTGCCAAATGTTAATGTAAAATGTTTTTTAATTATTATTCCATCAAAAATTTCTTCCAGGGAGCGGAGAGATTTATGACGTTGTTTAATAAAAACGAAACTTAATTATTCAAAAAATAAGTGTGCATTTATTTCGTTGAAACCCTGGCAGTGCTTTCTGTTTTGGTAAGATACGAAATCCACGAACTGAAAATTTTTCTCATGTGTAGCATAAGTTCTATATTTACGCAAACATTAAACCATTCTCCTATATTATAGAATAAATTTTTAAAATATAAACATTTATGCTGATATTTTATGAAAGAATGGTTTTCATTACAAGGAAAGAAGAGCTAGCTAATTGTACATAATATTGTTCTATGGTATAGAAAGAAAAATGGGGAAAATCCATGATACATTATTACCTATAATGTTTCCAAACATAATAATAACCAGTATAATGAACACAGGGCTAAACTGAAATCGCATAGCTAAGATATGGCTATGTTATGCGTATATCATAATCACTTATGGGTTTTCATTATTATTTAAACATGATAATTAAACTCTTTCCTCTCTTTCTGCAGTTTCATTTATTAAACTATCCGATTATGAGTTCTTGCTAACATTTTAAACCAAAAAATGCAGCAAAAAAGAGACTTATTTTCGAGTCAACTAGATAAATATTTCGAAGAAATATCCATTGAAGTATTTAATGAATGAAAATATTAAAATTGTTGCTCAATTTTGCTATTATTTTCAATGAGTGACACTGCGCATGGTTTTATCAAAATTAATATTGACATTTATGATATGATGTAACTTCCTTCAGTTTTAATTTTCAAAATACTCCTTTGCGATCGTTTCAAAATACTGCTCTTAGATTTTTGCATATTTAATGTAGTTGAATAAAAGTAAAATTTTCTTATGCCTGCGAAAATTTCGCTAGACACATATAAATTCATACTTGTTATAAATTCTTACAAAATATGAGATTTTACATCAGCCATTTATAATGTAAAAATTCTGAAGCTTGCAAAGAATTTTGCGAAATTCTGCATTCGTAAAACATCCATATTCTGTTTTTAAAATACATGCTTTCGAAGCGTACATTTCATATGCACTAAGATTTCCATTTATAAAAATCTAATGTTGCCCCTTAGACATTAAGATGACTGTTGAACATGGCATTTACATACGTTTCCCATTTCAGTAGCTTTTCACGACTAACATATTTTTTGTTTACTCTTTACTAGTACTACTAAAATACATGTTACGAGTTCCAACGTATATTCATTTTTATGATTCATAGCATTTCTCTCATAATATTATGTAGGCAGTCTTATTCCGTAAACCCATTACTACTTTTTAGAATAGAATAACGTACATAAACATTAATTCTATATTCATTATGTTTGAATTTACATATTTTGTTCTATCTTGAAACTCTTATACTAAAATTTACTGAAAACGAATATTTTCAGGAATTGAAACCAAAGAAATTTTTCTGCATTGTGATAAATATTCAGTAGTGGTTAACAATGAAGCACAATTGTGAAAAAGGCTCACTGCAAGTTCTTAATTTACGAATCCAAATGAATTGCAAATCAGTATTATGTTTGGGACAAAACTAATTTAAAAGTACAAGAATATGTTGAAGTGGTGGCCATCCTTCAAATGATATATTCTGCATAGATATTTTAATAGAAGGGTTTTGATTATTTCAAATCGCTTAAATAATATTAATATATGAAAACAATGAATGACTTGATCACTAAAATTTATACTTCTTTAGTTTTATGTTATTTTTTATTGACTTCAGTTTTGACACGAAATTAAATAAAGTTAATTTGATTAATTTATCGAGGGATATTATAGTTAATTATAATTATCCTAAAGGCATTTTGTTATCAAATGAGGTTATTTGTAAACAACTTCATGTATTAAAATTTATAATCTTAATGTTTTGAAATTTTCCTTCATAAATTTTACTGTTCACAATCATCTATCTAACATAAATTTGTAATCCAATCGGAATTAGATTTCAGAGTAGAAATCACGAACAAGAAAAATACGCAATTAATATATTTATGACACATATTTTTAGAAAGCATTATTCAGCGCATCAAAAATTGCTATTTATGAAATTTTTATATAGCACACAGAACAACATTCATCCCCCCAAAAACAAAATGAAGAAAGAATTTAAAGTCATATGCAAAACTTCACTACTTTCATATGAAGTTTAACACTGATGTAAAGCAAATTGCTATAAATATTTAAAATTAGGCGAAATAGCAGCTTAACTTATTTTAGCGTAGATTTTGAACAACTATGTAAAACTCTATCAATCTTTTGAGCAATAAGACATTAGTCCTTCTTCTACAAAATCAAAAAAAAATTCCTCAAAGTGATGACAATATTTGTATATAAAGTTCACTTAAATTTCTCACTCATCACAAATTTGATTTTGGTTTTGCAAAAGCTATCCATAAAGTGTCTTTAGATAATGAACTGGATTTCATCTTATTTACTTAATGACATTAATTCTGATCCAATCCTCATAACGCATTTAGAAATCTAATATCTTAATTTTTCACATTTTATTACTATTTTCTTTTCTACTTTTTTTAGAAAAATGGCACTATCTTCGTGTTCGCTTTGTTGTACTCTCGATATAAATAAGGCCATTGCTCCTACCATTTTGCGGAATTTTTTTGCTGCTAAAGAAGAGATATACGAGTCTAACCGCCCCCAAAATCGAAGCAGTTTTATTCAAAATCTACGCCAAAATATGGTTGGTAATTTGCCTAGTTTTTACCTTTACACTGGCATATTCTTCTACTAATTTCATAGTAATACATATTCAAATACTGCAAATTAATTTCTAAAGAGTATTTAGCAAAGAAATTTACAAGGCAGTAGGAATAATTCCGTCGTTTCAGCAAAAAGGTTCTTTGCTCCAAATTTTAATGTATTCATAGATGACCTTTACTGCGAGAATTAATATTATTGCGAGAGTTATTTAATGGTATCACATATCATTGCTTCAAAAATAGTTTCCTTTAAAGTAAAACTAGAACTAGATAAAATGTTCACTGTATGCTGCCTGAAAGTGTGTGCTGTGTGGTACATCTTTTCTTAGTAAGGAAAATAAAACAGACAATTTTCTCTACCTTACTGAATATTGAATCAGTTTTCTCCAATTCATGGGAATTATAGAAATTCTTTTTCAATTACGTTAACAATTTTAGGATTTTTTTTAACTACAGAAGCTCATGAAAAAATAAAAATATCAGGAAAACATAAAATAAATCCGTATTATTGCTCACAAAATTATAAAACAAAAAATTTTAATTAAATATGGACAAAGCAATATCTGTTATTATGTGTAAGGGATGCAGTTCTGTGTAGAATTGATGCATATGCAAGATTCATGAAGTTCAAGTGGAGTAATATTGCAATCACGCGAACTGCATTCATTCATTATTTATATAACAGGAAGCGAAGCGTGTTCGCTACATTCTGTAGGTCAAAATGACCACGCTTATCTCTTGCAGTCTGTACGTAATGGGCTCTTATACCATTATCAAAACTGTTAATGATAACTTGTTGCAATAATGCGTAGTGCTCCAGTACTCCATAAAGGATAAGATAAATCCATGACAGTTCTGAGACAAGATTGTGTAAGTTCCATTTCACCTCATATAGGCATCGCATATAATAGGATTGAAATCTGGAGGAATTCTAGGAAAACCTCCTGCCCCTTCAGCTATTTCATAAAGATAAAAGGATTTTTCGGATCTCTCATGGGAATTGTCCGAAATCTGGTAATCTATAATTTCCATAGAATCTTTCTGTAATATGCTTATATCCGTAAGCCGTAGGGCTTATTCACATCAGTGGTAGGTGCATTAAATTTCTTCTTTCTCCGATGTTACCAGAAATGCATTTACCACCATATCTAGCGATTAATCAGCGAATTGGTGAAAACTTGAGTTACATTTAAAAAATATGTTTTCATTATTCTTTTAAAGATGACGCTCCTCAAAAAGAAATGTCAAAAGAGGAAATTAACGCTTGCTTGTTTTGAACTGGATATTGTAATAAAAATAATGATGTGTCGAATGTAATGATGGAACGTGTGATCTATACAGTAATATAAAATTAAAGTAACTTACCCCCAAAAGATGACACTTAAAATAATGTGAACTAAGTAATATTTATTATAACTTGACATCATAAAATTTTGAATTAATACCAGCATAAATTAAGTAAATATCTCCAGACAGAAGCTTAATAACCGTGATCGAATAGCGGCTGAAAGAAAGAGTCCTACCATTTTGAAACCTAACCTTTCGTACAAGAAATGCCTAATATTCCAATCAAAGTAAATTTCAGTCCATCGTATATATAACAAATATTCATGATAAAAAAATCAAATTTTGTAACGGAGGAAATTGAGTTGACTGGTTATTCCTATATATTTTTGAAAAAACACAAGGCGAATATGCATATCATACGGAAAGTGGAACACGTGCACATGAAGTCTTTTCGAGGATATTTCAAGTCGTAGAACATCATTAATTTACGGCAGAAGTCAGCATCTAGATAATTTTAGTTGAATCTTCAGTACCAATTTCTATTTTCTAGGAGAAATGCATCACTTTACAAACAATATGAAGATGGCAGTCAAAACAGGAACGCTGGTGTATTTAATTATGGCAAAGCACACGAGGGCTATCTGCCTAAAGGGAGGGATGCCTTTCGTGGAGGACTTTCTAAGGGAAACTGGCTCGTATACACGTTACACATGGGGAAAACCACGAAAACGCCCATGCAGCCAGCCCGTTCGCGGGATTCGAACCTCAGACCGAACTACCAGTGTTCAGCGTCTTTACCGCTCGGCCGCTGGTGGGCTCAAAACAGGAACGAAAAAGAACAAAATGGCATACAAGCGTCATCCGAGGTGAGAACGGCCAAAAGAAGGTACTACACCTTCGGAGCCCAGCAGCAGCAGGAGGAGAAACCGGTTGTAGCCGAGAATTCTGCTCTGTCATTGAGCGGTCACAGTGAACAGACTTGATGTTGAATAAATGTGGAGGCTTGCCTGCACAGAGATGGATAAGAACGTTTCATAAAACGCAAATTTTCAACAAAAGAATACTAAAACCTCTGTGTTTTGAGATGTAGAACGTGAAATTTAGACAAAACGAATACTGGTTTATCTTGGTTTAAACTGGGATTTCCGGAGAGTTAAAGAATGCAAATTTTGAATTTAAAATGTACTTAAATTATAAGCTTTGAGCTGAGGTTTAAGAGAGTCCGGAAACGTAAATATTGCATAAAACAGATAATAGCATTTCCACATTTTCAACTGAGAAGGGACAGATTTATAAACTCTAAATCTAGGATAAAAGTAATATTGACAGTTTGATGTTTTGAGATGTGTGTGTGTGATTATGGCAAAGCCTCGAGGGCTATCTGCCTAAGGGGAGGGATGCCTTCGTGGAGGACTTTCTAAGGGAAACTGGCTCGTATACACGTTACACATGGGGAAAACCACGAAAACACCCATGCAGCCAGCCCGTTCGCGGGATTCGAACCTCGGACCGAACTACCAGTGTTCAGCGACTTTACCGCTCGGCCGCTGGTGGGCGATGTTTTGAGATGAGATGAGATAAAAGAGATTTATAAAATGTAAAACTGGACAAAAATGATACTGATGTATTGAGGATTTTGAGTTGAATCCGGAGAGAGTTTTAGAATGAGAGTATTAGACAAAAAATTCACTGGGAATTCTAATATTTGAACAAAGAACATAGTGAGTTATGAAAACTAATATTAGTTTCGCCATTTAATTTTATCTCCTCACTTAGAGAGTAGTTTGTAAAATGGCCACCATAAGGTTGTCCTAGTGTATTCCAATATATTTCTTTAGATGTCACTAACGTATACTACTTTGTAGAATACAGCATTTGTCGAGAATAAAACATCTCGACAAATACACCGTGGACGAAATTGTTACGATGCAGGCAACACAAAGGAAAACGTCGTCGTGCAAAACATCGCGGAAGAAAGGAAAGCAAGCATCGCAATTATAAAACATTATGGTATAAAACAAAGCAATGCAAAAACTTCACAGTTTCAAAGCATCAAATTCAAGCATCACCGTACAAAGTATCGTAGTAAAAAATAAAATACATTCAAATCATCACGTGGATGACATATGTTTTCTGAACGGTAAACAAATTAAGTGAACTTTTGTCTAATCATTTGTAAGCACAAGAACAAATGAGGAATATTAGTTTAATTTTGTGTTTCATTATTTTGTATTAACTAATACTATATTTTAATTGAAAAATTATGATAGAAATTTAAGCATTAAAAATCTGGAAATTAGTAAAAATTAATTCTATGTATTCCAGTTGAAGTAGCATTAAACTGACATTGCTAAATAATAAAAGTGATTACTCAGTTAATCTATCTAACGAATACATATTAATTATAATAACAATAACAGTTATTTTGTAATTATTATTATTATTAATACGCATTAGAATTATTGATATATAATAATAATAATAATACTTTTTCATGCAAAATAAATTATAAGATGAATCAGAAATAGGTAGAGACATAAGCTGAATATAATGTTAAATGCTATACGTAACATTAAATTTTAACAATTTGCAGATTTTTGTATGCTTATATTTCTTCCTTGAATTATCAGTAAACATTTATTAGGTGATAATAAAACATGAAATATAGAAGTAAAAATATTCCGTATTTTCACCTGTACTCACAAAATCCACTTAAATTTTTTGATAGTAAAAATATGCATATCTGCGATGTTATCATCATAAAATGATTTATATGTGCTTTAGTTTTACCACAATATTTTGTACAAGTATGTTTTAAAATTGTGAAGTTTCTACACCGTTTTATTTCTTACTACCATGTTTTATACCACGATGTTTTAGAATTGCGATATTTTGTCTCTTCTTTCTTTTCTCTCACAATAGTGATACGATATAACTCTTTTCCCTTGCGTTGTCTTTCTGCAACGTTTATGCCTGCGACGTTTTCATGGATACCGATTTATATCAGAGATATATCGTGATCTGCAATAATTCTGCTTTTGAAACCATTTTTTTTTTTTTTTTTTTTTTTTTTTTTTTTTTTTTTTTGGTAGCCTGCACATCTCCTTACTTTATTCGGGGTCGTTTACCAAATGGTGAGAGGTACTGTTAATTGTCATCCAATAGACCAGTGGTGGCGAACCGTTTTGGGACCACGTGTCCAAAGCGGAATGGCCGCTTGCCATTCCGTTTAAGATATTAAATTAGAATTATTCATAAGTTACCTCAAAATGCTTAGATTTGGAAACTGGAATCCATTTAACAAAGTATTAAAAGTCACTGGCAGTCTGTAATAAAGTTGAATTCGTTTTAGCAAACATTAGTTGCTTATACTTTGGCGTATTCTTTGCGAAGTAAGAAGTAATGTGATTGCCCCAAACAATTGAAACGTCATAAATTGGGTCAATAAATATGTATATCATTTTTATGGCGATATATGAAAATCGTGCATTTAGGCTTAGGCCTTATGCCAGTGGCATTATGCGATAAGTAAGTAAGTGAAACGTTCAAGAACAAACTCAAACACTTATTTAAATTACACAGTATCATATTATTGTGGTTGTTGATTAAGGAAATAATATTATATTCGCGTGCCGGCTGATGAGGCTCTGCATGCCAACTGTGGCACGCGTGCCATAGGTTCGCCATCACTTCAATAGAGTCTCTGAAATGCTGATAGTCATTGCATATATTAGTATCATTTAGTTCTATTCGAAAAGATAAGCCACTGAAATTTATTTAGAATTATTAATAATTGATTATCCAATTAATTACTAAAAACTGATATAATTTTCGGTTACTTCATAATTAACGAAAACAGACTCAAATTTAACTTTTATAATTTTTTACCGTAATGTCAGGTTATCGAATTCTAGCTGGAATTTTACTTGTACCAATTCAATTTCTACTTAGACCATGATAATGCAATAATCAATGCTGGTCACATTACATTGAATATAACTTTTTCATACTTTGAAGAAGAAGAAATGGTGTGGCACAGGTGTAATTTCTTCATTTCGCACAGATGCTTTTACGTTGTTCAGGAATCATGCCATAGGTATTTTGTACAGTAATCGGCAAATGAGTACATAAAAATAGACCTTTCAGAGAGATATTAAAAACATAAGATGAAAGGGGAAAAAGCGAATGTTGACTGAAAGAATGATTTCCAATTTTGATTAGTTCTTGCTTTTAATTCGTAGAAGGAGCTCAACTAGCATTTTAAATTTTATTTAAAATTAAGTGACGAAATACATTCTGTAGGAAATCTCTTTCTCTTTTTATTATTGCATAATAATGAATGTCCTGATGTGTTACATAACAAACAAAAAATATATAAAAATGCAATAATCAAAAGAAATTTACAGGAAACATGAAAGCTTTGGGAAAATGAAAAGGGAAATGATTTCTAGCACCTTTGGAGGAGTTTTAACCTCTTCGTGTCCGTAACGCGTCTAGCGCGTTCAAGTGAAACTTCCGCAGAGCGGCCGTAACGCGCCTCAAGCGTTCTTCTACATTATACCTCCTAGAGGTTAGCACTAATCAGGCATTCTATTTCTAATTGAATTTGCCCCGGGTTTTTATGATTATTCGCGCCATTTTACATAAGATACAAGACAGTGAGAGATGGCTTCAACGTCTACTCAGCAGAAGAAGAGAAAAAATGAGGTTGTGAATTGGAAAGGCAAGAAGGGTATACGTTTGATGAGTACAGTCCATAATAACTCGATGATTGATGTTGGAACACGAAAAAGAACTGTAAAAAAACAATAATTGTAAAAGATTACAACAAAATGGGAGGAGTGGACCGCCTGGATCAGATGTTATCAAATTAGCCTTCTGTTAGAAATAAGCGGAGATATTATTATTTTCCCTTTATGCTTTATTTCCTTATAATTTTACTTAATATTCATTGACATTCATCCACTACGAAAGTTATGTATGGGAAGTTATGATGTACAGAGAAAACAACATTACACGCTACAAAAAACAGACGGCCGCTGGGGGGAAATTTTCGCGGACAGGAGAGGACGGCAAAAGGGATAAGCTCTAAAATTAAAACTTAATTTTACATCTGTATAATTTTTCACCATATTGACTCTATCCTAATATAAAATACACTCTAAGCAGATTTTACACCATGTATCAACAGTTTAAATTTCTCTAATATGTGGGTACAGGGCAGGTATATACAGATATTATTGTTATAGTGTTAGATATCTTTTAAATAAAGATATAGACATAAGTATATAATTAAAATTTTATTTTGATGAACTTCTGCGAAAGCATCTGTGTAATACTTAACAAATCGTCAAGCAATATAAGCAAAAAGGAATTTATTAACTTTTCAATGGAACGAAATATACTTCGGAATAAAAAAATATGTAGAAAAGTATTTTTAATATTTTAAATTTCTTGTATATGTGGAGAAGAGGAAATAAACACAAAAAACGTTATGAATTATTTCATAAATTCGTAGCGACTTAAGCCAAACTAACAATATTCGAAACAAAACTGTACTTTGTTTAGAATCGTATTCAGGATATCAGATAATGGGTTTGATTCACTAAATGTTGCATCACAAAAGTTCCTTAAGCAGTGTCTTATATTATTTTTATATTATTCTCCGTTTAAAGAATGTAGAGGTTAGACCGCACAAAACCCAGCAAAATCTTCCAAGTGATAAGAGCTTAGAAGATAGGACGAGTTGAAAAGATATTTTGTTATTACCTGGAGTTGAACCCGAGACCTTCAAATAACCGGCTCAACGTGTCAACTGTTGCATTGCAAAAAATATGGAAAGGATAATTTTAATATCCAAAATTCAAATTCTCTGAACAAATTATGTTTAATCCTGAAAAAATAATCTAATTTATTATCTTAACAGTTTTATTTCAGGCATAATTAAAAATGTGTATAATGGTTCTTATAATTCAACATTAGTTGAATAATGTTCGAATATAAATTTTGCATAAATTTTGCACAAATATCATCTGAACGGGTTCAGATTTTAACGATTGCCCAAAAGGATTTGTTAAGGTATTTCACGCTTTAGTTGCGATCGCAGTGCACCAATCTGCTGTTGCATTGATTTCTATTATTAAGCATCATTTTTCTCGCACTAAACGCCATATACGATTCAGCAACAAAATTACAAAAATTTTAAAAGCAGCAGAGCAGCATATATTTAGAATTCGCGATGCAGTGTTGAGTTTGGCATACGTTTTTCTGTTTCTTCAGTTTCTCAATTCATCATATCAGTGTTAAGTTTTGGGAATAAGATGGCTTCAAAAACTTTTTATCTTATTATTAACAGCTTGTGTTAACTTTATTTATTAGATACTCCATACTTTGCACTTACGCCATAAAACATTCAACACCAAAGTCACAAGATATTTAAAAACGGCATATATTTAGAACTTCTGACAGACAGTCTTGCTCACTGCAGATAAAAATATTGTATTCCGGTCAGTGTTGCCACTGCTCGCTTTGAAATCGTTGAGTTTGTTAATCAAAAATTCTTTAAAGTTTTATAAAATATGAACTATAAAATTCTAAGTTTAAAATTCAAGCTTCTGAAGCACATGTTCGGGTGGAGAACAATGTTATTCAAAATTTAATGGCTGTAGGTATCGTCGGTGCTTCACAACGCAAGGAACATACATACATAAATGGAGATTTTTCATTATAATTTATTAGAATTTCTTTAAAGATAATACAAGTCGATAGTATTTGTGGGCAGCAATTTGAAAGGTGATTCGTCGTTTATTGTGGATGTCACCAAATCCCATTTTGAGCCCTTTTTGGCTAAAAAGTAAAGGAAAAGAAAAAAAATGTTAAAAGCAAAACAGCATTTTAAACATTTTTAATTAACACTGAGGCTTGTGAAATTAATGCTCGCATAAATGACAATAAAAATACGCCTTTTAAAAAGAATATTTTTAGATCTTTAAAAATCATTCACTGTTTCTCGAAGAGGATTAAATATTTAATCTTGTATGTCACTTACTGATTGAGAAACTTGTTACATTTTTCATATCTAAATGTAGATTTGTCGCTTCAGTGCAAACTCAGAATACTTATCAGCAAATCGGCTTAGCCAAGCGTAAGTAACATTTTCCAACGAGTCTAATTATTTGAAAATGTTTCTATTTTAATGCAGACAAAAGCCCAAATTTTGACGTAATTCATAAAGCATTCGCTAGAAATACGTGAAGAAAGAAGCAAAATTCTGGGCTTTTTGGAAAATATTTCTTCGCAAGGAAGTAGAATCCGTCATTTGATACAAATATTTTAATGGAATTCTTAAGTTACTACTTAAAACGAAGTGACTGAATAAAATCTCAAATAATTCTTAATATATTAATTTTAAAATGCGGCAACATTGTTTTAAATTCCGTAATCGTACGCTGGATGAGTTTGTGGAAGTTTTCATAATAACTGCTGCAGAATATTTGCTAAAGCTGCCTAAGAAATATTTCTTGGCCAGGTAAAAAAGAGATAATTCGTTTCTTCAGCTTAAAAATAATGACGTAAGTTGAAATTGCATTAAAACGTGAAGCGCTTTGTTCCAGTCTTCAAGATCCCAAATAGTTTCATTATTCATTAGATACTCAACAAATTTTGCAAAAAAAAAAATGTCTATATCTATGTCGCTGTTGGTGCATATTTCTGTTTATGCCGCCTTCAAATATCTTAAATGCAAGCAAAAAATTTAATTTAAATATAAAACCTTGTAACAGAACTATTTGGACGCAACTGAATTATTTTACCGAACGCCATCTAGTGGCGACGACAACAATTTACAGCAGTCGACTTCCAGCTGCGATGAGTATTATGTTCTCCCATATTATGTCTTCCCTGACTCGAAAGTCAATTCTAAACGTCAAGTGTTCCATTTTGGCGTACGCCGTTTTGGTGTATATTTTCTTTGTAACTGTTACTGTGATATATTAGTAAATACTTTTAGAGCTAGCCGGCGTTTGTGTTTATAGACGAACGATTACAACCTATTATTTAAATTCCATTTGCTGTCTGCCCTATTGCTAAAAATCAAAATTTCAAGAAAATTTTTATATGAAATACCTTTCACATTTTTTCATTATTGTTAAATATTGATTAAAAATATTTTTAACAGATACAACTGTAATCCTTTATTAAAATTAGCAAAACACGTTTTTGCTTTGAAAAAACAATAATTGTTAAAAAAGTGTGTATAAATAGAAGAAAAGTAAAACAAAAATATGTAACAGTTTTAATTCTTGGCAATAATTTTAATATTGTACTTGCACTAAAATTATTATTAAGAAAAGTTGACTTCTGCATATTTAGCAGACTTAGTTTTATTACAATATTCAATAATTATATACTACTTATTCATAATTAATCTTTTTCACATTAAATTACAGTAAAAATATAAAAAAGAATATAATTATTTAAAGTTTTGCTTTTAAAAGAGCTATTTATATAAGAATAAAATTAGAAAGATTGTAATAATTTCTAGAAATGTGATAAATATAAAAATAAATAAATATTTCACTTTTAATCAAATGTAGATTAAAAATTATTTTTAGTGCGAGAAATAATTGAGGGTTTTTTTTTTTTTTTTTTTTTTTCGAAATTATCATTTCTTAAGGAGGGGAGCGTTAATTTGTAGGATATAGCAGCTGAGTTTATAAAACAAAAGAAAAGTTAAAAAAGAAAGAAAAAATAGGAAAATACTTTTGTTGAAAATCTCCAAAGCACCTTATTAAATATTAGTTAATGTATTTAAAACTTAAATCAATACTAAATCTTTCTATTTTATACTTTGATTTTTCTTCATATTTTTAAACAACATGGAATTAATATTAACTTAAAGCATTTAATCATTATTTGATTATAAAATGCAATGTCAAATTAATATTTTAATGTAGTTTTATTTTTTAATGAAGTTGATTTTTCATTTTGCTGTACTAAAATGTTTTTATCTTCATCTTCTACGTTAACAAAACGTTAGAGTTAAATTATAGACAACAATTGTGTTTAGAATGAGAGAAATGAAAATGTATGTTTCAGATTAATCTGTTGGCTTAAACTCAGCATATTGCTTATTTTACATTCACAAACCCGCTAAATGTGTTAACAGGTGACACTTTGCAATTGAATGGCTTGTGCATTTCTGTAGCATTAATCCATCAACTGCGCAGAGTCTGAATGACTGAATAACGACAGAAAACAGAGCAATAATTTTAACTACGCAACAGTTGACGTTTGAATATTGCTAAAGATGGTGCAGTTGAGTATCCGGACAACACATCTGTAGCACTTCAAAGCATTCATATTTCTATATACGTGCAAATCATGTATCATTCTATAACAAGAAATAACTGAATTGGTTGATAGATATTTAATAGGAAACAAAAGGTAGGGAGATGACGAAGATTTATCAGACTTTATGTTCTAGACCAGGGGGAACCAACCGTAATGGAAAAAGTGCCACTATCTGAGAAAAAATGTTACGCGTGCCACATCCAACTTTTCCAACATACTAAAAAATATAAACAGCTGAAAATATGTTATTTATAGGCTGATTATGGGATTTTTATGCAAATTCTACTTTTTAATGTAAGTCTGAGTAGTGGAATTTTAAAAATAATATAATAAATAAATCAAACGTACAAACTAGAGTTTTATTGTTAATAAACATTTTTAAAGATTCAGTCATTTTGGTTAAGTATAAAATAAAAATGAATAATTTTAAACATTTAATTTTGAATAACTATTAAATAGTCAATACTTAATTAACGTGGTTCTTGAATATGCAGTTTTTGTAGTAAGTCATTTATATTAGGATTAGGTCTTCAAGATGCTAAGTGCATATCAGTTAATCTTGAACGATATTTTGATTTTATTATGTTCATATTAGAACGTATTTGCTCACAAATACAAACTGATCCAAAGTTATAACGATATCTGACAGTCAAATTCTGTAAATTTGGAAAATTTCTTGTTGGTATAATTTTCCAAACTTCAATATAACTTGGATCATTTTCAGTTGAAATGAGTTTCTTCTATTTGCTCTTCAGTGTAGTAGGTTGGTGTAGGTCAATAATTTCGATTTGGAAATCGGTTGGTTAATATTAACGTCTTGCAGAGAAACTGGATTGTTATATTTATCTTAATGTGTTTATGTGTGTATTTATCGACGGAGTTGATGCAGACAATATTATTATTTTATCAAATCGTTTGATTTTTCAAACCAGCAGTTCGCATGCCACTGTTAAAACTTCGCCATGCCACACTGTGGCACGTATACTGCTGGTCGGCCATCCCTGCTCTAGATATAAGTTTATGCTATTAATTTAGGAAAAGTTTCGATAATATTAAATCTGAGTAAATGATAATTTTACCGTTACTAAATATGTCTTTTGGGAATCACTTTTTTAATAACCTGTCATTTACAACCTGCCCATTTTTTGTGAACGTTTCCATTTATCTTGATAATTATTCTATGAAACCAGTGCTAATTTCTGCTACCATTTACGAACTAAACTTACATCGAAAAATGGATCAGAAACAATTGAATTCGCCGAAGTTATAAATTGATTTTCAGGCTTATAAAATTCCTCAAACACGGCGATTTCGTAGTAAAAAGAATAAGCCAGATCGATCATGACTGCAGTCAAGATCAAGCCTAAATTGCAAGAAATTTATATGGAGGAAACTCAAATTTCTGGAAACCTCATATTTCAAGGCGTTTTGAATATATACCAGGACATAATAATAAAATAATTAATTGTTTAAAGCGGATTACAACTCTTAGATATTTGCTGACATTAATCCTATGGAACTATACGTATTTTCAAGCGTAATTAAGAAGCAAACAAAATTTAGTGAGATTTCAGAATTTTTTAACAACTGAAGTTTAATGCAAATTGCATATTTCATTTTGCAATGGTATTTAAGTTTATTAAGGTTTAGTTTTACAAATACTTTTCGAATTATGGATACAATATTCTGTTTATACGCATTCGTAAAACGGGGAATACATTAAATCAAAAATCCATCATAAGTCTTCACAACGTAAAATTGCGTACCGCAAAAAAATCCATCTTAAGTCTTTTCACAACGTAGATTTCTATAGCTTAGCCTTTTGTGCATCTTTAGATACAACAAGAAGAAAACGAACTTTTTGCTTTGTTTAAGAGACAAAGGATAATTTTATTTTGTAAATTTTTTAAGAGTATATGAAGTTTAGTATATTTTTCGCTTGCCAAGCAACACGCAGTCTGTTCGAAAACATCCTAAAAACATTTTATATTCGAAAATGTTGTTTAAATGTTAAAATATTTTTTATATTCAGGCAAAACATTTATATTTGGGTTTTTACATGAAATATAAATACAAGTGCAATATAAAGTGATGGTAAATTATGAATAATTTAACACCTGAATTTTGCCGTTATCGATGAACAAGTTCCTATTCCATTGCTTAAAATTTTACAGTCTAGATGCTTTCTCAAGTTTCATCTCAGTTGTCTTTATGACTTTTGGCAAGTTATCTCCTCATACAGCTGCATTAAATCTGTCCTAAAGATATAACAACAGCTGTAAAATAACCGCACATGTTTTAACATCAGTGAACTAACATTTGTTACCGTAACTTGAGTTTGCAAGCTAAACAAATAATAGGCGAAGACGTTTACTTGGAAACTAATAATACAGAAGAATAGCTTGATTTATTTAGGCACAATAACGCAAAAATTATCTAAACGAGAGGAGCCAAATTTCTATTTAATTATCACTCCTAGCTTTAATTAAAGTGAATTGATTGCAACTAGACTTACCAGACAGGAAGGTAAACTTCCTTTCGCAAATTAGCGGAAGCTACAACTCACAGCACAAATTAATAGAGACAAATAAACCTTAGAGTGTAGCTAGTAGTAGTTCCTTGTTTCCATGGATAATACATGCCGAAACCTATAGTGATTGCTTGAAGCCATGGATAAAAATACGTCTTGTTTCAAAATTATGCATGATTAAACATTAACTGTAAAGCTTGACCTAAACCCATGGTTTAAATTAAAGAAATATATTTGAATATGTCAAGGTATGGAGAAAGCTACCTGCCTAACAGGAGGGTTTTGTTTGGTTTATTTGATTATGGCAAAACATTCAAGGGCTATCTGCCTGAGGGCAGGGATGCCTTCGCGGAGGACTTTCTAAAGGAAACTGGCTATTATACATGTTACACATAGGAAAAACAACGAAAAGAGCATGCATCCAGCCCGTGTTTCAAACCCTAGACCGAACTACCAGTATTCAGAGACTTTACTACTCAGAAAATGGTGGGACTTAACAGCAGAAATGCTTTAATGGAGAACTAAGGATAACTGCTAATATTTACGTTTATTACTATTATATTAACCTTTATATAATCCTTGAAAACGTGCGTACCGTACTTGTACTTGAGCCTGGCTCGAAATTCCACTGATCAGTTCTTTTATCCGCTTATTAATTAAACCACGTTATTTCCTCGTGTAGTATCTTTTTGGAAAAAAAAATAAAGAAATTTATACTTTTTACTGGTTCATTTTTATATTCGTGTAACTACAAAATAAAAATATAGGAAAAAAAACTTTACTTCGTGAACTATAGTAAAATTTAATTTATTTCATTATGTAAAATACGTTCTAGTAACTAATCATTTCGTTGTCCTAATAAGTCATATGAGAAGAGGGAAAGGGTTTGTAATGCGCAAGCCCACCAATAGCATAATGTTTATGGTTATGCGCCACTGAACAGGCTTTCGACCTAAGGTAAAACCGAACGGAATGATGCCACATCAGTGGAAAAAACAACAAGCAGCCACCACAACAAGGCAATGGTTGAATGACTAAATGCCATTAATTGCTCTTAATCAGGAATGTCAGAGAAAAGTACTTCACAAAAATGGTTACAGGACGCCTTGCATAAGATGCTACACACGACAATAAGCAAAATGTCAGTGTGTAATATTATAGTACAATAATATAGTGCATTTAGTAGTAAAATACATGAATACATAATTTAATGGTATTCCATAGTATAATGCCTTAATATTATGAGATAAAGCTATGATAAAGTACGAATAATAAGTTAAATACAACTAAATGTGAAATGTGACACATTAAATATAGTTATTTAAGAATGATGTAAATAGGTGATATATGAGTGAACCAAAATACAATAATACATTTCGTTAGGTGATTATATTAGTTGTTTTAAAACAGTGCCCCACTTACTCTACACATACCTTACAAACATTACAGCAAATAAAGCGTTACATGAAATGATTCAACGAAACAGTTAGGCTATATGTAAAATGATAGATATGATAATAATTTGAAAATACTTTTGACGCAGGAATTCAATAACAATATGAAAAGTTTTATAACAATTCAATCAATGCTTGAAATGTTCATGATATAAATTTTAAAAAAATAATAAAATAAAAAAAAAGATACTCAAAGTAAATAGCTAGTAACTCGGTGCAAATATTGCAAAGTAGTAAAAAAGGGGGAAAAGGGATGCGCATTTAATTTGGAGAAAAAGAAAAAAAAGCATACATGAAAGTACAAACAAAGAAACTGCAAACCTTTAAAAAAAAAAAACGAAGTAAGAAGAAGAGTTAACATTGCTTCTAATTAACGAAGTACACGTTTTGATATCATTAGAGGGCAAATCAGTAGGATAGTAAGAGTTTTTCATACAAACTTATATTAATGAGCTACTAAAAATCGTCAGTTCAATTTAAATATACAAGATAGTATATAAAAAGTATACTGGTGAAAAACAATATTAGAAAGAGAAAATCAACAAAACTTACTAATTGAAATTTGGTTCAGGGGAAGAAAATCTGTTTAAGATGTAACACATTTTTATACAGTTGCTAAGTTTATTTAATGCTCCTTTTGATTTCATTAATTGGCTAAGCCAATTTGCCCAGTATTGTTCTGGAGGTTGTCGTAGATGAAAAGTTTTGGTATGTCCACAATTAAAGGCGTAGTGATCAGGTGATCCCTGATGACCGCAGCTGCATAAGTCGTTCTCTGACAGGCCAAATCTATTTAAGTAAGTCATAAAAGGTCCATGACCAGTTGTATAAGTCGTGATTTTATTAGAGAACGTAGATAAATCAGTAGATACTTTGGGAATCAACTTGTATGTTCTGCGACCCGTTGTACCGTTATTCCAACAAAACTGCCATTCTTGTAACATACTAACGAATATCACTTTCTTAAGGAAAGATCCTGGAAATGGTAATGCATATTCTGGTAGATGTATGCCCATAGGCGCCTTTTTGACTAATTTGTCTGCTTGCAGGAGTTTTTGAATTTCAAATATTAAAGGGCTCCTTGATTGTGTTCCAGCAATGACTTGATTGTGAGTCGGTACAAATTATAACTCTATTTGAAAATCGATTCGAAATTAGAATTGTTTTTTTTTAATTGCGGTTAACTCTGCCTGGGGAATTGAATTATTTGAATTGAGTCTTCTTCTCCATATGTGGAGAGTCTCATTATCCTGTAACATACATAATCCGCATCCTGTTCCAGCATCTAGTCTGGAACCATCCGTGTAAATTGTAAGATCTTTAGGAAGATAATTAATGAACTTAAGAAGAGAATTAATGAACCGGTTTTCGAAACTTCAATAGCATGTGAGTAATGGTTAGTGAAAATGAACTTTCGTTTGTTCCAAACATAATATCAGAAGAAGGTAGACATGTTCCATTATGTTATACGCAAAATCAGAGGGAAAAACAGCGGTTACTATGTTAAGAAACATCCCACATCTTAAAACTATAAATGAATACTTGTCCTACTTGCTTTGTACCTTTATTTTGAATCTCATAAATTATCAGTTAGTCAAATTAATTTAACACGCCGAAGAACAAACGTTGAGGGTATTATAGCAAAACAAATCAGAGTAAGTTGTATAAATTTGCAAGAAATCAGTCTCAAAATTTACTTATAAGCTTCCTCTTCAGAGGCAGGAGTGAAAAATGACGTAGGAAAAGTTCAATACTTGCAGGTAAAAAATTCGAGGAAGTTCTAGCTAAACAGAGGACAAAAACTACAGGCGCCATCTATTGAAAAAAAAAGTGAAAACAACTATGAAATAACTTCTTTAAAAGCTGAAAGTAAAGAGGATCTGAAATGCAGTCATTAACTAAAACTGAAAGGTTTTTATGAATATGAAACGCCTCACATGCTATTGAAGAACTAATGCGTCTACAAAAGATGTTTTTCAAATACTTTTGGCTACAGTAAAACAGCTTTTCTCCAGTAATGCTGAGTAATATGCGGATTTATATTTTTCTTTTTCAAAACCTATGCCTCATGCTGCTTAGTGACAAATTTCAAAACTGTCTTAGTTTGACCAATGTGTATTAAGCCACATTAGTAAGGTAAACTGTATATACCCCAGAAATTCATATCCAGAAAAACATCTTTAAGTATGGAGCTGTGAATTTCATTAGTAGGAGAAAAAACGACACGAAAAGTTACAGAACTTTAGCTTTCATATAGTTTCCTGCTTTGAAACTAGTCCTGAAAATTCAGGGAACTTCTTATTGCTGTAGTGTATTTAATATATTATTTGATAGATTGAAATTATACACGATGATATACTTTCTGCTCATTGAAATATATACATTATTAAATGAAATCTATTTTTTCAACCTCAGTATAAATTTAAATACGAGGGTAATATAGATACGAGATATTTAACATAATCTATATGAAAGACAACATTTAAATAAAACCTAAGACTTGGAATTCTTCAAAGAAATACGTTAAAAGTACCATATGTTGTTCGCTATAATCTTTTCTAAACGATTACTATTATTCCCAGTGTTTCGAGAAATAGCTATTATTAATCAATTAATAATAAATTCTTTTACATTCCTTTCAAAGAAAAGTATTCGTCTTCCTCTTCTAGATTAATGAATATTAAAGTAGAGTTTTGTGAATTAATTAAGCATGAAATACGTGAAGGAAATGTGCTTAAGAAATTCAAACAACTCCAAGAAATTTTGAGATTAAACGCAGCCTCAAATAACTGTTCAAAGCTTACTGAACTAGAAGCAAACTTCATTTCAATAAATTTTCTGCAGATATTTCCTAAATTGATTAACCAGTTTGCTTTGTAAAAGGGAACCTCTATTCATATTCAGACCTCCACATCGTACCAATTTATTTAGATTTATAAGGTCTTTTACTTTTCTCTATACATCACAATAGCCTTAAAACTCATTAATGAATTTTATTTCCTTGTTCTTTTTTCCCACTTTTGTATTTCTTTCCGGTAAAGTGATTTCATACAGGATTTCTACAAAATGCTTTGCGTTGAACAACATGCTTTGGGAAAAGTTGGTGAATATTATGCTTTATAGCTCTTTTAAGTTGTAAATACTGGCTGATTATTTTATTTATTGTTCTACGGATGTATTTAAAGACTTGGAATTGATTTCAACTTCGACGGATTTTCTCCTGTTACCAACGATTTAACTTTAGAAACATTAGAAGCAGTATTTATTTTGAAATCTTCTTTCCGTGTAAAAGTAGTAATTGGCGGTTTCTTATTTCCCGATTTATCATGTTACTTATTTTACACTTCAGAATTTTAATACCATACATTTCACAACATTTTAAAGAAATATAACAGGCGATATATCTCATTTCAAATTATAAGCTGCTGCCAGAAATTTGTATTCCAAAATATTGCTTCTTCATTATTCCTATTCACAAATCATGCCAAAAATATGTAAACACCCTCTGTACCAACTTTACAATATTCTATCTACTTTGATTTCTAAATAGTTTTCTGTCTTTGCATGAGTGACATGACTCCTTTATTCGTTCATGACAGCTTTTGCCATTTGGTATTACCTTGTTGTTTAAATATTTTGTTTTTTTTATTTATTTCAATAATTTAAATATCCTCTTGATTGGAAGTTTATGAAATGGAGAATAAAATAATTAATTACACATAATTAGCAAATAAATGCGTTTCTTCATAGGTAGATCCAGAAAGAAGTGACACTCAGAGGATAAAATCAGTTGCGATCACTCTGTCCTTAATGACCAAATTGTATCTTGGGGCCACTAGCAGATTTGTTATACATATCGTTGCGTACGCTCATAATAGATAACAAATCTGCTCATGTACTCGCCAAGTCAAGTTAAAGACATATCGCATTCTTCCGTGCATGTTGTTCTAAAAACAAATGAAAGTTCCTTGTTCGAATATCTGAGACGGTGCATCCTATTTAACGTTTGATCTTGTCGATAATTATAGCAGGCTGCTCACTGGAGCTCCAAACAAAATATGGCAGACGTTAATTCATCGTCACCTAAATTTGGGTGACTAGAGCCCCGTTCACAAGAGCAGATTCGACCGGACGTAATTTAACATCTGGCATGTTTCAAATTTTTTTAATACTTTGTTTTGGCCAGTAATTTTTTTAATTAAATTTTTTGAAGAAAAGTTTAACAATTAAAATGTTATTCTTCTTCCACCGTTTTCAATGTTTTTTCCCAAATTTTCTCATTGTATTTATTAGAGAATTTTTAATAACTTTAATGATTGATTTTGCAATTAACGAATTAGTTTATGAGAAAAAATAAAAACATATTTTTATATAAAAACTTTGAAACAAATATCTCATTCACATTTTCATTCCAAATAAATTTTCTTTTCAGTAATTTGCGAAACCCATCCTTGTTTCTCTAAAGTACATAATTTTAAATAAGCGGTAAAAATATTAAATAATTTAGGCCATATCTATATAAGTTTTCGGACATTAAATAAAGGGATTTATCGAAAAAATGCAAACTGAGAAAATGTACTTTAAAGAATATAAACAGTCTAAATCGTCATTAAATCATTTCATATTTCTTAAAAATGTTATTACTGAATTTCAATACATATATGTACAAAATAAAACCTAGTGCTATTCAATTGGTTAATATAAACATAAATTACAAGCTTTTATTTAAAATCTTTGTAAATCAGGTTCAAAACAATTTTAATGGATGAATTAATTATAATATATTTTCTAAAACGTTTATAATCAATAGTAAACGTTTATAATTAAAGTACATAATATTAATAATATTAATTTGTCGTTTTATTCATTTTTTTTAAAAAAGCAAAGTTTAAAATTTTAACAGCCAGAAAACATTTTATTTAAAACCGTGCAGCAATACAGGTGATTTCTTTTGTTCTTTTAACCTTTTGGTCTGGTATATAAATTATATTTTTAATTAATTTAGTTGTACTTTAGTTAGTTAAAGAGCTAAACTCCGATGGCTTTCGATAGCAATAGTAAGCAATGTCAAAAAAGATGTGAGCAAACGTTAGAAATCTGCCAATCCGATCCGCGTTTGTGACATCATTCACTGCTCGCAGTGGCTTACGGGTTAAGGAATGGAAGACGATGTGTATCTGAACCGGTCCTGAAGGTAAAACTGCTTCATATCCCCGTTTCTCCCCCCTCAGGGGCTCACTTTTGTGAGTACGGGTGTGGCAATCCCGAGGTACCCTAGCCCTTCAGGGGATCATCTTCTTGGTGAGACGGGTGTCACGATCCTGGAGCCCCAGTGATCTATCCTCTTTTCTGTCTCCTCTCCTCTTTGCTGGAACTTTTTCCCTTCCCTTCTCCCTCGTGGTTACTCTCTACGGAGTTTGGGGCTCGTCACGAGAGACTGGAACAGACCTTGTCTCTAGTTTTCGAGTGGCGAGAAAACTGCCCACGTGTTTGCCGTGCGTGGAGACCCGTGTCGCTGGAAAGGAGGGTCCTGGTAGTTGAGGGGCGAGGTACTGTCCCCAACACACTGCTTTGGCCTCTGCTTCAGCTAAACGGGAGGCACCTTAGTCGTCCTCACGGGTGTCAATCGGCTGGTCACTAGTCCTTGTGTCAGTGGCTTGGGGTCAAGCTCTCGGGAGTACCTGCTTTCGGGAAAGCCGACTGTGGGGCTTAAGTTTGCGTATAGGTCCGGCTAGCCCTAACACAGGAATCTGTGTTCCCTTGTTGGGCTCCGTGGTGGGCGGGGCTTTCGGACCCGAATTTTTTCTCTTTCAATCATGGATTCTCTTTTTATCCTTAAAAAACCCGAGTCGAATGAAACCAATAAAGATATCGAAATTGTAGACAAATCCATCAACAAGAAGATCCGTACAGATGCAAATGACAAAGATACTGAAATCATTGACAAATCCACTACCAGGAAGATCCGAACCGATGCAAATGCCAAAGAATATACTGATTGTCCACGCTTCCTTGTTATCGCTAGTCCTTCTGGTGAACTGCAAAAGATGTCTTCTTTTCTCGTAAACAAATATATACATTCATGTATAGGTGAGCCAAGGAACATAAAGCGTCTCCGATCAGGAGACCTGCTTATTGATACCATGTCGCCCACCCAGTCTGCTTCTCTTTCCCGACAAACCAAATTTGGAGAAATATCTATAACTGTGTCAGCGCACAAAACACTTAATTCTTGTAGAGGTGTGATCTCGGAGGTGGACCTTCTGTGTGTTTCAGAAGAAGAGTTCGTCTCCGAGTTAGCTGACCAAAATGTCTGTGGTGCTAGGCGGATCAAGATGCGAAAGGAAGGTAAGTTGATCGATACAAAACACGTGATCCTTACCTTCAACACGCCTCATCTTCCTAAGAATATTAAGGCCGGATATCTAAATCTTCCTGTAAGACCTTATATTCCTAACCCTATGTGCCAGCGTTTCGGCCAATTCTAAGATGACTTGTCGTGGCAGCCGCTCATGCGCCCGATGCTCACAGATTGGCCACGATTCTGAAAATTGTACCGCTGCGCATTTGTGTATAAATTGCAAAGGTCAGCACCCAGCATTTTCACGCCTGTGCCCAAAATGGAAAACCGAAAAAGAAGTGCAGACTGTAAAAGTTACCAGGAACATCTCGCATGCTGAAGCCAGAAAAATAGTTCAAAGCACACAGCTCCAATCAAACAAATCATTTGCCAGTGCAGTTAAAACAACACGTAGCATTGCCACCCAAACATCAATAGGCACGCAGACTGTACCAAATGAAACCCAACCGACTACATCCACCAAGAAAAAGGAAAATGCAACTCATTTAATACAAAAAAAACAGTCATTCAAAGTAAACCTAAAACTGAAAGTCACAAAATAATTAATAAAAATAGAAGTCCTAGCGATAGCTCTCTTGACGATATGATTTCTTAATCTGAGGATTCAGAAAGTATGGAAGTAGAAGAGGGTCTAGAAGTTCCCAGGCATCTACTTCCACGAAAAACCAAACAAGAGCACAGAAAGAACAAAAACCAGTCATAATGGCCACCCTCGTCTCATGGAACTTCCACCGAAATTTGCTCGACATCAAAGTCATAATTAATGCTTATAATCTAAAACCAGAACAACAGGCAAAACTTAAGAGGTTTTCTTTCGTCAGGAAAGATAACCTTGCAGGTGAGCGTGCCAGTGGAGGTGTAGGTCTCTTCACCTCACTGGATTATCCCTCAAATGTGCTTTCTTTGACGACATCCCTCCGAGTTGTCGCTACTCAAACAAATTTTGATATTGTTGTTACAGTCGTTTCTCTGTATTTGCAAATGAGCATATTGATCAGCAAGATTTAAATGGTCTTTTAGAGCAGCTGCCTGAGCCTTTCATCATAATAGGAGATTTTAACGGCCATAGTCCGCTCTGGGGTAGTAAAGATACAAATTGCCGAGGAAGACAAATTGAGCAGATGATCGAAGATCATAGCCTTTGTCTCCTGAATAATGGGCAGGATACTTACTTCCATGAGCCTTCAAAGACATTCCATGCTCTCGACCTTGCCATCTGTTCACATGCCACTGTTGCCTTTTTGCACTTTTAATGTGGGAAAAGATCTTTACAACAGTGATCATTATCCCATTTTTGTGTCTCTTGCACGAAGAGGAGCAAATCCCATGACGAGACTCCCTCGGTTTATACTGGACAGGGCAGACTGGGAACTCTTCTCTTCCATTGCAGAGCTCACAGATCAAATGGTAGAAGATGGGCATATCGATGACGCTGTTGAAGCTGTTACTTATATTATTATTCAGGCAGCTATGCTCTCCATTCCTAGAACATCAGGAAAACTCCTAAAATATTCAAAACCATGGTGGAATCGCGACTGTCATGAAGCACTGAAAAAACAGAAAAAAGCATGGGGTATTTTTCGTAGATATCCTACTCTGCGAAACCTCATAGCCTTTAAAAGAGGCAAAGCAAATGCACGAAAAGTAAGAAGGCAGAGCCAGAGGGATTCCTGGATTTTATATGTGTCGTCAATAACATCCTCCACGTCTAGTAAGCGGGTTCGGGAAAGAGTTCGAAAAGCATGCGGCATATATAAAGACCACTCACTTTCCTTTTTGGAAAAAGATGGCCGAGTGATTAGCTCCATAGAAGAAATTGCGAATACTATTGGCGAAGCATTTGCTGCCGTTTCTTCCAGAAGAAACTATTCACCTGCATTTCTCTCTATGAAGCAGCACTCTGAAATAAATTCCATCGCATTCAACACTTCGAAATCTGAGCCTTACAATAGAAACTTTACTATGCTTGAATTAAGGAGTGCTTTATTGCAGACACATAGGTCTTCTACGGGTCTTGATGGCGTGAATTACGAAATGCTAAAGCATCCGTCCTATAAGTCACTGACTGCCCTTCTCACTCTTTACAATAGAGTGTGGTAGGAGCGTACCTTTCCCAGTGCATGGAGGAGAGCTGTTGTCATTCCTATTGCCAAGCCAGGGAATGATCCAAGGAATCCCTCCAACTATCGGCCAATTGCCCTTACGAGTTGCCTATGCAAACTGTTTGAAAAGATGGTAAACAGCCGCCTAGTCTACTTATTGGAAAAGAATAATATTATATCGCCTTATCAAAGCGGTTTTCGAAAGGGAAGAACGACCGTAGATAATATGCTTCTTTTAGAGACATCTATTCGAAAAGCTTTTGTCAAAAGAAGGCACCTTGTCTCAATATTCTTTGAGAAAGCTTATGATAAGGCATGGAGATACGGTATACTTCGCGATCTCCACGAGAGTGGCTTGCGCGGCAACCTACCAATTTTTATTCAAAATTTCTTGTACAATAGAACTTTTCAAGTAAGAATTGGCTCTGCTTTATCGAATGTTTTTGAACAGGAAGAGGGTGTGCCTCAAGGCTGTGTGCTTAGTGTAACGCTGTTCAGCCTAAAAATAAGCTCTGTATTAAAAGAACTTCCTCCCACCATCTTGAGATCTCTATATGTAGATGATTTAGATTAGCTGTCGAGGGGCAGATATGAGATACATAGAGAGGCAATTGCAGATGGCTCTGAATAAGATACAAGAATGGTCAAACAAACAGGGATTTACTTTTTCAAAACAGAAAACTGTGTGCGTGCACTTTTGTAGGAAGCGTGGTCTCCATCCTGAACCTGAGTTATATCTGAATGGTACAATTATTCCAATTGCACCTGAAGTAAAATTTTTAGGAGTGACGTTCGACCGAAAATTGACTTTCCTTTCTCATGTTTTAAGCCTGAGAAAGAAGTGTCTAAAAACACTAAATATTTTAAAAGTGTTGGCGAACACCTCCTGGGGTGCAGAGCTTTGCTCCATGCTTCGCATTTATAGAGCGCTTATCCGCTCTAGACTGGATTATGGATCCGCTCGCTCATCTGTTTTGTTAAAACTGCATCCTGTTCACCATCAAGCTCTGCGGATTTGTTCAGGAGCTTTCAGGACTTCTCCTGTCCAGAGCCTATATATTGACTCTAACGAACCATCACTTTATCTGAGGCGTGAGCAATTGTCCCTTTTGCAATATTTTAATATTCTATCTCAACCTGAACATCCTAATAAGCTATGCTTACTTGATAATGAGTGTAATACATTATTTGAAACACGTCCATCCTGTATTCCTACCTTTCTTTTAAGAGTTCGCCCTATCATTGAGAAACATTCCCTCTCTGATATGCGTCCCCAAGCAGTACAGAACTTTGAAATCCCACCTTGGGAAAATTCACGGATTCAGCTTCTTGATGTTTTCAAACATCACGTGAAGGCAAGCACTAACGAGATCGTATACAGACGACTCTTCGCTGAGCACAGGCACAAATATAGCAGTTATCTTCCAGTCTATACAGATGGATCCAAGTCAAAAGATCATGTTGGGATGGCATTTGTAATTGAAGATCACATGGAGGGCAGACGCTTGCACCGTGATTTCTCTGTCTTAACTTCCGAACTAACTGCGATATATTATAGTCTCTTGTACATCTTAAGGCTCTGCCACAAAAAGTTTATAATTTATACAGACTCGTATAGTGCGCTTAAATCATTAAAAGCTTTTTCTAACACTCAAAATCCAGTAATAGTGGATATTCTTAAGTTACATATAAACTTAACAGGTCGTGGATATGAAGTCCTGTACTGCTGGGTTCCCGGGCATGTGGGAATAAAAGGGAATGAGCTGGCAGATATCACAGCGAAATGTGCTGTTGAACTGTCCAGTCGTCTCATTCCTTTTGGAGACATCTGTTGCGTTGTGAAAAACAAGATCCGAAAAAAATGGCAGCAACTTTGGGATGTTCAGCTTCAAAATAAATTAAGACATGTAAAGCCTAGAATTGAGCATTGGGAATTAACCAAAAATCGTAAGGAGGAAGTTCTTTTAACTCGCCTCAGAATTGGTCACACTAGAGTGACACATAGCTACCTTTTAAAAGCTGAAAATGTGCCTGTTTGTTCAAATTATAATGTTTGTCTATCTGTCCGTCATATTTTAATTGAGTGTCCAAGTTTTAATAGTCTTCGTCAGAAATATTTTAATAGCTGTGACTTACCTCTCGACCGTTTAATCGGAAGAGAGGTCAATATTAATTTATTTTATTATTTAAAAGAGACTGGCTTTTATTATCTAATGTAATTTGTTTTGAAGACTGTGTCTTGAATTTTAATGTGTGCTTTTAACTTGTTTTTATATGACTTCATCCTCTGGATTTGGTACATTTGTATACTTGTTTTTAATTATTGTATTTTAATTTCATCATTTGTAATCATCCCATCTCGTGTTTGGCGCGCTATGATCATCTTTGGTTTTGCGCCATAATCTCTCACTCACTCACCGCGTTTCTCCCTAGTATAAACGGTGGCTGTGCGAAAGAGCGTTGCATGTGAACGGGGCTCTAAGGTGTCGTTACTCTCTTCATTCGCCCTTTAAATGCCGGAGAATGCAAGGAAATGTCGCATTTCTCTGAGCGTGTCGTTTGACATAAATAGTTAATGCGACCAGTTAGCAATTGGAAAATACGTGGATCAAATCTCAGGGAAAGCAAAATTATCTTCTAATATTCTCTCCATCCGCATAAAAAAGGGAGGGAAAAATAACGGTTTCAGCCATATGTAGACCAAATAACAGAGAAATTAAAGAACAGTATTCAGAGTAATGCTCTCCGCTTATCATACTGCAATTAAATATTTAATTTCTGCAACTATGTAATAAATGTCTTCTTGCTAAATTTCAAGATAATCTTACTGTCTGGTCTTTCGTATTATTGTTCTCTTAGTCGACATAATGTGTAATCTCGTTCTGGCCATAGAAAAGCGGAAGCATGAAAGAACATAAAATGTTAAAAACAATAATAAATGAGTAAAAAATAATATATCATAGGCGCCTAATAAGATACAGTCTGAGTTTGATAAATTTTCTGTTAATATATATTATATTGAGATTTTATAGCAAAATATTTAAACCCCATATGTTTCGGTTATTTTAATAAAGTTTATTTATTTGAAATCGGATTTGGGTATTATTTGAATCAAAAACTAAGTGTTTTTATTTCATTTCAATTTGATCTAATATCTGAGTAGTCTAATATATATGATAATGATAAAATATGAGAGAATCACTCTCTTCGAAAGGAATATATCGTCTAATCATAATGATGAGAATTGTAGTGTCATTAGGATTATCGATTCCGGAGATGTAAAAAATGTGCAGTGTTTTCTCCGGAATTCGAAAGCTGGACCTCCCGAATACGCATCGAGAATTCTTCCAGTTACACCACGGAAGCATGAAGAAAGGAGGGAGAAAACAGCTTCTATATTCCCCACTTTAAAGAGCGACTGGGGATGAGGATACAATCGCCAAATCCTAACGGTCACGAATTATCGTCCAACCCCTTTTAGTTCGGGCGCCACTGTAGAGTCATTTCGATTTTTTTGATGCCAGTAAGCTTAACTCTTTGAAGACCATAACGCCCCAGACGGCCTTTCATTCAAACTACCACAACCGCCCAAAACGGCCAAAATTCCCATGTTGTTTTCTTCCCTTCGCTAAGGTATGCAGTAGCAAGAGCAGTTTCCCCAAATGGCATTGTATCAGTTTATTGCAGACAGCTTGTCCTAAAAGGATTTATTTGTGGTTCCTTATCTTTATTTGTTAGGAAGCAGACAGGATGACATTTGAAATCTTCACTCTTCTTTGTGTCTTAATGGATGGGGAGGGGAGGAAATTGCTGTGACTCTCGAAAACCTTTTCGAGCGGTTCGGTATTTATTCATACAGGTTAGCGAAAACTTCAGTTTTCAAAGAGTTAATAAATCCGCAATGCCTTCGCCGGTCTTCGAACGCAGGACCTCCCGAATACACGTCGATTGTGCCTCCAGTTACTCCATGAACGCATGCTGAAAGGAGAAAGAAAATACCTTATAGAGTAAGAGTAGTATCTTATACAGTAACTAAATAAGCTAAAATTTTAAAACATGCTTTAGAATATGATTAAAAAATACAAATAAGAATTGTGTCCTCTTGATTGTATGAATACTAAAATATTTCTAAATGAAATACAGAAAGTTAGGCTAGCTTATTTTCCAGTTGGGACTCAGCTCTTTACTCTTGTGGGCAAAAAAACGGGAAATTGCAAAAGTTATTCGTTTTTATTTTTTTAATTTTATGAAATTTTATATCTGAATAAGAAAACGGCCGCGATAAAATAGTTAATATCGAGTAAACAGAGTTTAAGCTTTTTCATCTGAGCACTGTTTAAATTAGAAATAAAAACGTAAGCTGCATAATCTTACACACTAAAAGGTTTCCTATTGTCAAACCATCACTAAAAGTATAAGAAACATGTTGAATTTGAAAATTCATTTTCTCTCCAAGCAGATATTTTTGTTTAAAATAAAAAGTCCCTTCTTTATTTTTTATTGCGGAAAGAAACTTAGATTACAGGGAACAATGTAATATATTTGCTTATAAAAATACTTTCACTTATGCAAATTTCTCATCATTACTCGTCATCCTATCAATATTTTCTCACGCCTAATGAAAAGCTTAAATAATCTGCATATTCTCAAGCCCACGATTGGTAAAGGAATTCCGTTTACGAATCTGATAGCATTTGACCTACAGATAAAAATTAATCACCTTAATCATTTTGTTGTAACAATCTATGCACTTTAATACAAAGCTAAAGAGATCATTTATGCTTCCAAAAGTGCATGCACACACAGTTTGAGATTAATTTAAACAGATTCTGAAGAAACTTATATCCAAACAATCGTAACAGAATATGTATAAAAGTTTCGGAATGCTTGAGTTCGTGAGTTTTGCAAGCACACACACAAACACACATACATAAAAAAGTAGAAAAGTACTAAAAAAATAAATTATAAAATGCGAAAGCTTTCAGATTTTATATTACACCTAAAGAGTTTTTTTTTAACGTTTTGCGTGTTACCTTTATTTATTAAATATTATATTCTTCACACTTCACATAAAAGTTAATTCAACAGCAATATCACAAAATATTTAAAACCGCATATCTTTAGAATTTCCGATAGAAAGTCTCACGCGGTAGAGATAAAAAAATGCTTCTTTTAAAAAAAAGAGATAAAAAGATAAAAAGTGATAAAAAGTGAGATAAAAAGTGCTGCCATTTCTAATTTTGAAATCTTTGAGTTTGTTAATCAGAAATTCATTTAAGTTTACGAAATATGAAATATGTAATAAAACAAATTCGAAATTTAAATCTAGGTGCCCATGTTCGGGTAGAGGATTACTTTATTCAAAAATTGATGGCTCTCGGTAATAATATTTGGTCGCAACAATTTAAAAAATCAATCCCGTTTTGAGGCTAATAGCCCTTCTGGGCTACCTCCCCTTTGGGCTAATAATATTAAATTTTTGAGATATTTACAACCGAAGCATAATTTCATTCCTTAAGTTTGATGGAAATGTAGAAAGAGCAATACACTATATATAATGCGAAAATAAACTTAACTATGGGACACACGACTTGTCTTTTTGAGCACAATCATTTTGGAATACACAAAACATTTATTCATGAAAAGTACTGTGATAAATGTGTAGCACATACAAGCTGAAAACTCAAATTTTATTAAAATATTCAAGAACTGAAGACAAAACTGTTTACGACATGAGTGTAGATTAAATAAAAAGTTTCAGTGGTTTATTTACGATCAAAATATGATCAAACTTAACATAACTCAATAAATCCTCCCTACTGCCTTCGCTACAAGTTTTGCATTCACTCATATATGCACTGATTGGTTTATAAGCATTATCGCATTTGGGAGCTTTCCAGGGTTTCTGAAAGTTTTTAAAAAGCATACATTTTCGTGTAGCACAGTTTATAAAACCATTCTATTATGCATTTTGAAAAAGAAATTCTTTTTAGGTTTTGATAATGTTGTCCCAAAGTATGACGCTTAAAGTTATATTTATTTTGTATTATTAAACCTCTAGCTACACTTCACAATATCTTTATACTCACAATTTTATAGCAAAATTTAACGAAACATGTGCTGTGAATATTATCTCTTTATGTTTTGTTAATAGCCTTATTCAAATTTCAAAAATCAATAATGTTAGGTTATTTAAAGTAAAATATATACTTTCAGCATTTTTAGAGGATATTTCGGAAAAAGATTAATTGAAATTTCGAATTTTCCTTACAAGTTGAGTAAGAAATTTACCCACCGCAGGAAAAAAAAATTAAATTTACCAAAATATTTCTTGTATTTTATGATTCTCAATAATATGGAGAATAAATTATCTTTTCAAATTAATTTTAACTGAAGACGAATTACAAATAACAAGAAATGCAGTTGAATCTAGGGTAGTATAAAAGAATGATTTATATCTATGTTTTAGATAAATAAAAATGTCTTTTTCGCTTCGGCTTAAAAATAAAGGAAAATTGCCATATCAATTACGACGTTTAATTATGTTTAAAGGTTCTAACATTATAACAGAATTACCTTCATAATGACAGAAACAAGCTATTTTCAAATTCAACGTTAACGAAGCGTATATTTCAAACGCTACCTTCACATTCCCTAACCACATCTTGTGATTCCCACTTCAACCAAACTTAGGTCCGTTCTCGGCTCTGTGCTCAACAGACCGAAGCGCATTTACCACAAACCGAGGACTGGATGCTTATGAGACTGGTCCAAGTAGCCGGACTAAGTTACTCCGAGTATCAAATGGGAATTTCTAATGGTTAGTTAGGAAGCAATCAATCTCCACTCTCTCTCTCTCTCTCGAGTATAGGATTTCACACTACCCCTACACCAGCTTCCCATACGTCAGGAGTTTAAGCGAGGTTAGGCCAAGCTATTCTTTATTACGAGCTTAAATTAGTATTCCGCAGGCCTAGTTTAAAATGAAACGCGTTAGCTAAACTTGCGCTGTTTCCCGAGGTACGTGATGCGCTTATGAAAGTGTCCTTTAAACGCACCCCTTTTGCTCGAAGATCAAGTATACTAACATCGTAAAGCAGAAATCCCAGCCATTGAGGATTTTGCCATAAAAGATGTTTTGGAGATCATTTTTGTGTACGAGTTAAAGTATCCGGTCGTAAAACTCCATGGACTGTAGCACTTCGTGCTTCTTCGAGATCAGTTTTTAAAATATATTAAAAGAACATTTTCTGAGTTTTATTTGGAATAAAACTGTATTACAATTTTTATCAAGCGTACCTTTATGAATATTTATCCCACTTACGTTTAATGGTAATCTTGCGTACATCAGTGGCAAACGTTAGAACTACAGACACATGTATTCATAATAAATGTTAGCGTAAATTTAAGAAATTATTTGTTGAAATATCTTTTACATTTATCATATTCTGATTTAGTGTTTATTTTATACATTTTCAGTTTTGTATATATATTTTCCTGAAATCAAAACTCTTAGATGATGGGAAATGTTGTTTAGGGATAGTACTTGATGGGATGGAAGAGGAAAAAACGATGAATAGGGAAAAACGATAGAACTAAGAAATTGTTACACATTATAAATGAATAACATACTGTAAATGAATAATATTTATTACTTAGAATTTGTATTTTCGTAAAATGTTATACCTTGTACTTCTTTGAATTTTTATTCGATTGAAAATGTGACTCTTCAAGGTATGAAATCTTGTCATCATCTGCGTTGCTTCCGTTATAAAATAACCTTAACATTTTGGAAAGTTGATTAAATTAATTCAAAAGTTCGTTATCATTAATTGTTTCTTTTTAAATTTCTCCTTCTTTTCCTCCATAATTGTTGTACATTCAATTTAAAAACTGACTGTGAAACACCTAAAATTTAACGGAAATGAAATACTGGAATTTAACAGAAATGAACATATTATAACTTCGAACGGAGTAATATTTATAAATGACGTTCATCACAATGACGCAGAATAGAGATAAATGTGTAAGTGATACTGTGTTACTGTACTCAGAGCTACAGGTAATGTAAATAAAAAATAATAATTGTAATGCAAATAATAAATATACATTTAATATTACTCTTTTTTTCCGAATGATTCATGTAGCAAATGTTATTTACAAATGATTTTTGCAATGAAGCTGCAGTTCTTAGAACAAGATGTGAGTATTAAGAATGCGACTTATATAGATTTTTCCTTCAACTAAGAATCGTGCATGGCACACTGCGCAATAAAAAAAGGGGAGAAGAAGTTCTGTTCTCTCCTCTATATCTCCTATTCTCCTTTGCGACTGACGAAATTCGAACTGCATTTTTCATGTCTCGAAAGCGCGACTTAGTAAAACCCACATTTGGCGTTATAACCGCTTATAACAAATATGCCAAATCTCGAAATGCTCCAATATGTAAAATCACGTATATTTTAGAAAACTGTGCATAAAAAACTCTAATTTTTTGCAGATGTACCTAGAAGTACACGTGCTTTAAGATGATGTTAAAATTTGTGTAGGTTATAATACAAAAATAGGTTAAAAAATTTATAAAAAATATTACAAATACAAATTTTAAAAATAAATCATAAAAATGTGCGAATTATATTTGGATTAAGCCTAAATTTCGAACTCTGGAAGAAAGAATCAAGTAAGTTTAATAAAAAACAGCTATTAATAAATATATTACAAATTCAGTTAGCAATGAAGAGCTAAAACTTTGAGAGCTAATTTTTTAAAAACTACTCGTCCGATTTTCGCAAAACGTGGCAGTTTGGTATCATTTAAGTCGTAGAATCAATATATTGAAAACAATTGACCTGTCATTTCAGAAAAAGTCCTATTTTGTGATAAAATACCTATATTAGAACAATGCTGTATATAAATCTAATTCATATCCTAAGTTGCGGTTTCAAGATATGAAAACGAGAAGTTGAATTTCGTCAATCGGCCCAGCAGAATGGGAAATATAGAACTGTCATTTCTTTTTTTTTTTTTTTTCTTTTCTTTGCGCAGTGTACTTGTGACAAAATGATCGTTGAGAGAACGATTGTCCAAAATTTTTCTGTAATTCCTTCTGAATTGTTCCAAATGATGCTTCAGTAAAAGGTGTTCTTTATTTATATAAACTTAGCCCTAAACATAATACTATAACTTCAGCAAGTGATGAAATCCTTTGCAAAAGTAAATAAATCAAAACAACAAGCAATACAAAAAATATTTTAGCATTGTAATTTCTTGATAGGCAAAAAAAAAAAAAAAAAAAAAGCCAAAAATACAGAGCAAAAGAATTGAAGCTCTAAGAAAATATCACCATAAATCAACGAAACTAGAAATTAATGTTTTTCTAAGCTTCGAGTTTATATCATCGCCAAAAAGAGGAACAAGCATGAAAGGAAACATACAGAAACAAAATCCAGGCTATCAAAGATGCATTCTTCAGCAAGTTTCGAAATTTTTCTAGAAAATAACAAATAAAAGGTCGTATACAAAAAATAGAAAATTATCGCTAATACCTTATAGACTTCAAAGTATATATATATATATATATATATACATATCCGCTTTTCCTTATACTATTTTCACAATTTCAGTGACATGTTATACAGAATTTGGAAATACCATTGTCACCTTATAAGGTATTTCTCCCGCCTTCTTAGTGAGACTTTGTGGTATGGTGGTTTGCACTCTCAGCCTCTAATTGAGAGGTCCGCGGTTCGATTCCCGGCGAAGGTGTTGCATATTTTTCATCTTGCCTGCTTCCAAAAAATACCTAATGTTTTTACAACCTCACGCCCTTTCGACCACGAGGCGGGTAAGTCTATTTCTTATGCACTAACCATAATTGGAAAATAATCTCCATCCGTTTTGAAACTTTATCCACATATTTATTACACATAACGGTACACAATACACAATAAAATAAATGTCACTACTATACATTCAGCTATACACATAATTAAGGCGCGCAAAACTTGTTTTATGTTATGTCTTTTCACACGGCAGGGCTGCCAGTCCAACCGCGAAAGGTCCCAAATCTCGTATTCATTCCACCAGCCTGCCTCGACCGGTTTTTCCGGGGTAACTACATCCCTTCCCTTATATTCTCGCGGATAAGAAGTTCTGGAAAAGTCTTCCGCTAAGGCAAAGAAAACGTGCTTTAAGAATATGTATTGAAGAATATGTTTCAAAGAATATGTATTGAAGGAACTTCACTACCGTAGTCTAATTAAAAAGCATGTAAACACAAAAAATATAACAAATGTTCACACATTGTGAAATGCGTTCATAAATTTGCATAATATTGCGATAAAATAATGTACAACAAAACAAATAATAATAAAATGAACTCTAATGCACATAATGCGAAATATGCAAAAGCTAAATGCAAACAGAACAAGCTTATATTCAAATACAAGGAACACATATGCAGTAAATTCAAATGCAATGTATGTTCATTGGCATTTAAGACAGAAACCTTTCAACGAAGGATATAAAACTATTATTAGAAGTACTTCTTTATTGTTCCTAGAATTTCTTTTAGTATAAAGTTTAAAGAATTCTGATTTTATATCGCCTTGTGCGCTTTTTCTAAGGAACTGCGTGTCAAAAAAAGTATAATAATGAGAAAACGTCACCAGTTTGGAAAGAATCCAAATCAATTTCAACACGGCATCATGTTCTTGAGTAATATGTGCACTGCGTTCACCCACATATGCTGACTTGTTTACTTATAATGTTTTCTACCCTTTAAGTGCAGATTAAAATCACTATGCTTCGTCTTTCTTTAGGTAATGAAAGCTGTGTATTGAAGGGAAACGAAACGCTAGAAATCAAAAATTAGATTCAAATAAAAATACAGTTATAGTAATTCGAAGCGTGAAATTATTTAATTTATACCGCAGACTTTACTGGATTATAAAAATTAAGATATGCATTGGGACTTATCTCACTTATCTGCATGGTACATCAGAACAAACCTACGAAATTCATCGTGGCGAGGAATGCAAAATTGCGCCTGTCGTTGGTAATAACATCATACAGGTGATAGTACGGCTTTTCTCAGATCCTCCCTCAGTTTTGATGCAGAACACTCTGGAAGGAGAGGGTCCAAGGGTCTGCCATCCCTCGTCTCCTACCACAACCTCTCGAGAGGACTCTAAATATGCCTTTCGGCTGGCCGCATATTTAGAGTGCCCTTATGCCGCACAGCCACTATAGATTTACAAACAATTATGCCTTCTCCGAAATTTGAATCCAGGAGTTCAGCTTTGCTAAGCACTATTAAAATATGTATTATACTCTGCTATGAAGCTGAATAAATAAGGCCACAAAACATTTTTAAAACCTAACCTAAATTGAACAAGTAAAATTCCGAAAGACGTATTCTCCAACCATATTATTACACAAAAATGCATCGTCAGAATACATCAAATTATAAGCTTGCTATTCGAGGCTGTATTGGCGCTAGGAAATATTAGCGTGTTTAGTTTTCTCGAATGCTTATATCGAAAATAGGGAAGAAAAAGTATTCCATTTAATAAATTTTTGTTGTCGCGTTTTGATGTTTTCTTATTATTTTCAAATCGAAAATCTTTTAGGCGAAAGTGTTATGAAGAATGTTGCAAAAACAGAAATACTATTTAAAAGAAAGGAAAATGATATTATAAGCTTTCATATTTTTTTAAGAGAGAGGATATTGTGAAGGGTAGTAGTATACATCAGTATCGTCGTGACCTAAATTTAAATCAAGATCATCATCTTGAAATCAGTTCGTTGTTTTTTTAATTTCTTTTCCCAACTGTTCTTTGGTAACGATGAAATTAAACGGTATAAAAGTGTCAAAGTTTTTCTGCCATTTTAGCTGCATTTTCTCCTGTAGGTAACGCTATCATCAGATTTAAATACGATACCGTTTTTCTTAGAACATACTCCATGAAGGCATCCTTCCCTCTTGACAAATAGCCCTCGTGTACATTGGCGTGTTCAAATAACCTAACCTAACCGAAACTATTACTGTTGAAGTTTCTGAGCTAAAATTTCAGTTAAAGCACTATTTATTTTTACTTATATGAACTACCTGAGTATCACTATGGCTATTAACAATATTTTATTTACTTGCAATCAAAATGGATACTTCCTTTTCGCAGCTATTGATAAACAAAAAGCAGATGCATGTTACTTTCGAACAACTGCAAAAATCGCATGTCTAGATTCGTTTCTCAAATAAAAAAACGCGTATTTGTGTTCTCATTGCTCTTATTATGTATTCTTGTTGCCTTCATCCCTTGTCGATCTTGACTAGATTAAATTTAGTGGTGAATCTAGGAGCTGTAAGCACTTCTGTGCCGTGTGGAGTACAAGGTATATTTGATTTAAAAAGTATCACAGGAACTACGCACGGATGCTTACTGTGACGAAAATAAAATAAGTTTCAATTCTCTCTCTCTTAGAAGAAATAAGAAGTTTCTTCGAAATAAAAGCATTTTTTTCTCCAGGTATGCAAGTACATTCTCCTGAACCTGTTGATCCCAAAGTGAGTTGTCTTGGGACAGGATTGCGGTACAGAACTATAAGGTTATTTTCTCCGCGAAAGTCGACATTGAATCAGACCTTACCGTCTTTAAAAAGCATGTCATTTCTGATTTACTAGACTGCAAACAATTTTGCAAAGAAATTCGTTTTGCTGAACCTGCATTTGCTTCAGATCTCGGAGACGTGAAGGAAAGCCAAGGGAAGAATAATGCTACCGAGATTTTGTCGGTTTCTTTTTTCTCCCCGAGAAAGGAAAATATTACATCCAGTGAATACGAGCGTTGATATTGAAATGAACTTAAGTTTGAGAATTCAGAGTGATACGTGCTTTCAAAAGCAAATGTTTCAAGAATATATCCGTCAGATTGTATTCCAAGAGCGTCATATTAAGCAAGGTACGACTTCATCCAAATCTCAACCTCAATGAACAAAAGCTATCAGCAATTTTAGAAGCTTATTGCCAAAGAGAAACCTAGGTTTCAAATCATATCAAGGTCAGCATCATGTATATTATAGTAGGGGTATGTAATGATATTTACGTTTTTTAAGTGATGGTGCAGAATCAAAAAAGAGGAAAACTTGAATATCATTTTCGGGGAGTGAGAGAGAATATGTTTCTGTACAAAAGGAGAATACATATTCTATTCGATTCCCTACAGATTATCTTATTTTAATTAACAGGTTTTATTTGTCAAAGTTAGTTAACAGTACTTTAGTTAGCATTCAATACATGCTCGGTTTTAAAGGATAAGTTATCAAGTAAGTCAGATATTCTTGTGACTAATATGATTGGAGTTGTATGGAAGTTATCAAAGAACGATTCCTGTAAAATTCTTCTGCCTTTTTAAACGCATATGTTATAATTAAGCGATGCCGGTATTAAAAAGCCTGAAATTATAAAAGAATGCATATGAGAAAGTGACAATAAAATTATACTTTTAATAGTTTTCACTACTGATTTTCCTTTATTCATGGGAAGCAAAATGTTTTGCAATTAAAAACGCAACTTGACAGAAGGCAACAAAATGATGTCTACAGAATCATTAGGAGTTTTGAAATAGGAAACACAAAAAATGAGAAATGAGCTCGCCTCGACCTCTTGAATTCGTGCCTATACAATTACACCATGAAGGCATGCAGAAAGGAGGGAGAAAATACCTCATATACTCCCCCTTTAAAGAGCAACTGGGGATTAGGGAGCTCCAGTCGCGAAATCTTGGAAGTGAAGATTCCTCATTCACCACCTCTTAGTTCGGGCGCCACTGTCGAGTCTCCAGGAATATTTTTTGAAGCAGGAGACATGGAAAATGAGCAATGCCTTCGCTGGGACTCGACATCTTGAATACGCGCTGAGTGTACTACCGTTACTCCAAGAAGGCATGCAGAAAGGAGGAGGAAAATATATTTTATTTTATTTCCGCTCTATTATCACTTCATATATTTTAAATATATACAAGGGATACAACAGTTACATATATATTCCTTTATCTTGTGTGGTTGAAATACAGTTGTTTTCTGCTTGAAAGTAATGCATTTATAAAAATGCTTTCATTTTGGAAACGATAGTTAGAAATATATTTAACTATATATTAACTATAGTCGCTATAGGCTTAGATAGGTTATTTGATATTTGTAGTATACAATCATTAGAACCGAATTTACTTACTTCTCATCCTATCATTGACTTCGGAATACTATATCTCACGAAAATACTGGAGCTGCGATAAATTAATATCAACAGTTGACTGGATGTAACTTGAAATAATGACTTAACTCAGTTGCATTAAATATAAAAGATACATTAGCAAAATTTCTTATTTAGAATGCTTCAAAGGTAATGTTTGAATACAGAACGCGGATAACAATAATAATATAAAAATTTTAAATTAGCTCCGTTTAATCTAAAATTACAGCATTTTTGAATGAAATTTAATATAATAACGAAATTATTACCAGCTTATTGTACCTCCAGGACAGGCGATTTTCATAGCTGTGAATTTATAGAGTGATGTTTCTCAGAGAGAATTATGCAGAAGGTTATTAATACTGAATAGACCGTTGACTGCTTTAAACAGCAGTCTATATGATCTTGGAAACTAGCAAATATCTGAAAGCGCTGTGTTTTGATTTGCAATAAATCCTTAATTTATGTTAATAGATGATGATAATTTTCGTTTGATAGAGTATTAAATCAGCAGATGGGAAATGGTAATAATCCAGCGTAATTTCTAAAGCAAGAATCTTGATCCAATAAAGCGTTTATAGATCACTTTAGGAAGATTAATTACTGTTCTTAAGTGCACTTCTAGAGGTTACCAATATTTCATGTATCATAGCCATGCCTAATATACCGCTGAATTATCCAGACTGTTAACTCAGCTTATAGGAAATGACACTATAAAGCAGGCATTTTCGCCGCCTGCGGAGATCAAGTCCTATGTAAAATATTTTTTTTATTTTTTTATTCTCTCATTGTGCTATTGTTGTCATTTAAATCCTTTTAATCAATATTATGAATTATTTTCAGCATTTGTAAAATGTAGCATACTCCAGAATGTCTAAAAAATGTAAACAGACTTTGAACGATCATCAAATCAATGTTTACTACCATATGCAGTTCTGTAGTTTATTTCTAAAATTAAAAAAGGAAGATAAAAAATTTTACTCTATTATTGCCTGATTTTTAAATGTAGCTTTATAACTTTAAACATCCTTTTTCCGAAACTGTTCCTCTTCTGCACATCTTGCACAGTATCACTTACAAAACCATACTCAACCGGCCAAATTATCTTAATTGACAGCACAGATTACTTTTGCGATGTAACGTTCCATTCCCTTCAAAATGAGATAGGCACTTACATTTAAAATTCTTATCAGGCGATCCATTTGTCTGTTAGATTTTTTGCAAATCGGGAGATATATTTTCATCAACCTTTCTTGCATCATAAACCTTGTTCATATCCTGTTTTCCAGAATAATTCTGACAAGATATTCTAAACAGCTTTTACTTACTTCAAATTTATCTCGAATTCAAGTAATATAATTTCCTTAGAAAACTTTGTTTCTCTCCTAAGCAGTTTTAGTCTTTTAACTGCATTCTCAAACACTTCAGAATACATTTTCTTCGTTTAGAGCATAATCAAACTCTATTCAATCTTACAAATTAGTTGGATCTGAAAGGCAAAACTATTAATGCAATTGATATCAGGAAATGTGTTTGCAAATTACTATTGCTATACATATTATTACATTATAATATATTAGCATTATTACACTATAATCTAGGCAGATTCAAAAAGATGTATATGCATTTAATCAGCAAATAAATACATTACTGTATATTACCATAATGTAGCCATACTCAGACCTGATAAATATATGCGCATTTTATCAACTGATTTAGCTAATAAAATGGGTATATAGTTTTGAAACACTCGCTATGTGTCATAAAAAGTTCACAGGTGGAGAATTTGCCCATATAATAAGAGTGTTAAGAATTTCTTTCATTCAGTAAGGTTTATATGTTTCCCATATTTTACCAGCTCATTATATTTCCATCACATTGATCTCACATACGTCTTAACACAGAAGATTCAGTAAAAATATCAGAAGTCCCTAGTAAAAATCCTTTCCTTTTTTCAATATAACGGATATTGAACCTTGTAGGAAGAACAAAGCTAAATTTTCAGAATGAACAAAATACTTATGTTTGAATTTTAGAACAGAACCAAAAAAATAAATACTGCAGCTCTTAACTATTCAAATTTTAAACTCTTAACTACTACAGTTAAAACTCTTACAACTATAAAAAAAAATCTTCCGAATTCTCTTCTTGTTGCCACACCGTAAAATGCAAGTTCTTGTCCTATTATTTATATTTCACGTTCTCTTTAAGTCACGATCTTTACAAGTCACGATCTTTACATCCGTCAAACATAGTTTTCTAAATTAAAAAAAAATTCTAAATTTAAAAAAAATTCTAAATTAAAAATATGAGCAATTACAGAATAAACTGTTAATGTCTCAATCATTTAGTACTTGACAACTTCTTTTAGGCTATCAAATGGGTTGCCGGCTGATCAGACCCCGCCAAAGGCTAAACGGTAAAATCACTGAACACTGGGAGCTAAGTCCGAGGTTAAAATACCGCGAACGGGGTCGCTCCATGAGCGTTTCGTGGTTTTCCTCATATGTAACGTATATACGAGTCTGTTTTCCTTAGAAACTACTCTACGAAGGCCTCTCTCCTCTTAGGCAGATAGCCGTCGAGGCTTTTTCGTAATCACATAAACCAAACCAAAGCAAATCTCATTGATTAGATAATTTACAATCCATTTAGAGATTCTGATTGTCAACTGTGTTTAATATAAAGCAGTGACTTTTAACAAATTTGGACAAACAATATTTTGAAACGCACACTTACAGTGCATAGGTTTGGCTTACGCAATTGCGGTGAAACCTCGAGGACTATCTGCCTAAGAATAAGGGATGCCTTCGTGGAGGACATTTTAAGGGACACTGGCTCGTATGCACGTTACACAGGAAGAAAACTACGAAAACGCCCATGTAGCCAGCCCATTTGCGTGATTCGAGCATCAAATCGAAATACCAGTGTTCAGCGAACGCTCGGCTCCTTGTGGGGACTATAGTACATAAAAGTTAGAATATATTTTCTCAGCGACAGAAAGGAATATTAGAAATCTATAAATCAAAATATCAATCAAAACTGTATCTGTATAATCTATATCAATCAAAACTGTATCTATATGGCATAGATACAGTTTTGATTGCCTAATGTTAGGATATTTATTTAAAATTCTAAACCCTCCTTACCTCCTTAATAGACAGATTAGATCCAAACCCTCCTGAATATTCAACTAACATATTAAATACAAAATAATGTATTGGTTTACAAAGATTCATTATAATAGAAGTCTGTTTAGAAGAAAAATTATTTACCTTATACGTTCTTGGGTGCATTTAATGGACGCCATTGACTATTTATTAAAGGCTGAATGCACAAGGAATAACAAACATGACCTAAATATGATGTGACAAAATTGATGCTAAACATTTTTGCGCCCAAGTTTTTCACAATTCTATCTTTAAAAACAGTAACATTTTTGCGTTCAAGTTTTTCACAATTCCATCTTTAAAAAAAATCGAATGTTACAAAAATTCTTGCGTTTCTTTAATCAATTCAGCAATTAAAAAAATGCTGAAGTGTAAAATAGATTACAGAGTATTTTAAAGATAGCAGTTGAAATGGCTACATATGTAATCTTACAAAATACTTTAAGTTGAAAGGATATTTTCGCTTTAAATGCTGCATCTCTTCGCTTACAGTTTACATGATTGTTTTCCTTTAAATGAATGTTACTGCCATACTTGATTATACACCATACACGAAAATTAATGATTTTTCGAGTGCGCTGCATAGTGTTGCTGGATTTGTTAGTACTGGGGCTCCTAAATCCAGTTGTATTCTAAGCATTTAATCTTCTTGGAGAAAACTAACGCGTAAATGGTTTATTAACAGTAAATTTCATTAAAACTAAGTAATTTATTATGACTTAATTCGTGCCCATTATATAATAATAGGTTAAAAGGGAAATTTCCCCCTCGGATAGAAACCAAAAAAGGCATATATAAAAAATGCTAGAAATTATTTGAAAAAAAACTAGTTCTTTCATTGCACAGAGAGCGTTCGAAGTCAAGAAACACTTATCAGTATCTCCAAACTAATTTTCGAAGCTTATTTTTGCAAAGATTACTTGAAGTTTGCAAATATGCAGTCAATGTATTTTATTATTTCAAAATGGTTAATTAATGTCTTAAATATTCTTTCAAACACAGAATGTTTCTTATTAAATCATTGCTTTTAATAATACCGGTATGGATAATTGTTCCTATTATGTTAATAAATTTATATTATTCATAGACCATTATGCAGTTAGACAAATACACAGAACAAAATGTATGCATACATTTATGTGGTCTGATTTTTGCCTGTATCGTTGTTTAGGTAGTTAAGAGGAAAGAGAAGCAAGCAGATTAGCCTTAAGTAGTTTCTAACCTGTAATCATTTTTAATAATTGTTACAATCCAAATAAAAATATGGTAAGGAAACAAAATAAAAAAGATATGAAATGCTTTTTAAGCTAGTGCTGCTTACTAGCTGAAATACTGCATAATCCAACAGCAAATAATTTGCAATCAACTTAATACTACTATGCTTGATTATGTACAGTAAAAAGTAACTACTTAAAGAAGGATTTTTCTTTCTAATTCCCTCACTTTAACTCTTTAACAGTTTAAAGCAAGGTGGAGCTCGAATTAAGGAAAAGCAAGATCTAGTCATTCATACTAAACGATAACATAATTAATCTTATTGCCACGAATAATTATCTACTTCCGTAAACGCTTCCAAACTCTTATGAAGTTCTTTCTATTTTAGCGATTTGTCAGCATACTTATCGCCTATTATTAAATTGTTTACTCTTTTAATCCCACTTTTGCAATATTTTGTAACAAATAATAGAAATTGCTCTTAAGACTTTACTGAATTCTTACCGAAACTTTCAAAGCTTGAAGATGATTCGTATTTAAATGCGCAACAAAATCCAATTCCTTGCAACGTCTTTATACTGCTCGAACTTTAGTTCTTTATTATCATAGTTCATACATATTATAATATAATACCTAAAGTAAAGTTCTTTGAAAGCCAGAATACTAAATAACTGTGCAGCAACTTTTCGCTGAGATCTTGTTGAATAGGTAACAGCTCCAAAGAAAGAAGAAGGATTAAAATACCCTCTTACTCTAATTAAAAATAAATTAACAGAAGGCCCCTCTTGGGCATACAAGAAGCCTCCATTTGGGCTTTAACTCAAAATAGGAAATTTAAAACTAACTAATGCTAAATATAATTAATCAACCGAAGCGGTACAGATTCAATATCGCGCACTTGGCCTTTAACTAAGAATCGGCGGCGTAAGTTAACGAACACTTAGTAAGTCCGGCCGTAGAATATCTGGCTTTAACTAGTAACAGCAACGTGGCCGAAAAGCAGAACACGCTGTCCCACTGAAATAACTTAGACCTCAGCTAAAATACTAGTTCCTTCCTTATTTGCATAAAGCGTAATGATGAAAATTCATTCTGATTGGAAAATGAGGGCGTACAGGAAAGGCTTGTTTTAAAATAAAAATAGCTATTAGAAAAATAAACTATATAAGTAGCAAAATAGGAAAACGCATAGATCAAATTTACCCTACATTTACAAATTCATCATTCAAGACATAAATGGTTTATTGGTTCACAGAAATAACCTTAAATTATTCAATTCCAAAGCGTTTGAATCTTCCATTATGTAGTTAGAATCACAACAATTATTACAAAAGGGACGACTTTTACCGCAACTATGAATTAAAGCTCGGGATATTTTGACGTTCCCTTAGATACCAAGTCCATCTACACAATATCCAGATTGCTAAAACACTTTATTAGAGCATCCCGGAAGGTATCGTTGGTTTCATGCCGATGGCTGAAATCATTTCTGTTGTGAGTGGATTTGAAGGCAGTGTACTTCAACAACAGCTGGTTGAATATTTGAGTCCAAGTATCCGGACACTCGGGAATCCTCACTACCAAAATATTCCTCAATGCTCTAACCGCGTGCCGTCCGGCGTTATATTCAAATTCAGTTTGCCGGACCTGGCAATGAGTTGAAAGCAGACTGTTGACGGAATTATTGGCTTCCAATGCCTCCTCCAACGGATGCGGGAAAGGATTTAATTAGGCACTCGCAATCGTGAATTTTGTTCATGTGGGAATCTGTTCCCCTCTCCTGTTTCAGAATTTCGGAGATTTCAGATTGGGGAACGATTCTCTGCTCTGCATCTGGTGGTAAATAATTGTATAAGAGGAAACCAGAAGGGAAATTCGAAGCTCCGACTTTAAGATATTCCTTGAATAAGGAATTGAAGATATCCTAAGTTATAAAATCGTGCCTTTGTGACTAATGCGATAATTAGGTTTACATCAGCTCGAAATTTTCCAGAAATAAAGGGAAAATATATCCTTAAATCACACTACGCAAGTTTAACACATATTTTAATTAATGTTTGTGAATGTCATTTCAAGAAATATATATATATATATAGGATATATATATATGGGGGATAGTTTTACATCTAAAAAGCACTGTATTTAGATAATGTGTTTTTAGTATGTGCATGTTAATGGTTTTATAGTTAAACGAAAATTTATTATATATTTTCAGATAAATCTAAGACACATTACGTTTTCTTACCTTATAATTGTAATTTTACCATGACTTTTACTTTTAAAACCCCAAAAATATTTCATTTCATAGATAAACAATTTGCAAAGTAACTAATTTGCTGGTTTGGGTAGTACAATTATATGATACGAGTAAAATATAAAACAGGAAAACAAATCACGTTTAGATTTTCAATTTCCAACGTAGGACTTCGAAAACAACTCGAAATCTGGTATATGAACTTCGCGATTTGATATTAATTTTAAATTTGCTGTTCGCAGTGCTTTATTTAGCTTAATAATTACTATAAAAAGTAGACATTTCTGTTAATATTGCTGCATTCTATTACCCTTCAGCTTCGCTATTTTTCTCTACATTAAATGTGAATAAATATATCTCATAAAGTATTCTCTTTGCCTTTATGTTGACAGACTTTACTTTTAGGAGATAATAAGATATATTGCCATTTTTTCAAATGCAGTCTTTATATTCAAAATTTTCCGAGAAATTTATTATTTGGTCGATATAAAGAGAAGGAAGTTAGCACTATAAAACCTGAATTATATGTGGTATTTCTGCATCGTAAACTGAACAAGAGAACAAAATGATAAATATCATTCTTTAAACTAACCCCGAAGAGGAAATGCTTTAACATAATATTTTAAAGAGTCCGGAGGTATTTTCATCGCAAAATGTGTTCACGATGCTACTTTAATATGCAGTTTTATGTATTTTCTTTCGTACAATCTGATCTGTATCTTGGCTGCGTAATAATTAATGAGCCATAAAATATTCAAAAGAAAGATCCAGTGCATTTCTTTGAGTAAAAGCAAATTTTAACAATCTACGTTAAAACGACGATTTATAAAACGCAAATATGTTTCCATACTGTACGTATTTTCTCTTTATGAAGATTATCTTTGGATTTCTCAGGTAATAAAATGAAAAATTTGGAATAAAAGCATACAATGAAACTTTATTTTCCTCTTATCTTTCAAATCAGTGTAATATTACAAGTGCCTACGTAAAAATATGCTTTGAATAAATTTATTGAGATTATATATCACATGCTATTCGGTTATAATTAGGTTTCTTGAGAATTTAAGAGAAGTGTGTAATTTCAGTCCTACGCATGATAAATTTGCTTCATAATGTTAACTAACAAAAATAAAATAAATATTTTTATCACTGGCTGTTTTGAGTAACGAAAATATTGAAACTTTTTGAACGACTGAATGTGGCTTTAATTTTCAGATACCCTGAATTCTAACTTTCATTAGGATTGTGTGAAAGTTATCCTCTGATATATCATAGATACGGTGGAGTGCCGAGGCTTTTGCCCAAAGGGGCTACCTATGAAGATGCCTCTGTAAAGCGACTACGCATGGAGGAGAGTTTGAAATTCGAAATTTGCCTAAGTTGAGATTCAGATCGCTTTCAGAGTGGTCATCTTAAGAAGGTGGTCCTCCCGATAAAATGTTTGTATTTTGAAGTCTAGTGAGTGCAATAATGGTTAGGTCAATTTAAGAAAATTGGATAAAAAGGGGAATGAATGAACAATTTTTTAATCTGATGGATGTAATGAGAAATAATTAGTAAAAACATGTTATCTCAAAAAGAGCACAAGGCTAGCAATACAGATTTAATCTTATTTCGAAAATCATTAATCATTTTGTAATTATATAATATTCCACTTTGGAGTGCGACAGGTGTAATTATTCATACTTTTATGCATGTGAACAGATGGATTAAATCTACCTTTTGCCATTAATTCTGTGTCTCTTCAAAATGTCTTAACCATCCTCAAAAATGACAGACAAGACATTGAGATCATAGGGCTGAGACACGATAGCTAATGAGCGCATTGCCATGGAGTGGCATCGGAGGTTGCTTGAGCATGCTGTGCAGTGATGTTTCGTGGAGGACTACCTTTTTGTTCCGCTTCTTTTTTCATAGATGAGCTATAGCAGTAAAATAAATTAGCTTCTCTTATATGAAGCCCAAGCAAATTAAATTTCATGCGACTTACCGCCAGTCGTTAACAGCGCAACTAAGCCAGTTGGGGAAATACATGAAAGCCAATTAGTCCTTCTTCGCATACAGCCGGCGAGTACAGCCGCCCCTTTTCGCATACAGCCGCCCCTTTTCGCGAAAATACGGCAATATTGGACTGGTCACAAAAGAGGTAAAATCTTATTCCTTTTAATGCTTTTGAATGTCAGGTAAAAGTATACTTGAAAGTGTTAATATATACAATGTTAGGGGACTAGTGCCGTCCATGTTGTACATTGACAACATGCCAATGATAAAAACATACGCAGTGGATTTTGGAAATTTCAGGAGTGAGTTCGTATAAAACTGAAAGTTGAAGAAATTAGCATTCTCACTTCATTCTTAGTTTTCAAAATGTAATTCTCGTAAGTCTATACTAACACCTGGCACCCCGTTCAACTGTCTAATCATTTAATAGAACTCATTTTTTGTAATAATTATTGCTTAATTCTTTCGTATTGAACGAGGTCAAAAACTGTTTTCCTCAGACATCTGAAACACCCGACTATAAGAATTCCTGTTGGAATGGATTTCCTTCCCCATGACCCACAGAATGCTACAGCATTAACAGCAACCTACTTAGAGAAAAGTGATTACTTCTTTCTTGCAGGTCTTTGAGCTCTTTCACCAACTGTGTGCATATTCTTCTTAGGATAGGATTGCAACTGCGAGCGTCCATGGCTAAACATTAGTTTCTTTACTCACTTCAAAAGCATGTCATTTAACATTTCCCGAAACCAATGAAACATGCATTAACGTGATGGCGGAAAGCACCAGATAGAAATCGAGAGCAGGCTGTAGGACGATCTGCTGATGTCTGGATGCACGGACGATACGAACCACTTCGTTGCAAAATAGTTAAATCTCTAATTACGGTTTTCTGAATTTCATCAATAACGTTAACAGAATGATCATTGAGGTTAACCACTTTGGGAAAGAAAGGATAGTCTAAAGGTATCACATTTAATGAATAAATGGGCGTTTATGAATTGTGAAACGCTCCCTGTTAGAAATATCTTAAGGAGAGTGGAATTGTTTAGCACTGCATTGTCTAGCTGTGGAAAGCAGCTGTGGAAATTTGCCAGCTTAATGTGCTGAATTATCTTCAGACGCCTGTCCATTAGGTCTTGAATTCCTTAGGTTCATTGGGTCTTGAAAAATCTGAAGTCCACTGTCTGTCTCTTCAGCATAAATTCCTTATGAACTATCCCTTTCAAATGAATAATGGTTACCGGCACTGGCTTTACTCAGCATTTCTGAAATCTAAGTTTCAGTACACATGATGAACGAGGTTTGTTAATCAGAAATTCGCTGCAGTTTTACAAAATATGAAATAGATAATAAAACAAATTCAAAATTCGGAGTTTCAGATGCCCATGTTCGCTGGAGGATTACGTTTTCAAAATTTGATGGCTCTAGGTACCGTTGTGGTTTCACAATGCGAGAAAAATGCATACATCCATGCAGATTCTTTATTATTTAATTTCTCAACGCGATAGTATTTCGTAGCAGCAATATGAAAGGTGATACCCCGTTTACAATGATTCAACGCAAAATGCCATTTGGAGAGTAATATTCCATTCGGGACTAACGCCGCTTTTGAGCTATTAAAATTATTTAAATACTATTTCACTACAATTTAAAATTAGCTTTATATAAGTTATAGGTTTATTCAGTTTAGGATGAGTAAATTATTCCAGTTTTAACTTTAAAATGATTTGCTTTAGTATACTTTACAAAACCTGCTATGAAAATTGATTATGGAGTTGTAGCAGTCCTCAATTATTCCACAAGACATTTCCTCCTTGTTCACGATCGTTACGAGATAAACCAAAGGAATTCACCAGTTGATTGTCAGCGCGAATTCTACCCGTGCTTTCCATACCACCAGTTGAACAGCGGTCGTCGGACAACGATTGAGAATGAAGAACAAAATCGAACGTAATCGAATTCCTCCCCGCCGTGTTCCGGAAATAATGAAGAGCTTAATTTGCTGCTAGGAAATAAATGTTTGACTACGTCCTCCTAAAGGGAAATCTAATTTTATTTATTTCCCCATCTAGTCCGAGACGTCGACTATTAATTAAAGCGCTTGAGTCGTCTCTTTTCTTCGATGTATGTATTCGGTTTAATTGTTGTAAAGAAATCCCGAAGTAAATCCCTGGAAAGCTATTACTTCTGGAAAGTATTTCAACAAATGGAACAACATTGACATGCGTGTTAGAGAAATCTCAATTTTACGGAGTTCCTTTCTCCCTTCAGATGAATCATTTTACCCAACCAACCTTCTCGCTTTCCTGAACAGGGAATGAAAAATCCCTTAAGGGAAGAATAAGCTACCTGTCAACCGTAATATCAGACGCAGTTCTTCGACGGGGATTGGCCATGACAGCTCTCTTCAGAGAATATCTTATTATTTAAACACTGATGCGGAGCAGAAAATGGGACTTTATTTTATTCGCTAGATAAATCTAATGTCAATAGGTAACCAATATAAATGAATATTCTTTCCAGTGTTTGAACTTTAAAAATAGCAAGTGATGTTTGAAATAAGGGTAATATGTTTAATCTACAGTTCCAAGGTAGTTATAAAACTATAGAAGTCACTCTATTAGAAACACTAAACCTCTGTTTTCTCTGCTTTCGCCTACTTTTTTTTTCTTTTCGTATTTTTTCGATGTTTTGGAACATGCCTAAAGAAAAATTTTCGTATTTTCAGAGATATAAATATAAAACATTTTTATATGGAAATCCTTTTGATAAAATGAATTTTGCTGAACGGAATGTTTTTACATGATTTATGTTTTGAGAGCGATACTGACGTTACATTTATCAAAACAAGTAAATAGACTTAGCAAAAACTAAATTTTTTAACCTTTTGATTAGAAACAAAATTAGATATATGTTCTAATAAGTTATTCAAGAATTCTAGGTATTCCTTCGATGGAAAACTTGCAGGCATACCTAATAATAATAATGACCAATTGCATTATTATAATACGTTATATCTATTATAATACAACTGATTATACAGCGTTTGTTAAATACACATTCAGGTATATAATAGTGAAAAAGAAAACATAAAGAAAAAAGAAAGGAAACGAGAAAATAAAAGAAATGTTTACATAACAAAAATAATAAAATTTCTTATTTTTTATATCTATATAAAAATTAATATATTCTAAAATACTGAATGTTTTTATTGGAATTAAAGTCATGTATTTTATTTCGAAATAAATTTTTCTATTTTCTTCTGAAGCATAAGTTAATGAATAATAATAAACCTAAGATACCTTATTAATGATTATGATCACTTCTGCTTAAGTAAACAGTAATTTGTAGTGAAAAATATTATGAAGTATTTGGATTTATTTTAAAGCATAAAGTGATTTGACACCAAAGTATAACTCTCCTTCTTCATCTACATACCATATAAAAAATACACAAAAAACCCCACCAAGTTTCATCTGATCCGCATATATTTTTCCACATTGTTGTAAATCTGCACAGATATTTCCTTTTATAATAATGCATACAGCCCAATATGTATTATATTTATTATTACATATATGATATTTTATAATTGTACTTTTGTTTAGATCTGTGATAGTCTGACTTAAAATATTCTTCCTGTTTTGATTGGTTCTCTGATGCTTCATCCTCAGCATTTGTTTCACTTCTTTATAGTTTTCATTAAATTTGCTTAAGTAGGCTTAAGTCTAACGAAAGACATTTAGACTTTTAGACCTTTTTTATTTCTGCTCAAATTTTGTACATATTACCGAAAAATTGCAGTATGGAAAAAAGAGGAATAATATGAAAATAACGCGTAGATTAGAGATATATATCATAGCAATTAGCGATCAGGGATTTCAAAGATCCTTGGAAATAATATGTGTCTGTACACGTTTATCCTAAAAGCACTTTCATTAAAAGTAAGCAAATATGCATTCCTACTGAATGAGAATATTTATTTCTGAAAAGCCTAGTTACTTAAATAAATAAAACTTATTATCGCTGCGCAATCGGGAGAGTGGTTAGTGATGCTAACTGCCGTAGTGAAGAGTCCAGGTTCGAATCCCGGAGAATGCATGGATTTTTGTAAATATAAGGGTCTGTACGGCGTGAGGGCACTCTAAATAAGCGGCGAGGCGAAAGTCTTCTCGAGAGGTTAGTGGTAGGGGAAGAAGGGTGGAATACCATCGAACACGTCCCCCCGGGATACTTTCCATCAAAGGTCGGAGGGGAATTGAGCAAAATCGTACTGACACCTGTGGTGCTTTCCAACGACAGGAGCAATCTTGCAGTCCTTGCCAAGTAGAATTTCGTGGACTTATCCTGAGGTTATTGTCAGACAAGTGAGATAAGTCACACGCACGAACACACATTTATTATCTAAGAACTTTACCATAGACATTACGAAGAATAATGGAGCCTGAGCGCCAAAATTAAAATTGGGGAACAGTTTCATTTCTCAAGTAACGCTCTGTCTTTCACGATATGTTCCCCTACTTTTAGGAATCCCACGATATGTTCACGATAATTTAACAATATGTTCCCCTTCTTTTAGGAAATTGACATCCGTCCATCCCATGTAGCGCATATATTGAACAACATCTTGGTAAAGCAATGGCAAGATAACCGATGATCTCAGTCCATCTTCTGAAGAACGCTCACTGAAAAGAAATATATAATGTTATTTGGAGTGTTCACCTGAGAGCTTCGTGATCACAAGTGGTAGTTACTAAATTTTGGGGACAGGTAACTAGACCTTACTACATCACGCAAACTATTATAAAGATTCTGTTTAAATGTTATAATTGTTAATGGCAGCTTGCCATAAGAACCGAACAGTCACGTTGAGGCAAACACAAATGATATTCGATCTACGATTTCGCTAAGTCGCTTAACTATACATCCACGCACGCGCAATAGCCTTATCGGCTACTTCATAAGTTACATTCCACAGATGTCAACGGAGCTAATGGCTTTTACTCTTTATGTATGTGAACAATTGGGATAGCTAGGCTATTGTGGAAACGCTGTGTAAGACAATATCTTTTTTATCTCCAAGAAAATGAGTTAAGATATAGTAACTAATAATTTTAACTGCAAAATGTATCTTATAATCCAAAAAGAATTTCCTTTAGAAATTCCTGAATTCGTGAATTAATTCCTAAATAACGCAAACAAGTTATGAAAATTGTAAAAGGCTTTCCGAAGAAACAATAAAGCATTTTAAACTATACCAATATCTTGTACTAAATAAATGAGAACTTTTTAGAATGCAAGAATAAGAGAGAAAGAAGAGAATAAAGAGAAATTTTATTTAAAAACTGTAGCATTTGAAGCATAAATTTAATATCATAAGTACTTCTGAGAATCGCAAGTGAATAAAAAGTGCAAATATCTTTGCGAGAAACAATTTGGAGAAAATAGATACGTCTTCTGCGAGGTCAAAAGAAAAGAATTCATTTTATTATAAAATTATTCAGTGCTATAAAAATGCATGTTAGCTTAAAAATAAGTTAGATTATATTTGTGTAATAAAACGTATCGATTTGAATTCTTACAGAACTCAAGATAAATTCTTCTTTTCAGCAAGTTCATTAGAAAGAGCAGAAGCAAATATTTCAAGAATAACTGTAATGCAAAGAGTGTTTTACGTTAAAATGTAAAATTTTAACATATTGCGAAAACATATAGGAAATAAAAGCGGAAGAAAATATAAATAAGCAAATGCTGAATTCTCGTTGGAACGAGATGCATTTTGAGAAAACACTTTTAAAAGTATGTTAAGAGCAGCAAGGTTAAAAATCATTCATATATATTTTATGATTTGATAAATGAAAGTTTTCAGAAGAAAAAAGTATTTTTAGTCACTGAAAATGTAAAAAATGTTCCAGAAGGCTCAGAACCGATAAGATTACTTAAGCGCCGAAGGTGTAATGCTTTAGAAATGGAGTGTCCCGTGCTTTAAAATGTGAAAAAAGTATTTCCATTTTAAAACAACAGCCTTCGAATTTTCTTTAGTCTGTAAAGGAAACAAAATGTGCGCAAGTAAAACTGCAAAGACATAAAACATTTAGCGATGCAGAAAAAATGAATAGCATCTCAGATAAATATAATCTTCGTCGCAATAAGCATTAAGGGAGGAGAGAAGTAAATTTATAGTCACACTTACGCCCTCGGTTTCGATTTTATTCAACAAAAAAATCCCTTTCTGCGACTGTCTTTCTTTTAGTTTTCAGTTTTTTTACTTTCTTGCTTTCCTTTTCCCTCAAAGGGGTACTAAGGACTAAATTTATAGTTTCACCTAAGCTGAGCGTAGATGTCATACAAGTAAAAATACACACCATCCATTTTTGCGAACGTCAGAATAGACGCTTTCCTTTCTTTTTCTTTTCTAAATCCTCTTGCTGGTGATATACAGAGGGATAAATTTAATGTTTATGGGGAGAGTACATTTACATTTTCACTTCCATTTCATACGAGTAAATATCAATTACACTCTAGCTCTGAGCTTTTTCTTTATATACATGTATATCAATGTTGGGCATTGAACATGAATATATATTTCCTATTTGCTTAAAACATTTCCATTTTGCTACATTCATTCACGTATAATTCCAGCAGGCAATTTCGCTTTTTACTTACAAATCATTGAGTGGATAGCTGTATGAATATTCATGAGTTAACCCCAAGGAAAACGGCCTTGGTCATAGACTTTGGTTCATAAACAAGATAATAAGATAATATAACTTTTCTATGTCCTTGTCTAAATTTTTATTAAAAGTACTATGAGTAACACAGTACGAGATTCCTTGATCCTTCCCCTCTTAGCACAAACTCTGGAGAGATTTCTCTGGCATAGAAATTTAATTTTTCCCTACTTTGCATGGACAATAATTACAAACATCTATATTATAACCAGAGAATCGTTGGTGCAGGAACAATCACGCTTGGCGAGAGAACAGCTATTGAAAAATAAAGATGTTAGTTGCTGTTCTTTCACCAAGTCCGTAAGCCTTCAGCGAGGCATCAACCTCCAGTGACTAATGTTTTGGATAGGCATCATACATCCACTTTTTAAAATTATAAGGTATTTTCTTCTTCCATCCAGCATGTCTTCATGGTGTATCGCTAGCGCATTCGGCGCGTATTGGAGTGGTCCAAGTTAGAGTCCCGGCGAGGGCACCGCTCCTTTTTCCTCTCTCCTGCTTCAAGAAGAAAACTTAATGAATCTAAATAATTAACACACGAAGCAAATGATCTCTAGTTAGATCTAGAGCAGTAGTAAAATTCTTGTTTCGTCGTGTTTTAACTGAAATATCGACTTAGTGATAAATATAGAAAGACGAAAACCATTTGTGGTCTCAAATGCGTACTAAGTAGCATAAGTAGGACAACCTTGTAATTCAAGTGTGATTCGATTCGAAACCTATGCATCCCGAAAATTTCGAAGGATCCGGTGGTGATATTTTCATAAAATTAAAAAAAGGCTTTTTTTCCAGTGTAAAAGAAAATAGTCATATATTTATGTTAAGCACGAAGAAAATATATGGTAAAAAGTAATAGAAAAAGTTAAAACACCAGTAATTTGAAAACTAGTATAGACCAGTGATGGCGAACCTATGACACGAGAATCCATTTTGGGTGACATGCGTTTCCAAAGCCATCGGCAGAGACAAAAAAATTACATAATACAAAAGTATTTGTCTCTTGCCATCGGCCTCTTCATTGTTAACACGTGCTGTGCTTGCCTTCCGTGCATTCGAGTGCATTCTTTGGTAGACAGTGGCACTCGATCGCCGTGTTAGTGATTGCTTTTGAGTACTTGGAACAGATTACCTAACACTTTTAGCTGCATAGACCTGGCGACGGCTTTGCTAGCAATGTTTTGACCAACATATTATTGTGAGATTTCGTTTACGGCATTAAATATTATTAAGACAAGTCAAAGAAGCCGGCTAAGAGATGAAGTTGGCAGCGCTCGCCTGGCTTTGATGAACACAAAATACGAATTTTCAGTTGAAAACTTATCAGACGAACCAGTTGAATCAGAAGCTTGCACGATGGAGTAGCACAGTTTGCAACGCAGCGAACATTACAAATGTTCAATCTGCCATCAAAAATAGCATGAGCCTGCACAACATATATAAGAATTCAGCTATAAATTCCTACCACATGATGGAGAATGACATCTTTCAGCATGGATAATAAACTCCACTGACCTCTGTATATATGTTACTTAGAGAAAAATATTTTATCTCCAGGAAATAATTTTTTTTTTTAATTTTTGTTATTCTTATATTCTTCTGGGTATTGCTGAGAAAATTGCATTTTGTTACAGTCTATAACTACCATTTGAATTATTGAATGTTTTCTTTTTCCGGTATTTTTGTATCACTCGGCAAATCTCAGTAAAATTAAGAAGAATTAATAAAAAATTAAGAAGGCTTAATTGAAACAGTTTCAATAGCTTAACCCCCAAAAATGTATATTTGTAATGATCCTATGGGTCCGCGTAGAAACTAAAACGCTTAGATATTTAGTAAAAGTATATCTATTTAAAAGTCTCAAATCAAAGGTTTTTATGGACGCGCATTTTTAGAATTCACTTTCTCATGCAAGAAACATTAATAAAACAATTTATATTCCAATGTTCCCACGGTTTCCCTAGATTTCTGAGTAAAACGGAAAGAAAAAGAACAAAACTTCTTAAAATCAAAAGTTTTCAGAGCAATTAATGTCTCCCTTCAGAGCTTTTCTTGGGGTAGGAGTGTTTAGATTTTGATTGAGAACCAAGCACTAATCATTGATGCAGAAGCATATCAATATAATTTATTTCAGTGCTTTATTAAAAATTATTAGTCAACTCGGGCAATCATTTACACTAATAGACCAACTCATATTGCATAAGATGTAGGAAAAATGTTCAAATTCAAGATACAAAAGCTGTTTTGTATAAATGCTAGATGAAAACATTCTGCTTACGTTGTAAAAGACAGGTAATTATCTATTATGTATTAATAACAATCATCCTTTTATCCCAAACAAAATACATGATCAGCCGCTCAAGCGGAATAGTGTTAAGTGGCTCTGACAGTCTTACCGAAGGGCTTTTATTCGAAACCCGCAGAAGGCATGGATATTTGTAAATGTATAGTATTTATGCGGCATAGAGGTACTCTAAATATGCTGCTAGCCGAAAGTCCTTTCGTGAGATTTGTGGTAGGGAAACAGGTGTGAGAGAGTCCAGAATCCTCTCCTCCCGAACTCTCTTTCTCAAAATTGAGGGGGGGGGAATCGGAAATGAGCTGAAGTCGAGCTGTCAATTATATGCTGTTCACGGTCTTGCCAACGATAGGCGCGTTTGACTCCTTGCCACGCTGAATGTCGTGGACTTGTGCTGGCCATTGTCAGACAAGTGAGATTGGTAACAACAACATACATGAAACAAATTTACAATTAGAAACGTGATGATTTACAACTAATACTACATAATCTGCAATCAAATATATGTAATCTTGTTAAATATCATTCATGTCATCGTTCCCCTTAGTGTTATTAGGAAACCTACAAAGTATTTATTTTATTTTATTTTTCATAATATATTGTTTTAAATGATTAAATGGTGGTTTGTGTAGAGTTTTATTGATTAAATAATGTAGAATGTAGCAAAATATCAAAAGTTCTTCAGTGGTTTGGTAATCTGAATGGGCCCTACTTTCAATACAAAAGCACCCACTTTAAATAGTTTCTATTATCCAATTCAGCACTTGAAACTGCAATTGTGTCTTAGTTATTCAATGACAGACTCCTTCATTAATCATTAATAATGTCTATCATAATTCATTTAGAATAATAATTATTAAAGAAATAACCTGTCAGAAAGCCTCGTTAATTTGCAAAACTAAGATTTTCCTTGAAAGTACAATTTATTTTGTTTCTAATAATTTCATTATATCATACAAATAATTCTAACCATCTTCCATCATTAATTTGAAGTATTTTAAAATACTCTTTAATGTTCCGTTTGAATAAAGGATTGAAACAAAAATTGCGCCATTTTACTTACACAAACTGGTGACAAATTTCAAGTAAAGATGCACAAAAGTCTGTTCAATCCGTATTATTTACATCTAGTCAAATTGCTAAAATAATCTTCCATTATTTCACCTTCGCTAACATTTTACGCATAGTACAGAAAACTCCTTTTGTTTGATCTTAGCATTCTTCATAATGTTTTATAGCAAATTAAAATTTTTAAAGACAGCTACAGAAAAGTTCGCTACAAGTTTCTGGCATTCCACTGAAATTTTCCAGAAAAATGACTGCATTTTATGTTCTTTAGTAAAAACTAACAACCTTTGAAGATTCTGAAAAAAATATTGATCATGTTCTAAGTTTTTTTGTTTATTTTCTTAGTCTAAAGTATACAGAAAATGCAAACGCTAAGATTCGGCAGACGCTTTGCTCACTTCAAAACATTTAAATTGAATAGTTTATTCAGAGCAAATAGTGCTTTGATAGAAAACATTGGACTTATTTTATTTAAATCAGTAAGTCTGCATACGTTCTTGTTAATGTTACCGCAATTCTAATTAATTTAACTATTAGGAATCGTCTAACAAAACTAATTTTCTAGTATCTGATGCATAATAGTAGTTAGTTTTTAATAATCAGATCATAAGCAAATTTAATAATCAAATTTTCAAAATTTTAAAATTTAATAAAAACTTTGTCTGTAACCCTAATAATTTTAATCTTGCCCATGTTCATGTTGATAAAAAATGCATGCAGTAGCATAATACATATTACATTAATTATTCCAACCCCATGAAATGATAATGTGAAGAGAAAGAGTGGTTAACAGCTTTTATTCTTTTATTAAAAATATTCTACAACCTTATTAGCTTAACTAAAATGCAAATTAATGAAAATATTTTCTCATTAAGAAGTTAACAAAGAAACGTAATATACATTAATAAAGAAATTTATTGTGTTTTTATTTGAAGATTAAAAATTTGTGTTTTGTTCTTTATTGTAGCGGTTATAATATTTAAAGTGATAAAATCTGCAAAATCAATTAGCCACTTAAAAGCTAAGAAAGCAAAACATCATTTCATATTTTAAGTAATTTAACTTTTGAACCTAGATCTCTTGAAGATTCTCATTATTTAAATGAAAGAGCGGTATGACAATATAAAATTTGATATTAAGCAAAAACGCGACTTCGGATTAGCGTAAAATTTTAATAAAGCTTTATCGATTTAAACGATCATCTGACCAAAGTCTCTATTTTGCAGAAGTAATAAAAAATTTTCAGTATCCCCGTTTTAAAAATCTTTTCCTATGAAACGAGAGATTTGTAGGGTTTATTTTAATTTTCTAATAGTTACTTTTATTTTGGGACGAGCCTTTCCTATATCTTCTCATTTTCCACCTACGTCTCACTGGCAGAATGAAATTTCAGCATTACGTTTTATGTAAATGAAAAGACACCTATATTTAAACTGGGTCAGTTCTCCAAAGAGCGTAGAACAATATTTCTGCCCTTCGGCTACTTTGTTGCTTCTAGGCTAAGGTTAATGCTATTCAGCCGTACTATTACGTGCTTGCTAATTTACACCGATGATTGAAATAAGGACCAACTATGTTAATTAACTCTATGCAGCTTCGGCTGGTTTGTTTTAGTTAGCATTAGATTAGTTTCTTATTTTTTGGATTTAATTAAAGCCTAAGTGGAGGCTTATTGTAAGCCCGAGAAGGGGCATTTATTAATTTGAGTTGTAACAAAGGGTGAATTTAATCCTTCTTCGGACTTCTTACTTACACGAACTCAGCGAAAAGTCGCTACGTAGTTCTTCAATATTGTAGATCTCAAGGACAATTTTGCTAGGAAATTACAGCTTTGTTAGATCGCCCTCGAAATCGGTGAAATTTATTGAGCATTTATGTCAGTCTAAGATTGCTTTTTGCCTAATTTTAAAGGTTAATTTAAATAGCAATTCCCAAGAGGTATATGCCAAGCATTGTATGCATTAATTCTGACTTTTGTTATACTATAGGGTTACTTTCTTTGGTTTAACAAACGAAATAATTACAAACACCGCAAAGACTGACGAATTCCAGACCAACATTCAAAATCTAAGCTCATTCGTAAAAGTTTCATTCCAATCAGCCGCAATGAGATGACAATTTCTAAAATTGTTAAAAGAAGCAAAGAATGCATAAATCACCTAAGAAAGTTTCCAGGAAGAAAGATTATACAAAATAAAATGGAAGGAAATTATATACTTTAGTTTTTACAATATTCCTTTGATGTGCAAGAAGAACGAAAGACAAGAATTTATAAACTATGTATTGCAAATGGATGGTATTGAGATGAAAATGTAAGTTTGATTCCATGAAGGAATAAAAATAATCTTCGGGAAAATAATAATTCCCTCCAGCTATCGATACCGCTCCTTCAAAAACTAAATTCTTACATCGAAATTATCTGCGCATCTGCCATTGGCATTTATTCCCAAATTCACCTTCCCTCGCTCTTATTTCCAGGTGGCCACGGGGAGCTTTCGACAGATATCCTATCTGTCGTTATTAATTAAATCATTCCCCTCCTTTGCTTTTCTCTACTAGAAACAATTCCCAAGAGTTAGTTGTCCTCTGCAGAAACAGCGACAGCAGGTTTCCCAAACAGTGGATAACGTACGTTCGTGCTGAAAGTGTATCATGGAGAGAATTGCTTCTGTGCTCACTCTCTCTATTTCTGAGATACACCGAAGTTTGTGTTCGGTGCACTGAACTCAATTAAAATTCAATAAACGTGGTACTCACTGGTGGGCATATCACAAGAGGAAGTCCGTGTTTGCATTAATATGGGGAAGTCTGATAACTGTTGATACTCGAAACGCAGTGTTTGGATTCCTTGTAGAAGTGGTTATCTTGAGATTACAGGACACGCAAGTTCTGGATGCTTGTATTTCTCTTTTATTGTAATAAACATAGCAAAAATATGTCCCCCTATTAGGAGAAATAGAAAATTCGGGACTATAAAAAGAAAAATAACATATATATATATATGTGTGTGTGTGTGTGTGTGTGTGTGCGTGTGTGAGTATATATATATTCATAAATTCTACGAAACGCATTTATTATCTAGCTGCTATATTTATATATATTTTATACCATCGAATGCAAGGAATTGTATTTTACATATTAGAAACTCTCATATATGTGGATAAGTTAATGATAAAAAAACTGTGCTAAGTTGCTCTTGAAATTGAGCAAAATGCTCCTTATATTTAAAGATGATTTTTCAGTCAATTTATATAAATTAACATGGTACAATTTTATATTAATTTATCACTCATTTTAATGAATGAAAATCAGTAAATGTATTTAAGTACAGAGCTCTTGAGTTCGAGAGAAATTCTTCCGCAGCTATTACCGTATTATCTGAGAATGAATTACTTAAATTAGCTTTTGCAAGCCATAGTTACTTCACGAATGATTTGGAGCTGTCAGCTTGGCAGCCACATATGAATTTGTAATTAATGTTTTAGTTTTCAGCACTTGTGAGAAACTTCTCGCTACTTGCGAAAATTTGAATTTCTGTACTGCCTTAGCTTGTGTAGCCGTCTAGCTGACGAGTAAGTAAAAGTGATTCATTTAACCCTTTCAAACCGAAGTCGCCCGTACATTCAGACGTCGGCAAGTCGCCAGAACACTCGCGTTTATTTCCTACCTGGTGCTTTACCCCTTTCACGTTAGTGGTTGGCTTTTTGGTTTCAGAAGTTGGTATGACACACCAGGCATTTTCTGGAAGCGGCTAAAGTACCTTTCTTATTTGAATGCACCTTATCTTTCCTTTGCTTAGCATCAATGTTTAACTATTGATGCTCACACTTGCAATCCTGTCCTAAGGGGCAACTGCACGCTGTGGAGAAACAGTACAAAGATTCCCAAAAGAGAAGTATTACTTCAATTAAGTACGTTATTTTTAGAGCTAAAGCACTGAGCGGAAATCCTTTTCAAACAGAAATTCGTACATACGGGCGTTTCAGATGTTTGACAGGAACAGATTTTGGCCTCTATCGATGCTAAAAAATTAAACTTTCGTCTGAAATTGTTTCACTGCATTTGACAGGAACGATAGGTCATATATCCATTTCCATGCTTCTGGCAATTAAATTAGAGCGGATTTGAACATTTTGCTATGTTTTTATTGGGATAAATATTTCATTTCTAGGCTATAAATGATACGTGAAGCAGATTTTCCATAATTATTTCTTCGTATGTTTTGAATGTATGACAGCTTACTTAAACCTTTTTTCAATTAAATTGATTAAGACTGCCATACAATTTTGAGTAAATTTAAGCTAGACTGCAAAAATTCTTTCCAGCCTCAAACTCTGAGTTTAAACAGTTTTCTTGTTAAATTATATCTGCCACTAAAGCATACTTTCTGTTAACTTGGATTCTAACATTTCAGATTTGTAGTATTTTCTAACAGTACTGCATGCTCCCCCTTCCAAGTATAGAAAAGTGAGATAGTAAATTTCGAAAATCGGCATCAGGCATTTTATTTTTATTTTATTTTTTTAAGCAAGAAGTGAGAAAATAAACTTTCTTCTAAAATGCCTTCGTCTTGTTTTTTTTTAACCGTGCAAGTATTTAATTTACAAGATTTCCTGAAAATTTTTTCACTCTGATAATTAATTGCATACTGAATAGCAAATACATTTTCATTAATTCATAGTACTTATTCTGAATGTATATTTTCCATTTCTACTTTAAGCGCATGTGTCTATACCACTGGCGGAGGAGATAAAATTTCAGAGCACTGAGAGTTCATTTACATTTCTGTTTCGGTAAGCAGTTTGCATGGCGATGTCGTGGGCTTTTCTTTTGGGTAACAAGAAGGTAGGCCAGTTTTATTTAGAAAGTTCTCCATAAAGGCAAATATTCTAAAGCAAAAAGCCCTCGAAAGTTTTACAAAGTAAAATAATTTCATTTAGCCTCCTGTGATAAAGAATTTCTAATAGATAATATTTTTGTGCAATAATTAGTTTTAAGAATTAAAGCTTTTCAAAAAGAGATGAAGAATTTCAAAATTATCTCTATAATTATTATTCATTTTACATCATAGAAAAATGTATGTTTTTCCTTTATTAAAGAGTCAGTGCTGATTTTTTAAAAATATTTTCTAATTTCCTGTGTAAAATCCAAAGTTAATTTGGAGGAAGGAATTTAAAAAATGAGAACAATAAACTGCATCTTATCAAGATTAGATTAAAATTCAAATACTAGTTCAAACTGGCTCCACTTTATTTATCATTGTGCCCTATTACCCAAAGCAAGTTTCCTATGAATAGCTATGAAAGCAATCGACCGAAACAATCTTCATGACAATGAATCGGTTGGCTCCCAAATTTCCGATATTGTAATAACGCTTCGAAGGAAGCTCTTATCTTGCAAAACATATCTTCTATTTTATTGCTTGCTTTGTGCGAATTATTAAGGATGGTATTAAAGCGGAAATAAGCTTAGAAAGTTAAAGAATAACACAAAAATACAGATAACAAGTATTGTTGTCGTGCTGGAATTTAATTGGATATAATTTTAAATTTTGCGCCAATGTATTTTGTATTAGTATAATACTTTATATAGGTTAATATCAAATTTAAATTTCCTCAAAATAAGGAAAGATATTCTCTTAAAAATAATTAATAGATTTATTTCTAGATTACACTTAACTTCAAAATAGTGAAGGATAATAATTATAATAGATATGTGAAAAGGGAGTACATTAATTTGAAATTTAAATTTATTTAAAATTATTAATTTATTTCAATAAGTAACTTATAGGAACAACTGAATTTAAATCGTCACTTGCAAAAGGATTGCGGTTAATGGAGCTTGTCAACCAGTCAAAAACTAAGAATGCGATTTCGATTCCATTATAAGGTTAATAATTTTTGTACAAGAAACTCCTGCTGAGCACGGAATTGTGAAATGCGATTTTGCAACTGCGCGTTATTTTAATTTTTCTTTTAATATATCCAACGCGAGAATTTCATTCATATGCGGTTCAACATTTATTCATCAACACTGAACGTTAGCTGGCATCAGCATTGGCTGGAAGTTATCACAAAAGGATCTTAAAGGATTTTCATCGACTGAAAATGAAACCAAAGAAAGTGTATAAACTGCAAAATCAGACGGAGGATGTTCAGATGCGGATTCAATAATATACATAAAAATATACATAAATAATATACATAAAAAATTTAATTTTAAAAATCTAGTAAATTATATTTATTATATTTCGCACTATATGCTAAAAAGTAATAAAGGCAATAAGACTAACGCGTTCTTTTTAAATTTCGAAAATGTCAACAGTCCTGTTCTTATTCTATTACGCTATCACAGTAGTGACTCTCTGGAGTAAACTTTGAAACTCTCTGATGTAAACTTTAAAACTCTTTGGGATAAACTTTAAGCTGACGAAAAAAACTTTATTATCAGGTGATTATAGACTGCTAAGCATATTTGCTTTCTTTGTTTCAATGTTTTATGTATTTGGAAAATTAGGAAAATTATGTATTAGTATATGAATATGATTTATATCATACTTATTACAGCCTTAGTTTTACAGCCTTAGTTCAGATCATTGCCATATTATTCTCTGCGACAATTGAATCAAGGCATAATGAGCCATTTTATGATTTTAAATTCAGTTCTGCTTTCAGAATGAAATTTATATAATTAAGTAGGTATTTTCATTCCCGCTTTCCTAGCGTGCCTTCGTGGTGTAGTGGTTCTGCACACTGGGCCGTTATTCCAGAGGTCCGCAGTTCGATTCCCGGAGAAGACGATTGCTCATTTTTCATCTCTCCGGCTTTCCCAATTCACCTAATGTCTCTACAACTTATAACACTTTGTTTGGTTCAAATGCTACTTCTTTTCACAAAATATAAATTAGTGACGACTCTAAATTATACACTTTCCACCTTTCTGTTATAAGGAACCAGAAAACATAATAACTTACTGTTAAGATATATTGCTTAATTCCCATTTCATTTGGATATATCAGTAAGTATATCTAATTTTTATTGATACTTAACTTAAATACATATTTTTTATATAAATTGCGATACTTAAAATAAAATTACTAAGGGATTTACATGTTGCGTATTTTGCTTCCCATTAAATTGGAAGTTATACCATAGTTAAGGAAAACTTTTGCTATGTTATGTTACTTGCAATTTTTAAATAAGTTGACTTCATTTAAACATTTTTAATAATTATTAATAAAATTTTTTAATAAGTTATTATAGATATTAAATATCGCAATTTTAAATGCATTTTACTACAGAAAGAAATGCATTTTCTGAGTAATTAAAAATGAAATTTCTTTTTCATCTCACATACTTAAAAACATTGCGAATTCAACATTCATCTAAAATGTAGAAAGTTAAAAAATTTGCAGAGATAAGTAAATTTCTGCAGTTTTGTTGTTTTTATAATATGTTGTAAGGAAATGCGATTTTCTTTTGTTATGCCTTTTTTATAATCCTAAATTAAAACTGCATTTCAAATTATTATAATTAAACTAATATTAATTAAATATATTATACATTATACATTAAATATTCTTCACTTTATAATTCAGTTACATAACATGTCATTTAACACAAACAGAATTATTTTAATAAAAGACGGTTCAGATTTGGCATTATAATAAACAATGCGTCTAAGATTAAAGGGAAGCAAGTTCCTTTAGGAAAATCAATGAAGTAAAAATTCATGAAAATTATTTTTCGAAAACTCATAATGTACCTAATTTTATATTTTTATTAAATTAATAATTAATCGATTAAAATATAATTGTTAACACTTAAATAGGAACTTTCATCTACGAAGGGGAAATTATAACTTTTAGTTTACACTACAGTGCCGCTTTAAGTAATTATATTACTTTTTATTATGAAGTCTTTCTTAAAAATTATTAAAAGCATTAAAATTTATTTTTTCGGAAGGACAAAAGAGAAAGTCAAATTAAAAATATAAAGGTTCTAATTAATTAAAGGAATTGGTCGTTTCCTAACACGTTTATAATAATTCGGACATTCTGTTTTGAAAGATGTTAATTCGAAATCCGACTTTTCCTATGATGAGGAAGAAGAAAAATATAGCTATTAAAATATGAAAATCAGTATTTATTTATTGTTATATACCCATGTATATTGAATATCTTCAGCCCAACCATGTATATTGAATATCTTCACTCCAACCATGTATGTTGAATATCTTCATTCTTAGACAAAAATATTTCTTTACAGTTTTAACTGTAACTTTATTTCTGGTTCTGCACTAAACTAAATTCAAAATATCTTGACTTGAGTATCCATTAGAAAACATAACTATATATATCACTGAATGTATATATCATACATTTACACTGTATGTAAAACCCATGCTTTATAAATTTATGTACATACAGATTAAGAAGTAAAAATAATAAAATGATTGTTAACTCTAGTTTTCATTGAAAAGTTGCAAAAAAGTGAATTTTTTAAATTAAACTCTTCTAACTTTGAAAAAAAAGAGATTATATTAAGCTGCTGTAATTAATTCGCTGTTATGTCAACTAAGGTGCATTTGCTCTCTAATTGTGTTGATTCAAAACTAATAGAATTTAGCATCTTATGTATACATTCTTCTTAGCTAGTAAGAAATTTATAAACGGTTGCTAGAGACTGAAACGTCTCCATAAACGTACACGAACGGAGCATACCGTTTTAGGCCGTCCTAGTACAGGTATTAATGCTGACTGCTTTGGCCTTATGCTGTGGCCCGGTTTCAAGTCTCAGCAAGATTGGATGTTTATAACCATATACAATTCATGTGAGGTATGCGGGCACTTAAAATACTGGACAGCTGACAAAGTGTGGTGGAAGGGAAAGGCCCTCGTATCCATCTTCCGAGGTTTTTTCCATCAAAACTGGAACCGAGCTTCTATGTTTTTCATAGGCATGAAATCGATCCCCCCTTGTGATATACTTTGGGCAGCGTTCTTGTTCAGGTAAATGGCTGATGGGCTTGATCATCCTCGACGAATGTATGAAGTTGTAAGTCTCTGATTATTTGAAACAACAACTTTTGGCGAAAGTGCCCGCTATTTCCTTTTCCGATGCACCGAGTGTAAAGCAGGGGATCTTATTCAAGAAAGACAGAATTTACCTGAAGGAAGAGAGTATTTTAATGGAAGATTTATTCTACCCCCCAAAAAAATGTAAATTAAATTGTAACAAAACACATAAAGAAAAAGACCAGCTTTAACATCGTTTGAATAATGTGATCCAAAAATTCCAAAAAGCTTTTGCGTAGATCTTACGTAAGCCAAATGTAGCCAACACAAATGTTTCCTAAACTAGGCATTTTAAAATTAAATCATATGTAAATAAATGTACTAATATTTATTATGTTTATTTAATAAATGCACCTTGAATTTATATGTACTTTTAGCGTATACTAAAACAAAGCGTTTTCAACTTTCCGATTTATTTCTTATTTGAAGTTTATATATTCAATCGAAAAACTTTTGGAAGAGTAATAACATTCTATCATATGATGAAAAGGCCAAATGGAGCAGACAATGTTAAAAAATATAGAACTAGATTGCCAGTTCTCTGTCTTCTGATAAGGTTTAAGAATTGGTAGAATGTGGAACTTCGATAATTGTTGACACCTTAACTGGTGAAGTGTTCTTCAGAAAAATACCAATGTGGTTCTTGCTTTAATAGCATATTTGTTTACAACAAACAAGAACATTCTATATTTGCTAGCCAGAACTTTCATCCGTATGCTTTCACTTTGAATAACCTACCTCACGTCATGTACCTCATGTGTCTGACCCTGAAAAGGATTAAAATAAAAATTCGACGCCCATTTTCGCTTTATCATCATCAAAAAGAAGTAAAACAGCAAATCTAATAATTGTAAGCCGATTATTATATGTCTTTAACTTTCCTTTTTATTGCCTGTGTCTAAACTGCCATAGAAATTAAGTTGCTAGAGTCGCTTGATAATATCTAAACGTATTTGCAAAGTAGTTAATTATTTAAATGCATGTTTTATATCTGCCAGGACACTAATAACGATAATAAGCAGTTACATGTGTTGCGTGCATTATGTTCATAAAAATATGGGAATTTCTACATTTGACCGAGGCAGCATCGTGAGCATTGTTTTATTTACGTTTTTATCTCGTTCGGTGGCATATTTTACTGCTAGAATAATAATAACATAGATTTATTGTGGCACATTGAGTTCATCTATTTTTCATAAAGAGTCGATTCGCAATAGGAAAACTTACGAATCACAATAGCATTACCTGGGAAGTTAACATACGGAAACGTGACTTTAAGATAGCCAGTTAAATCAGCCACATGTGGCAATTGATTTTTGTACTTCATTTCAACGTTGGTTGCATTTTTACTGTAATGGACTTATGGATCTTAGTTGCATTTTATTTTTGCTTTCAAGATCTATAGTTCTGTTATTTCTTTCTTTTGATCATTTTTGTATTTGGTAAATCGTACAGAAAACGTCCTAATAAATAATACGAACAAAATCTATTAACTTCTCGCATAAATAACTATTAAATCCACTCATATTTTCTGCAATAAGATATACTGAAAAAAAGGTATATGTTTTCTTACTTTTTCAGATTGAACTGGGATATTTACGTTACGGAACAATTCAAAAAAAAATATCAGAACTTTATTTACTGATAGGAGCATAGCAGTATTGGAAGAATGTGAAGGAGGAGGATAACTCGAATTTTAAATTTACATAAAATGTTTTTAAACTGACCTATATATTTGCTATTTTACTGTATAGAAAAGATAAAAAAAACTTCAACAATAGATGAAACTACATAGAATGAAACATACTACTTTCTGAGCAATTTGGTATGCAAAATTGAAACCTATTCATAAGACCATTTGTTTATAAAAGAAAAATACGCTTACCCATATCCTAGTATATATATATATTCATGTAAGTGGATTTAAAATGCATTAATGTCCTAAGTTTTCTGTTATAAAGTGTATCCTACTTATAAATTAGTTAATCAATAACTTCGTGTTTCTCAAAGATTTTAGTCACTCTATTGATTTTGAGGGCACAGAGGTCAGGATCAGAAGAATCTGCCAAAATAATAATTTAGCACACTTTAATTAGAGGATCTCTTTGCTCCAGATGAAGAAGGACCTGTACCTGTTTGCTCTAGAAATTGATATAGTCTTGATTAAAATTTACATCAAACACATGATTGTTGCTTTGCTAATTTTATATTTTACTTTGACTTGTTCCTATAATGCTTAATATGCTACTTATTTTTAATCCATATAAAAGTATCTGGTCTGGTATTAATAAAAAACATTAAAATAAGACGTACTGTCAATTATTCAGCTTTAAATATGTACTGAGAACGCAGTATGGACGGAATTCAAGAAATGTTATATGCACTGTACAGGAAATACAGGAAATACAATGCACGAGATGCAAACTTGCACGAAATACAGAATATTTTAGGGAAAATTTCATGAACTTTCACACAGCTAACATAATTGTAGGAACATCTGCTTTCGCTGCTATCATTAATTTTATGAATTCTTTATATTACAAAACTACTAATTTACTTGAGGGTTTTGCACTTAAAGCGAGAATCTTCTATAACATTTTACTAAAAATGTTTATATATATAAGCTCATATGCATATATCGAAACAGGTCTAAGAAGCGTTTTGTAAATCAGAAACTTCATTTTTCTCGAAAGAAATCTAGATCTGGAAAACCTGCTTAACCGACAAAACATCTCATTAGCCTATTCTCGATTTCAGGAGATAATATATTATCAATAGTATTAAGAGATCTCAAATAGACAAAACTCTTTAGAGATTTAAATTTATAGTCGTCCATTTCAATAGAAAAAACAGGTTTGTTTAAAGGGCATATATTTTTTTTTCCTCATTTATAATTAAAGTCATTCGACTTGCCACTAATTTAGGGGAAAGGAAAGCTTTCTCTCAGAGCAAGAAGAATGCTGGATCAGATCGACATCTTCAGCATATGCAAGTAGCTGTAATGATCAATAAAACAAATATGACTACTTCTATTGATATTTGAATAACTCTTTCAAGTACACAAAACAGATAATCTTCCTGACGTATAAATATCTCAAGATTTTCTGAGACAGATTCCAAATTCTTATCTTACGAGGGCTATCCAGAAAGTAGATTACGTTTTGGAATAAAAAATTAACAAAGTATAGGAAACAAATTTTATTATATACAGATGAAAGCCACACTCAAATACTACTTTTCTACATAGTCACCATACAAATTAAGGCATTTATCGTAGCGATGTACGAGCTTGGAAATTCCTTCGTCGAAAAATTCGGCCGCCTGCGCCTTCAACCACTTCGTTACCTCTTCTTCTTTTCGCTGATGATTTCGTGCAACAAACTTCGCGAAATTTGTGGAAAACTCAAAGAAAGTTCCGTTATTGTGAAATTTCGATTTTCACGGACTTTAGCATCGACTTTTTCGAGAAGTTCGGCGGTCACTATGCTGGGTCTCCCACTTCGATCTTCGTCGTGAACATTGGTTCGGCCATTTTGAAATCTTATGACCCACTGACGCACTCCACCTTCAGTGATAATGTTGTCCCCATACACTTCACGAAGCTGCCGATAGATTTCTATCGGTTTACAGTTTTTTGCAGTCAGAAACCTTATTACTGAGCGCACCTCGCAGCTCGCGGGATTTTCAATTAACGCAGACATTTCAAACCGTCACAGTATCTGAACGGAGCACAGCACTAACCTCTCACTAGCACGGCTAGATGCAGACTGAGCTGCGCAACGCTCTGACCCCAAGATGGCCGCGCTAGCCCCGCCCCTAGCGGACACAGACGGAAACGTAATCTACTTCCTGGATGGCCCTCGTACTTTTAGTATCTTTCAGAGTAAGTCTGGTGGATTTAATAAGTTTAAAAGAATACCCGAATCGTTCATAGTCTCAAAGACAAAGTTTCTATTTATTCTATCAAAAGCAGCCTTCAAATCGCTAAAGAAATTATGAGTCTCAATATTAATTCCACTATTTTATCAATAATCTGAAGCAGACAAAATATTGGTACATAGTTAACCTTCCAGCATGAAAACCACATTGATAATTTCCAATCAATGAATCAGCATATGGCAGTAGCTTAAAAATAAAATTTTGCGTAAAATTTTATAAGCAAACTAAACTTCAATTTGTTATAACTTCTTAAATGTCATTTTAATTCGATTATTTCCCTTTTCTATCCTAAAACCAGTTGATGACATTTTTAGTAAAATATTAGATAAAGTTACTAAAGTACTGCAAAATAAATTCTGTAAAATTATTTTTGTATTAAGTTACAAGACGCATGTACTTGCATCGCAAGAAAGCGAAAATAAAGTCTTTTAGTATTGTTAAAATTTACAAACTATACTTTTTCATTAGCTTGTAGAGTCATTAGGTTTTTTTGAAACAGAAGACGTGAGAAATATGCAGTGCCCTCGCTGGGACTCGAAACGACCTATAGAATACGCGCCGAGTGTGCTATCGTTACACTTCGAAGGCATGTGGAAAGGAGGGAGAAAATCCCCTTTTAAGGGGCAACTGGGACTAGGAGACCCAATCGCCAAATCCTGGTGGTGACGAATTATTGTTTACCCCGTTTTAGTTCTGGTGCCCCTATGGAGTCGTCATTTTTTTAAAACCGGGAGACGTGAAAAATGAACAATGCTTCGCCGAGACTCGAACCGGACCTCTTGAATACGTGCCGAGTGTGCTACCGTTACACCACGAAGGCGTGCGGAAAGGAGGGAGATATAAACTATAAAGTAATAAAAATAAAATGGAGTATTATAATCTGGGAATGTGTTTCCTTCGTTGATTTCTGTATTGCTAACTTTCTGTATGTTTGTGGCTTCGCTGCTTATCGCCGTATGCAATGCCATGGGTATGTGGAAAACCTGTAGTGCTTGATCTTCTGTTTACGAATTTAGCTTTAATAAAGGTAATCTATGTAAGATGCATAGTTCAAAAAATTTTATTTTCATTCATGTTATTTTTCTTAGCGTGCCCACTGTTTTTTGACAAACTAAAACAGATTTTTCTTTATTTCTCACCTAAAAATTTATAATATGAATTTCTATTCTATTTCTGCACGTTATTCAAATTTAATACTTAAAAAAGAACAGATGATATGAAAATCTTAACAACTCTCTTAATAATTAGCTGCTTTATCTGTTGAATAATTTATGGTAAATTAACCATAAAAATATTTATAGAAAGGAAATTATGAATAATAAATGATTAACAATATAATAAATAATGGATTGCTTTTGCATCAAATATTTCCAAAGCATGTTTACAAAAGAATATTTTATTTGCAGTCACTCTCTGTAGCTTTTTAATGGATCAGATTCATACACTTTTTAATGGATCAGATTCATACACTTTTTTTTTCAATTCACGTTTTTTATGTTTCCACTCTCAATTACATGAATTCTCCTTAATGCACTATTTAGTCTTTTTAATCTCTATTAGGAAGATTTCTCATCGATGTTTCAATAAATCTGCATCAAATATGCATCAAAATATTATTAGAAATTTTGAAGTCTAGGAGAAAACGTGCGAGTTCAAATTTCGAAAGAATACAGAATCTCAAAACTCGCATTTAGTTGATCAATTTCTAGCATTTTGTGTAACATTTTTGAAAATTACAGTAATGAAGATTCTACTTCTAAATGTTAAATCACTTAGCTTCATGAATTTTCTTCAAAGAATTTTAAAATGCCAAATGTTAACTTTTATTTTATTAAGTAGCAAAGTTATATAAATAATAAAAGCAAGGAATAATACAAGAGCTTTAAAACTTTCATAACAAGCAAAAAAATATATAATCTTTCAAAATTCAAGTTGCAAAATATTTACTTGAGAATGTAACCATAAAAAACACATATGTATGTGGAAGAAAATCTTTATAAATGTAAAAATAATCTTTTTTAAGGAAAATAATTTTTGTTTCAATGACAAGGTGAAGAAAGCAATAATCTTCATGAAATATGCAAGATTTTCTGTATTATTTTTAATTCACAAAACATGCGTCTCCTCCATTTTATTTCCGGAAAGAGCAAATACTTAATTGTCGAAGTAAAAAAAATGCAATAAATAAAAGATCATACGCAGAATATATATATAATTAGTGACTTAATTTTACAGTGTCGAGTACGGTAATTTAGCTTAACTTTTTACCCATTACAGTAATCTAAAAATTAGAACATAGCTAAAGCAGATCTTTGATTATGGTCCCTTATAACTGTTACCGTATTCTAAAATGCCACGATTAAATATGTTAGGACTCTACTGCTTTATAAAGCCGAAAAATAGAAAATTAATGGATTATATTCCTTGTCAGATGTACGAATAAAAATATTAATTTTTATTCGTACTTAAGCTCGGCATCCAAATCGGAATTCTTTATTGAATCATAACACATACTGGGGTAAAATATAGCATCTGCAATTTTCATTAAAAGTCGGTTTCTGCGTCCAAGAAACGAGCGAAAGATTTGAAGTAAAATTTTTATTTGTTGAGAGAGGGGGAAATATTTTAGCTTTTTGCCTCTCTCTCCGAAACGTGAGAAGAATAAAATGAGATGATGTCGCTGGATATTTTTAATCAAAATGTCACCTAGAAAGAAAGTGACATCTATTTTAGCTTATCCGGGAGGTCATCAGTACTTTGAGAACTTTCTGCGAAGGTAGAAAATCGTTTAATGTTACGTTAGAAAACTAACGTAAGTGATTATATTCCTGCGACTAAAACTTACGTTTGAAATACAGTATTTTTAAATGTGATAAGTAGAAACTTTGAAAAATATATTTGCAGTGATTATAACATAACATTACATTTTACATTCTTGCAGAATCAGGTGCTTATTTCTGCTACAATAATGCAGATCTATAACAAGCATATTTGCTAACACTATCCGTCAATGAATATAACTATTTTAAATTGTATTCACAAGAAAGCTATGATGTACTTTTTTCTGAAAGACGTCGCGAATATTAATATTAATTTTTGTACACAGTCAAAATTTTGTACATAGTCACAGTTTTGTACCACGTTAAATTTAATTTATGTACATCTTCAAGTATGCTTCATTGGCAGCTCGAATAGTTTCTTCTGCAATGCAATAACTCTTCCGTACCAGGTAATAAAACAACCGTAATGTAATACTTTTAAAATTCAATATGAGATAGTTGTCTACTCTTAGAAAGTTGTGCGGGTGTTCGCGACAGCTAACTATTGAATTTTCACCAGCGCCTCTTTAATTCACAATACAGTCTGCTTTACTGTTTTTTGTATTGGTGTAGTATGGCCTACAATGAGTTTAGTTGAAACTACGGTGCTTATATTTGTTTTATGGGATCTAGTCTTCTTTTCTTTTAAATGCATTGTAACTAGATCTACTTAAAAGTTTATATTGTAAGCTTCTAGCAAAGACTCCGTGACTAACAGGGAAAGGTTGTAGAAGGCCCTTTTATTGAACACAGTAGTTTACAGATGACACGGACTCACGTGCTTTTATAGTCACCAACTACTTGTGGTGAGGAAGTTAAAAGATGATGTAACAATTAACTAAATTTAAAGGTAAATAGTAGAGCAAGACTGGACAATAAGATTTAATTTAGCAGGTTGATTCAGAAACCTACGCCGACGAGGTAATAATTTCGGCGGCCAGAAGGCAAAATCGAGTTTCAAAGTTCAACTGCTGGTAGAATTAACAAAGTGCGTCTTACCGGTAGTGTCATGCTTGGTTATTCTTAGTGCAAAAGCAATTTCGTTGACGCATATATCTCAGCGTCGATGGTAATTTTTTTTTTACCAAACTACGAATAATTTTCACTATATTCCTCCTTACGTATTCTGCAATTTTCGATTGTGGCCGATAAGTAGTCATCTTTAAATGGCTTATAATAAGCCCTGCGTTGTCTGATATAACCCTAACTGCTGCGCCATATTTGAATACATATTTATTTAGAAAAGAATAAGATACAATTTTAGCTGAGGCTCTTTTAAGGGGAATTATTTCTACCCATTTTAAAAATGATAGACAATAACGAGAAAATATTTTTTCCTTACTTTCACATGGTAGGTATGGCCCTAAAAAATCAATTACTATTAATTCATTTGGAAAAGTAGCTCTTATGCTATTTAGATACCCGATCAAGTACCTAAGTAGGATAAGAAAATTTATCTTTAACTAATTGGCATGTATTGCAAGACATGACATATTCTGTAAACAATTTTTGAAATTTCAGAAAACAACGCCTCTCTGCATCGTTTTTCTAATGACAAGATGGCCTGCAGTATGTGCATCATGCAGTTCTTGCAAAAAACTAAGCAGTAAATTGCCTGGGATAACCGGTCTTAATTTATCATTTTCGTTTTTTGTTTTAGCCTAAAATAAGATATTATCAACTATCTCCTAACTTGCTGCTCTAATAGTCACTGTATCCGGCTGTACAAAATTTTCCTCTTCTTTTAAATATAGATAGATATAACTAAATTCTGGATTGTTTTATGATTTGGCAAAGGTAATTTCATGAGATAGAGTCCGAGATTTTAGACGTTAACATAGAATATTTTTCTTCTTTTCCGTCTTAGTCTAATTTTATTCGTGATAATGCATCGACAGCCGCATTGTCATTTCCGGCTGTATGATTAATTATTATTCTTGTAGTTTTAGGGCCCATCTAATTAATCTTGGGGACAATATTTTTTCCAGAAAAAAATAATCTGAATAATTTCGTTATCGGGACTTTCCTACCGTTATTTTTTGAACTTCTGGACCGGACAGCAAAAAGAGGTTGTTTAGCTGCTCCGGGAAAGTAGTAACCGATGTTCTTTCATAGAATATAATTGCAGGTTTTAAGGAGGCCTGCACTGTATCCGCGGAAATCAACCATTTCCATAGGGTTTACTGGAGTTGGTGGGGTCTGCGACGTTAGTGGGGCCAGCGAGAAGGTGAGCTAATCTTGGGCCATTGGTCAGGATTTATTCGGCAGCCAAATGTTGGATCTAGTCTTCTTTGCTAACATATCCTGTAAGTAGCTCTACTTACAAGTCTATATTGCGATTTGCAAAATGTCTTTTTCCTCCATATATATAAATGAAACCTGTAAATTAATTTCGCATGTAGTTAATTCTCCCACAGTCACTTCGCTTTGTTATTAATTCTCCCACAGTCACGACTCATTATGCAGTTCTGCATTTTTCACATGTTGTTCTAAATAAGTAGTTACATTTTCTACTGATTTCCTTAGAATTCGCCAGAAACATCGAATATAATTTGACGTGTCTTGTTTCCATGTTCATTAATTCTTCTTTCGAGATTATGGACAGGTTGAAATTTGTTCCAATTTTTTTTTTTTTTTTAGATTACCTGATAATCTCAAATTTCAATTCATTCACCTTTTACACACTTCGTAGCGGTGAATGCTTACTAGATTTCTTGCTGCCCACTGCCCTACAGTCAGACATTAAGTTTCTCTTGCATTTTCTATTTGTGCATTTGAGACAGTATGTCTATTCTGACGGTACCTCCATCGCCGTTGCATCTAGGTAACGCATTGTTACATCTCGTAACTTGCACCAATTCTTAGCATTTTTATCACTGCTCAAACGACGTACTCTCTCTATGGAGATTCCTTAAGAGAGAAAAATGCATATCTAAGCGCATATATTGCCTTGTAAAGTAATGTAAAGCTAATTAGAATACTTACTTAAGCAGTATAAACATATGCATTAACATTTCACCCATGCTATAAATATGTTCCATTCGTAGAGGAAAACATTTTCACTTTTTAACCAAACTGCTGTTTTCTTCATTGCGAATATAATCCACAAGTACTTACGTAGGATAAAACCTAAAATTTTAATAAATATTGATCTTAATCAAGAAAACCATAATAAATATCCTAATGATCCTAGTAATTTTATAAATAATAAGACTAACATCAAATTACGTATTTCCACTAGATTGATAATGCTGAGCTACTCTAAGAGACGATTTATATAAACACTTATAATAGTATATTACAAGTATGTAATACTATAAATTCTCTTGTTTTGTATTTGTAGTCCATCCATTTTACAAAATGTATTGCAGTCGTAGAATATACGGTACGATGCGCTCACAGCAAGTCGTTTTTGCGGAAGTACTTTATGTATTCATTGTTAAAAATCAAAAGCGCAGTGAATGCGGTAAATTAAAATATTTATTATTGATACGAAATTCATTTAGTTACTTAGCAGTTTGTATTAGCGCATTAACATATATATAGCCTTGAAAAAAGACGTGACTATGCTTCCAGTTCAACTCACCACAAAATAATGAAGGCGAAAATATCCTTGAGAGATTAGTAGTAACAGAGAAGATGTGTGAGACCTCGGCTTTCATCCTTTGGGCTACTCTTAATCGAAATTGAGATAAAATATAAACATGGGGCTTCGATCATTTTGCCTTAATTAAGCAGTTCAAACACAAATCAACATGATTTTGATTATTGAAATATATAGGAGGGCCCTAAAATAACTTTTCCTATATACAAACCCCAAGAGATCTCAGGGCTCAAACATTCGAATGAAAATCGAGCGTATAAATATATGAATAGCAACGACAGAGCACACAAATTTACAGCTACAGCGACAACTTGCAAAAATTCCTCAAAGAAAGACCTAAATTTTTGCATCGTAATGAAAAAGACATGTAGTTGAAATGTTACCTGCAGCTCGACAAACGTAGGAGAAAATGCATTGAAAAAGAAATAAAATAAAAAAGACAAATGTGGAAAGTAAAACAACATACAGCTGTGATACAGCTGTGATGGCAATTCATTTAAATTGCATCAAAGCAGAGCTGTACGTGCATTACAGAAAATCACAAACAACAATCATGCAAAACAATGGTTTCAATACACCATCTAGGATAGGTATCGCCTTTCATTCTTCGTTTGGGAATCCAGCTTCTTTTTCTTTGCCAGTATTCTTAGGCTCGCGTTTTCCAATCTATGGGGTCTGTTTAAACTAAGTTTATATTTATTTCTATGGCAATAGCATGTCGATGCGAAAAGGTGTAGTTTAGCATTGGAAGATTTTTTTGGAATTTGCTAATATTAACTGGAACAGCGAGAGCTGAATTGTTTTTAATCCACAATCTTCTAGAGCTCACATTTTACAATTCTTGTATCTTCAGCTTCATTCCTATTCACTTACACGTGCTATCGCTAGTATTCTTTTATGGGGATAGTTATTTAATGTCCTGCAATTAAGTTAAAGGAGAAATACAACAGGGATAAGCGATAAATTTAAACCTTTACTTTCATATAGCATTTTGAGTACATTTTAAATAATAATAACATCAGTTTGCCTCTGCTTTCAGCACTTGTGTTTGCTGTTATAGTTAGCATGCATATTTTGCATTTATTACAAAAACGTTGTTTTATTTACAGAGATTTAAAACTTTTATCAATGGATTTGCTTGTCCCTTAAGCTGTCCAAAATATTAGCAATATAATTGTGCAAGTAGCTCATTAATTAGAGTTATACCAGTTCATTTAATTGTAACATTATATTATATAAATATAATTTTCCTTCAGTTATATCTAAATGAATGATATTTTTATTTATTTATTTATTTATTAGCCCAAATGGGCTATTAGTCTCAAAATGGGATTTTGCGTCGTTCGCTATAGACGGCTGTATCACTTTTAAAGTTGTTCCCCCCAAGTGTTATCGCCTGTATTATTATCAAAGAAATTAGGTAATGAAGAATCTGCATGTTCTCGCATTGTGAACAAACGACAGTATCTAGGGTCATCAAATTCTGAATAACGTCAACTTCCTCCCGAACATATGCATCTGGAAACCCGAAATTTGAATTTCGAATATTATATTTCATATTTTGCAAAATTTGGATGAATTTTTGATTAACAAACTCAGCGGTTTGAAAGCGAAAAGTGTCAACACTGTACGGAATAAAGCATTTTTTCCGCCGGCGAGCGAGACCGTCTATCGAAAATACTAAATATATACTGTATTTAGATATTCTGTTATTTTGCTCTTGAATTCAGTTTTATGTAAGTATGAAAAACATGACATTTAATAGGTAACTTTAACACACAAAACGTTAATAATAAAAGGACAAAACATTTTTTCAAGCCATCTTGCTAAGAAAACCGAACATTGTTATGATAATCTGAGAAAAGACTGACAAGAAGAGAAAATGTATGCCAGCAATTAACCAGCACTTAACATAATTCTAAACATATGCTACTATGCTGTTTTTAATTTTTTTGTACTTTTGCTGTTGAATTGTATATGGCGTAAGTGCAAAGCAAATGATGCTTAATAATAAAGCTAAAAATACAAAAAGAAATGGGATAGTAGGAGTGAGTGCAAGAGCATGGTGGTAGTCTGCGAGCTCAGCGAGAGCTTCACAAACCTTCACAAACCCTTTCGGGCAACCGTTAAAATCTAAACCCTTTCAGATCCTTCGTTTTTTCTTATATTCTTCTATCTTTGACCCTCAAATCAGGTTGTCTCAGCTGGTAAAGTACTTATCAAACACTGGTAAAGTTCCCTTTCAGGCTCACAGTTTCATTTTCTCAAGGCTTTAAATTTGCCTGATGCAACTATGCTTGCTACAGTAATTATATTTCAAATGAAGCGTGCCAAAATAATTCAAATTTCTAGCTGCAATCTCTCACTTCTAATTATCTATAAATAATACATGAGATTCGAACAGAGCATTTTAATTAAACAAATAAACATTGCTTTGCTTCGCACTAACTATAACACTGACTATAATTGAAGCGACTGAATTAGGACAAGCACTCGTTAGATTGCTACAGAGTGGTTTAATTGTGCACGTGTTCAGCATATTTAAATTACTTACGTAGACAGCTTTATTAAAATTTGCAAAGCGACAATGAAATTTTGTAACTTGCTGCCGCTCTGCAAATTAAGCGTTCAGGGTAAAAATAATTTTATCTTGATATGTCAGATCACTGCTAAGTTGGATTCGGAAATAAAACTAACTCAAGTATTTTATAATGGGTTTCAAGTTTAAACTTTAACTTCTCAAATTGTAATTATATGATACTAACATAGCAATGTTAATAATAAATTATTTCATATGCATTACAAACGTAAATGCATATGAAAACACCATCTTTATGTCTAGCTCGTATTCATCATGTAACAACGTCTTGATATACAGTTACTGAAAGATCAAGTAATTACAGCAGTTTAATCTTCATTGTATTAAAACAATCGCATAAAAATCATAAAAGAAAAGTGAATAGTGGTAGTGTGGCTCCGGTCTCGAACCCAAGTGAACGGACTGGCTGCACGGCAGATTTTGAGGTTTTTCCATCAGTAACTTGAATATGAGCAAGTTAGCATTATAAAATCCCACACAAAGGCATCCCTCTCCTTAAGCAAATAACCATATTTTGTCATATTAAAATAAATAAAACATAAAATATTAAAATACTAAAGAATATCAAATAATAAAATATATAAAAATAATATTAAATAATAAAATATAAAATACTAAAAAATAAAATATTAAAATAACATTTTAATAATAAGAAGATTTATATTAAAAATTTAAAAGAAAAAAATATTTAAAATTCTAAAAAGTATAAATATCGTTAACTTAAAAAAAAAATTGCTATTATTGCTAAAATTTACGCTTTTTAATTTTTAAATTTGCAATCAAAGTTTCATGCGCAAACAGCATTTTTATGCTTGAAACGATTTTAAGTTACAATTAGCCTACCAGTTTAAGAACTTGTAACGTTTATCTTAATTTTTCTAACAGTTAATTTTGAGTTAAAGTTACTTTCCTATCTTCCTGAATTTCAGCTTACAACTTCCGGCCAGAAAGTATTTTCAGAATCGCGTTTGAATGCAAATGAAAAGAAGTATTTAACTGTGAAGTTCTACTGACTTCGTTAGAGAGCCAGAGATTTTGATCAGCGCGCTTTCGCCTTTTAAGCTACTCTCTCTTGAGTGTCCAACAACACTTCCAACCTCGCTGCTAAAGCATTCCACATGCAAACTTCTTATAAGACAGTGGCAAACCCGTTGTAATGATGCTACAATGGGTCGGCGTACACATGCAATGCTCTCAAGTGTAAGCATGGATCTGCAGAGCAAAACTGGCAGCATGTCACATTTCCTAACAGGACATGGACCGTACAAAGCCTATCTGCATAGGTTTGGTCTATCTAACACAGACATCTGGAACTGTGGGAAAGTGGGCAGTTCAGACCACTATTACTTTGAATCCCGCTTGACGGCGAAGTTCCATCTAAAAAAACCAGCACCCATGTTTCGCGCAGCGTGGTATAATAATATTCAAAATAACAATGTTGCTCTATGGAAACTACATGCTATCACTACCTACTGCGCTGCAAAAACGCAGTAACCTGGAACAGCTCTCATCGCAGTCATTTCCCAAATAGCTAAATTACTGTTTCAGCTCCTAAAATATAAGTATTTTTTTGTATATATTTTTTATTTATTATATATATATATATATATAGTTACTTAATTCTTTTGTTATAAAAATCTTTGTTCCATTGAATCAACTTCTTGACATATACAAATATTTGTACTCATCCGGTGTAATACATTGTTCATACAGTTATCTAACCTTCATAATATAAGTGTTCATTCCAATATAGTAAATATGCCAATCTAACACATGAAATACCAATAACAATGTTGCATAATGTCATTTATATATTTCTGTAGTGTAAAGATCTTTCTTTCATATTGATTTTCATCACTCAAATGTAGCACATTTGACTTATTTATACACCAAATGTAGTGCTCATTTAATGCACTGCCAAATGCATATATGTGTGTGTATACATACACTATAATTTCACGTATATATAGCATTGATTTATGTTATAAGAGTATTCATATGTGATACTGTGCTATTCAAAATATCTTGTAACAAAAGAAAATAATATGCACTGAACAACAGGCCTTGTATGCCAATGTAACTGATTTCCGCAGAAATGACGTTCAATTCCGTACGGCACGAACTAGGACGGATGTCATCTTCGCGGTGTATAGCCCAAGTGGAGACTTCATTGTAACTCCAAGAAGGAGTCGTCTGTTGACTTCTTCTTCAAAGAAGAAGTCAACAATTTCAAGAACTGTTAGTGGAAAGAAGAAGTCAACAGCTGAAGAAGTCAACAGGAAGTTTTTGAATAGTAAAGGTTAATTAATCCTTCTTGCGTTTACGCTTCTGTCTCTCTGAACTAACCGATTATTCGCTTACCTATCCTTAAGGTTCCTCAATTTTAGCTGTAGATTAAAACACAGGAATCCTACAAACTAATACCTCATAAATTCAAAATATAGAATAGGAAATCATTATTTCAAAGGCGCTATTAAAACTGCTATGACATAAGGTAGAAACATAAACTTGATATGGCATTATTTCATTCTTAAACAATATCACGTGGAGAGAAATATTTATTCCAAACTTCGACAGCAAACGTTCGAAATGTACAAATAAATTTCTCAAGGTGGTAATTGCTTTTATTTTATCAGGACACAATAATCCTATCACTGAAAACGATATGTACTTCAAAGGTATAATTAAAAACGACCGTGCTAATTCATTGTCAGTAATTATTAATTAGGGGCTGGAAACATTTAAAAATTATACTAGAAATTAATATAATATTTATTTAAATCTTAGATCACAAAAAGAAATTATTTCCTTTGGCATGAGAAAGGAAACAAGTACGAAGATTCCGTCTTCAGAGGGACGAATATGAGTATGAGCAGTATGAAAATGCATTAATCAAGATTCAAAAGTTTCTAGCAGCCAAACATAATTATAAATTTAATACAAGAAAATAAAAACATTTTCATTTATTGATTTAAAAAGAAAGTATAATTTCTAACTCATGCGAAAGATAAGGTTTTTGAAGGACTTAAATCATTGAACCATAACAGAAAGCGGCCTTTATGGTTATGGAAGCTTCGAGGCTTGTCTGTACGGATACAGATACTTCAATATGATGAATGAATAATTTCAGGAATAGCTTCTGCATTAGAAAATTAAAATGCATAGTCAAAAGACCAACAGTGGTGGATAATAAAAGATTTATCTTTTTTTTTAAATCTTCGAAATTTTTTATATACTATTAATAAAAATCACAGTTCTGTTTTTAAAGATATTTTCAGTGCTGCTTACTGAACATACCAAAATTTACAAATCAATTAAACATTTGAAAAGCCATGTTAGCTTTGCATGACAGTATCGATTTCATTGCAGCATTTGAATCGCAGTAAATAGCCTAAAAGAAAAGCATTAAATTGCTTCTAAGCAAGAGAAGCATATCATTTATCTCTGAGAATACATTATACTTTCTATTTGAAAACTGTCAAACAAAAGTTATATTTTGTCAGTTAATATAAATACATTTATTTTCTTTTTTTAATATTTATTTCTGTCATATTCTGTCTCATTTCTCTTGTTAAAAAGGAATGAGCAGCCCATTCAATGTTAAACATAAAATTCTGTTTACAATCAATGTATTTTGAATTTTTTTCCCTATTTGAAGTATTTTTGAAGTAAAGGAAAAGGTCGACATTCCTGTCAAAAGTTCCCAAATTTTCATTATTTAGATCTTTGCGTGCATTCGAATTTTTTCTTATGTATTATAATGGAAATATATTTAAATGGCTTTAGAAATTAGCTTAAAATGTTTTTATTAAATCTTTAATATTTTATCTAACCTTTACTCATTGTTGTAATTTTTAGTTACATAATTATACATTAAATAAGACATCCCAATGCATTACGTCTGAAAAAAATCAGTATCACCTTCAAACTGCAGCAAGATCAGTCGTAAGAAAGAAAATAAAAGTTCCCACTAACGCATTCAGAGCACAAAGAAAAAAAAAGAAAGAAAAGGGATGTGATTAACTAAAGAGGAAAAAATGGTGAACAGAAAAAGACAGTAATGGTACAGCCGAAACCGGATTTCAGCCCCTAAAGTGCCGATGAAACATTAGCCTAAAAGTTCGGGGAGAAAAAACTGGAAAAGTCCATACATATTCCCCAATCCAATCTGCGGTTGTAACGAAGCCTCGGGTCGATTTTCCCCATAAAAGTCCCCACATCGAAAGAAACTTATCCAATAGCATTTGAATGCGAAAGACATTTAGCTAAAATAATCATCATAATAAAAAACTGCATATACTACTAGGCAAAGCAGCTACAAATACTAGTCAAAAAAGTAGAACCTCAGCTAACGGTCTCATCATAATAATTCCTCATGTGTAATTTAGGACTACAGTCTAGGTAATAAGGAAGCGATATATTCCCTTTCCCTTCCTACGTTTCTTCTAATGACATTTCCCAAAAAGGTTTTCGGGAAAAAAATATATATATCCCCAGTAGGGTTTGTAGTTAAAAAAAAGGAAATGGCTGACTAATTCTGCGAGGAAAGCATTACTAAATGGGATTGTTATATCTGTAGCAGAGGAGATGTTCAGTCAGTGGAGTAATGAGAATGGGAAATTCGTGAGGAAATTTCACTTTTGAGGAGAAATTTTCAGATATGTGAGTTTGTCGTTACGTCGGAGAAGTTTCCGCAAAAATCTAAAGTCATAAAATATTTTTATTGCTCTGATTTATAATTGGTATAAATCAATAATTTGCTACATAGCGTGATATTTATGATAATGTATGCAATATATTTTTATTATTATTGTTTTACATTAGAATGTAAGTTTTCTGCTTCTTAGCATTTAAATTTATATTCAATATCAATTTGCACCTAATGTATGCAGGAACGTTCTTCAACAATAACATCAAATTCTGTTTGTCTTTCAGTCGCGTATTGATTTAATAAACGGAATTTTTTATTATAAATAACAGAATCCAAAGCACGAAATGTTTTATCCGCGTTTATTGCTTTTTCAACCAATCTGATTTAGTTGTCTTCACCTTCCAAAATTTATTCATATTCGATTACGATTAGGATTATTAAGATGAAGTACACAAGGTGTAAATGCCTGGCTTTTGTTAGGACTTTCTGAGGGTAACTAGCTTCCTTTTACTGAACACATGAGGGAAAACACAAAAATAGTATGCAGCGAACCCCTTTTGACGATATTCGCTTCATAACAGAATTCCCAGTGTTTAGTGATCATATCCACTCGACCATTTGCGGGTTTCTTCAGATGCGGGTCACTTGAAGTTTTTAGTTTAAGCTAAGATTCCCCCCCCCATCGTTAGTTATTGAATTACTTTCTCTTTTCCGGAATTTTTTTAAGAGCATTTAATTGTTCTGTTATGTTTCTAATTTATACCATTGTTAGGGTTTGTAAACTAACTAGTACTTTTATGTATTTCTTTGTTATATATTAGTTATGCTTGATATTTATTTAATTTCGCAAATCCCGTCTCATACGTAAGAGAGCGGAAAGAGTTAATTAATTTTAAAAAGAAATAGCTTTTCATAACTTAAATTGTGATCCATAGAAAAATTCTATAAATGAGAAAATTATTTTCCGTAACGGAATCAGTCAAACAATCTAAATCCACACACGTACAATAAAAAATTCTCCGTATATTATTAATCGGATTTCTCAGGCGCCATACGAAATTATCGTCCAAACTATGCATCTTAAAATCTCCCCGTCTGTCAATGGCCAGGCACTTAATCGGGAGCAATTCGTCCACCAAGGCCGAACCTATCACTTTCTTAGCAGTCTTATTGCCAAGATGATTGCCAGGATCTATTGTTGGATAAGACAATTCTTGTTTCATGAAAATGCTCGATGCTTAAATTCTCCCCCCCCCCCATCAATATCATTTCTATTTAGCGTGTTTCGCTTTGTAAAAAGCTATTAAAGCTGACTTCAACTACAGCATCAAAAACGATGCGGAGAAAATAAATGCGTGAAGTGATGATGACAAGAGTTACATTCCAAACGATGGGGCTGATAACTACCTTGAAATATATACTTAAAAGTAAGAGACTGCAACTGAGGTTTTTATTTTCTCAAAGAACCAATTGAAGAATTTCTCTTTGGAATATATTTACTAAATCGTATCAGGCGACGAAAATTATGGAAGTTTATTTTATTCGATGAATTCTTAAACTTGAACCATAGGTTTGCGACCGTTCCTTCCAGAAATATTTAGTCACTAAGTCTTTCCGAGTATATATATATGAAAAAAAATAAACCGAAAGATAAGCGTCTGCCAGTGGCCTAGTGGTAAGACTGTTGAAAAATGGCGTGCTAACCCGGGCTCAAATTCCAGCCGAGATGCATAAGCGTTTCCGTGGTTTTTCTCATAAATAACGTGATTACAAGCCGATTTCCCTCAAAACAGCCTTCCCGAAGGTATCCTTTCCATTACGTAATCAGTCATAGTAAGCCGTAAAAAAAATGTCCTTTCACGTAATCGAAATAATAAATTCTGAAATAGAATGTGACAGTGAATGTATTTCGTCTACTGTTAGTTATTAATTTATTTATCAGCATCGCACGTATTTTATACTTCTGAAAATTAAGAGTATTTTTGTTTTTAAAATATCTCTTATTTCGTTTTAATAATATAACCAAAGGCACTTATCAGTATTCAAAGAACAAATTTAAAGAACTACTACGCTGAAACTGTAAAAATGTTAAACTGAATAAGAAGTAAGCTATTTAAAGTGTAATTAATAACTTATACTCGCTAATAATTATGTTTCCTTTGATGGATTAATATTCTTTCAGATACATTCGAGTTTACAACATTCTTCAGTATTGTTCCGAACTTTTTAGAAACAGCTTGACTTTATAGCATTAATTCTATTCTGAATTTGCTTTTAAGTTCTTTAATCTTTTCGCAGTTTTAAGTATGTTACCGTCTAATGTTTATTATTAATTACGCGCTTAATAAACGCATTATGCATATACAGATTTCCTTCATGTGTAGTATAAATGATGGCTTATGTTTCGCAAGAATGATTACTAATCCAAAGAGATACGTGCATTTCCTTTATCTTGTTCATAGAACGCATTACGGCAAACTTGTTTTTTTTAGTAAAAACACTGGATAATTCTTTAAATTATGTTCATATCTCGGCCGAAAATAATATTATTACTTCCTACAGATTACTTTAGTCATGCAAAAACTAGGCATGGCCAAACAAGCATAATTTATTATCGTTCTTAAAGAAGTTCTTATAAATAAACGATTCACAAAAACCCATTCTTCAAATAAAATTCTATGCACGCATAGTAGATGAGTGAACGAAGTTAATTTAACGACGTTCTTTGGTAAGTTATTCGTCGACAATGTATTTATTAAATCCACACAGAAAAGACTAAAAGGAAAAACAGGAAATATAATGAGTGAAGAAACTCATAAAGTGGCCTTAATTAAAGCAAATCTCTAAAAAAATTACCAACGTAACAATCACACGGAAAAATGAGAAAAACTGTTAGAAAAACTGGTTTATTAATCAAATCAGATGCCAAAATTCTCCTGTAAAGCTGAAAAAACTAGTCCAATTAAACACTTCAGAACAGAAAAAAATAAATTATCACTTAGAAATTAGGATGTTCTTTTTTTTTCGTCTTGATTGGATATTGTGTTTCTGCTAAAAGAAAAAAATTGATAGTTTGACAGCAAAAAAAGAGTAAGCTCGAATTCGTGCATTCAAATAAATGCGAAAAATTGCTGTGGAAAAGATTATCTTCCATCCCATATCTTAAAGCTAAAGATAAGAAATGCTTATATTCAAATATTATGCTAAATGAAATTTTGGAGTTGTGTTGAAGCTAGAAAAGGAGTTTTTCCGCAATTTTTAACAGCTACGTTATGTTATAAAGTGATTTAGAATTTTTATGAAGCTAGGAATCTGAAGAAATCAGCAAAGCCCTTACTGGGATTCTAAATTCGTTTTCCAAGTACACCAAGATGTTACACGTTAAAGAGTTAGAAAAGTCTTAAAACGTTATGTTAGTCTATAGAGTCTCGTATGCTTTGGTAACATAAACTCACGAGCTTTATAAAGACTGTACATGAATTATCCTCAAGTCTTTAACAGTAGGCAGACAAAGTCAGAAAAAAGGTGTAAATAACCCTTCTATCCAATCACAAAGACCTGGCAGTTGACCACATTTGCATTTACATAAGCAAACACTTCTGAGGTAAAACAGGTAATGTTGAATTTTCAGTAAAATGCAATTTGGACTATCCTAACGGTTCACAGGATAAACACGCACTAAGGCTTTGCCTCGTGGAAGCCCGCGGAACAAGCCTAACGGCTAGAAGCACTCAGAGCCGCAGAAACAAATCGTTATTAAATTAAGGTACCAACATGGCCTCAGGCAGAATACGATCTAAAATCAAGATGCAAAATCCTTGCTTAAATAGCACTTCTTGCTCCTTTATTCTGAATAAACTCGCGCTATCTAATTTAAATTCTGGTACGGAAAGTATGGGTAAAATGGAGAGGAAAAGGAAAGTAACTTTAGTAAAAAATTAACTATTAGTCAAAATAAATAAATAAATCACAATAAAGTCTACAATCGATATATCAGCGATTCTTTTTGAATGATGTGGTCAAAACATGAGGTTTTAATCTATCTGTGTATGTGGATTTGCGTTTACTCATAGTCTTGCCTTTCGTTAAAGTATTTAAAATTTTCGTTTAATTTTAATCGGTCTATAAGTGCTTATTTAGGTATTAAGGTCTACAAGTGCTGTAGTTCGTGTCTAAGTACACAGGAATATTGGTTTGCTATTCCACTATATTGCGCTACTGTCTAGGCTTGCCAATTTAAATTTACAATGACATTTAAAGTTAACTCACTAGTGACAGAGAGACCAAAACCAGAAAATACTGATATAGTCTATTAATTTAAAATAGGCACTTCAAGGCCATTTTAACCATTTCTGGCTTGCCTCGTAACCATGGCAATGGCAGTTGCAGGAGCCTATCGAGTCCTCTAATTTCATCAAATCCCTCTATAATTTGTATTACCTGGTTATGACAAATATTACATTCATAAATAAGGGGATGATCGTTGTGACCTAGAAGCGCCTATTTTAAAATAGCATACTAGAGCGCATCACGATTTAAGAATTGTTCTAAGTTTAACAACGTGTGTAACTGCTCAAATATTACGTAATAATATATAAAATAAGCATGATGCAGTCTCCATTAGAAAAGCCTTGCACGAAAGCATCTCTCCACTTCATCCTTTGCCACGACTAAATAATATAATCCAGGCGATTTCCAAACAAGGTAATCCCTGTACTGTCAACATTATACGATAAATAGTATATATTATTAAAACAATAAGTGTTTTAATAAATAAATATTACTTGCCAGCTACTTCTCCCATATTTGAATAAATTCTATTTCAGTATTTGTAATTGGTTGCAATAAGAAGCGTGTGTTTAATACAGATTTAATATTTCCTCTTTTATTCAGATAAATTATCTCAGTAACTTTATTCGCTTATTTATTATCAAATATCAGCTATCTGAATGCAGCAGAAGCTTTAAATGGAACGCAAATTGTATTTTCTTTTCTTCAGTGCCATAGAACCTAAACCTTATGATTTATTGCTAATAACTTAGCGACAGCAAAAAATATTCAAACTCAATTTTCTCAAAACTCCATAGCTAAAATCCTTTCTTTTATTTTTACTTTCTCTCAAAGGAAAATTTCAGGACGGATAAAGTAACTGACAAAAAGATATTGAAAGAAAATCGTTTTATTTATTGCTCAATAAAAACAAAATTTCATATATCCGTTGAGTTGTCGTTCGGTTTTTCCGCTACAGTTCTATAGCTACAAAAGCGTTTCGATCGCGAGAACTAAATCAATGAGTCATATTTCTCCGATAATATGCATTCACTAGAAACGGAAGAAGTAAAGGAGACCAAACAAAAGCGCAATTTCCGCCAGAAAAACCCCTAACAATCAAGATCATTATATTTTATGCCCTATTATGTATCCCCTTTTCCGAAGAGTGTATAAACAGTCGGCGAAAGTTCCCAAATAGTGAACCAAATTATGCTTTTTTCCTTCAATGTCATTTTTTCCCTTTGTTCTTTTCCCTTTATCTTGGGTTGCAATCGGTTTCCGATAATCGCCTGGTGGTGGCGCTTTTTTCCCGCCGTTTTCTGTCTATTCTTCTACGTATTGCATTTATGTTTATTTTATTCGGTTACAAAGCACAGGAATATAAGTAAACATCTGTCAGCTTAATTTCAAGGCGAGAATCTCCATCAATAAATGTTTTCCTTTACAGATAGATAGTTTATTTGTTATTGTTTATTTTGCGCGTACCGCAACATGAAATGCCTCTTAAATTTAATCTAGAGTGAGGTTTACAAGAGGAAAGCTATCGATTCAGTTTCGGTTTTCGTAATTTGTTATTGAAATATGAAGCGCCATTTCTCTTTTATTCTACTTTGTTGGACCGATAAAATTTCCGGAATTCTATATAGTAAATTGAGCTGAAAACTCTTGCAGGAAACTGTTATATTAGAAGTTTTTAACATCATAGATTAAGAATTTCTATTTTCTTTAATTACTTTTTAAAGATAAATAAAGTTATGCTTTTTGTTTTACTTGTTTAGTTTGAAGCTTTCAATAAAAATATAAATTTGTCTGAAATAAATAAATTGTTGGCTATTGATAAGCCACAACCCATTTATTACCAGTATTTAGCTATCGTACATTGGCAACAGTGTCTAGTGAGCAAAGTGTAAAACCGTTCACTAGTAAAAGCGTCTTTTTGAACTTTTTATGCTGTGCAAATAAATTTATATTTTATTGCTAAAAAGATTTTTCTTGTCATTTCAGACGTAAGTGTCTTTGTAGAGGTCTCAGCTGCTATATCCTTTCAAATAAAATAATACTAGCGATCGTGTAACAAAATAACTTTATAATTGTTATAAGTAATCTCTGAATTAGTCAGATTCCAGCAAAAGCACGTGCACTTTATTAGAACACCCTCATTCTGTTAGTATAGAATAATCGCATGTTACGTAGGAATATTACATGGTGAATTACCAGTTGGTGAATACCAGTAAAATTTCTGGTTCCAAACTCACTGAAATATGAAACTTTGAGTCTAATAATTTATCATGAAACTAATTTACTTGAATACTTGAAATAATATGTTAGGTATATTTCTTTCTGATGCCTACCCATTAAGTATACACGCAGAATGTAAATTCTGTTTGACATCTAGCCAGTAATAACTCAGTAAGTTCGATTAAAACCTCTTTCTCGAAATAATCTGCATCACATGAATTAAGACATCACTATGTTCTACAATCTGGTAGTCTTTGGCTCTAGTATATAAGTTCTAAATAATTATCATAGAATTCAGTATTTCACATATACCAAGATAATTGAGTTTAATGAAAGCATAATAAATCAAACACCCATCAATAATCAAGTATCAATAAAACCGAAAATCTTAATCACTTTATAGGAAACGTGTTTCTAAAAATCTACATAACTCATTTCGATTTAAGCTTCGTATATTTGAAACTTGAGATAATGAACGAATTAAGGAGAGGTGACCGAATAGACCACAAAACAATCCAATAGTCTAAATTAAAAAAACACTACAAAAACAGATTTATTTTTTACTTGTAATTTCATAACAATACAAAGTCATCTATAAGTAAAACATAATTATCAATCATAGCAAGTAAAACAAAGGCATTAACAAGTAAACATAATTTGATTTAACACTTCATTATTTGAACGACTAACTAGACAAAGATTATATTAATAACGTTAAATCATTTCCACGATTTTCATATTCTCGTCCGCTTCTAGGATTTATATGCTATATAAAATTACATGTAACATTTATGTTTTCTTTAAACTGAGTATTTTTCTTTTCGTATAAATTCACTATTAAATTAATAACGAATTGCATAAAGCATATACATATATCCTACGCCATATGTAATTGTGTTGTTGATTGCATTGCTGAATAGGATATTATCCAGTGCACCCAAAGAATGTTTCTTCTTTAGTTTTTGGAATAAAGTGCTTAGGTAAAAACAAAGCACAAAAAGAAGATATTTGTTTCCTTTGTGATTTCATCAATGCGCAGTCCTCATCCTAACACTCAGTGCTATTTGTTTTCTGCAAATTTCTCCATAAACGACTGATAGTTTTGATATTTCTTTCTATGATATTGATAGTTCTTTCTTTGGTATTTCTAACTCTATCTGTCGAATTATTCTTTGACAAAACTTTGTATTACTAATTGTAAATAAAAAAGTCATTTTGATATATGCAGTTCTCCATAATTTAGGGTAAGGTTGCTCAAGTCGTACCTGTGCTTAAGTCGTACCTGCTCTGTATTTGGAGTGTTATGCCTACTACAGCTGTAGTGGTGTCACGATAGGTGTCCACATGCAGTCTGAACGTTTTATTGTGATTCATCACGCTTTCTACTAAGAGATATTTGTATTAAGAAGTATGTCACGGTTTTCGTATAATATTGTTACATTTTTCTTTAATTCTTCTTCTCTCCGGGCGTTCTTCTCTTCCTTCACGTTCGTACGGGGTTCGTGTAGATTTGGAGTGAATAAGGACGACACTTGATGAAGTATCGAAACACACTTTATTTGCCAGTACTGTCAGGACAGCTCCGAAACACGTTTTACAGTCGTCGAAGATCTACTATAAACACGCTGACACGATCAGCGACACAGCCTTCAGGTTATCAGGCTATCACGGTGGAGACAGCTTCCTGCAAAGCAGCCGAGTCTGGTTTTCGGAGTACAGCTCCCGACTCTGCTTGGTCGTTCTCGGAACTCCACGTACTCTCGAGATTCTCCACGCTACAACTCGCGATGCACTCGACGACACACGAGCACAGCTCCTGACTCTCCGGTTCAGTCTTTCCCGGAGCTCAACATGCTCTCTCGACGATGCACTAACCACGATACACTAACAGACTCCTTCAGTGGACACGACGACTCACTCGGCGTTCGCTGCCCGGCTGTCAATTCGATCGATTCCGCAGGGATTGACTCGCTAGACGAGGCACACACACTCTCGATGAGAGACACACTCTCCCTCTCGATGAAGCACACTTACTCAATGCAGACCAGCACGGATTATTGTATAGCTTACGGCTTGTTTTCGCGAACATTCTGGACTAAACCGGTAAGAATTCGTTCCAGAAGATTCTCCAACCGTCCATGGTATATCGCCAATTTTGTCGCTAAATGTCGCCAAATGGGCGATTTATCGCCAAGAGTGCCTTCCCTTGCCATTTTATGGCAACCCTAAAATTGCTTTGCGTGGAAGCCATCTCACCGCGCCTGCACATTTCGTAACAATATTCTACATATCTGTGATAGTAAATCTTGTAAGTACACTCATGTCCATAAATTAAGGATAATGCAAAATCAGGCAAAGGAAGAGTTAGAAGCAAAACAAGTTTGGCTTATTTGTAAAGCTTATTTATTAAACAAAGGTAAAGAGCAAGAAAAGATGCTATATGTTTCATATTATTAAAAAAATTAGCTATTTTTTCTCCCTGGAACAAATTACAAAAAAAAAAAAAAAAAACCATTTACAAAAAAACAATATTACATGGTTGGTATGATTGTTAATACATTGTATGTCTCCCAGACGATGCAATACAGTCTGTACAACGCCTAGGCATGCTGAGTATCAAATTATCGATCTGATCTTGGAGGATATTACACCACTCAGCAATGCTCTCCGAAGTTCCGGTAGACAGGGAGGAGGAGGTTGACGGGCTGCAACTCGTCGACCAAGCATATCCCACACGTGCTCTACTGGATTCAAATCCGGTGAGAATGCTGGCCAGTCCATACGGGTGATATCCTCCGATTGAAGGCATTCGCTTACGACGTTTGCACGGTGAGGACGGGCGTTGTCATTTATAAACACAAATTGTGCGCCCATGGCGCCCCGAAACAAACGTACATGTTGTTCCAGAATGACGTCCCGATAGATTTGGCTTGTCATGGTTCCAATTTCAACATGCAGGTCAGTTCTGGAACCCAGAATAATTCCACCCCAAACGAGCACTCCTGCACCAACGTAACGGTGTCGTTCAATGATGTTTTCTTGGTGGTAACGGCTACCTGGAGCTCTCCATATGAACGTCCGGCGAGAATCAGACTGCACGCTAAACCTGGACTCGTCGGAAAACATCACACAAGCCCACTGTTGCGGTGTCCACAATGCATGCTCTCCACTCCAGGCTAACCGCAGGCGACAGTGAGTTGCAGTAAGTGGAACGCATCTGACAGGTCTACGAGCATATAAACTAATCTGCCCTAAGCGTCTGTACACTGTCTGCCTTGAAATTGTCATACCAGTGGCTGAAGAGAGCTGACGAGACAGGTCTGAGGCTGTGCTCCACCTTTTTCATTTGGCAGTAACTGTCAAATACCGGTCCTCATTCGGCGTTGTGACTCTGGGGCGACCTGCGCTGTAACGTCTACTCACATTACCATCCTCTTGGAATCGTAGGCAAAGCCTGGAGATGACGCTTTGGGCAATTCTAAGTTCGTCTGATACTTCCAGTTGGGTACGCTCACATTCCTGACGGCCGATAATTCTACCACGTAAAAAATCATCCAAATGCGTCCTTTGTGTCATAACTATTCGGTTATTGCACTGAAATGCTTATAAAGCGCCTGCGAACAATTTAACTTCTTTTCCTGTATTCCTTATATATCACTCTCTTACACTCTCGTCATTGTGACGTACCATCGGTGTCATCTGGTTACTTCCTGAAATTTGCATATGATTTTTGAAGATGTGTGTAATGATTTTACAGGTGATATATTTATTTTAGAGTTCGATTTCCGCGTGACTCCGAATTATACTTAATTTATGGACATGAGTGTATTTATTTTTTTGGAGCTTTGTAGATAGTACTGTAAGTTTTGTAAATATTATAGAATCATTTGAGCGAAATTAACATGCATTACGATCAATTAGTGTGAGGTTATAATTCTTAGTCGTGCTTGTGTGAGACGCCTAGGACGTACCCGGTACAATTTAGGCTTTAGAAATTCTTATTTCGACCGATTTTTTACCTTCGTCTTTCTTTTCTGTTTTTGATTTTAGATTTTTTTTATTTGATAGGCCATTATGTCAAAATGAGTTTATAATCGTTGAAAAAAGGAAGACGTGAAAGAGGCGTTAACCAAATTATCGCAAGGTGTTGTTGGATTTAATGAAGCTCATAAAAAATATGGGATTCCAAAACCAACGCTACGACGTCATTTTAGAGGATTAAATAGGCACGTCAAATTTGGAAGGCCCAAAAATTTTAGCAATACTATGGAACGGGAGTTGGTTTCACACGCACTCAAGTTAGGAGCAAGCTTTTTTGCGCTTACTGCAACCGATCTAAGAAAACTTGCATATCAGCTCGCTGAAAAATATAATTTACCACACAGTTTTAACGGAGAAAAAGAAATTTCAGGGAAGAAGTGGTACTATAAATTTATGAAAGATAATCCTTGCTTATCCTTACGTACTCCAGAAGCAACATCAATGGCCAGGGCTAAAGCTTTCAATAAAGAATCAGTTTATAAATGCTTTGATAAATATGAATCAATATTAGATAAATATAGTTTCAATGTAAACCAGATTTATAATGTTGATGAAACAGGATTGTCCACTGTACGCAAACCATCTAAAATAATTGCTGAAAAAGGAAAACATTAAGTTGGGGCAATTACAAGTGGTGAAAGGCGTGTGATCACGACATGTATATGTTATATGAATGCGGCGGTCGAATTCGTGCCACCTATGGTAATATTTAAACGTGCACGGATGAACGATTGCTTAAAAAAAGGAGCACCACCAGGAACGGTGTTCGGATGTTCTAAACACAGATGGATAACATCAGCGCTTTTTGTTGAATGGTTAAAGCACTTCATCAAATACATCAAGTTGGAAAAAAGTAATGAAAAGAAATTACTATTTCTTTTGGATGGGCACTCCACGCATACAAAAAATATCGAAGCTATCGATCTAGCGTGTGAATATGGCATTATTATGCTATCTTTTCCTTCATACACAACGTATCGTCTTCAACCTTTGGACAAATCTTTTTTCAAATATCTCAAAGCCAATTATAATGAAGCATCATCTACTTGGTTAAGAATAAATCCCGGCAACATAATTAAGCAAAGTACTGTGTCAGAACTATTGGGGATTGCATACACAAAGTCTGTTCGTATGTATATTGCTTTGAATGGCTTTAAATCTAACGGTGTTTGGCCATGCAACAGCCTTTAATATCAGGAAGAAGATTTTTGCACTCCAATGGAAGATTCAATGATTGAAGAGGCTATGCGCACAAGTGCAGATCAAGTTGTGAGTAATGAAACTCAAGAATGAACACAAGAAACAACACAAAAAACCCAAGAAGAAGAAGCAACTGTGGATCTTATCACAATTCCTTCAACTTCAAACCATATAAAACAGCAGTTAGATACCTTATGCCCGATTCCAAATATAATAACCGGAAGTCGTAGAAGCGTAACGCCAGCAGTCGAAATAACGTCAAGTGTGAATAAAGAAAATGTAAAAAAATGCAATGAAGAAAAAGAAAGATGCAATCATTAAAAAAGAAAAAAAGAAGAAAGGCAATACAACTATAGACAAAGACGATTGATTTTGTACTCTTTGTGCAGAAGATCGAAAGGAAAATATAATTCAGTGCTGAAATGTAAAACATGGGTGCACGATCTATGCGCAAGATTTAACAAAACAATTAAGAAATATGTGTGTCATGCCTGTGCTTAATGAAATAAATACTTGTTTTTTTTTTTTTTTTTTTTTTTTTTTTTTTTTTTTTTGTAATTGAATCTTAATTTTCTAATAAAATGACCACTCTTAATGAATTTATTCTAAATAAATACCTAATAACTGTATTTTTAAGTACGTACTATTTAAGCCATAGGTGGTACCACTTAGAGCACTGGTTTCGTAAGTCGTACCTTTGCAACTTTTTAAAAATTTAGATTAATTTTGCATGACAACACAAAGATTTTTTATATTTGTTCAAATAAATAAAATAAATATTTACACTAGCATCGAATAGCAAATAAAATGTTTACATATTTGCTAAGTACTCATTGTTATGCAAGTTTTTTTAAGGGGCAGAACTTGAGCAACCTAACCCTACGCGTTTACTAAAACTTTAGCGAAGTGACTAGCGACTATTCGCTGGTCTTCTTACAACTATAAAATATAAGTCCGAAGAAGGGTTAAAATAGCCTGTTATTCACTCAAATACTACAGATGGCAACTATCCGGCTTACAGGAAAGCCGCCATTTGGGTTTTAACTTAAGACAGAAAATAAGGAACTAAACTAATTCTAACTAGTTAAACTTTAGCCGAAGCTGTACAAAAATAAGTAACCGAGTTGGCCCGTAATTACAGTACACCGGCGAATACTAACAAGCACGTAAGACTACGGCCGAATATAATAAGATTAGGCTAAATGCAACGACGTGGCCCGAAGGCGGAACACGTTCTAATGAGAACTTCTTCTGAGCTCCTCTACGGAAGTGATTGTACTTCCTATTAAATACCGGTTCTACTTCATTTACATAAAAAAACGATACTGAAATCTCATTCTGGCAGGGAGTTATAGGTGGAAAACATGAATTTAAAGGAAAGGGTTTCAAAATTTAAAATAACTAATAGCAAATTAAAACAATCCGTACAAATAAATGATTAAATAAAAAAATCTGAAAGGTTTCAGATTTTAAATTACGTCCGAAGGGACGTTTTTTTAACATTTTGTGTGTTAACTTTATTTATTAAATATCATGTTCTTTGCACTTAAACCATAAAATTAAGTTCAATAGCAATGTCGCAAAATAACTTTAAAATGAGCATATCTTTAGAATTTCCGACACACAGTTCCGCGTGCTGGAGATAAAAAGGTTCCCCCTTCCCCCCCGTAGAGTGTTGCCATTTCTCGCCTTGAAATCCTTGAGTTTGTTAATCAAAAATTCATTAAATGTTTGCAAAATATGAAATCGATAATAAAACAAATTTCAAATTCCAAATTTGGTCTTCCACATGCCCATAATCGTAGGAGGATTACGTCATTCAAAATTCGAAAGCTCTATTTACCGTTGTTTTATCACAGTGCGAGAAATATACATATATTTATGCATACTTTTCAATATTTAATTTCTTCTTAATATTTGGTGGCAACAGTTTGAAAAGTGAAACGGACATTTATAGTTATTCAACGCAAAATTGCAAAACGAAAACAATAGTCCGTCACGGACAAAGTCCCTTTGGACTAATAATTTCTTTAAAATGTTTTAAGTTTATACAACACTTAAAGGATCGTTTTTTAAAAGTATTTGCTAGTTATAGGCGGAGCATTTTTCATGTTTGGCAGTGGGATAACAAAACAAAATTATAATATGATCCACCAATTAAAACTGCAAATTGCGAATCTCATATAAAAGCAAGTTTGGATATTATTCTCTAAATTGTCATATCTTGCGAAATAATTTTGTGTTTAACAGTTTCCGGTAATTTTATGAAACATGAATCTTATGAATTTTAGGAACTTAAAGGTGAACTCTGCAAACATTTTGTTTTTTTGTTTTTTATATTTTGTGCCAAAGTTAAAAACGCATTCTTATGTATCCCTCTGATTCTTTAAGCCAGGAGATCTACACCATGTTCAAACTACTATTCTATAATCAATATGTTGCTGAACAAAATTACGACATTCTGAAAGGCCGCTAATTTACAGTATGAGATTAGAGATTCGGATATGATGAGTTTTCAACAGCTTAACACAGCTACATTGGTTACTTGTAAATTTCAATTTCGGTTTTTGTCAGTTTTTAAGCAAAAATCTGATGCATTCACTTCAGTTTCAAACTGTCCTCTAAAATGAATTTTCGATATAAATTGTTTTTTGACCAGCCCGAAATATTATCGATATGTTTACTTAATTCCAATTTCTTTCAGTAATTCTTATATAATGTTATAAATTCACCTGAAAAAGCTTTACTTAAACAATAAAATATTTATTCTGATATTCGGATCTTAATGTTATTTGTCAGGTATTGCTTTTGTCCTTACAAGAAAATAAAACAGGCTGCAGTTCTCTAACATCATTGGTCACAGATCTGTAAGCATGGAACTAGCGGCCAGTTGGTTACCTAAAAGTTTACAGATAGTTACTACTTACGACAGAATAATGCTTTCAAACAACTAAATAATAAACTAAAATTCATTTAATTGTATGTTTCAAATAAAAAATCATGCACCAAGCAAACTGCGTTAATTGCCACACTAAATGTAATACTAGCCTTATTGCTTTCACAATCTATGGAAATAAAAGCGTGTTTGACATGAAAGGCATCCGAAATAATTTATACTAGCAAATAAATTGTAAATATTACCTGCACTTGGACGCGACTTTGCGTTCAGGGCTAATAACAGGTGACGAACAACCTCGATTATGCACTGAGTACTTTAGCTGTTCATCAAACAAATGTGTTTCTAAGCAGGGTAAGTTGTAGATGAGGATTCGCAGCTTTACTTGCGCATGACTTAAATTTGCATAAACGTCTGTTCTGAGCTCATTCTTGTGATTAAAAGTAAAAAGAAAAAGGACATCTGCAACTGTAAATCACAATTAAAGCAATTGACAAGGCATAAATATGTTTTTCTTACATATACGATAGAACTGCAGTAAAACCGTTTCACAGGCTTCGTTGAAAGAAGTCAAAGTATTTAATTAAATATAATAAATCTCTAATATTTGTAGTTATTCTCGTATAATTAAGTAGAATATTATTGTAATCAAATATTCGCAGTTATTTTTTTAAAATTTATTGCAATAATCTTTATTTATAATTTTCAACACATTAATAATATCCAGTAAAGTATTTTAATTTTGTATTAATATTATTTAGTAACGTAATACGTTTCAGTGTAACAGGATTTTATTAAAACGTCGAAAATAAATAAATAAACAATATTTCTGATCTTAAAATGCGTTTCTAAAAACCTTATTTTTTACATAAGCAGCCTCATTTAAGAGATATGTTAAAATAATTAACCTTATCTCTATATTAAAAGAAACCTTAACTCTATTAACCTTAACTTATATTAAAAGAAACCTTTATATTAAAAGAAAACTTAATTCTATATTAAAAGAAAACTTTTACTTCGCTCCACAGCTAAATTAAGTTATTTGAACATTTAATTCTCCTTCTTGTCGATCACCTTCACAGCATTAATCTCACGTACGTGAGACCACCTTGTATTCAACTTCTTTTCTTTTTGAAAATCATCTTAAATTTGCTACTTCATTTTGTATGAATCTGCGTTATATTTGGACTAATGTGATATTTCACTTCGAAATAAGTGGAACTGAAAAAGAATGCTTAAGATAGTTATCTCAAAGACAGGTAAGAGACTAAATATAGTGAAAGCCGAAAATTCTAAAAATAAATTCTTTATCTTGTTTTCAGCATAAACAAGTATGTAGACAATTGTTTTGCTATTTTGTAGGGTATTAAAAAGACAAAGAAGAGAGCATTTTAATCTACTTATTTATACTTTTATGAAATTCGTATATACGAGGATCAGTCAAAAAGTTAGTTGCACTGCCTAAGAAAACAAAACAGGAGCAAACTTTTACGATAACTTTATTTATATCTTAAAGTTCCATTGAAAATCTACTTTTCAACATAATTACCTTCGTTATTTAAGCATTTGTTGAGGCGTGGTACAAGTTGAAAAACTTGTGCAACTTCTGCAAAGAAATCGCATCAAATGTCCGATAACCATTGTTGGGCTGCAGCTTTCATTTCGGCATCCGAATGGTACCGTCGCTTTGAAAGTTCTTGTTTCATGGAACCAAACACATGGAAGTCAGGAGGTGAAAGGTCTGGGCTATAAGAAGGGCGATTCCACACTTCCCACCTAATTTTTTTCAGAAGTTCGCACGTTTGTTTTGCTGCATGCGGTCTTGCATTGTCATGCAGGAGCACAATGCCTTTCGATAGTTTATGTGGCCGTCTATTTTTAAGTTATTTCCGCAATCGTTTTACTGTTTCACAATAAGAATATGCATTAATTGTGGCACCCTTCGGCATGAACCACGCCTTCTCTGTCTAAAAACAGCATCATCATCACCTTTCTTTCAGATGGAACAGTTCGACACTTTGTTCGTGTAGGGGAACTGCAATGCTTCCACTCGAGAGAGCTGCGTTTCGTTTCAGGTGAGAAGTGGTGAATTCAAATTTCATCTCCAATCCAATTTTGTCCCAAAACTCATTTCTTTTCGTTTGGTAACGTTGCAGAATGCAAATGCACTTTCAAAACGCTTTCCTTTATGTTCCTCCGTCAATAGACGTGGCACCCATCGAGAACAAACTTTACGAAATTTAATGTGATCGGCAATAATTTTATGCACACTTAGATATATCTAGTTCATTTGAGATTTAGTCTATCTTTATGCGTCTGTTTGCAAGAATGCATTCATTCACGTGAACAGCAATTTCCGGATTTGTTACAGTTGATGGTCTTCCCTCGCTCTCAGCGTCGTCAAACTCTGTATGTCCATTCTCAAATATGTTGCACCATTTCGCGATAGCTTGACGTGACATTGCATTTTCTCCATACACTTCATGCAACTGCCCATAAATTTCGGTGCAGTTGCACCTTTTTGCCCACAAAAAACGAATCACTGCACTCATTTCCAATTTGGAAACTATTTGCAGCTGTCAAGACATGTTTGCGACTGATTATCAGAAAAACTAAACTTGCTTCGGGGAAGTCGCTATGTCACGCGATAAAGGTACATGAAGTGTTGCCACACAGCATCATCCAAATAGCCTTAGACAGAACGTATTTACGCAGTATGCAACAACCTTTCTGACTGACCTACGAATGTAAATAATTTTAGTGCAATTATACGTAATTCGTAGTATAGCTTGTATAATTTAACAATAAATGCCTCAACAAGACGAAGCTTGGAAGGAAGAATTAGCTTACAAGGTAAGTTCATTTAACATTGAGGTAAATGGCTACGCGCCAAGCTGGCGACGGGTCTAGAGACTAATTTTTTTCTCTTCAAATTTGTCGATCAATTGTAAAAAGTTGCCAAACTTGGCGACGTTTTGGCCCAAACCCAGTATAACTGTAATTGGTTTGATCTCTCAGCGGCCGGGACAAAACTGTTGTAGATCGGAAGGATTACCTATGCATCACCGGCTTAAACCACTCTTACCCAAAGGGATCTTATCAACCTCCAACAAGTGCAAAATAAATATTTTCGAATCGTTATTAAAATACATTTCTACAATCGCAATCTAAGATTATGCGAGAATCTCAACATGAAACAAATTATAAATTTTTCAATTAAATTATAAAGTATTTTCTCCCTCCTTTCTGCATGCCTAGGTGGTGTAATGGTTAGCACACTCAGAGCGCATTCGAGAGATCCAGGTTTGAAGCCCGGCGAGGGAATTACTCCTTTTTCAAGTCTCCTACTTTAAAATTACCTAATTACTCTACAGTGGCGCCCGAACTAAAAGATAGTATATCATGATTCTTCACCACCAGGATTTGGCGATTGTGCCCCTAATTCCCAATCGCACTTTAAAAAGAGATTTTCTCCCTTCTTTCTGTATGCCTTCGTGGTGTAATGATTAGCACACTTGGCGCGTGTTCGAGGGGTCCAAGAACGAGTACAGGCAAGGGCATTGCTCATTTTCACCTCTCTCTGCTTCGACAAAATTCCTCTACAAAATCAACAGAAATTTTTACAAAGAAACTACGACTAGTAATCATGTTACAAATTTCATCTTGTTTCAATACGAAATACCACAAGAGGACAAAGAGTTACGTCCTTATGCCGTACAACTCCTACGTTACTTAAATTTCCAAACATAATTTCTATGCATGAACTCCTGTATACATTGATATATAATATATAGTTGTATATATTGATATATAATATACAGTTGTTTTCTGTCTCTATTTAAATTTTTTGTTTGTATTTAGTGTATCCATTTTTATCTGTACTATGACTTTAATCCCATAACCCAATCCATTAGAACTCTGGTTTGTTCTTTCAAACCTAGGAGGCAATATTTCAGTTCAAAATAAGTATAATGGTAGCTGCAATCTAAGAAGAACGAGTGAATTATTTGATCGAAGTCTGAGCTTAAAATACGATATGTTACATTTTGGTCATCGTGTATTTTGGTTATTATTTGCCTCACACATGTTAGATAGTCTTTTAATTTACTTAAGATCTCAGTAAAATTCTCTATTTCAATATAATTTCCCATCTTGATAACATTTCTTGCCTGAATAACTCTTGTAACCAGGTATTTCTATAATTTCTAATACAAATACACAAATATGTCGTCTGATATTAAAAAATTACCACATTTATAATTTCATGAATAAACAAATAATGGGAATGTAATTGGTAGAGAATTCTTCATGCCATTTGACACTTTAGGTACAAGCGGAATGTTTAGCAGTACACTAGCATGAGAATCTTAGAACAGAGTACTTTTAAGATTTTCAGAAAAAAGAATGCTGTTAACATACTATTATAACTTTCGAAATATGCTATAGATTACATTACATACTTTCTTACATAGAAAATAAAATAGTAAAATTCTTTAGATAACTATCTTTACTTAATCTGAAAATGATTTTATTGAACTATGTTTCAACAATAATGAAATGATAAAAGTATTTCCCTAGTTTCAATATTTTCTACAATGCAGATTTACATTTTGCAAGCAAATATCCTTCAGTATATGGACGTTCCTATTTTTACACATCATTACTTTAGAAAATAATTTTTAATTAGTTTTCAATATAATAATATTTTATATTATTCAATATAATATTATTATTATTTTCAATATTATTTATTATATAATATATATTATTATTATTTTCAATATTATTTATATATATATTATTATTATTTTCAATATAATTTATTATTATATAATATTATTATTATTTTCAATATAATAATTTCAATATAAAATAATTAGTTTTCAATATTCTCCTTCTGCTGAGAAAGGAATTGAGGTTAACACGTTATTTTTATAGAATTCCTTAGTATTCTTTACTCTTTTGCTTTTTTTAAGTATCAACACACTTTTAAAAGTAAACTTCAGGAAAGATATCACTTCAGAAGCTTGAAATCATTTAAGATACTTGGAGAATGAAAGTAAATAAATAAATAAATTGATTAAAATAAAAATAACTTTTCTTCATTTACACAAAAGCAGTTCACACGTTTCGTTAAGTTGATGGCGTGGAACGTGTAAGTTTCATTTCCAGATTTATCCGTATATAATATTTTTTTACTGCAGGGCAACAGCCTCGCCCGCGAGAAGGCTATCGCTTCTGAGGTAGGAAAAAAACGACCTTACGTCAGCAGAAAAGCGGTAGATAAATCTCTTTTTCTTCCCTTTTATCTCCGTAAATTAAATTCGAAAGATAGCTCCGCCGCAGGTGGCAATGACTCAGCCACCTGAAGGGCGCGCTCCCTAGGGGTAGAAGTCAGAAACCAACACAGGCGATTTATGACGTGTCTAAGGAATACATTTTCCCGAGCTCAAAAAATGCAGCAACATAAAGTAATCATAAAAAGTGGAGAGACATCTGTTATCGTGTAGCGTTCACGATACTTTGTAGCTGTCGAGTCTTAAATAAGTTATTAGGCGGCTAGAAGTTTTTATGTACAAAGAAAGAGAAAGAAAATTTGGTCTTTTCATGGGCTCTCTCCGTTATTTCAGATGACTGCTTTCTAATTTATATTCGCCTCCATTGACACATATTGTCATTGATTTCCCTGCCATGGGCTCTCCCAAGGTGGCGCTCTGGACATGAATATTCGCCCCACCACCTCGCGTTCACCTAGGATAAAATGTATAAAATTAAGTGCCTTTTTCTTGCGCGAATGAATATCGATGCTTTTCGAACGATGCGACTAATGGTCGCTGTTATTCTGTCACTATATGTAATAAGTAAATATTGCAGTTATATATTTTAGAAATTTCTGCAGTTGTTGCTTTTTGTCCCCAAAAAATAATATACATGCATATTTATAATACGGAAAATTTTCAGATGTATTCTACAGGGAATGAATGCCTGCAGTGTTAAATAAATACTGCATTAAAGAGGTGCAACCACATTTTGAAACAAAATTTGCTTTAGGATCAGACAAATAAAATTTGAAAAAGTCAAACTGAATTTCTTTTTACAAAATTTATGATAAATGTATATTTAGTATATATGTACATTTATCACAAATTTTGATAATCCAATTATATGTTTATATATATCATAAAAATTTAATATGTAAATTTATATTTCTCATTGAAAAAATCTCAAAGTAATAATTAATCACCGGCTTAAACTTTTCTTCTAGCGAATTTATAAAATAAAATTATCATTCAAATGAGATGCACAGTTAAATGAATTAATCATCCTTATGTATACTTTACTATACCATTGCTTCTTTTTTAGTTAAAATTATGTTTATGTTGTAGATTCATTTATGTTAATTAACCAATTATTTTATGTTTTAAATCGGCACTGTCACTTCTTTCTTTCCGCTTTCCTGTCATAATACAAATTAGCTCGCGTGTATTTAAGTGAGGATTTTACATTGCTTAGTCAGAGCGTGTTCTGCCTGCTGAAGGCCACGTTACTAGTTTGTTATTCAAAGATAAGCTTTCCTGTCTTCAGTGGTGCTTTTTCTTTTCTATGGTACTTTCACGCCGGTGTACACTTAAGAGCCAACTTTTGCATTTTAATTATTTAAATTACTCTGTGTAGCGTTTGGCTAATAAATACTTAGATTTAGTTTTAAATTCAAACTTCTGAGTTCATGCCGTAAATGCTTTCTGATTTGTAAGCATTTATTGTGCCTTCTGTTCAACTTATTTAGTTTAAAAAAAAAGGTTTTTACACCCTTTCGAAGGTTTTTTTTTATCATGGACATAGAGATAAATCGCTTACAATTCTTAGTGAGGAATTGCCACAAGTTACATTAAGTAAACGGCGTATTATCTACAATGTACAATACAGATCTTTAATGAGCAAATCTCTTATTCAATATTTAGTCATATAGCCGCCCAGTTGATATAATGGTCAGGGAAGCTGACTGCGATGCCGAAGTGCCTGGGTTCGAATACTGGAAAAGGAATGATTGTAACTGTCGATCCTTTCATAGGAAAAGGCGATGGTGGCCCACCTATTAGGTGCTTCTATAATGAAGAGACCACCACATCCTGCCTTGTATAGATTAATGGACTGGGTTTCATTTGTAATTGCTCACAATCTGCCATTGGAAAAAACAATATTTAGTCATATATATAAAAAATATTGTCATAGCTAATGATTTGTTTTTTATTTTTAGAGTATTCAATAAAAATCATTTCACTTAGAAAGTCTTATGCGTATATTACGTTTAATACTAATAATAAAGAAAAAAAGTGCTCCTAATTGTAAGAAGATTTATATCCTCTAACCCATATCCCAACGAAGTACTTTAAGCGTCTTCCTTTTAATATCTTCCGAGCTATCCGATAGTTGTTTATCATTATAATTTATTAAAATCACTTTCTGGAAGATTCGATTTATCTTCTAACATTTTTGTTTCATTGATAGCAGACTATCAATCAAATTTATATTATCATTGATAGAAACCTATCAATCAAATTTGAAAAATCGCTAAAAATTAGCAAATTCTATTACTGGCTTCAAAAATTCTACTTTTAAAATATTATTGTTCGATTCTCGAAAAATACAAGTATTGAAATTATGCGAGGATTTATTTGATCACAAAATAAGAAGACGTTTCCAAAATACATAAAATTAGTTCACCATTAAGTACAAAATTTTATACCAAATTTGGAAAGTATGTGCAATATTGCGTTAGAATCGTAAATACACACGCAGGCAAAGTTTCAAACACATTTATTTAGCATAAGTGGTTCAGAAATGCACTTTAGGTTTTTATACAAAGATAAAAAAAGAGAATGAAACCTGTCAGAATAAAAAATGTGTAAAATTTGCTTTCAAAATAGTGTTAGGATTATTCATTTTAAGAACCAAATACTTTTTAAAACTAGTATATATTTTTATTCTGATTATATTATCGTTGCCAAATTTGCCAGCGGATATGTAAATAAAAGCTGTTTTTATCGGTTACTTTATATTTAATTATTAGTTAGAAAAACATCATTGACGCTATATCTGTTATCACTTCCGGCTTAGATTTTTCTTCATATTAAATCCCAATTATCTTGTGATGAGTAATATTTTAACTGTCATCAATACATCATTAAATCTAATGAGTGATTATTTATTATTCGTCTATGTATAAGACTACAGATCTTTAACTGAAGAAATGTTATGCAATTTTAATCTGTATATAGCTGTGTTAAAATATTATTTAATGTTCATTAATATATTACGCTTCGGAATGAAATTATCACATGTTATTAGAACTTTGAGATTTGTTAAAATTAAAATACGCAAAAAGTTTAACGAATCTACCTTTTTCTACTTTTTTATTTTAAATTGTTTTCTCTGTTTCTCTGAATCAAATCATGAAACAATTTTCTTACCTTTGTATAAATCCAGTTCCATGAAATGTTTCATACGTATGTATTACTGTGGCAATATAATACTCAGTAGAAAACTTTTATAAAAAATTTTATATAGTTTTGTCATAATAAGTATTAAATATTTCTCACAATTCCCTCTTTAACCGGTAAACTATTTGATCTTTAAACCATATGATAGAAAGAAAACTATTCTTGCAAATGGAGATATTTGTTTGGAGTTTCAAACATAATTTACTAAATTTTGGCAGTTTCTTAAAAACTGTTCGATTTTTTAGCTGTCATGCAATTGATACGGATGATGACTTTTAAATTAAATGGTTTAATTTTTTACTATTCTGACTCCTAAATTTAAGTGATGATGAACTATCATTTCTATATGAAACTGAAACTTAAATGAATTGAATATAATAACACAGATTGAAAAATATAATTTTTTTATGTTCGGATAAAAGATTTCTCTTTCATTTTCTTTTTTTCCGCTTTTCTGTATTTGATGGGCTGTAGATAGTAGATTTAAATATATAAAAAAGTGTAAGTTGGAAAAAGTCATAATGTCATCCATAAGGTGTCCATGGTCCATGCAACCACAGAAGCAGTCCTACGCTCCTTCCCTGATAAACGAGTTCTGATGTAATGGTCGTATAAGTAAGTGTCAACTATTTTGAGAAAATTTCTGAAGAAAAAGGCGTCAACAGCGTACAGCACATTAGTAAACCAGACAAGCGACAGCGAGATGCGTAGATTAGTATATAAATATGAGTTACAGTTCTGGTTTATTCTCATTCTGAAATTTCGGTTTCAGTTGGCAAAATTGAATATTATTATTGGCTTAAGAGTTATGTAAATGCTCACGGTATTAACATTATGTGTGAAATATTTATTTTAAATGTTCAGTTTCGAAAGATTTGTTATAAGCAATTACTATTTTTTGAGATAAAAAGAAGAAAATAATCAAATTAAAATGAAAAGTTCAGAACTATTCTAATTAAAGTCAATAATTTGTTTTACCTATTTTTCATCTTATATACACATTTCTAATTTACCGTTATTTAAGCAATTTCAATCAATACTTTTAATAAAATTGATTTTGCAGCTATTTTTTTAATTAATTTCTCGAGAATAGGCAATATCTGATAGGGATAATACAAGCAAGTTGAACAAATCAGTGATTGTATGAATGAATTATTTGCTGAATTGTGAAAATGTATGTGTACAGATATGCGTATGAATAATTCAACTAAATTAAAGAGAAAACCTTTTACCAAAGTAAGAACTAAAAGCATTAAATGAGCAGAAAGGAATTGAATCATGAATAAATTAACCAAAATGTTTGCGATAACTTTAGCTCAAAGAATTAAATTCTATACAAAATAACAATCAATTGAGAAAGTTCTTACAATTTATTCAGAAATTAATCACTTAATGGTGTATGATATCAAAAGAAAAAATATCTCGTTATCATTCTCTCTCTCTCTGCTTCTGTTTCCTTATCTTTCCGTGTATAAATAAATATGCTGATATGTATAATTGAATAAAGACTATTACTCCAGGTTCACTGAATACTACAGCTTAAATTAGCATTAGGAAACAGAATGATAAGGATACTAAAGGTGATAATATTATAGATTAAAAATATTTCAGTTTCTCTATTTTTCCATTTTTTACTTACGTTTTATTTCTTTTCAAATATATCTTTTAAAAAAGCTGATTTTTTTCTTGTAATATTTTTATTCTTTTTATTTTTTCTTTGATATGATCTCTGGCTATTCCTATGGAATTTCCTTACTTATACTTGAAGGTTAACATTTAACGATTGTCAAAGCACCTTCTTTTTATATTATTGCTTCTTTAATTTCTTATACACAATGGAAAAGGAGCGCGAAGGGCGTATGAAGTATTAAAGCGTATTTAAACGATTGTAATAAGTTTATGTTAATTAAACGTCTATCTAAGTATTAGTGCCATTAGAGTCGCAACTCATATTAGTAATTTATAAGAAATATACTTTCTTAATACTAGATTGGTTTCGACCGTGTTTCGCCAATACTCTAGCCACTCCACGTACAAGCTTTGCTTATCTCTGAAAATTGTATGTAAATACTATTGACGATGTATAAATTCGATAGAAACCTTTTAAAGATAGAAGATAGAATATATTTTGCGATATTGTGTGTAGCTGAATAAAAGAACTTATATATCACTGAAATACACTGAAATATACAATAGGGCACATAAAAACAGTACAATCTTGCAGAATGCATTTGGAAGGGATCAATGGTATTAACATGCTACCTTCTATGAATCCTGCATATTGTGACTTAACGACATTGCAATTATTTTCATAATATATACACAGGTTTATATTTCAGAATAAGATCTAGGTGTTAAAATACACCTGCACACTTATGAACAGGTATTAAAGACTTGCATAAAGCAGGTACACTATCATAAAGTACATGCATTACCATAGTTGAAAAGGTTGATACACTTACTGATCCACATGGTTTTTAGTACGCATAATTCTAATATGCATAGTATATAGATACTAATTAAGCATACTATACAGAAAGCTCTAAAAATTTCATGTGGTTAGTAAATTATTACCTTTGTATTAACTTTTTTGCATTAATGTAAATAGAGTACACATTTATATGCAAAGTAATTTCAACAATAGCCCCATGACAAACAGAACAGATTAGGATGAAGATCTCCGCAACGGCAATACCAGGGCAAAAGCCGTAGTAGGAGTGTCAGATCTACGCTGAGGTTCCATGTTCTGCCCTGAAACACCTATGGCACTCCTTGATCTAAAGTTGAAAAACAATAAACTGGTAAATCTCAGCCACTTATTGAATTTCATGTGCCTCGATGGGAAACAATACACTTTAGCAACATATATTTATAGCAGAAAATTAACTAGAAACTTAATTTGGCGTTGGAATTGCAGCTCATTCTTTGCTGCATTTAGAGTTAACTCTTTTTCAATCATTAGACTGCTGAGATTATACGTTTAACAGATATATGTATATATAACAGATAGTTTCCTTTAGCGGCCACAAAAGCTACTTTTTTTTTCCGGAACGGCGGGCACTATTTTGACTTTTTCCGACATTAGCCATTCCTAAGGCCGAACGTGGTGGCCATTTTATTGTGGAGGCACCTAACAAGCGGCCACCGTTACCTCCTATGAAGGGACGGAGAGTTACAACCATGCCTTCTCCGGGATTCGAAACCGGGCCCTTCGGTATCGTAGTTGGTACCCCTAACCATTATACCATTTGGACGGCAGCAACCACAAGAGTATATTTCTGAATATGATTAATGCTGCTGTTTAGATTCCTCTGCTCTACCTATTGATTGTCATTTCTGTGCTAAATATTTTTATATCATTTTTAAAATTAATGCATCAGTCAAAATCACAGAGAGAACTTCAGAAATACTTGTTAAATTTGCCATAAAATATGCTTGTTTCTAACGTTCAGTGTAGATCAAACGTTGAATCTAGAATTGCCATTTCTGCTGGACAGTTTTTGCAGATTATTGATCCTCTGAGCCGCATGTACTTATTTATAAAATATTCCTAAGGCAGCCTAGTAAGACTGGCACGACCTCATTGATAATTATCATAAATAGATGCAAGATATACTTATATTCATAGGAAAACATTTATTTTATTTCCCTCTGATATTGCCTTTATTACCTTCTATTCGGAATATTGGTTGAAAATTTAAATATAAACGACAGTGTCAAAATAAATTTGCAGTAACTTTTTTCATATGATAGTAAAGATGGATAGTTATATGGGAGTTTTACATTCTAATGGCACAAATTACGACTCTTATGGGCAAGTAATACATGTCATATTTCCGAAATTATATTTCGCACTTATAATTTAATATGTATTCAAAATTCCATGTGTAATGCAACCCGTGATAGGATCTGAAAGCGAAAATTTATGAAACGCAATGAATATCTCTACCAGGAAAGACATTTTATGTAAATGTATTACCAACATATTTGTATGTTAAATGTATGCTATCACTGATATCTTGCATATTATTCTGTTCATACACTGAGAGTGAAATTCCATTAAAATATTTGAATCTTACATTTAAAATTAAGCAATTGCAATTCCTGTTTACTGAACCAAGTTTAATATTTAAGCAAAAGGTACTTACGTATTATGCAGGCAGAACTTAAAACCTGTTATGTATTACAGAAAATATTTTAATCTCTAAAAATAAAGAGAAGCAATTATAAGCTAGTATAACTTAAATTTATAAAAGTCTAAGTATTTGCATCTACATCAAGTTAAATGAGTAAAAAAAGAGCTATTTATTTTCTACTGTACGTATCAGAAAAGTAACTAATTTTAGATTTTAATTAAATAAAAGTCTCCCTAATTTGTGTAATTCGTTAAGATTACATTATGCATTACTTTAAAAACGCCTGAATTGTTTACGTAAACAAATCATTATTCTAACATACGGCTTCAGAATGTTTAAAATTACAATACGATTGTAAATATTTATAAAGTTATTAATAAGATACAATATTATAAAAATACTTGATATTTATATAAATTATTAAAAAGCGTAGGTCAATAACAATAAATGAAGTAGGAAAATGATTGTTAAGCACACATTATTTTTAAATCTCTTGTTTTTTAACGTTTGTTGTAAATTTAAGGAGAAATTAAAGATTTCGCAAGCATGAGAGAGAAGCACATCTTATAACAAGCAATTTGTACTGTAATGTGCGTGATTAATAATATGGTCACGTGACATGACACGAAAATTCGAAATACTAAATTACAGTTGTTTCTGACACCAAAGGTATGAACGTAAAAGCAAAACTGTCAAATACAGCTAAAGCTATCTTTTATGCTCCTGTTTTCTAGCTTCTAAATAAACTTATTGATGCAAATCCTTTACACGATCATTATGTTTACAAACACATTTAATTCCTTAGAATAAATTATTTATGAAAGCAAACATGGTCAATACTTCAGTTCCAAATAAACGTAATTTGTTCCTTAAGTAAAGAAAGTAGAGAAGCGCAAATATTTAAAAATTCATAAATTTTCATGTAATGGCATCTGTATCGACAAGTTAAGGCTTTAATCATTGAACATTAGCACCATTAAAAAGTTATTAATTATGTAACAATTCCTGTCTTCCAACGCAATACGCTACGTCACTTAACACGAGATGAGAACGATCTTGTGTCAAGGGAAGAATCAGTGATCGATCCTATGAGAAAGGACACGACTTCGCCATTTGGCGATAGGTATTCGATTTTTGGGTGTTTTTTGGTCTTTCCTTTAAGAGGGAAATCAGATCCTATCAAGAATATGAAGGATATCAGTTCGGAACTTAGAAACGGGACTTTTTTCCCTCTTCCATTTCAAAGTCTTATCTTGAAAGCCACTGTCAATCAGTCTAAAGTATGCTTCTTTTTTTATTCTTTCATTCACATATGAAAATGAAAATTCATTGTGTTACTTAGAGGAACTGTCAAACAATTCAAAACAGTTTGAAATTTTTCACACAATAAATGAATACTTTATGGGGGCAATATAATAAAAAAATATTTGATCGAGAGAATTTAGTCGATTTGCAAAATGATTTTGTCAGAAGTATTGATATGGATATGGTTACTTTGACAGTCTATAATTTTTTCCTTTATATATCGTATAATTTCCAAAGACTCTATGTCTACATTATCTACATAAAATCTATTATTTTGCAATATATTTTAAAACGATTACGATTAATTCTTTAAGAATATTTATTTCAATGGCCGAGTCTCTTTATAAACAAATGCTTCAGTTTCTTTTTTTGACTAATTGATTACAAGGATTGGTTGCAACACGTGATAGTTTTGCTGGTGAAAACGAACTTACAATTCCCTATTAAAGAGCTTTTAATGGTGTACATCTATTTTACAAACTGAGATTTTGTTTACTACGATTGAATAGTAATGAAATTTTGTTACTATACTATATCTACCTACTGCTGCATCTATGCGTTTCAAAATGATGGCTTTAAAGAAATCTCAATTATACTGTATACATTGTTGGACTTTGAAATACAGTCACAGTAAAAATGCAAGAAATGGCAATGTGGCCGTATAGCATAGTGGCCGTATAACATATCTAAATCATAAAATAACATACATTAGAATAAAGTACATTAAGTATCCTTGTTTACATATGTTATGGTAGGTATATCCCCCTCTCGCTATAGCCATGAAGTTTTTCTTTTAGGAATCGCACTGATTCAAGTGGCAAGAAACTTGTTAAGTAAGCAAAGGATTCATCGAACAACTATGTTTCAAGAAAGAAATGTTTTCATGAATCATCGTTTTCACGAAACCCTGCACTGAATGACGGGCAGTATGATAAACTACTCTCAAAAGTCCTTCTGAGTAGCTGCAGCAGATTTTGTTGGAATTAAACTCTTCTTGCGTAAAGCGGCTGCGCACAGGACAAAGTTTCATGAAAATGTATGGAGCTCTTATGTAGAAAGAGTTTAGGCAAGTGTCTCCAATCTATAGTGCCAATATTAAGTTTACAAAAGGGTTAAGTGCTTTCATCTATCCGTGTATATTAAGCTTCTTTTCCTCACATAATTAAAAACCTTTTAAACGATCTTCATGACTTAAAAAATCGAGGGATGTGTCATTTGACGCCTAAATTACTTGAAGAAGCTTATCCAGATCGTTTACTGCCATGAAGTTGTGCACTCGCTTTCAAGATAGTTTTTAAATCAAATGCAACATACTTAGTGATTCGTGTTACGTGAGACATAAATGATGGAAATAAAGACAGGTTAGTAATTCAGCTTGTATGATCGAGAGCAGGAGTTCTCAACTAAGGCGGAATTCCCCCCTGGGGAAAAATTTCATAGTTTAAGAAATGGGTATGCGGCTAGCCTATTATTTAAAAGTTGTCGAGTCTTTTAGATTCTTTTCAAAGTCAGGAAACTGAAGAAATACGCATTGCCGTAGCTGAAATTTGAACTCCCGAATACGGGCCGAGTGTGCTTTCACCAAGGGATGCGGAAACGAGGGAGAAAATACCTTATATACTTCTTCTTTTAAAGGGGAGCTGGGGACGAAAGAATTCGATCACCAAATACCGGTGTTGACGAATTATCACTATCTTTTAGTTCGTGTAGAATCTTTTAGAATGCCCTCACCGGGATTCTTCCAAATACACGTCGAATGTTCTTCCATTTACACCACGCAGGTAAGTGGAAAGAAGGAAATACCTTATAAAATATTTAGTTTATGAATATAAAAAAAAACTTCTTTTACTCAAGTTTTGTTATTTATCAAAATTATCTATACGTTTCTTGTTTAATTTATGAAACACATTAAAAATAATCTAAATTTAAATAAAGATAAAATTGTTTTTCGAGTTTTGGAGAGGATTAGTGATCGTCTAACAACGGCGAAAGGTGCATGTGGTAAAAACGTTTGATAAGCACTGATCTAGAGACATATATACGTGGATATTACTAAATACATGGTTTGGTTTATATGGTTATGACAAAGCATCGAGGGCTATCTGCCTAATGGGACAAATGCCTTTGTGGAGACTTTCTAAGGAAAACTGGCTCGTATACACGTTACGTATGGGAAAAACCAGAAAAACGCCCGTGTAGCCAGCCCGTTCGCTGTATTCGAAACGCGGACCGAACTACCAGTGTTCAGCGACTTTACCGCTTGGCCGCTGGTGGGCATCCCTAAGTACATAGTAATATTGTTAAATATACTTTCTCTTCTTTATGTTATCCTTAATATTATTTGATTTCTGTAGCTTCTTTTATAATGAGAATATATTATGTAACACATATAACACAAAAAATACTTTGAAATTTACTATTAACATTATCTCTTAGACTTTCTAACAACGATAGTTTGCTGCTCTCAATATCAACTTATTAGTTACTATGCCTTTGGAAATTTAAACTTTTACATTTGATTTAGATCCAAGGGAGTTGGTGTACAATGTTCTCAGTTTTAAAAGTGTGAAATGAACATGTCTGTCAAAGGTAATTTGAATACTTGTTCATTTTCTTCATACAATATAGCCCTTTTAATAGTGAACACATCCTTATCTTATGCTTTGTAAATACAGAACAGTTCGTCTTTTTAAATATAATTTTAATTTTAAAGTTTTTTAAGGTGCATGAATACAACTATAATGAAAAGCAATGTTATTGCGCATATTTTAATAGAAACATTTAATAGACTTTCATGTAATATATGCATTAAGATGCACGACTTTAATCGGTTCATACTCAGTCGTTTATTAAGAATCAATCGAGCATAAATGAAACTCTTCCCTTTCCTGTAGTAAACATATCAGACAGAATATAATTACCTTTATTCGTTCATCTTAACTATTCACAACTAGCAGGAAACGGGAGTAATAAAATTCATGCATATGAAAGATATAAAATAAATTTAATTTATTTTACGAAACCGATGACACAAAAATATGTAAAGCAAGAATCTGCAATTTAAGCACAATAAGAAATTCGTACAAATTACTTCTTTCCCTCCGTACCAACAGCATATCAGGGTACACATATAATTTCCTAAGCCTTACATCTCTGTAATAATATATTCAAGTGTTTGCAATTTCATAAGCAAGTATCATTTATCATCTGAATTTCAGATTTACAATTGTCATGTAAAAGAGCATTCTGGCCTACATAATATTCATCTTTTAAATGAAAATTTTACGTCTCATTCTTATTAATTTAACATAAATCGTAACTCGTGAAAATAAAATCACTGACATCATCTAAGCTACATTAAATTCTAAAACGTAATTTAAAACACGCTTTAGAATTAGCCGTGATTTTGGAAGATATGCAACAATAACGCTGGGATATTTTATCACGCACGTGTCAAGCATGCTTTTCAGCCTGGAAATTAACAAGCCTAGAGCTAGCAATCCATCTTGTAAACAAACCTCTTCCTCGAAAAAGGAAAGTCCCCGAATGTCTAATGCATTTCTCATCTTGACGACTACGAAAGGGTTGCGTGTCTCAAATGCCATATTCAGTCGTTTTCCGAAGCGCATTAAAAGATCATTACGGTGCACTTGATTTTCAAGGAAGAGTTTTACAAAGTATCTTGTTTTATTTGTTACCTACAGTTTTCAATCGATAGATACAAGCATTGGAAAGACCTCATCTACCCAAGTAATTTAGATGGAGCCAGTCCAAAAACGATTTCTATTTTGTCCGGTCCAAAAACGATCCCTTTGCACATTTGCGAAAGGAGTTATTTTTCTTTATATTTGGAAAGAAATTATTCACCAATTTACAAATTCCTATATTTATCATCCGCTCTTAGTTTTTCAGTTACTGGACAAAATTTTAATTCTTAATTCTTTCGTCTAAAAGAACTTAAAACCTTAAGCTTTTTCGTCAGGAAATAATAAAAAATTTTATCACTATCACACAAATATTAGGAATGATAAGTAGAATCACGCTTGAATTAAAATGGTACAAGATTACAGCACAAATAAACCACAGAAGTTATAATAAATTCTAAACCACTGTAACCAAACATATACTTTGTTCTTTCTCATCTATCAAAAAAATTCATTGTTCGATTCTTAAAGATTCTTTCTCCGATTTTGATTCTTGGGGAATTTATAGCATATCTCTTCAGTGTAGTTTCAGATATTTAAGCAAAAGCGACGTTAAGATTTTGCATCAAAGAATTCCAATCTCATGTTTGGAATGGAGAAATAAACAAATCTTCGATAGCTAATCATATTTGCAAATTTAATCACGGTTTTGACTTAGATTCTGCGAAAATTATTCCTGAAGTTTCTTCAGTCAAAGAACCGGATTTCTTTACAGCTTTTCCCATTAATTCTAATCTTATTTTTGTTAACACTTTTAGAATTCTAATATCTTATTATTTCGCTTTGCGGTATTATTTTTATAGACAAATGACGCAACGTTCTTATTCGCTTTGCTTCCACTATTGCTTTCCATATAAATAAAGTCACCGCTCCTCCTATTTTGCAGAATGCTTCTGAAAAAAAATGAAATTATGTCTGTTCTCTCGCGAAATCGATAGAGTTTTATTCAAAATCTGGGTCGAAATACTGTTACAGTTTTGCTAAATTTTAAATTCTAAAGCGTTTAATATGACTTCTAAAAAATCTATTTAAATGTCATTCTTATTATTTAAGAGCTTTCCTACATAAACTAAGAAAGAATAAATAGATTGCTTTACACTTTTCTTGTTTTTTCGTTTTGCTCGCTTCATACAAGAGATTTAAGCAAACGGTTATTATTTGAACTGAACTATAATGGTATTTGATTGTGGTGCTCTAGTTCTGTACTTTATACCCCATATCTACATTAGTAATTTTTTTTTTGTAGCGAAAACATTTCTTTTAATTTTGAAGAGGTACTTGACAGAGCCTTTTTTTTAATTCTATTATGGCTTAATATGTTAGCTGTTGAAATAGCAAGAGACATTTAATATTTGCATTTTTACAGTTTGTACTTTATAATTCTTCCTCAACTTTAAAATTTAGGGATAGCAATAATTACATATTGAGAACGAAATCAAAATAAACTAGTTTCGATTAAAATGTAGCTGAAGTTTCATATAGTACTTATAAATGGTCCGTATAAGATTATTTGAAGTTCAATAAATTAAAATTATGAGCATATCGTATGTTTTCCAGAGCAAAATGCTTTGTTTATATAAAGTATTCTCTATAAATAATTACCAAATTCAGTTATGATTACCATTATTCTAATTGTACAGTTAAAATACAAATATAAGATGATAACAAAGAAAATATTGAAATAGGAAATGTTCGTAAACTATAATAGAGATTTTTGAAGAAACAAAATTGAACAGTAAAGCTATCACATTATCTACTATATTTATTTTACTAATCTTACAAATCTAGCTTAGGTAAATTTATATCTTTACTTCACACACTACACATTTTCTTTGAAATTTCTGGAAAAGGAAAATGCGAAAAATAAATTGCTGCACTAGAATTTATTACTTCTTCATATCATGTTACGAACCAACTGGAACAATCATTCATATATTGGGTTAAAGTAATTTCGGGTTTTTTATGAAAATGAAAGAAAATTTTCTTATAGTTAATAAATATTTTATTGAATTATATATTGCCCATACTGGTTCCCAAGTAGCACATGACGTTGCAAACTTGCCCGAGAGGTTGCAAAGTGGTCGTGGTAACTTTTATGACATCTTTATAATGTTTCAAGGAAGCAAAATATTTGCCTTTACATCTTGGCAATTTGTCGACGTCTCTGAAACGTCATGATATGACCGCACCGCTTTTAGACGTGGTTGTTTTAGCATTTCTTTTAGTTCATCAGCATTACTTTTAGAATGAAAAGAGATTAAATCTGCCTTTTGAAGAATCTGAAGTCCGCATAAGATTTACTTTGCAATGTTTCATTACTTTATTTCAATTAAATATATTAATCTAAGGTAGATTCATCTAATGAAATGTAAATTTAATGTAAATACTTTTGATTTGTTAAATTTAATTAGTACTAAAAATACGTGCTAAATAATTATTTAAAATTTTGTTAAAATAATTAATACTTAAAATATTTTCTATAAATATTATAGCAAAATATTTCAAAATGAAACTAAATCATATTTCCGAAATCAATGCAAATCACATATTAGCAATTATTTCACTACTGAAATATGACTTTATTTCTTATTATTGAAGTAAGGACGAATGCACGGCTGCCCATGACGGAAATGCATCGACCGTCAGGAGAAGTAGTACATTATTTACTAGAACTTATATAAACGAACATCTCGAGATTTGCGCACTTTGGCTAGCTGCGAAATTCGAACAAGCAACAACGTCATTAATTCAGATTCTGGCAGTTCTATCAAGTAATTTGGTAAAGATGTCATCTGTAAACGTATTGAATTCAATACATTTTGCCATATTTTTGGTAGTAGCGTAATTCTACGCTCATAATTTTTTTCTTTGCTGGCAAAAAACTGATCCAGGTGATTTTTGACCTCCTTATTTGAAGTAAAGGTTGTAAAACATTTTGTAGAGTCTGAACAAATAGTAATTAGAAGGTGACAGACTTGGAGGTGAGGAAAGGTGGCAGAGCTGGATAAATGCTAGGTGTGGCAGTATATTTCATCCAAGCTGTAAAAGTTTTTGGCGAGTTACCAAACTTATATGAGATCTCGCATTATCTTAGTGGAAAATTACACCTTTCTATTGAATAGTTCTGGCCTCTTTTGTTCAAGTGAATCATTTCGCTGGTTCAGCTGATAACAATACACTTCAGAATTGATTGTTATGTTGACCGGTAGAAGCTAAAAAAACGATTCCTTTGAAATCCCACATCCCGCATCATCTTTCTTTGATGAATATCAGAAGTATTTTGAGCTGATTCATCTTTTTACCCCATGATCTCTGGAGTTCAACATTCTTGTAGACAACCCAGGTTTCGTTCCCTGTGATGATGCGCTTCAAAAATGGATAATTTTCTTGATGTGTGACAACCAAATCACAAATGTCAATGCGATGTCAATGCACAGAGCGATTTGTCGAGCTATCAGATTAAACTTAGGCATTTGAAATGATCATGGTCGAATTCGATAAATTTAATCTCTCAGCGAACTCAATAGATGTTATTCGCTGGTTTGTGTCTTCATCAGCTTTAATTGACCTTCCAGAAAGTGGTGCATCTTCAAGGTCAAAATTGCCGGATCAAAATTTTACAAAACAGTTTTAGAACTGGCGTTCTGTCAATGCATCTTCTCCATATACATCGGATAATTCTTTTCTTGCTTGAACAGCATTTTTACCTTTCCGATAGTAAAAAAGTAAAATATGCCGAAAATGTTGCTTTTTACTTTTTATATTTGAAAGGGCACCAACCAACACCTATTGCGTACAATCAATCGAACTTTTACACAAGCAAACCTTGCTATACAAACTATCAAAATATACGTATAGTGATTATGTTGCTTAAGTGTTAAGTTTCTATGAAAACATACACTTAATCCCTCTGTTGGGGAAAAACGAAATTAGTTTCCGAACAACCCAATATTTTTACCTTTGGCTACTCCAAATGTCTGTTAAATTATCAATGTTAGTGGCATAGAGTGTAAAAGAGAATTAATTTATTGGCAATTAATTCGTCATACAGTAATCCAGATGCTCACAAAAATGACAATATTAAAATATCAGTGAAGAAAATGTAATTCATGTAAAAAACCGTCTCATTATTGTTACAACCTCAGCAAGCAATATGTATTCATATTAATGTAAAATGCATAATTTAAATGAATAAGTAGTACACACTGAATTGGAAGAAGTAATTTAGAAAAAAGCAATAGAAACCAGAATGAAAAAAGCAATATGTTTAATAAAATCTTTATAAACTATTTATACAATAAATGCACTCTGAATGATCTTCATGAATTTGACAGCTGCTTGATCTTCTTTTAATAAAATATTTTTATTCTAGAAGACACGAATAAGAGCTTATTTTTTTATCTCACTGCTTTGTATAAATCTATATCATGTTTACTCGAAACAGAAAATTCCAACTTCTTGAAACTTATTCAATACAAGTTTCGATGTAAAAAAAATCAGCAATGGAACTAATAATTTTTAAATACACTAATAACAAACTGATTGGACACATGTTTTTAACAAATAACAAAAAGAAGAAGAAATGGAAAAGACAGAAAATCTCAAAACGTCTCTAATTCTCAAGCTCCATCAGAAGACGGCTCTTCATCCTTCTCTTAACAACATCCACGAGCAAAGAAAGAGCATCCGCATTAAATAACCATGAGCATAATCGCAAATTCTCTGGAGCGAGCACGTGTCAAAAGGCTGCGAAATTCAATTAACGCGAACAAAAACTGGGAGCTACTTGCACAGCCTCATACGCACTCATTTCATTTCAGTGAGAAATGATGGTATCTCCGTTATAACCGTGACTGAAGTTGGCAGACGATTCTTCCATGTTATTTTTTCTTTGACTGAAACCATTAGCAGGCTGAAAATGAGGCTCATGGGAATAGACTTGCGTGATCTTAAGTGCAGTGGATAAGAGTTACGGATATTCTAACTAGTAATATGGGATGAAAATTCTGAGGACGACAGCTAAGATATTTTGTATTTTGAGAGAAAAAAATGTCTTCGAATTCATGTCTCCAGAAAATTGTTTAAAAATAAATATTTGTTCAGGAGAAAGGAAAATTAAGAGAGGTTCAGTCTCATATTATATATTACCTGTTCTTTTTAAGCTGTTTAGGTGAGAGTTAAGGTCAAGCATCATAATTCTTTCCGATTATGCATTTTTGCCCACAGTGGGTATTTTTAATGAAGGGAACCATTATAATTTTAGATAAAAAATGTTTTCTTCGAAGATTCTTAATACAATATTTGCATTTATGAGTAATACTCAGTTCAGGAGATTTTCTTCTTTCTAAACATATTTCTACAGAACTGAGCAATTTTATTGCATTTTTTTATTCCAGTTGGTAAAGTAATCAGCATATTTTACAAATTTGTAATGCTGGCTTATTTTCAGTCCTTCAAAATCCTTTGGTCCGTACAAAAACTGTAAGAAATATTTTCTTATATATGTATATATATATATATATATATACACAGTTTCCGCGCAATATGTTGCTAAAAGTTGATCAGCGTAGAAAAAAGTGAGAAATGTAAAACCAATTGCACCAAAACCAATAGAACTGAAAATCAATTACTGAAATTTACTGGTATTGAATTTCACTTCTTTTGGATCTTTTGAACTCGGAAGATCCTTCACCAATGTTGGGCATTGGTGAAGGATCGTTACACCCTTCAATTTGGCCATCCAACCCGTCTCATAGGGTTCCGGTTTGGACCCTGGACAGGCCAGCCATTCGGTTAATCTTGTTGTTACCATATGAGGGCATGGTAGACCCTTGTCGTCCTGAAAATAACATGGGTCGAACCCGTAAAACTGCCACAATGTAGGAAGCCCATTTTCATCCAAAATAGTGCAGAATGCATCGGCGTTGAGCTTACATGAACTTGGACCAAAGGTCCCGGTCATTACCAGGAGAAATACTCTCAGACCATAATTCCCTCGCCTCCGAACTGTACTGCGGGTACAATGCATTCAGCAAGAAGGCGTTTTCCATCCAGATGCCAGACTCAGCCCCTGCCATCTTAACGGTAGGTGGAGAGTGAAGCTTGATCCGCCGCTCTAGAGAACCCGTTTACACTGATCTACGGTTCACTGTCGATGTGCTTTGCACCATATTAGCTGATCAGAGCATTTACGCTTTGTGATCGCTTTGTGTGTGAGAGAATATGTATCTCAAGAATTAGTTGTCCAGCAATAAAATTATGTACCTACAGTCACCTTTGTCTGTATTGCCGTTATTACATCTACGCAATACACCACTTCAAGTTCCATTACAGCTATGCTTCTCCTCCAGTGTATTGAATTTATATGTATGATATAAAGTATGAAAGATAACTGCAAATTTTAATTTAGCAAAAGTCCTTTTAGTCCCTCATTTTTATCTGGCTATGTTCCCTTCCATTCCTAGAATTGCTGTTATCTGAATCTAAAGTGCATCATCTGAAAAATAAATCGCACTATGCCATCTTATTAAATCTGCAATACGACAGCTCTTATCCAATCACAGATTGAAATTTAAACAGAGAAACCTGCACGATAAATATCACTTTACTAAAATGCTCACTTACTTTTCCAGCCTTTCTCTCGTTGTGCAAACACGTACCGCTCATCTCTCAACTTCTTCCATGTGACAAGTTATATAAAACTGTGGGGTACATACCGGACACATAATGGTGATGGTCAAAGAAGAATATGTGTCCTAAAAATTAATTATCAAAGAATAAAATTTTGTGTTGAATCGATGGCCACGTTTGATAAGTTTTTTTTCTTTTCCGTTATGTGTCTTATTTATCTACGCAGCTCTATCATTCCATTATAAAAATTACGCAGTAGAACATCTCATGTTACCTGCCGAATTTACTACCTATGTACTCCCATTTCCACCATGTAAATTAAGCACACGATGTTTTGTAAGGCAGATAGATAATCTTTGATATTTTTTGTTTTGAGATACATTTAATTGCGCAAATAAGAAAGTTTTTTTTTACTTCCATGTGTAGCTCCTTTAATTTAATTACAACCGTCGCTTTAAAATGACTTAAATTGTTTCCAGCAAAGAATATTTTTTGTCATTCAAAATAAATTGCAGTTCTTTCCTCAAAGCAATTCGCAAGAGCTAGTCTTTTGATACTCTCCTTAGAACGTAGAAAATGACGTCATTTAATCTTCACCTCCAAATTATGACGTCAATAGTTACCATAAAAAGCACTCCGCAAAGATGAAAATAAGTTACTACTCGAAGGTAAAAATTATTTTTCATTCTTCTCCTATTTGTCATGTGACTTTTTCTTTATAAATTTATTATTTTTACCGCTATTCCTCCGTGGAAAAAAATAAGAGAAATATATTTTTTTTTTCTTTTCCAAGTAGTGGCTTCCATTTATGAAATGTTCTGAAATACAGGCAACGTTCTTTCCAAGATCCTGCTGAAATTATTTGGTTATTTTTATGTATATCTATTAAGTTCACAGCGAGGTATAAAGCATTTGCTTAAAATAAATATCCGGATTTTTATTACGACACACTTTATAAAATCTAAATAAATAGTAAAAACAGAACGCTAAACACTTCCGTGTTTTCTTTCACACGAAGCGTCCGATTTAGAATAAATATTTACACAAATAAGAGGCATTAATTTCTTTAACTCATTTCGCAGTTCATTTATATATTTTAAAGTGATATTAAAAACTTGGAGTGCGTAGAATGTAATGGACAATTCTTTATCCGCATCTGAGCTTATTTGTTATTAACTAAGCTCCTACCACTGACTGGGATAGAAAAATTTCGATTTTAATTTATTATTTATTTTTCATGCTGCGATAGAAGATTACTTGTTTTGTTAAGCAATTCGTAAATAAACTGCAGAGGAGCCCTGTCTTTCAAATCAAGTTAAGCTACATTATTTGGAAGCAGATATACAATTTTACTTTTTTAAACAGCATTATTATATGGTATGGAATTAATGCACTAGAAAAGATTGAATAATCTTTCACTTCTGAGAATAATTTAAAATTCAGAGAAAATATGTATTCCATTTTCAGCGTAAAAATTATTTAGTTTAGAGTTTCAAACTCAAAATTAAAAATTAATATTTTTGGAGTTTCTAAAACACACTCAGAGCTCAAATAGCTTTAATGGGGCCCACCAGCGGCCGAGCGGTAAAGTCGCTGAACACTGGTAGTTCGGTCCGAGGTTCGAATCCCTCGAACGGGCTGGCTGCATGGGCCTTTTCGTGGTTTTCCCCACGTGTAACGTGTATACGAGCCAGTTTCCCTTAGAAAGTCCTCCACGAAGGCATCCCTCCCCTTAGGCAGATAGCCCTCGAGGCTTTGCCATAATCACACAAATAGCTTTAATTCTTAGTTCATTAACAAAAAAATTCAAAAGAAAGTTTCGGAAGGGTTTGCTTTGTTTTTATACAAGACCTCTTTACATCATCGTAAGGTGTTATAAAGCGGGCGTTGTTTTTAGATGTTCACTTAAAAGCAACATGTTGTCACGTTGAGATATTTTTTCAGAAACCATTAAGAGGTTTAAATTGTTATACACTCAATGAAAACATTGTAACTCGTACAGTTGTAATTACCTACTGTCTTTACACGTGTATGCTTCTGAAATACAAATGTTTATAAATTAGATATAAGTCCTGTAAATACACATTTATTCATATTATTATACTGTTTTATTATCTCTTAACCTGTTCATTATTCAAACTTCTTTAAATTGCTCTCTGTTTCTCGTAAATGATTAAATTCGTTAGATAAACTTCTATTAAATTTTTCAGTTTTTCACCAAAAGTTTAAAGTTTGATAAAAATCTGAAAAACTAAATGTGAACAAAGTTAAAAAATTGTTATTTTTCAATACTTAATTAATTATTATTATATATTATTAAATCAATGTTTCTTCTAATTTAATTAATTTTATGATATGCCGTTAAGATTGTGAGAAAATTGTCAAAATTCAAATTTCAATCTACATCAAATCATTACTACTGTTGCTTTTCCTACGGAAAAAATTCAGAGGTTGACATTTTAATAGTAACACTTTAACTAAAGCATACGTTAAAAACAAAACGTTAAAGAAAATCTGAAAGATTTCATATTTTAAATTGCGTCCGAAGGGGCGTTTTTTAAAATTTTGTGTATTATCTTTATTTATTAAATATCATGTTCTTCAACCTTAAGCCATGAAATTCAGTTCAAGAGCAATATCGCTAAATAATTTTAAACTGAGCATATCTTTAGAACTTCCGATACACAGTCTCTCGCGCTGAAGGTAATTTTTTTTTTTTTTTTTTTTTTTTTTTTTTTTTTTTTCTGAACAACCTTGCCATTTCTCGTTTTGAAATCGTTTAGTTTTTTAATCAAAAATTCGTTGAAGTGTTACAAAATATGAATTCGATAATAAAACAAATTCCAAATTTCAAATTTGGCCTTCCAGGTGCCCCTATTTGCAGTAGGATTACGTGATTCAAAATTGGATAGCTCTAGGTATCGTTGTTTCATCACAATGCGAGAAACATACATACATTTATGCAGATTTTTCATTATTTAATTTCTTCAAATATAATACAGTGCGATTATATTTGGTGGCAACAGTTTGAAAAGTGAAACGCACAATCAGAGTGATTCGACGCAAAATCGCGAAACGAAAACAATAGTCCCTCAGGAAAAAAGCTTCTTTGGACTAAAAACTTCCCATTGGACGTAATGTAAAATCTGAAAGCTTTCAATTTTTTTATTTTATTTTTTATTATTATTTTTGTTGTAACTCTATAGTACTTCAATAAGAAAAAATAATGGATAACTGCAACTAATAGAATCAACATTAAAATTTATATCCATTTCGTTTTATACCGTTATTTATCAACCTATACTTTGGTTATCAGAATAAATGCTGCAAATATATTTGTCACGCTTTAATTGACTTATTCGGCGCTTTATAGCAATACTATTTTTCTGTCTTCCCCAGCATTCAATTCCTTAGATTTGATAATGTTTGTTTTTGACTTGCACTATGAAAAATTATTGCGAGCCTAATTTATTATTTCAGTCCTTTCTAAACTGAAAGAAGTTCTGACAATCACAAATTAAAATGACATATGGATACGCTTGTTGTCCAAATAAATATATAAGGTAATTTCTCCCTTCTTCCAGAATGCCTTAGTTTTGTAACGGTAGCACACTCGGCGCGTAATCGAGCGGTCCAGATTCGAATCTTGGCAAAGGCATTGTTCATTTTTCTTGTCTCCGGCTTCAAAATAAATTAATAACTCTGGCGCCTGAACTAAAAGGTGGTGGACAATAATTCTTCCCCAGAAAGATTTGGCGGTTGGTCTAATTCCTAATCGCCCTTTAAAAGGGGGAATATATAAGGTCTTTTTAGCTCTCTTTTCCAGCATGCCGCCGTTGTGAAACTGTAGCACACTCGGAGTTTATTCGAGAGGTCTAGGTTCGAGTCCCGGCGTGGGCATTGAAATTCATGTCTGCTGCTTCAAAATAACTTAATGACTCTACAAATACATCTCGAAACCCTCTGGAACAGAGATCAGTTATAATCATGTCTTTTAATATTTTGTAGAACTCACAAAACATTCCCTTCTCTTACCTCCTAAGAAAGAGTTGTTTATTTTACGATAACTGATGTCAATCGCTGAAGTATTTAATTAATTTAATAAATTAATAAATTTCATGCTGAAGTAAAACTGTAGTGGATCTTCGAAAGAGTTCCTAATGTTAACTGTTAATAAGTACGTTAATAAGTGCATGGGAATCGGAAGTATATCGACCCTCCAGCTTTTCCAATGGTCTCAAATTATTTTAACCACATGTAAAGTCATATGCTGTCATTATTAACAAGGATAAAAAATACCACAATCATTTTTCAGGCATTCTGTTTATAAACAGTAACTATTATATTTTATTAAGCTGCTGTACATAAATTCCTCATATCAAGCAAACAGCATTTCCCCCTCCTCTTCTAGTATCATGATTATATTCCAAGATACTATCTATTTAAATGATTATTAATGGATGAAAAATAAAATCTATCTCGAGATACATTATAATTTTTTTACTTTTTCAAAGAACGATGACTTGACTCTTTTAAGTCAACTTGGTTAAGTTAGGTTAGGTTATTTAATTACGGCAAAGCCTCGAGGGCTATCTTCCTAAGGGGAGGGATGCCTTCGTGGTGGACTTTCTAAGGAGAACTGGCTCGTATACACGTCACATGTCAGGACAACCACGAAAACACCCATGCAGCCAGCCCGTTCTCGGGATTCGAACCTCGGACCGAACTACCAGTGTTTAGCGACTTTAGTATTCCTATAAAGTAAATTATAACTATGCATCCAGTATTAAAATTAATTACTGGTTGAAGTGTTTTACTAGTATACCCGATTCCAAACAATGATACTGCTGCTGCTTTATCTCAAATTCTCTTAGGTGTTAAATCGAAATAAACAACTGAAGAAAAGTATAATAGTCAACGAATTTCTCCTTATCCTATTACATGCATGAAAGCATTAACTTTAAATATCGATTGCTAGACATTCAGGTGTAATTAATCATTTAAAAAGGTTAAAGATACCATTTTCTTAGAAATATTTTAAGCTTTGAAAAGTCATATAGTAAGTATAAATCTATACTTGTTTTCAAGGATTTTAAATGCTTACCATGATATATGTATGCTATATAAAAATCTCATTTGGGGTATAACTTTAAGACATATATAGATCTGGGCTAAAGATTTTCAGTATATTTATAATGAGTATTCTATTGTAATATATTTGGAATATTTCTGTCACGGTAAAATATTAGCTCAATAATTTCCATTCTTGTGGTTTTAGGATTTTCAGAAAATGTGGGTAGGAAAATATACTGTAGTTAGAGTATTTTCTGATTCCATTTATCAATATTCTTAATAAATCGCATTGCATTTCCATTTTCAACAAGTCAGTAAGGGAATAAAATTAAAATTCGAAATAATCTGCTTTAAAGTGAATCACCTTACCTTACCGCATATTTTAATGAAATAATTAATGGATACTTTTTTTTAATTTTATATTTCTAAATATTTTTTCGGGGGAGGGGGGAAGAAAAACATTTATATTAACTAATATTAACTAATATAGCCATATTAACCAATATTACTATACAGCCATAAATAGAATGCCTACTAAATTAGCAGGTGTTTTAATGTGAAATGAATGAAGAAGATACTTCAAAAATATTTTTAGTATATTTGATTTTGAGGGAAAGCACACCAAAATAAAGTTCAATTGGCATTCACTTAAAATCCTAAGATAATAATAACGCACTTAATTAACAAACCGATGGGGCTGATTTAAATGAGTCTGTCTCTTACATAATACAGACAGCTAATCTAATGCCTCCATTAATGACTTCGGATGGGTTCCAGACACTTTCTTAAGATTTGCTGCTACGATATGGTATTTCTAATTCAAATTAAAGGAAAAACAACGCATTAGATAATCACAATTTTGAGGAAAACAGTATTATCATCTTTTGAGCTCTAGCTAATTATTCTTATCCCTTCGTCTGTTCTTACTTTCAGTCAGTTTCATTTAATAAAATAGAGTTTTACTCGCCCTGAAATTAATCTTCGTCTTAAATACGAGTACAGAAACATAAAATAAAGGGAAGATTTAAAGTTAAGATCATGATTTATTAATTCAGACAATGATAATGATTTTATACTTTTTTCAGTTATGACACTATTTAAAATTACATGTCAGTTAAACTATGCTCTAAACTAAAAGTAAATATTTTGATCTTCATATCGAATCTCTATTTTTATTTTTATTTTTTCTAATAAATACATAAGAAAATGCTTTTGAAATACATGTTTCTTCTAAATCAGCGATTCTCAAATGGGGGTACGCATACCACTGGTGGTGAGCAAGAGAAAAATAGGTAGTACGCAAAGAAGCAAAGTATTATTAACTATTAAACTCAAAAATCTTGTAAAGAAAAGATTAATTGATAGAAATTTCCTGTGATCGAACTCTAACTGAAGATTTCGAAAATGACGCACTTGTTAACTTGTTGGTTGAACCGAAAAAAAATAATTTGAAGGCATTCTAAATAAAGATATTAAATTTTTATCACCTTTTTGCAGAACCTATTTGTGTGAACAAGCATTTTCTTCAATGTTACATTTGAAAAATAAATACAGACCAAAATTAAAAGTGGATCGTAATTTGCGCTTAAAGCTAAATGAAATGAGATCAGACTTAAAGAAATCGATCTCTTTTAAACAGACCCAAATTTCATACTAAATTTTAGAATTAAAGTATTATAACTTTAATTTTGATAGTTAAAACGGTAACCAATTTTTAATCTAATATTTTTATATGTGCATATTTAATACAGTAAGTTGTGCAAATGGCAATATATATTTTTTTTAATATTTCTAATGAGAAATTGAAAAATAATCATTTTAAAATGTAGTGGTGGTATTAATGTTTTTCAGTTTTTCTTTAGATTGTATGCGTTAGTCAAAAGCTTGAGAACCGCTGTTCTAGATGGTTCCCTCTGTATAAGATATGATTCATGTGATCAATCTCTCATTTAAATCTCATTGTGACCTTAAGTTTAATTTTAGTGATTATGCTTACAAATTTAGATCATTAACCTCTTTGTTCCCAGCGTATCATATAACTTACGTTTCATTACCCTCTGTGAGCCCAGTGTATCAAATATGAAACGGGAGCGAAGTGCCAGTGACTGCCAGTTATATAATATTTGATATGCTGAAACGGAATGTTTTATTTGACATTTTAAATACGCATAAATAATATCAGAAAGCAGTGAAACTTATAAATAGTGTATCTTGAGAGTTAACTTTGTTGCTATGAGTATTAGTTATTATGTTAGTCAGCATGTTTAAAAGCGCGGTGCTTACTATGAACGTTCAGAGTTTAGAAATGTTTCACACAGCACCAGCAGCTTACACTTTTATATGTAAATATGATAATAGAAAGGATATAATAGGCACGGATATTTAAATTCTGAAGTTTCTTATTAATAACTAAAAAATAATTTAAACGTATAAATATACGCAATGACCCCTCGGTGTACATCCCGTTTGGACTAAAACGTTTCGTTTAGTATGCGTATTTGTTTCGAATACGACTCGAGTTCGATGAGACACGACTGCTCGCCTACAGCTGTTTGCTCTTTCGATACAATGCTACGACTGTCCATAAGTAACACTACGCCTTTTCCTGCTATTCGTTTAACAGCCCCTTTAAAACTATGAGTTTTCAAGTAATTTTATGTTTTTTTCATAAAATGTCTGTGTAAAATCATTAACAATGAGTTTGAGGAAAGTTAATGAGAAAAGTCATGCAACGAAGACAATTGTTTGATTGAATCTCAATATTGAGGTGAAAAAAGGAGATTGTTTAAAAGTATCAAGATGGTTGCGTTTCTGGGACTTAGGCATTCGCATACCATATGGCTCGTGCGATATTACTGTGAAAAACAAAGACTCTATTAAATCGGCTAACGTTCCGATAGGGGTGAAATCGAATAACAAACAAAGATCAAAGACGCATGTTGAAAACTTGCTTTTGATCTGGTTAGCAGAAACATATTGTGTACAGTATCATTTGCTGTGCTTCATTTATGTACAGTATATATTTTATCCACTGCATTTGTATTTTAGCATTAATGAATGTTATAATATTAACTATGGAATTTTTATATGAACTGATTAACAATTTTCTCTTTATTTTTAATTGCAAACGTTTATCTAGTACACGTCCAAATATGTAGAATGGATTAATGGGGTATACCGAGGTACCACTATAATCCTTATTACTAATGTTTTGCTTTTAAATAAGAGAAATTGCTCTTGCGTTATAAGAAAATAGCATTTAGTTCATGCATGCAGGAATTCAAGTATTTCAATAAAAAGCAGATTTTGTAGGAAATGTTTTTCTGTGTTAGGATTAATTTCAGATGTTCAGCGCTCCAGGTCACGGAATGAATTTTATGCTCTCAGCTCCGAGAGCAAAGAGATTATGAAGACATTAGGTAATTTTTGGAAGCAGATGAAAAATAAACAACGCATTCGCCGTGAATCGAATCACGGACCTCTGGAATAGCGGCCCAGCGTGCAAAACCACTACACCACGAAGGCACGCTAGGAAGGCGGGAGAAATACCTTATAAGGTTACTTTAAGAAAACGAAGTTCTCATATAGAAAGAAGAGATAATCATAAATCAGTTGACAAAATCTTGAAAATCTTACACCAGAAAAATACTTAAAGTGTAAAATTTCCTAAGGATATAGATTATGTGAATATGTGAGACATATGTGAATGGAATTTGTGGGGCAACGGGTTTGAAAATGCGTTTATTCAGGTGATAGCTTTTGACTAAACTTAACTGAAATCATATTGCAAGAGACTTGTCTTTTTATACTCCATTCCGTTGTCTCAATTTCGATTTTACACCGAAGGATGAAATGCAGAAGTTTCATAACTCCTTTTTTTTATATCATTAGTGTGTACCAAGGTCGTTAACATTGTATGCACACATTTCAGTCTGTTCGGAAACCATTTATCTAGAAAACAAGACCGAGGGGTAAAACAGCCTTCTTTCAAAATGCCTTCAGCAGTTCAAATTATATGATTGAAACGCCAACGAAATGTTCTAAAAACGCATGCTTTCTGTATTAGGCTTCCATCGACATATAGATTAAACTTTCAAATATTGCTTAAGTTATTCCCTTTTGTTCTTCTTCCACTGTTGCAGCAAATAAGTTCCTAAGTTCCGTAAGCAAGTCCGTTTTGCCCGTTTCCCTTTAAGTGAAGCGGTATAGCAACAAAAGTCTTTCGAAAGGCTTTTCAAGGTTGACAGATTTTAAATTTCTCTGATTCTACAAAGGCTCTGCAGTCACAAACGTTAACGCATTGTGAGAGATTTAAACCTAGACCCAAACTGGATATGCAAACAAACTCAGCTAACCATCATTTTATGCTCCCTCAGATCAATGACTATTACCATTAGAAATCATGAATGGCTATATTTATATTGCTCTTGGAGTTACCGAGTTATGATCTCTATTTCAAGAACAGTAAATGATACACATTAACAAGGAAGTACTTTTATATTATGGGTTCTTGACTAATTTACACAACGGAGAAGAAAGATTTAAAATATTTCATCCACGTAGCTCTAGCATCTCATAGATATGTGAGATTATCATGAATTTTAATATTCTAAAAGCTTTATTTATCTTGAAACGCGGCTGTAGTTACTAAATATATCAATCACAATGTATTCTTAATGAAAGATAGTTAGAGGAGTATCAGAGCTAAAGAAAATAATATTTTTAGTTTTAGCAGTAGTTATGTCTAGTTCCCAGTTAATTAGATGTGCGTCGTTAAAATGCAATATAAATAAAGATATGCAATATCTGAAATGATAAAACGTATACCTAGTAACATTAGCTTAATTCGCTTCGGTAGTACCTTAAACTAAAAAGAGCTAATATTCAAATATCGTGCATTCCTGTGAATCATTACCTTCAAAATATTCGACTAGACTGTACCTTATTAATTTACGTCTGACGGCTTCCGAGAAAATTAGAGCTCCATTCCGTGTTGAACATTAATATAGAAGATCCGCTTCCATGGGCTTCAAAAGAAATAAAACTAGCTGCGAAAAAACCACTAAAGTTAACGACGTGTTCTGCGAGTAATATAGCAACTTTTACGGAAGAGAGACGTTGTGAGGACGAACTTTGAGTTTTTATCGGCTGCGAAATTTCCTCCCATATTATGCGTAATGCGGCCATTTATCGCCATCGTAATTAATATCGATATTTGGTAGATGCAATGAAACTATCGATTATCCCTGATGGTCGTTTTCCTCCCACTGGGATTTTAAATGGGATTCCCCTCCCTACGGGAGATGGAATATACGTTGAGGTGCATATATCCACAACTGAGGCCGCTGGCTTGAAATGGGAGAGTGTCATTCCTGCCCAGCAATACGTTTTTCTTTTTAAACGACTTCAGTGGCTGCACCTAATGATATTGTGATATTAGGATACATTGAACATTACCGTCTTTCCGGGAACCCATTTTCCTGGTGAGGTTTAAATGGCTTTGAGGAACTTCCAAAAGGCCGTTTAATCTATGAGGAAGAAGTTTTACAAAGAGAGTTATATATTTTTAAAGTAAAATGATGTATGTTTATAATAATTTGGAATGTTTTAACGTGCCCTTAAGATTGTGAACATAGTTCAAGTAATAAAATGGAAAAGATTGCCATTTTGATACAACGGGACCTCGATTTTCCATCAACGACGGAGCCGTCATTGATGGAAGATGATTTTATCTGATATGCGAATAAACGAATAATACTAACGCATCCACAGTCACCATCAGCAAATATGTGTAGTCGATAAAAAAGGAATATTTTTAGCAAAGAGCATTGCATACCACAGATAAAAATTCATGATAAGCGTTGGGAACTTGTCACATTATAGCTCCTAAGCTCGTTTTGAAAGTGCACTAAAAAAGGCAATTTTTAAGATAAATGCAAAACAGTCTTTTTAATATGATATTTTTTTTACAAATGCCGGGTTGTTGCCTATAACGGCACTGGCCACTACTAAGGCCAGAAGCGGTGGACATTTTATTGTGGAGACACTAATAGGCCTCCTATGAAGTCCCATTACCTCCTATGAAGGGACAGACAATTTTACATCCATGCCCTCTCCGGGATTCAAACCCGGCCCCTTTGGTATCGCAGTTAGGCTCCCCTAACCACTAATACCGTCTGGGTGGCCTAATATGGTAAATTGCAAATATCTTTAACATCATTCATAAGCACCGATTTAGGTTCATCATATTTCTTATCACCGTCTATGGAGACAATACTTAAAGTTCCACCTTTTTAATATATAAGATTTTAAAAATTGCTAGGTAAATTATTCTTAAACAACGCGATAACCTTGAATATCTAATTTGCAGGGTCTATTTTATAGGAAAATCTTTCTGTGCAATTTTATTTGAGTTATTTAACAGTAGAGTGTTCTTTTAAACAATCTTTCAGCCGCTTATTCTAAATATAACCCTTAAACAATATTATATTTTATTTTACATTGTATGCTATTCTGAATTACAATTCTTTTGCAATATTTAGTTTTATTCTTTTCTTTTTCCTGTTATTTATATAATTTTCATCAGATTGTGATGGATTCATTAAAGTCTATAAGATTAATACAGAAATTGACGATTAAAATATTGCCACATAATCGAATTATCGCTATATTTCTACACACAAAAATGAAACTTTAAAATTTAATAAAAAATGTAAGCATTCTTAGCTAAAAGGTTTTAGATATAGAAATTCCTATGCCTGCTGTCACTCCTGCCTGGTTTCTAACAGGCAAACTAGAAATATTTTTTTCACTGTTAATTGTTTATTACTGTAGTAAACTTGGAAAGAGGCTTACGATGACCAATTCATTAATTCTAAATTAGTCTTTAAATATCATGTATGTCTAGAAGTTTATGATTCTGAACGTTATCTACTGATTAAACTGCATAATTAATACGCGTAATATGTTAAATTAACACTCGTAGAGAGGAATTTTAAATTTGAATTATAATATGAATATAACGCTAACATTCACTCAATTAATGAAAAGTTTGTACTCGGTGCGTTAAATAGAGTTTATCAATGTGTGATTACATGACTAATATAGTAACAAAAATTAATTATCCTTGACGTCCGAAAAGGTATATAAACCGTTTGGTTAACAGACTGCAGAAACATTAGGTTACTTTGAAGCAGGAAACATGAAAAATGAGCAAAGCCCTCGCCAAGGACCCGAACCTTGACCTCTCGAATACGCGCCGAGTGTGCTACCGTTACACCACGAAGGCATTCAAAAAGGACAGAGAAAACACGTTATATACTTCGCCTTTTAAAGAGCGACAGGGGATTTGGTGACCCAATCTCCAAATCCTGGTGTTGAAGAATCATCATCCACCATCTTTTAATTCGGGCGCCAATGTAGAGTTGTTAGGTTTGGTTAGGCGGGTTGGGCTGCGCCCACTACTGATACTTATACCTTATAAGACTAGCATGCAAATCATCTTCATCCTGCGCTAATTTGTTTCTATGACAACATTTATTTCAAATTGAAATTATTGTTCATTAAAAGCATTGTTCTTCACAGCAGACGTTGGAATGGAAGCAAAATTTATATTGCACACTTTGAAATCAAAAACAGTGATACTGCACATAAACCCAAAAAGACTACACTGAAATTTCTAGACATTTTGCTGACATGTTAATATCTGTAGACAAGCATAGCAAGTTAACGAACAAAGATGATCTTTAGTCATGCTGTATTAAAAGGGGTTGACTTCTATCACTTTCATGCTGTAACAAAACGGAAAGAATAAATTGATGATTGCTATATATGTTGATAATTTGTTACTCTCTGTTTCAAAAAATAAATTAATAGTACCGTCGTAAAAATATGATAGGTTTTTGAAAGGAAATAATAATCAAATAATAGTTCAAGCTCACTTCCATATATCAACAAATTTGTAAAGTAGAATGACTGAAACTAAAATGCAAAAAATGGCTTTGTAGTTATTATACAACAGGGTTTATACAAAGCCTTTTTTAAGTGCAGAGAGTTAAAATTTATATTCGAAAATTGCATGACACTTCTCTTTGAGCTATGAGACGCATTCTTCAAATGTAACTTTAGTCCGACCTACTTTTACTTTTTTTACTTTTACGACGCAGCTGTAGTATTTGTTAAATGAAAAAAATAAAACTTTTATTGCGTGCCTATTGTATATGGTAATACCGTGTTTTCTGAAGCAGAAAATGTTTTGGAAATATTTCAATACTAAGATTATAATTTCAACATTTGAACTTGCATGCGTTCACTTAAATGGTAAATCAATGGAAGCGTCCATAGAGTTTGGTTTAAAATTATCGTTGGCAGCGTGTTTACTTAGCAACAAAAATTCCGGTTCTAGTCTAATTTGTAAAGGATTATTAAACTATTCTTTTGCTTTCACATTTTCATTTTCACATTCTCATGCAATTTTTGCACATGATCATTAATTATGCAATAACTATCCTTTGATACATAAATTAATCAGTTATTTTTTGCTTTTTAAGTGGCTCAACTGCTGAGTCTCCTAACACTCTTCATGTTATTATTATATTATTTTCATGTTATTATTATATTATTTTCATGTTATTATTATATTATTTTTACTACTTTTTATAAAGGATTTGCGAGATTATTTTTAAAAATTTCCTGCCAGATTTAATAAATTACAAAAGTGTATCATTTAAATGCAAGGTATTCTTTTACCTTCTTTCCGCCTGCCTTTGGGATGTAATTGGAATCATATTCGGCTGGCACTTGGCAAGTAGGGAGTTCAAATCCTGGCGAGAGCGTCACAGATTTATCCGGTTTAAATGAGGAAGGACACCTCCTTTGAAATCATTTAAGTGAATATGAACTCGTATTTTTTAATCAATAGTACATAAAAATTAAACTTATATAAAAATAATTTGTTATTTAAAATGGTTCGGCGCTATTCATACACCACAATTAACTTGTTATTAGTCCAAAAGGCATTAACCCAGAACGGCTATTAATTTCAAAACGGCATTTTGCATAGATTCGCTTTTCAAACTGTTGTGACCAAATATTATGGCCATGCATTACATTTAAAGAAAATAAATACTGAAGAATCTGCATGAATGCTTCTCGCTTGTGAAGAAACATGGTATCTAGAGCCATCGAAGTTTGAATAACGTAGTCCTCCAACCGAACATGGGCACTTAGAAGCCCGAATTTTGAATTTCGAGTTCGTTTTATTATCTATTTCAAATTTTGTAAACCTTTAACGAACTTTCGATTAACAAAATCAATGATTTCAAAGCGAGCAATGGCAACACTGTACGAAAAGAAACACATTTATCTTCAGCGCGTGAGACTGTATATCGGAAATTCTCAAAACATGCTGTTTTTAAATATTTTGTGATTTGAATTGAATTTCATGTGTTTTAAGTTCGAAGAACATGATATTTAATAAATAAAGTTAACACGCAAAACGTTAACAGAACGCCCTTTTTGGCGTTATATAAAATCTGAGAACTTTCAGATTTTTAAAATTTTTATTTATTGTTAATTTAGTCTTGTCCTCGTAATTCCATGGAAGAATACCACCACAGTAGTTGCCACAGTCTCAGAGAGATCGGACTTCTATCCCCCCTCCCAGTTTTGAGGAAGAGTATTGCGGAGGGTCAGGAATCTCCCGCCCTCTGTCTTACCACCAAACCACACGAGAGGACTTTCGACTCGCCATATATTTAGAGTGCTCCCATGCCGAAAAGAAACATAGTTCCATGAGTTCATAAACATAGTTCCTATACATTTACATAGTTCCATAAATTTGGGCCTTTCAGTACCGCAGTTCGCTTCCCTAACGACTATACTGTCCTGGGGGCACAATAAACGTGTATATGCTTAATATGCACATAGCATAGACCACGTGATTTGCATTAAATAATGAGCAATGAGAGCGCATTTTTTTCATTTTGTTGATCAGCAATTTTCAATGTTTTAATTAAAGAATAATTAACAACTTTAGCTTTGCGTAACTAATTTAATTTTTTTTTTATTTCAACCATGATTTCAGTTTATATTATTTTCCTTTCATAAATACTAAATAGTATGGCTTATGTTTCTTCCCATGCATATGCATATTCTAAAAAGCACTTCTTTTTTAGCATCAAACAAATGTCGGCAGAAGTAGGGTTAATCTTAGATTCAATAGCATTTTAAAAATTATCGAAATGGTATTTGTTGCAAAATATTTAATACCTTCAAAACACTAAGTTAAATATCTACGTTGCTGCTGCTAATAAATTAAGTCAAAACTTAAAAATTCAATTGTGACCTTAAAATCTATTGTGACTTAGAATCAAAGAAATACAGCATACAATATTTCAGAGTACATAACATTTGAAAATATCTGTAGTCAGATAATTTTGCAGGAAATTTACGAATCGTTTTTCTGAAGCATTATTCTTCACTAATGAAACCTTAAAAGTTAAGATAAAGAAAAATTATCTTTTGAACGCTAAATGTCTTTCTAAAATGCCTTTCGGGAATGCACTTTCAGAACTTTCACAGCACAGCCGAGAAAACAGAAATTGAGCTCTTTTCATACTTTTTCCCCTGAAGATAAGAAGAAACAGAAGAATGGAAAGTAGTAACATTTTTAGAATTTCTTGGGAAAAGAAAAACTTTTCGAAATATGATCTTTCCATCAGTACAAAAAAAAAAAGTAATAGATATTTCTTTCACTGCTTCATATTCCGTAATCCACGTTGAGGGAAAGAAAAAAAGTAACATACATCTAACACGAAACTCACGATTAAAGTTTACTTTTCCTCGTCTTTTAAAAAAGCAGCAAAACTTTTCCTTTACTCTCCACTCATGACGTTCCATACCTGAGGAGTTATGAGCCAATCTCCTTTGAATGACGTCACTGAAGTAGTAGAGGCATAGACCTAAGCCTGGACACATTTCTGTTCCACCATTAAAACTTCCCGAACAACTTCCATACTTGGAACGGCTTCACCTTTTAAAATGAGGGTTGAGATTTATAGCCCCGTTTCGAAGCGAGACTGCGGATGGCCCATTTTAGAACACCCTTCTATCCGCCCCTCCTTACCTCGTGCACACTGTCGTCCTCGAGGGAGCAGTCAAAACGGTTCGGAATACGAGTTTATAAAATTTTACTTTCATTTGCGGAAATCCTAGGATTCCCTTAGTGGCGAGAATAAGGCAGAACAGCAGTTAAGTTGGCATATCCTCTGATCACATGTGAATGGTGATACATTTACCATGTGTAAATAAATCCCCAGGTATACTTATGATCAGAAGTCAGGAAGATGATATTAAAGACTCTCCTACATGCATAAGATTAAGCATTAGCAGCATTTAGTTATTCTGAATATACTTTCAGAGATAATTATGCTGTGATTTCAAAACATTTTACGATTAAATTTCTCTTGAACAATTGGACACAAATGCATTTTTATGTTTGACGATTCAACCAAATTAAAATTAAGACATTTAGGTTTTATTATATTTGATCGTTTGACCTATTTTGATAAAAATATTAAGCTTGATCGTTTGGTCAATTTTGGTAAAAATGATTTTTTTTTACTTAGAACATTCTGATTAATAATTGGTTGCTTAATTTAATATAACTTGTTATTTAGAAACCATTTTTTAGAGAAAGGTTGGAGAAGATCTCGCGATGAGGTGCACTGACTCTGAAAAACGTTAAAAAATTATGTGACCTTAAGCTAATTTTAGTCAATGTAAAAATATATTTACAAATATAATTAAAATTTAATTATGTAAAATATAATTTTCTGAGAAACATATTTCTGATTTTAATATTTATATAAAATAAACTTCAAAAATACATACGTTTATATTAATGAGTTATCTGATTTTAAAGATATACGTAAGCGTACCCTAAAAGTTATCGGGCTATGGGGAAAGAAGTCTTCTTGGAAGACTGACCAGGAAAAACTGGTTTGTATCGGTATAACATGAGAAGAATGTAACGGAAATATCATGAAAAAATTTTTGATTCTGGTTTCTGCACTGGATTCACTATTGAATTATTGCAATTTACCTAGAGGTTATCTGTTCAATTGGAAGAACTATCTTCGTGGATGACTTTCGAAAGTAAACTGACTTAAGTAAACAGCCTACTCAATTACCATAAATAAAATTTTCTTGGAACTACACCATTGTCTCATGCTTTTAAACAATCGGCCAATTTAGTTAAAGCATTATCTGATGGATAATCTGAGTCATACGGACTGGGATCAGAATTACTTCCACTGCAATGTGATTTCAATCGGGCATCATGTTTGTAATACTATTTGAAAGCAATCATATAATTATAAATAGCCTAATAATGAAATTAATGCATCAAATGAAACTTAGGTAAAAATTTAAATAAACAGATAAAAATTAGCAAAAAGTATTTGCATACATAATGCCTATTCTCTTTGTTAATTATTTCCTTATTTACCGTTGTTCGTACTGCATATATCTCTGTCAACTGTATGCTTTTTCGGACTGTATTATGTCTCTGTCAATTGAGTGTTAATCTGCAGGTTAAAAGGCGGCATTTAAGTACGCGAAATTACTGATTTAAAAAATCTTCATTTTATTAAGTAGAAGTAAATGTGTTCTAAATAGTCTAACCACAGGACTTCCTTGTACGGAATATTAAATTATACGCATGAAGTATATGACTATGAGCAAGGATTGCAAAAATAAAGGCCCTGCAAGGGGTTGGGTATATATGTTTGGTATTTCCGACTGCAATAAAATATAGAGATGTACAACTAGATATTATTGCAGCCCCGTGTACAAAATTTCAAAGTTCTACGGTTAATCGATTTTGAATTATGGGAGATACATACTTACTCACGTACAGTCGTCCAAAAAACTACATTTTAAATGTATTGAATCTATATTATAATCCGTTTTAGGAAACAAGAGTCCTTAATTCTGTCCGTATGTATATGTTACATATAGAAGTGCAGGGGGCCATTTATTTTTTATCTTACGGTATTAGCCCCGTACGCTAACTAAAAAACCAACAGCCTTACGGCGTGATGAAATTGGGACTCCAGCCAACACTGCAAGTTCTGCTTGTCCGTATGTATAGATATCAAGCAAACAAAATCGTCCCAAATGAATTCGGGAACCATCAAAAGTTTTTTTTTTTTTCCGGTGAAATACGATACTCGAAAATTTTCGCATTTGCAATATTTCCTTTACTTTGTACAAGGAATGGAAAACCAGCAAAATTTCTAAACAGCTGAATAAAAGAATTCTCTTAAATTCAGCATACCAATTACTTAAATGCTTTGTCCACATCAAAGTATTAAAAAAGTAGAGCTACAGATTTTCACAACGGCAATTTCAAAATTACACAAAAGAGGTCACACATATACACAGACATTCATTACAAGCAAAAAATGCTTTTATGTTTTCTTCTCTAACTTATTTATCGAGTTTTTACTTTTGTAAGAAAACATTGTACTAAAACTAAACTGTTTCCTACTCGAATTCGGATTTTAAGGACTGAAGCATTAAAGCGGTTTTCTTACTTTTTTTTAATATGGCACGCTGAATTTACAGAGGCCTAAGACATTCAGCAGAAGCTGGAAATTACGCATGCCAAAAATAAGAGCCATGTGATTTAAAACCCGCAATAATTAATCTGGGCTTCTTCATGTGAAACGTGCAAATATCCTTCTTAAATAATTTGCCTTTACTTTTCTGATATTCAGCTTATGGAAATTTGTCCTTTGATAAAAGACAAAATTTTTGATTATTTGTTTATCAACAAACTATATCACTAACATAAAAACTACTTCTATTCGAAACACTTAATTTAACTTATTGTAAATGCAGTTCATATTTTTGCATGAAGTCCGTGCTATTCAAAAACGCACTTCATTTATGAATTTATACCATATCTCTTTAAACACAATAAATGCATTTTCTAACACACTTTAAACGACGTAATGTATTCTAAACGACGCAATAAACGGATACAAAACCGACGTTCTCAAATGTATGTACTTGCATTAAACATATTTTTTTTGTTATAAAAACGATTCCTTTGCAACAAAAATTAATTTTTTCTAGTTATTTTCATATAATTTTAAAATGTACATATAGTGTCATTAGTACCAAAAGTGAAATACCATAAATAAAATAAAATTATTCAAGTGACTAAAATCACATTTGTATCAATTTGTATTTTTACATATAGAAAATAACTACTCACCTGAACTGCATTTATACATTACTAATTGAGTAAACACTTCCGTCTTCTAAAAAGTACAGAATCAATAATAAATATAAATTATTAATGGGAATTTTCTGTTATTGCCGAAGATTACCTTCTTTAAATTTGCTCAACTACGATTTCCGTTATTTCAGTTCATAATGGTTCTTTATTTTAAAGCTCGAATTCTATTTTTTTGAAAGGTTTTGATCTTCATTTTATCTAACGTCGTAGAACAATTGGTGCCATATATAAATGGACGATTCAGCAGAATCAGATGGTTAGCCATGACTGTTCTGAAACTCGATTTAACTGTACAAGTACCCCCAAACAAACAAGATATTCTCATTAACAGCTTAAGCATGGTTACGTTATACTCGCACAGTCGAAAGAGAATTTGAAATTACACATTTAAATACAAGTCCCTTAAGATAATTACATACAATTCTAAAAGATTTCGGTGTTCTGTGGAAGCAACATTACATTGGCAACGATGTTTATTTACATTCTAAGAACTACTAATCACTTTCAGACATGGTTGTCTGTAAAAGTGGTTACCTAGTGAGACTTCATCGTATTTCCGTATATTACGAAGACCATAATAATTTAATTACTTTGACGCAAGGTATAATCCAATAATACTGAAACGAAAACCCAAATGTTTCATATCAGCACTCTGGACTTCATATTTATAATTATTGCATGCATGAGGCTTGGCATTTACTTCTCCAAACTCTGCATTTTTCAAATAATTAGAATTTTAAGAGAACGATTTTTCACTGAAATTAGCTTAAAGGGCATTTTTATTTTCTATCTAGGAACGAGTGGTGTTTAAAATTATTATTTTTATTGGTTTCTACTAGCATTCAGGACGCTTTTAAAAAGTTTTACTCTAAGCATAATAATTAATTTTAACTTAACAATGCCGAACTGCTTTCTCCGGCCTTCCTAAACGTATGTCAGATAGTTACAAGCCATCTAAGAGTAAAATTGCTTTAAATTAATATTCGATGCGGAATTTCCGATGGCGGGGTTAACCTTTCCGCGCTTTTATGTCACTATCAAGCAACTCTAACGATGAGTGATGATGCATCTCGCATAACAGCAGATCTTTCCAATAGGATGCAGTTCTTTTTTTCCCTTTTCGCAAAGTGCTATATGATGTTAACGTTAAATAAATGAGACATCGCTATTCTAGGCAAGGCCAACATTGACAGTTTCATCTGGTAAATGTCGCTGAATAGTTTTCACGTCGAGCTGACTACTTCGTATGTTACATTTTGCAGTCTGTTTAGCTGTTTTCTAAAACCTGATAAGTATTATAAGCGAATAAAAAATCAGGTGATGTATGTATACCCTGCAGAAAAAAAGAAATGGGACAGTTCTGTATCTCCAGTTCTGCTCAACCGAATGACGAAATTTAATTTGCTTTTTCCATGCCTCAAAAGAGCGATATAGGATATATATTAGATTTATTTAGCCGATGTTTATTTTCTCAGTAAGATAATATTAAAACGGGATATATTTTGCAGAAGTCTGGAAGGCATTTTGGTAAACTCAAATTACTGATTTTTGGAGAAGCCGATTAAAGATCATATCTGGCAAGACGAAAACAAGATTTCGATGAAATTGCATATATATTCCTTTTTGGAAATACATTTCCTCTAGTTCGCTCTGGTAATCACTAAACGTTAAGAACTTATATCGCGCAAAAGTTTTGGCACAGCTCTTAATAAATGATCATTCAAAGTATGATAGAAAGATTTTGTTTCACTCTTATAATTTTAGTATCGTAAACTAATTTTGAAACTGAAGCAAGGGACTTCTTGTGTACTTAGCTAAATTATGTCAGTTAAAGATTTTTATGGAAGAAAAATCCACTCAAACAACATTATTTAAATAAAAGCCAGAAATCACAAAATTCAAATAAATAGGATGAATCTAAGAGAAAAGAAAAGCAGATGAGAAAAAGAAAAAAAAAAAGGAAAGCTTACAACTTCCAGTAAAGTTTAGTCCAATTCATAGAAAGCATTTTCTAAAGTACCTGAAGAAGTTCTATTAAAAAAATCGTTCAGCTACTACAAAGATACTCATACTAAACAAGGTAATATATTTTTAGAATATATTGTTACGAAATGCGGTGAGATCCCGCAAAGCGGTGCTAAGGTAGCCAATATGTGGCAAGGAAAGGCAGCATTTGGTGCGCAATTGCGCATTTGGCGATATTTGGCGGCAAAATTGCCTATATGCCATAGATGGAGCGAGAACATGCTAGAACACATTTTAGCTGTTTTCTCGGGTATATTCTAGAAGGTAGGTTAAAGCTATATATAGCCTGCTTGTGAGGGAGAGAAAGTAGTGTCTTGAGTTCAGAGATTAGATTGGGAACAGAGTACTTCAGTGCTTTGCCGTAAAGCTGTCTGTTCCGTTATAACCTGAAGGCTTCGTGATTGTTTCAGAGTGTTTATCGTAGCTTTTCGACGGCTACAAACGTGTTTTTGGAACTGCCCTGTGTAATACTAGCGAATAAATTGTGTTTCGATTCTTCATCAAGTGTTATTATCAGTTACTCCAAATCCACGAACCCGTAGAGAGCAACAGTATGTTAACTTTAAAATGGGTTATAACCATCAGAACTGAGAAAAACGAGCAGGTTTTTTTTTTTTTTTTTTTTTCCCTGGAAAAGTAGTAAACGCATATCAAGGTCCTGTAATCATTACGTGTACGAAAGAACGTAAGTTCTTCAAATGGTCAGAAAAACATATTGGTGAGCTATTTTATGCAAACATAGGCATAATTAATCATAGCAGTTAGGCAAACCTAATGAGCAAAGCCGATATCAAGAATGTTCCAAACCCCGGAATTTTTCAAATAACATAGATGGTTAAATAATTACAAGTAATTATTCAAATTTTATTTACTAGGGCTTTGCGAAATGATTATAATTATTTTCTGTTCTTAAAAGTTTCCTTTAAAATTTTTATAAGAATATTTTAGCTTTGTGATAGAGAGTATAATAAAGAATTTTTTCACGTACCTCATGAATTGACTGAGCTCTACAAAAATGCTAATTTAGAATTTTTCAGAAGTATGTAATAAAAATGATTTTTAATGTATTAACTGCAGCACGCAATAACGTTTAATGTATTAACTGCAGCATACGTGGCAATAGTTTGCATTTGGAATACTAAAAATTTTAACTTTTTATGGAGGTTTTATTATGCAAACGTGAATGATGTTTTTCGAAGCAATTTTGAATAAAATTTGACGGTTGTTTTGTCTAATGGCATATGTAATTTAACTTTAAAAATTCCATGTTTACAATGCAGATTGCTTATAACAGGGGAACCGAAAATGCTGTCAGCATTTGGTTATAGCATTCTATGGGGATATTTTGTGTGAAAAATTATAAAATAAATAAATTTGAAAGGTTTTAGATTTTCAGTTACGTCCAAAGGGGCGTTTTTTTAACATTCTATGTGTTACCATTATTTATTAAATATTATGTTCTACTCAGTTCAAGAGCAATATCGCAAAATAATTTTAAATTCAGCATATCTTTAGAATTTCCGATACACAGTCTCCCGCACTGGAGATAAAAATGTTTTTTCTGTACAACGTTGCCATTGCTCGCTTTGAAATCCTTGAGTTTGTTAATCAAAAATTCGTTAAAGGTTTACAAAATATGAAAGCGATAATAAAACAAATTTCAGATTTCAAATTTGGGCTTAAAGATGCCTATATTCGCAGTAGGTTTACGTGATTCAAAATTGAATGGTTCTAGGTACCGTTGTTTTATCACAATACGAGAAACATACATACATTTATGCAGATTCGTCATTATTTAATTTCTTAAAATATAATACGGGGCGATTATATTTGGTGTCAACAGTTTGAAAAGTGAAACGGACATTCAGAGCGATTACACGAAAAATCGCAAAACGAAAACAATAGTCCCTCAGAGACAAAAGCCCCTCTGGACTAGCAATTGTTTTCAGGATAAGAGTGCGTTCTTTAGAATCTTAAGTTCAAAAGATTTAAATATTTTTTATATTAATAAAAAAATATAACAGCTCCATTGAAAAAAGTGTTAAATTTGTGCAACATGTAACCTGTTGAACCTTTAAAAGAATCTGATATCTAGCTTGTTAGCATTTTTACGTAATTTAACTACAGTAATCAATCAAATATGAAGACACTTCTTAATCAGTCTTAGACGGGCTACCTATTTTTTGAGAAGAAAAAAACTACACTCACAATTAGTAGTTACGAGTAGTAAAAACTACTAGTTGGAGGGATCAGAATATCGCATTGCTGTCACATGAGGATAGTTAGGAAAACTGATTAATTTTTAGTAGCCGGAGTCTCTGATTACAGATTGAGAGAATGCCTCTAAAGGAATTCGAGATTCTGCTTACAATTTTTGCTGCTTACAGTTTTGGTTTATAGGTATTTGCGTTAGTGAAATTTTAATCACTATACTATGCATATGATAGACTAATCTGCCTGAAGAAATTGCATAACAAACTAGTAATTGGTTCAATCAGAGATTTATGAAATATTTCAGGAAAATAATCTCTGGAAGATTAAAATAAAATGCAAAAAAGTATTATTCAAAATATTCGCTACTTTATAAATGCTTTTCTATTTTCACATACTAGTATAATTCAGAATTTACGGCGCTTATATTTCCTTTCTTAAATTAAAGGCGATTTATCCATACAACATATTTTCTTGCAAATATTTTATATCCGAAGTAAATATATCATTTATAAGGAAAAAGGACAAGCTTCTTATAAATTTATTATTTGCTTTCCTGTTCAATGAATTGCCTGGAAACGCCCAAACAAAGACTTCAATATATTTTCGTACCTGGCAAGTGGACATCGGAACAAACATATTTAGTTTCGTTTTAACAATTCTGTGCAATATTTCTGGTGGTGTTTTTCATCTGAATGCCGAACGCTCTGCTTTATTCACCTATAGTTCGGAAGTAAATTCCTTTTTATCCTTCTTCAAAGTAATTTGATTTTCTCCTTGTCGTTGAATGTTTTCTTCTCATGCACAAAGAATTTTTCTCCATGTAATTGCAACTTTCCGTGCATCTTCCAGAAGAAAGCAACCGTAAACAATAGAACGAAGCGAAAGAAAGGCAAACAGAAAAATCTTCAGAAGAATAGGAAGTGACTTTAGTGAGAAATGCTTTCCGTGATACTTCCATCTTTGATGTACTAAATCTAGTACATATATGATGAAATTCCTCGTGATAAACAATTCTTCGTCAAACCATCTTATGTATTTTTTCAAGATAAATACGTAGTATGAGTTCTGATTCTAGATTCTGTAAACAACTGTCAAAAATGAATAGGTTGCTGCAAGTCTCTGCTAATTCTGAGCCAACAATAGTCAAAATTGACTTACCAAATGCAAAGTTTACTAGACTTCTCAATAGAATTTTACTCGTTTTTTTTATTCAAAGTTATTTTTTAATTTCTCGTGATGTTAATTTTAGGAAGACCTTTATTAGATAATTGTACAATAATCTAACTTAATAACTACCCATATTTAACATAAATATGATTTTAGCAAGATTAGAAATTTTAATCAGATATACTTTAAAATTATGTTCTTTCGTTTCTTAACTATATGCATCAAATAATAAAAGTATGTCTTATTCAGAAAGATGATCTATCAAGGAAGCATTTCATTATTTGTGCTAATGCAAGAATGGACATCACTAATTCCTATGGTATTTATTAAAAAATTTCAGATATTTACGTTTCTTGCATTAGGTTACGAAAGGCCTTGTAAAATTTATTATATGAAGGTAAGTGGTATAAAAAAGGCAAATATATTGGAAATCCTTAGGGCTATTTTATAAGGTATTTCTCCCGCGTTCTTATCATGCCTTCGTAGTGTGGTGGTCTTCACGCTGGACGCGTATTCCAGAGGTCCATCGTTCGATTCCCGGCGAAGGCCTTGCTCATTTTTCAAGTCTCTTGCTTCTAAATAACCTAATAGCTCTGCAATTTAATCGTAAAACTAAACTGCATAAAATGCTACTTATGGAAATGAAATTATTTCGAGTATTCCGATTTTAAGTCAAACATAGTATAATGCTAATTGAATGGAAGATCATAAAGATGCCTTTTTACTAAAATATAGAAAGGATTAATATCGATTTAAAATGAGTAAAATAATTCTCAGTGTTTAACGACGGTTAATTCGTTGAAAGCTTTTCTTCATAATGGCATATCCTTTTCAACAATCTTTGATATATAATAATGTATATTTTATGTTAATCGACCTATTTTTATGATTTGGACCTGTGTACTATAACTTCTCCGTTTCGTTAGTCCTCATCTGGATGCAAATCAGTTAACGATTATTTAAGTCGAGGATTTTCAAACATTTAGTTAGACAAAGCTTTTAGCAACAATGCTCACATATTTACTTGCGCATAGCCCTATTAAGTTAGTATTGTGGCATTAGCCATTTTGCTAGCTGAAGTTAAATCGCGCCATTAAAAGTTTGAGAAAATGTTTAATTAGACCAAATTTGTGTAGTCTCAGGCTACGAATCCATTTTTAATTCCAAATTCACTTTTCTGTTATTTAATACCTGCAAGTGGCGGAGATTGACTCTACGCACATTTTGTGTTATCTGTTAAGGGGGCTCATACACCTTAAACCCCTTTTGATCTTCGAATATGTGACTGTTGCAAGAATTGGGATATTTTATTTATTTTAAAAGCAATTACTTCCAACTTTTACAGCTGACTACATAATATAGCTGCTTTAGAAACTAGTAACCAGAAAGTGTGTGTTGCCACAAATATTTTTGTAATTTAATCCGCTTTGTGACAAAATTTTTCATCATGCTTCCACCTTGCGCGCATGATATTTTAAAAATGGCTAGTGGTACATACTTGAAATTTGATGGAATTCTTTATATGGGCACTATTTTCTAACTGAACTAAAAATTTGATGAATAGTTTAGTATTAAAAAATATTTATGCGCGAAAACATTACAGATTTTTTTAATAAAACACATTTTATAAACTCAACTCTAAATAAAATAAAAATTTAGCATGAAATTCTTAGAATTTTAGGTTCACAGTAGTTTCCAAATGTTATATTAAATATGGAATTAAATTATGCAACAGAATGTTTTAAACTGTGTGCGCAAGCTGGAAACTTGACAAAAAATTTTGTCACAAAGCGGATTAAATTATAAAAATATTTGTGGCAACAGAAACCTTCTGATTACTATTTCAGAAAGCTATGTAAAGCTTATGTAGTCAGCTGTAAAAGGTTGGAAGTAATTGCTTTTAAAATAAATAAGTTATCCCAATTCTTGCAGCAATCACATAATCGAAGATCTTATGGGTTTTAAGGTGTAGTCCCCTTGAGTCCCCTTAAGCTCAAGCTTTAATAAAAAGTTTTATTTGAAACCTTCACAGAGCTTTGATTTATTTCCCAAGACGACGTGTTAACTCGCTTAGAAGTTTAGTACGTCTGAAGAAATTTTAAGTTAGAATTACACAAGTTAAGTCAAACATTAAGTTAAAAATAAGGTAAGTTAAAAATATTTCTGAACAAAGCAATATGCAATAAAACAATAACAGACTCACAGCAATGAGTATAGCTTCCATTTAAAATGTAGTCGGTTCTTTTAGCATAACATAATTCCAAGCATGATTCATCTGTCATTCACTAAAAGCAGCATAGACTGTTAAGATCAGGATGCGTAATATTTAAAGACAGAGTTAATACATTTTAATTATTCTAATTCGCCTAGTTAAAGGTAATTTGGTTGTTGATGGCATAAGAGTGAGATATTTCTACTTTCATTTTCTGTATGTCTCAGCCCATTATTATGTTAACGTTCAGTATTGTAGAGTCTAATCAACCACAGCTGTTTATCTCAAATATGCTTGCTAAGTATAATTATTCCTTATTCAGTACATTAGTGCCAAATGTTTGCTAAACAATAAACATAAAAGGTGGTTAAAACTAAAACACCCCTACTCTAAGATCTCTATACATCGAACTACTGAGTATAAATGCTCCAAAATTGTTAAACATACAATTCAAGACATGGGGAAACGGATAACGTGAAAAACATAGTTCTAAAAACATCGATAGGTGGCGCTGTACAGCAGAACATATGTTGAAAAGACACAAAATACATTTTATAACACATTTTATTCGAAAGTACCAAACATTCATATCACAAAGACCTTATCGATGCAAGGGAACCTGCTCAATATGGTTTCCTTCTTCAAGATATAAAATCTGCAGTCTGTGGACAGCTTGTTCGACTGTGGATCGTAACTGGTATATGCTTCTTATACTGTCTTTCGAATTTGCCAAAGTTACCACAGGTCGTCGATAAACAAGATTTTTTTATGTAACCGCACAGCAAAAAATCACATAGATTAAGATCGGGAGAACGAGATGGCCAGAGAGCGAAACTGCAGTTACAATGACAGTTTAAGTTTCTTAACATTTTGTGTTCTTTTTTTTTCGTATTAGCAATAGAAATTAGAAAGGAATATTTCCATACCGCATGTCTGTATTTTTTTTTTTGGTTGTTGTTGTTGTTGTTGTTGTTGTGATTATTTGTGCCTTTTCAGCATAGTTTCAATTGCGCAGCGCCAACGATCGGTGCTTCTGGAACTATGTTTTTCACGTAATCCATTTTCCCATGTATTAAATAGTATGTTCAACACTTTTAGGCCTTTACACTCAAAAGTTCGATGTATAGGGAGCTCAGAATGGGGTATGTTTGGCAATTCAGACCCCAATCCTTTGATTTTTACAGCATCTTTAAGAAACTGTTGCATAACATTTGATTATACTAATCAGCATTTGCGTTATTTTGTTTCATTATACATAATTGTTTCACGGCAATAAACGCATCGCAATTTTAAGACTAATTCTTCGATAAATAAGTAATTCCATTACTGTTATTTTGGTAGTTTCTCTGCTTGTCCTGCTATTTCATTATTTGCTATCTATAGGTACACTGTACAAGATTGGAGCTTGGAGACAATTTACTCCACACAGATATCCGAAGTATAATTGGCTTCATATGTATAGCGATAGATCAAAATGCTCGACAAACTTGGAGTTGTTGGGTATTCGGAACTTTTTGCATTCTATTCTTCTATTGGTCCATTTCGGACCAATTTCAATGGAGAACTGGAGGCAATTAGAGTTGCAACTGAACAAATTATTGTTAGAACAATCCAACTCAAAAATATTGTTATTTTTTCAGTCACTCTTTCAGTCATTCAAGCAGTTCCTTCGCATAGTTTCGGCCGGTAAACTAGTTAAAAAGGGAACTGAAAATAGTGGGGTACCATTTACATTAATGAAAAGAATAGTATAAAATGCTATGAGAAAACATTTGATCTTAAACTACGTAAACAAATTAAGAACAAGAAGGGGAAGGATTCCAATTGTACTCTTCCAGATCCATCGCAATAGCTGCATTCCGTTTGGAGACCGAACATGATCGTCTCGCTAAACATCTGCGTCGCAATGGTATATATGACACTTCTTTTCACTTTGTGTTATTCCATAAAAATAGCTTAGTTATTGGAACAGTATATAATTTAATTATATGTTAAATGTTATTCCGTTTTCGCATTTCGATGTACTATTGTTATTTTAATGAAATTCATTACTGTTTTGTCCTTTTGTTATTCTAGTTTTGTATTTTTGTTTTCATGCTCCAAGCTCATGCATGTTTGATATATGGGAGCCAATGACGTAGAACCAGGTACCTTTGCTATAAAAATAAGTACACTGTATATAGTCATTCTATGTAAATTAAGAACATTTTGACCGTATAAGTCATACATCTGAAAAAAGCTTTCATTGAAGACACAAAATTTTCCCCACTTCTAAAAAGGATTTCTTAGCTAATTAATGCAAGTGGTTAAATAGTCATATTTTCCCATTTAATATAGAGTCTTTCAACAGAATAATGACCCTCAGATTTCAACAGAATGTGGTGCGTGCGCTTGCTTGAAATCATACTAAAATAGAATATTATGGATATTTGTCAGCTATTAGATGAATTATGGAAAGAACAATTTTATATGTTATAATTATTGAAGAAACAATAAAGGTTTCAGTCAGTATATCTCAATAAATGGAAGAGTTTAATTTAAACAAAATAAATTTTACTCTTCATTTTTTAATAAAATGAAATGTTGAGAGGTATCATGCATGGTTTGCTCGCTGCAGATATAAGTAAATATTAGGCGTTTGAACAAAGTACTCTGAAACCTCTGACCGGCTAGGACCGTATATATGTGGCCTGAAGTATTTTTTGTAATGTATTTATTTATATGTGAATCTTAAAACTTGTCCAAGAAATTAAGGCAATATATTAAAAGTACATAAATCAAGGTATAAACTACCAGGGGCAGTTTGACATTAAAATCAAGAAAATATTTTTTTTTCTCGTGATAGGTTTGAAGAATTTGTGCTTTCTTTGCAAAAAATCCAGAGTTTTATTCCGTAAACTTACTGAACATCCCAAATAAATTTCAGTAAACATTATTCATGAATTAAATTGCACAACGTGTTTTCTAGATTTCTGTTTTGACACCTGCATTTTCATTCACACATTCTTTTCATCATCTGCATCATCTGTATTTACATCTATACTACGAGTTACGCACATTTAATTTATCTGTCTGCAATCTTATACATTACATGTTCTTATACTTTATCACGCACACTTAATTTACCTATCTGCAATCTTATACATTACATGTTCTTGTGCTTTAATGAGTTCAAGAAACTGCATCATCTGTATTTTTGCATAATTTTGCATCTGCAAAATCAATTCAAGAAACTGCATCAAAATCAGCGTTGAAAATATAACGCTGATTTTTGTTGTTTGACTTCTAAATTAAATACCTCCCCTTGACTAAAAATCAAAACTTAATTTTTAATCCTGCAATTATTTAAAATTCATGTTTCAATTAAAACTCTAAGAAGCTAAACGTGACTTATGTCTGCGTAATTTATTAAAGGTCCTAAAAGATTAAAATGATAATCATCAGTTTTTCATGAACTGTTCCATGATTACCGAAAATCACAAAAGTACTCAAAATTTGCATCTGTGTGGGAAATTTGTCAAAAAAAGTTTTTGAATGGAAAATTAAGCGTTTCTCATTTTGTATGAAACTGCGAAAGCAAACTGCGAAAGTATTGCATAATTTTAATCAAGTACTCTTCATAGTTATAAATATAACTTCAAGTATTGATGCATTCTATAGATACAAAATCGTTTTTAAACTACTATAGGTTAAAGTGATATAAAAGCAAGCAACAGTAAAGTATTTCAGATTAAATAACGTCAACTATGTATATGTACAGTGCATTTATGAAATGTTGTTTTAATTGCTTAAGCTTTTGCCCAATGAATTCAGTTACTCTCAGCATTTTTTTAATTTTCAGGTTTCCTATAATATTAGTATCTTAATCAAAAATATATGGAACTAGCATGAGTGACAAATATAATGCATAATTTTTTATCGTTTTCCCTTTTCCAGGCAATAATGTTTATGGCATATGTATCACGTTTATTGCATATGAATGAATTAATTTGCTTACATATTCATCTACTTAATTTCTAGAACGTAAATAAGTAGTTAATAAATAATTTTCTAAAATGTTTAGTTTACTTTTTTTAACTTGTATGCTTATAACGTCGAGAAGTTCAAAACAAAAACAGTGCGTTAAAGCATCTAAATGCAATAAATATTAAATTGGAAAAAAATGAAAGCTTTCAGATTTTATATTACCCCCAAAGGGAAGTTTTTTTAGTGTTTTGTGCGTTACCTTTATTTATTGAATATCATGTTCTTAGCACTTAAACCATAAAATTCATGTCAACAGCAGTATCACAAAATAATTTATAAATAGCATATCTTTAGAATTTCCGATACACAGGCTCGCTATCTGGAGATAAGATAAAAATGTTTTTTTCTTTTCGTACAGTATTGTCATTGCTCACTTTGAAATGGTTGAGTTTGTTAATAAAAATCCGTTAAAGTTTTTCAAAATATGAAATGGATAATAAAACAAATTTCAAATCCCATATTTGGGCTTCTAGATGCCCATAGTGTGGAGGATTACGTTATTTAAAATTTAATGTCTCTAGGACCCTTGCTTTTTCACAATGCGAGAAACATAGATACATTCATGCACATTCTTCATTATTTCATTTCTTTAAATATAATGCAGGGCTCTAAAATTTGGGGGCACAATTTGGAAAGTGAAGCGCCGTTTATAGTGAACCAACTCAAAATGCCAAAATGAAATTAATAGCCCTTCTGGGCAAACTGCCATTTTGAACACATAATTATTTAATTCCTTTTTAAGAAAATTTCGGCTTCAAAAAATTTAGAATTTTACATTTCATTCAGAAGAAATTATTTCTAAAATAATAACACAATCACGTGCGTGCAACAAAAACGTGAGATTTTAAGGGATTAAAACCTCGTATTTTTTCTCAAAGGAATTATTTTAAAAATAATTTTTATGCAAGTAGAAATTAAAAACAAAATAGGAACTGTCTGAAAGTTAAAAATTCAGCTTAAGAACGTTTTAAAAATATTTTCATTTCTGAAGATTGGATAGCGAGCATGTTTTAGGTAAATTACCCGAGGAAATTATCTCAAATGCTTTGGAACTTTGTTTGAAATCTAATATCATTCCCCTACAATATGCCTTTTCAAACGGGAAAAGGCAAAACGAAACAGCATTCAATTTCATAGTAATTAATCACATGCTTTGTTAAATACATTCCCACGTACTGTTTAATTAAACCGATTTCAAATTACCAATTCTCAAATAGCGTTTATTTTACCATTTCCACTAAAGATTTACATTCCTTAGCGATAAATATTTACCAAGTACTCCTGTATCGAAATTCTTTAAATCACTAAACTTTCCAGTGGTGATTAACTTCATTTCGACCATTCCAAGCAAACATGTACAATCTTAGAAACACAAGCCAATGATGAGTGCTCCATTTCCTTACGGCAGATGAAATCGAATTTAAAAGAAATTTAAAATAGCCACATGGGTAAATGCCTGTGGCCGCATATTTGAGAAATCGTTCTCATTAAAGAGAAAACTCTCTTTCCTCCTATTCCAAAAATCCCAACTCAGCTATTACGGTGAGCGATAGCTTCAGCATCTGTTCTTAATAACGGAGTCTCGCAATGTCCCAAAAATTAATCATAAAATGTGGGTAATTACGCGCTTAAAATGCGAGGTAGGGGATTTATTAAAGACACCTCAAACTCTGAATTATAAAACGATCGTATTTTCTAGGAGTTCGCCGCTTTCACCTGACATTCCACCATTTAGACCCCCGCGTATTGGGCAATAAAGAACGGAGAGGGTCGCTATGTGCATTCTGCCATGACAAGAAGACACTCAGCGGTGGATGAAGAGTAAATTGAAGGAGTCTGTCGCTCAAGGTGCCACTGGATTCTGAAATGGTCCATTGAATATTTACGAAGCAAATGGTTTTAGTGATGAACTTTCGGCTAACAGAAATAGCAGACAAATTGAGTGTGCTTAGGTGGTTGAAGGATCATGATCATCAACCTAATGGATACTGAATAGGATTCTGATCCCATGTAGCATTACTGAAATTATCTCTTGAATTCCGAAATGCAATTTGATATAAAATTACTTTTCCATACATAATTTTAAAAATTTAGGCACAATAAAAGGTGTCTGTAACCAGCAGATTTTGAGAACCTAACACAAAGAACTAAGTTGAAATAATAGAATGCATATCCAGAAAGATAATTTTTATTACGTACCTCTTTCTCAAAATTTATTACACTTTTTAATTCAAATTACTAGCAAATAATCTTATATTCTTTTTAATAAATGATTTCAAGCATCTTCCAGACATATTTTTTTAAATATGCATCCTTTCTCAAATTTTTACAGGACAGTTTGAATTCTTTCAAATCAAAAACTGAGCGAGGTGATTCATTATCTCTGTGCGCTGAATTGACGTCTGATAGATTCTTAATGCGATTTCAAAAAACGTAGTAAATTAAAGAATTAAATTTATAGTTATTTAATTGAAGACCTGACGATAATCTTTGAGTTCTTAAAGTTTGGAATGCCAAGTCTGGTTAATTTCCACACTTGAAGCGTATAGTTCGAGCTAAATGTCTGTTATCACTAATGTTCCTATCGAATTTACTTACTTTTTTATATTTTATATAACGTTCATTATCATATAAAACCTTTACGGCATGATTTGCACTTAAACAACTACCTGGTGGAACTGGCAATCAAGTCTAGAAGACTGCAAATGTCATACGACGCATCATTTCGCTTATCAGGTGATGGTTTGGTTTGATTTCAATGGTGCCCTGAAAGTAGCACATTAGAACGGGGAACCTGACGAAATTCCTTCCTGTCTCCGGAATATTTAGCTCTGAGAATCAAGTAAACGTTTAGTAGATGGTTGTGGAGAACTGACATGAGTACTCATATTAGAATTAAATTATTGTGATTCCAAACGGTGTCTTTGCGGGTGATGGTAACGAGGTGTCTGTTAATAACACAAATATTTTTCATCCTGATATATAGTAAAATGATATATATAAAAGGTGTCTGTAATCAGCAGATTTTGAGAACCTAACACAAAGAATTAAATTGAAATAATAGAATGCATATCTAGAAAGATAATTTTTTATTACGTACCTCTTTCTCAAAACTTATTGCACTTTTTAATTCAAATTACTAAATAATCTCATATTCGTTTTAATAAATGATTTCAAGCATCTTCCAGACATATGTTTTTTAAATATGCATCCTTTCTCAAATCTCTACAGGACAGTTTGAGGACTTTTGCTCATGCCAAAAGAAGATGATCAACCATAAAAAGGAGGTATAAGTTGACTGAACGGAAATAGCGAATGTTGTCTTTTTCAAGTTTAAGACTCTTTTTGCTATGAAATATGTTTATAGATGTATTAAATACAGAATTAATTACAAATAAAATTCAACAGTATCATTTGTTATGGAGAAACTTCGCTAGTGAATTCAATAATGATCATGAACATTTTCCTGTAGTGGTTAGCACATAATAATATACCCGAATAAAAAGTGAGCTTATCCTAAAATGAAGCCGAACAACACATTAATGTATCTTCGAAATGAATACAACACTTAAATGGGTCAACTTCCGTTTATTTTCTCTCTTAAACAGTAAAAAAAAAATCTAAAGGATTTTATATTACACCCAAAGGAGCTCATTTAACGTTTTGTGTGTTACCTTTATTTATTAAACATATGTTCTTAGCTTTGAAAATTCAATTCAACAGCAATATCACAAAATAATTTAAAAAGAGCATATCTTTAGAATTTCCAATGAACAGTCTTGCGCTCTGGTTTCTTTTTCGTATAGTGTTGCATTGCTTGCTTTAAAATCGCTGAGTTTGTTAATCAAAAATTCACTAAAGTTTTATAAAATATGAAATAAATAATAAACCAAATTCCGAATTTGGGCATCCAGATGCTCATATTCGGGTTTCGGATTACGTCATTCAAAATTTGATGGGGTTTTATCAAAGTGTTTTATCAAAGTGAGAGAAACATACATACATTTATGCAGATTCTTCATTATTTAATTTCTTTAATTATAATACAGGGTGATAATATTTAGTGGCAACAATTTGAAAAGTGATACGCCATTTATAGTTCAAAATGGCTGCAAAATGCCAAAACGAAATTAATAGCCCTTTTGGGATAACGTCCTTTGGGCTAAAAATATTAAAATTTTAAGATATGCAGTGTTAGCTATCAAATTTCGAAAATCATTTTAAAGCCATTAAATATTTAATATATAATTTTAATTATAATTTTTAATAACTATTTAATTATAATTTTTATTTATAATTTTTTAATATAAGGGAATTTCTTCATATTAAATTAGAAACAAACATTTACCTTAAGATAATATTTTATGATTATGGGATTCCATACAAGAAAGTCGTTGAGCACTTCATGAAACGTACAATCTAGAAAAGATTAGAAAAGGAAGGCAAGTAACTACATAATCTTATCTATCAAAAAAATTGCTTCTGTAAAAAATAAAAAAACTTTATCGGCAAAAATTTATTAGTTAATAAAAATATAAAAGTAAAAATTATCTTACTTTCCATCTTGCGCTCACAAATCATTATGGGAATATCCATTTACAATTATTAAAGCCTGAAGAAAAGAGCTATCTGCGATGTTATCGTCATGCGATCATTTGTAGATATTTTATTTTTTACCACGCTATTTTCGACGACGATGTTTTTAAACTGCGAAGGTTTTGAACCGCTTTATTTTCGACGACGATATTTTGTACCACGATGTTTTAGAAGTGCGATGTTTTCTCTCTGCGAAGTTTTCTTCCACGATGTTTTGTAGCACGAAGTTTTCGCCTTGCGTTCCGCGGTGTTTTTTCCGCAATGTTATCGGCGGACACCAACACAGATTGGGGTAGGCGGATTCTAATCCTGATGAGGAAGTTAAATTTTTGTATGAGTTCTGAAATTCATCCGTCGTACTGGAGAGCGGAATGGTCCATGATGAGGCGCACCATAACTTTTTCTCAAGGGTTCCATTCTGTTAGAAACTAACCGTCACAGTCGCACGCAGAGGAAAGACTAGATTGATCCCCCAAGAATACTATTACTTCGAAATGCGAGGTTGGTGAAACCTTTCTACCGGATTTAGCTACACAAGCACCCTTCTCCTTTTCACCGCAAGCCCAGGTCCGGTTTACCTTCAAAACACCCCTCCTTTTAGCCGTTGCTGTTCTCCTCCGGTCGTCTTGAAGAAAAACGGAAAAAGCGGATATTTGGATTCATTTTCTCCATATAGTTCACAGATAACCGTTGCATTTCATCCACACTCCTCTTTCCCTTAGCCAACCGTTCTCGAAGATTCCGCATTCATTAGATACAGATCGCGCATTCTCCTCTTCCCCAAAAGGAAATCCTTTAAAATTGTTCTTTCGCGTTATTTCTCCTTCTAGAATGTTCTCTTCAAGCGGGTATTATAATTATTTGTTCCTTTTACAAATCTATGCAAACGTTCTTCCAAACAAAAATTCAAATAAATAATATTATGAATTACACTTATAATTACAAAATGACATCACAGATGTTGGAGAACCTTCGTTGCTACGCTGAGTAATTGATCTGGGAGGGGATGATGCAATAGATAGATGTCGGAGAATTTTCTTCTTACAGAATGTCTTCTCCAATTTCTCATACTTATCATAAGATTTCCCAAATTGTTTTGTTTCTTTAAAACAATTTGGGCAAATGAAATGTGTTATTAAATTGGTTTACGTTTTAACTAAGCCTAAGTGAACTTTTGTTTTTTGAAAACGCAAATATTTTAGATTAATTGTAGGAGAAGCCAATTTAAATAGACCTGCTAAATTTGGACCTTCTTTCTAAGCCGAAGCGAAGGTGTCAGAATTTATTTCTAGGAACATAAATCAGAATCTTCATTTGCGTTTGAAATGGGAAACAAACTTCTCTTTTACTTGGTTCTAGAGATTGCTTTTCCTCTTCAGTTAATTTTTTACATTCATTTTATTTTCGCCTTCTAATTTTCTAAGTTACAATTTAATTTGCATAGCATTGGATCAACATTGCATTAGAATGTCATGTTTCATTCCTTAAGAAATCAGTTCAGCAGTACAATTTCCAAGACGATATTGTCTTTAATCTTACCGGTCACTAATAACGACAGCTGCCTTGGTTAAACGTTTATTGAAACTTCAGCTATTGATGAACACATTTTTACTAAATCAAAGGACTGTTGTACTCACATTTTCTCCAACACGTTTTAAAACTCATATCAATAATCTCAAAACTGTGCACGTATTATACATACATATATATATAATTACAAAACAATTTTTTAAAAACAATATTTAAGAATTATATATATAATAATATATATATATATATAATATTAATATATAATATAAATATTATATATATATATATTATAGCCTTCTGTGCTCTTATATACTATTTATTGCTTTCAATCCATCCATTCTGAAATGGCTAACTGTAATTTACTAACGTTTTCTTCCTGTCTGTTATGCCATTTTGTTGCCTCTAGCCTTCTGAATTTGATTAATTTTATATAAATATTTATATTACGAAAACAAATTATTTTAATTCCATTTCAAGTTAGATCATGGAAAGGAAATATATTGCTTGCCATCTGTATCTAGAATGAAGCAGAAGCATACATGAGGACAGATATAGGCTGCAGAAGCAAATAAGCATACTTATGGAGCAATCTAAAAACTTTAATATGCGTAGCTGCAATTATATTCATTTTATTTGCATTGTTACATTATCGCAGACTAACATGTTACGGCTAAATGAATGTAATTTTTGTGTCACTTTTGAACAAAACATTTGCTTTGTTCTGATAAACGTGCTAAAAATAACAAAGACAACAAATATAGAGCAATTTGATAACATACTTATAATAGTCTTCCCTCAACATAGCTCCATCGTTTTAGGAAAATTAACAATTTATTCCTAAATAGGTGATAGGGCATTTGATGTGTTCGATATGCAGTTAGCTTCCTATTATCCAGATTAAGTAAAAGTTACTAAACCTCGCATGCTTTTCCATTTCAGAGTAAATAAACGAAAGAATAATAATTTATACTAGTGACAGGCCGAATGGGCTCAAATGAACTCCTATCATTCACTGCCTTGTTTAGATGGATAATATCAATATAATAAATGTTAGTTTCCCGAATATGAAAAGAAATGAAAATGCTGTAAAATTAACCTTTACAGACTACATATAATTAATGTGTACATTATGAAAGCATGCATATTAACACAAAGAAATAGCAAAATTAAAAAAGGAAAGCAAGAAATGGTTCACAGGTGTGTAGGAAAACAGAAATCAATTTTAATAGGTCTCTCTTCATTCTCAGCTCTTTTCTCAATTCAGTAAATATTTTAGCATAGTATTACCGTACTAAAATAAATGAATCTAAGTGCACAAGAAGTAAATCTAAGTCTCGTTCTCTAATAACAAGAAGACGCCAGCGATCCCACTTCAAAGTCTTCCCTATAAATTTCAAAGGTAATTTCTATTATTTAATTAGCTGTCGAAAACATCATGAAAGACTGTCACTAACTTAAGCAAAATATGTTGTTAAGAACAGATTTTCGTTAACAATCGCATGAGTATTTTCAATACCAATTAAGCTTTTTAAAGTTTTGTTTTATTCAGACGAAATGTTATTTTACTTGTAACAGCCCTATTAACATTTATGTTATTAGATAAGTCGATTCACTGCAATTTATACAAATATACTTAAAATAAAAGATTAAAAGGGGTTATAAGACAACTAAATTTTAGTGGAGTCTTTCCAAAATTTCTATTGTTATTTTGCGTTATGTTACGTTACTACATCAGCAACAGCCACTGCTCCTATAATCTTTGACACGGCAACAAGATTTCACTGCCTTATATTAGTGATTTAAATTTCACCAACAACCAATCGCCTGAACGTTTACCAGTGATCGTGAGTCTAAAGGTCAGCGATGCCCTTTCGTTACGATCAACGGTGTTCTTCGATTTCATTGAACTCTAAAATTTATTAAATGATTGAGTGTTGTTCTTATTTGCTCAACTTTGCTGCCTACCGCATTATTACATACAAGTTACTTTGAATTATCACTAGACGATGAATATAGGTGACGATGAATATATTATGAATATAGGTTAGCGTATTTGCAAAATTTTTTCTAATTTTGAAAATACGCTAACATTTAATATTTACATTACAAATACACTAACAAATCATTTCTTTACCGTAACGCTGTGCGGTAGCGGACAGATTCGAAAGTCCTAACTTGGTGCCCAAACTCAAAAGGTGAATGACAACTAATCATTAGACAGATTAGTTGAATAAAGAACACCTTTCTTCCTTTCTATATCTTTCATGTCGGTTAGAGATGTAAAGGTCTACGAGAAAATGTATTTACCAAATGTACTTTTCTGATGTAACGTAGAGGATATTTACCAGGTAATTTTAAGCAAAGATAACTGATCTGTGATTTCTTACGCTCCATATCCTTCATCTCCACAAGTTAAAATTTAATTTTAGTAAAACTTTTTAAAATTAGTAAGGTGTTCTCTATACTAGAGAAATGTTACTTTAACTAATTAATTTGCTTAAACTCAAGTTTCATATAAATGTATTTGAGCAAATATTTTGCTTTCATACATTATTGTAATGTTTGAAATTTGCTCAAGATCCCTTCTTCTGAATTCGCCAGAGATTGAAGTACAAATCAGAATTAAGCCATAAGCAGTGCAGTTTTATACAAATCATCATATACACTGATTGCTTTCATTTATCATTTATTATAGGTAACATATCACATATAACGTTTGGAAGCTTCAAACATTTGCTAAATGAGTTTTGATTTCAAATCACTATTTTCTTTTCGCTCAAATTCGAATTTGATCAGAAAAAAAAAACTTACAAGTTTAGTTCACATTCTCTAATAGTTAAAATACACCATAGAGTCCTGTTTGAAAATTTTACTAGAAATTCCAGAACATTTTCTTATTATTTCCTTAGTTATTTCTAAGTATAAACCAGCAGAAGTGCATATTTAACGCTGATGAAATGCACAGGACTATTGGGGGGGGTATGTAGAATAACTTTAAATAGAATTCAATATGGAAAATCTTAATAAAATTGTAAATACCTAGAAGCCTATCGTTTCCATTTTAAAATAAGGTTATCTTTTGAGTAAGTCTTTAGAATCCCCAAAATAAATTCGTTCGCGAGTTTATTTTTGTTTTCTTGAAATGAAGATTTAATTTTATTTCATCGGTTTAATTAATTCAAATGACTTACTCTGAATTTCCAAAGGTTTGTGGAAAGAAATAGAAATAAAAATAAAGATTTACGTATCATTTTTCTTTTTTGCCACCAATTAATTTAGAAGAGTTTACGAGTTACCTGGAGGAAAGAAAACCATTCACAATGTTTTTTTTTTTCCTCCTTCATCTACAACTTCATGTAAAGTTCAAATGGAATTCCTTCTCTTTGCTAATATCGCTAAAAGCTTTCAAACTTCCCAACTCCGCCTTCCACAATCACCCGAAAAATTCTTCAGGTAAATCAGAAAAAAAAAATAATAACAAACAAACAAACAAATGCGGATAAAAAAAAAAAAAAAAAAAAAAAAAAAAAAAAACTTCGGAAGCACATCCGTTGTGTGATGCTCGCGGAAGTGCGGTACGTGATCCGCATATCGAAAGAGGAAGTGCAATCAGCGAAAAAAAAAAAGGCGACTCGGGCTTAGCAGCCTCTAACGCTCTAACGAAGTTTTTGGAGTCCTCTGCTACGTCATATACGAGAGGTCTAAAAAGATTACGGAACATTAGGCCTATTCACGGACATTTCTTTTTTTTATCTTTCCCGCCTTTTTATTTTCTGGAATTAGTTCCTATACCAGGATTTAGGGAGTGATAAGTGAAATGCCGGAAACTGCCCCGGTGTTAACTATTAGTTGATTATATCCTGTCTCGTAGTTTGTTGAAGGGATCAGTGGAATCTTTGTGATAGCAAAGGTAGCATTCTTGAAGGATATTGTTTTGTTTTTTATATCTGTAGAAACTTTTAACAAAAGTAATCTATGTTGGCATTTATATTTTGCGCCATAGTTGGTAAAGAAATAAGTTTTTATTTTACTTCAGTAATTTATTAACAAGAAGAGAATTAATTATTATTCCAGAACATGCCTCGGTGTGTTATTTTTTAAAAGAAAAAGGAAGGAAAGGAATATTAAATACAGATAAATACTATGCATCGGAGATCATAACCAATCTGGATAATTGGTTTTTCTATTTATTTTTGCCGGCCTATTATATTTTGTATATATATTGAGTGCATTACAAAAGATGGAATTTTAATCGTTTTCTTTTTCTCAGACTTTAATTAAGAAATGCTATACAAATTTCTAAAAAATAAAATATTTCCTTTTTTTATAAAACATAATATACATTTTTGACAAAATTAAGCAATAAAATTATCCCTATATTCGTAATAAATAAACTAACTCTATTCTAACAAGAACAAAACTATGAAATTAATCTCTGTAAATGCGGTTCTGAAAACTAAACACATGAGCTTAGTGCAGTTTTTCTCCTTTAGCAAAAATAAAGAAGGAACTTATTTCTATTTGACTAGAAGGAAACTCATATACTATTTCTTTTTCAGTGAAATTAAAGTAAGAATAATATATAAGTAAAATGATATATATAAGAAATATTAGTTTTTGTAAAATAATAGAAAATTTTGCAACATTTAAATAAAAATTTCATAATTCGTGAACAGCATTTATTGGAAACGAATTAAATTTTACCAAGCCTCGAAATGAGAATAAGCTGCCTAGATATATAGAACTTTAAAATAAAATAATATTTATTAATAAAAATATATAATTGACATTTAGAAATAGTAGAATATTGTCTTTAATGTTTCTTATACCAATTTCAAAATCCTACAAATATGTATCTTATTTACAGTCACTTGTGGTACATTATAATAAATAAATATAAAATATTTATTTCATGAACTTTTTTTTTCAATGACAGACACTTGCCTATAACTACAATGGCCGTTCCTAAGGTCAGAAGAGGTGGTCATTTTATTGTTGAGGAACCTAATAGGCGGCCACCATTACCTCTCATAAATTTAAAATATATATGAAATAAATAAAATATTTATTAAATATTTCTTTAATAATCTAAAATCATGCGAAGTTTAACCTTAGAATAATATTCAAGAGTAATTTCTATGCATTTCGAAGGAGACTAGTATAGAGCCCCTCTCCTTCAAAGTGAAAGCATATTCTGTGCATTAGACCAAATCTACATACATCATTTAAATATACGAAATCAACGATTAAAAAGGTTTTATATAATATTTTAAGTATTCAATTCTAAATATGTATACATTAATCTATAATTAACAGTAGTCCAAAGTTATATATTCAAAGTCGTATATTCAATTTGTATTCTCAGAGTGTCATATTCAATTTCAAAGTTATATATTCAATTAATGAGATGTTTATTTAAGAAGAAATATTTGCCTATTCTGAACTAAAAATCAAGGTGTCAGTTCAATAATATGTTTAGATATGTGTTATATATGTTAAATATATGCTATATAATATGTTTAGATATAAGTTGAATAAATTATTCGGATAATCCTTTGAGAGATTTAAGTAGATTTACTTTATTTAGTCATGTCATGATTGTCTGGACACTTTTAACACAACCTAAATAATGACCTAAAGATCACATGGCGGTCAATACGGTCAACTTTATAATTTTATTTAACGATAAAATGGTTACTTCAGAAGTTACCGAAATTTCTTCCCGCTTAATTCCTGTAATTCGCTTAATTCAAATTTAATTAATTCTTTTATTCATCATTTAAATTCAAATTGATAGAAAGTTCTTATGCACGTAATAAACCGTTTCCTCTTCAATATTTATGTGTTTAATTCCATTTAGTGTACTTTTTAAAGACGTTTCGATATATGATAGGTTAAGACTCAGTTAAAATCGCAAAATTAAGCTACACTTTCCCATGATATATATTTGCATAAATCTTATTTCCAGTCCAGTATCTAAATCATAGAAAGAAAACCTCCATTCAAAATTTAAGTTTTTATCCCAAAGAAACATTGGACCAGAAGGGCTACTGGTCTTGAAACGGCATTTTACATTGGTTCACTGTAAATCTCTGTTTCACTTTTCAAACTGTTGTCACCAAATATTATCGCCATGTATTATATTGAAAGAAATTAAATAATAAAGAGTCTGCATGAATGTAGGTATGTTTCTCGCATTGTGAAAAGACAGCGGTACCTACAGCCATCAAATTTTAATAAGTTGTGCTTAACCCGAAAATAAGCACCAGAAATCCCGAATCTGGAATTTCGGATTTGTTTTATTGACTATTTCATATTTTATAAAACTTCAATGAATTTTCTATTAAGAAACTCAACAATTTCAAAGCGAGCAGTGGCAAAATTGTAGGGAATAAAACATATTTATCTGCAGCGTACGAGATTGTCTGTCGGAAATTCTAAAGGTATGCTGTTTTTAAATATTCTAGCCCAAATGCTCTCAAAAAATGTGTGTGTTTCTAAATGAAAAAATTTTCCTTTTGGGCGTAGTATAAAATCTTAAAGCTTTTAGATTTTTCCTCAAAAAACTCGCTCAATTTACAAAAGAGAAATATAAGAAAACATAATTAATTAATCCAAAAATAATACTGCTTAATAGAACACTTTAAGCAACAGAAATGCTAACTAGAATTCACTAACCAGTTTGCATGAAATGAAAAAAATTACAAATTGTACGTAAGAGAATAACACAATAAAATATTTACAAAATTATATGTGTAAATTTTTGTTTTATGTCTAAAAAAATGGCTCTTAAACTGTGGTCCACCAATCTCTGGGGATCCGAGAATTAATCAGTAATCCAAGAGAAAGTTTTATTCTTAAAACTTATTTGTTGTTTAATTCATTATGAAACATGTGTATACCATTTAAATATGAAGTACGTTAAAGATTGGGTGACGGACAAAATGCACGTCTTGAGAAAGGACTTGGGGAGAAGGGAAGGTGATCTAACTTTTATTTTTGGTGTGTTTTCTTTTAATCAAATAAAGACGTTTTAGTAATGCTCATTCATTTCATCTTGCAATTTATAATACTTAACGATGTTTATCAAGATTTCTATGAACTTCGAAATCCTTATTCAAATTAATATTATATAAAATTTCTAAATAAGCATTCTAAATAAGCATGTTCAAGTATGATTGATACTATCTCGAGTTCATTTCAGATTAACTTCCGATTCTTTCTTCTAACCCTTCACCAAGAGTACGGCGGATTAGACCTCTAAACGCTGATAGTTTGACACCCTACTAGCTCATTTCCCAATGAAGGGGTTGTGTGCATGGTTATATTACAGTTTCTCCCATATGTGACGTGAATATGAGCCAATTTTCTTGGCAAATTCTCAATAAAGCCCTCTTGCTTCCTCTCCGTTTGCCCTTAGGCAGGTATCTCTAGTATATTTTGCTATAATCTAAGAAATCCATTCTTTTGTTCTAATTTGATGTTTAGTACTAGCTCGAAAACTCTAAGCGACGGATTTTTTTCCCTCGCTTACTGAAAGCGACCGTCAGTATCTTCATGTGGCGAGTTTCGTTTTTATCTAAATTTCTGCATGAAATGGAAAATTACCATCGGGTAGACTTAAAAAAATCACTCTGTAAATTTCCAATAACCTTATTTTTATTGCATAAAACCAATTAATAAAATAAGCTGTAATAAATCTTCGAAAGGAAGCAATGCGTAGAACTTCAGTTTCTCTTAAACCAGCCCCGACACCACAGCGTTGCTACAGAGCAATAATTACCATGTTTTATTCCCCCCTTTTAACAATATTTCGGAATTTGACATAATTATCTGTGCAAACTGAAAACAAGAAAGTTCTCTTGTCTTAATATATCACATTAACTAATTAGTCATTTAAAGCGTAAAATATTACTTAACTCAGTGGATCTAAATGATTATCCAGCATAACGAAATTCAAATTTTAAGAAGTTCATTTCATAAAAATACAAAGCGCATTTTCTTTCACACAAGCAATGATATTTTTTTTTTAATTTGGCTAAAAAAGAGTTTGTTTTTATTTCCACTAAAATTAAAAAGTAAAGTTTATTTTTTTTACCTCTTCTTGAAACTAAACACTTGCTTTGAATTTATTTTGAATTTTACTGCAATACATTTAAACAAATATTATTTATATTTGTGTGAAAAACCCGAAATATAATTTATTTCGATTCAAATAAAGTTAAATTGTCTTGCCTTTAGCGGACGCAAAATAAGAAAGTAACAAAATAGTTTGCTGAGCTAATAGTTCCGAGAGTAAACATACCCATTTCAACCGCTCTCGAAACAATTTGAACGGTGTTTTTGCGTGACATCTGTACATAAAGACAGAATAAATGATAGATTTTGCCAAAAAAAGATTGTAAATTGGATTCAGAAGCGTTTTTTTCGTGACGTCTGTATGTACGTACGTATGTATGCATCTTGCATAACTCAAGAACAAGTAGCAAAGACGTTGAAATTTTGTATATGGGACTGCTATAACATGTAGCTGTGCACTTCTCATATTTTCCTTGCAATCACTGCACCAATCGTATATATATTCCTCTTCTGTTACCTGGCTCGGTGAGCTTAGTTTTTTTATTCTTATATGTTGGTAAATTGTGTATTTTTTCTTTAAAAGTGATTGAATTATGTGGTATATTATATTCCGGCTATGGCTTTTATGCCTTTAGTTAATCTGCATGCAAAGGTTGTAGAATTGACGAGATAAGCCTAACGAACTGCCATTTGTTAACATTTAAAACTCAGTAGAATAGTGAATCAAGTCTCCTTCCGTGTATTTTGCCAAGCGGGATAAAAAATAAACTTAGAGTTTTGTGCACCGAAAAATCTGCCTTCCTGCCCGCTGGTCGAATTGCTTGTTTTGGCCCAGAAACTGTAATTTTAATTGTAAGAATTACTGTTTTAACTGTATTTTGTACTTTTCTGTATTATGCACCTTTTAATGAAGTAATTTTGAATTTTTTGTATTTTTGCTTTGCCGCGAAGTAAGAACTAAATTAATTGAATGAGAATGATATCTCAAATGAAATTCGAGGAAGTAAGTTTAAATGAAATGCAGAAAAAAAATGTGTCTAATTTAATAGGCCATGCAAGGAAGTCATATGGTGTCCACACCAGATTTAGAGAAGAAATTATAAGTAATAACTTAATGCTATCAAACTGAGATAACATTAAATTATTTATTATAATTATCAGATTGAGATAGCATTTCCATAAAATCTTGAAATATTAATTATACCAAGTACTCAGGGAGTATTATATATTTTTGCCTGTGAATATAAAAAGCAGAAATCTCATCTACTCTACCACTCACACTTTTCTTATTTATTGCACTCGATTGTCCTGAAAAAATCTCTATCGAGAGCATAAATAAACAATAATGAAAGTTTTGGTTTAAGAGCTCCTTTGTGATGACTTCTTATTTGTCAGCTTAATGGGTCACGTTTGTTACGTCATCATTTCCATTAGTGTTATACGAAGGGATATGTGTCAAATGTAATGAGGAAAAAAGATCGCCCCAATGATGTAGAGACATCGTATCCAAAACTGAAGTAATATTTATAGTATGTATGTTTCTTTCTTCTCAGTTTATGCCTCGTACTCTTCAATTTAATGTTCCACGTTGTTTGCTCATTCGTATTTCTCGATGATTTCGAAAGATGCATTCTAAATACACAAGAAGAGCTATAGTTGCAATAATATGATTTTATTTAACTTGTTTACTCTATTTATTTGTTAGTTGAATTTTAGGGTAAAATTCTAAAATTAATTTTTGACCTTTTTCTTATTCTCTTGAAATTTAAACTTGAAAATTATTCTACAATGACGTTTTTGAAAATTTTAGCATATTAAATTTTATTAAAAAGTTACATTATATGTGTTATGTGTATTATGCATTATTTTCTTTCTTAATAATATATAATACGTTTATTTCTTAGCGTTATTTTCCCCTTCCCTTGCGTATATTCTGCCCTAGCTTTTCAGCATTAAAATGTTGAAAATATTCGCATAATTTTTCCTTTTGGTCTACTGTAAACAGATTTTTCTTCTGAGGTTAAATTGTATTCGTTTGATTATTTTAATTTTAATTCAGTGTATTCAGTTTCTATTTGCAGTTTTGTGTCAGTATTTTATCCATTTTTTTCCTTTGCATTTATTATTTGAAACAGATTTAGTGCAGATTTTTAATTAACCTACCCGGACGTGACAGATGTTGTCACACGTAAGAAACTTTGTAATATTACGCAGTTTTTCTCATAATTACCTTATAAAGCTCTACATGGCACCTCACATGAACGATCACATGATTCTCTGGATGATAATCACATGAATTCTCTGAACCACGAATCCTGTTCAGTATCCATACTGCAATTTTAATATTATTATTAGTATTCTTATTGAACTATTATATTACTATGTATTCTTATTATTCTTTTAAAGAAATAATATTGTGATAGCTAACAGTAATTCATCTATTATTATTTTTCATTTGTTATCATTCTTAATGTAAAAGCGCTCTTCGGAAATTAAATTACTAGCATAATTCTCTTCTCTCAATTTTTCAACAAATAATTAGTTACAAAAAGGGTGAAGATACTCTAGAAAATACGGAATGTGTACATATTACAGATATATAGAGAGAAAGAATAAGAGCTATATTTTTTCTCACATATTCTTGTTTAGCGCTCAAATTAAAGGTCATTGAAAAACATTCACCGTTACAAAATTGAATAGATCGAAAAATAATCTTCGAATTGAAAGTTTTTCGGGAATTCTGAAATATTTCATTAACGTTTTTTAAAGGCCGTTGGTTGCTCATTATAATAGATTTTTAAATCGAATGCATGCAAGATTCTATTGTTAGCAGCTTCATGCTTTTAATATAATGCTGACTTCAGATTTTGAAGCACAAATTTTAAGAAACTGATTGTAAATTTACACCACTGGATAGAGGGGAAAGGCAAATATATAATGTTAGGAAGACTGTGTGCTACCTTGATTAGAAGAAATCATTTTCCTACGCTCAGAGGCTGTGACTTTTTTTATAATTATCATTATTGTTATTGTTATTACTTGTTAACGTTCTGTAAGCGAAAAATTATAAAATAAATTATTGATATAAAAATTTAAATGTCAGTTTGTTTTAAATGCCATTTCGTAATACACTAAACCTAAAAATTATGTTTTTCTTATCATAGTATTTTGGTCACATGTGATTAAAAATAAAACTATGGGATGACTATAATTAGTTGTTCTATGAAATTATCCCCACCAGCGATCGTGTGTTTCAGCTCGCATAATACTGGTAGTTTGATCTTTGTTGGAGCCCAGGCAAACTGACTGGCTGAAAGGCTGTAAGGTAGTTTTTAATTTTTTATGCATGTGTAACGTGATATGAGACAGTTTTTCCTTTAAAGTCCTCTAAGGATGTATTCTCCTTCCTTACACAGATAGCACTGCTATGCTTTTTCGTATTCAAATGAGCTAATTTAGCGGCTAGGATGTTAACAGAATTCCAAGCAAAAATGGAAGTAATAGTACAGAAATGACATATAAGAATGATGATATTCAATTCACTCAAATTTGAAATTTTCATTTGACAATTTCATTCAATCTCTTGATTTTATTTTTAGTCAAGTATATGCAAGCATATAATTTTTTTTAAAATTTTAGTGCATTACTTAGAGCAGTTTAACTAAAGGAAACTCTACATTTTATTTCATCATAGCATTTAAATTGGAAATTTTAGCTTTTCGTTTAAATGCCTCAAAAATATGAATTCCTATCATAGGAATTATATAAATAATACAGTGGTTTATATCAAAATGAACATTGTACTTTAAACATGCAGAAAGAATCTCTAGCTACAGAAAATGGATTATATCAAACATTTAACATATGTAATACAACAAAAAATTAAATTGTAGGGTTTATATTTATTTTAACTAACATTTATTTTAAGTTTAAACTATCTTTCCTGTCAAGCCTTACTTTCCCCTGGAACTGCCAATGCCAGAATATGTAAATTTGAGTAGAACGCGCAAGGATTCAAATTATCAGCGGAAGTGTTATGATTTAAATAGGAAGGAAACGAGTTCGGGGTGTGATATTCTTACTTCACGAGCGCGGAGGTAGTTAGCGAGAAATTGAAGAACCCCGCGTTTCGGCCTATGTGCTTGGCGGGAAGTAGTGTTAATCGTTCAAGTGAGCTTCAAGTCTGCTGAATTAGCAGCGGTATTGTAAAACGCGGTGAGTTAGTTATTTTAGAGAGCCTCGTAGTTAGAGTCTTGTCTTTAGTTTCTTTTCAGGTTATTATTTTTATTTGACCGCCGAGTTGGCGCAGTCTGTGAGCGTCAAGAGCACGCAATTGTAATTTATTACGTTGAATAAAAAGGAACTTAAACCCTTTACAAGACTCTGTGTTTTATCCAGTTTTCACAGTCACCCCTTGGTTGCGTGCAAGTTGGAGGCGCGCAACGTTACATTGGCGCCCGAACACTTATCGAACTGAAATGGCCGAAAATTGGATGGAAGCCGCTGGACAACACCAAGAAATGACAACTCAGTTGGAAGGATTTGGATACCTGGTCCAGACTTTGAGAGCGTGAATCAAGCCAAACGTCCATTTCGACGGAAAAAATTCGGTGGCGGTATTTCTAGAAGGTCTAGAAAACCACTTTCAGCTCTACCCTGTTCCTGAAAGACAAAAGGTTGCCATCGCCACATCAGCACTAAGAGGACAGGCCGCGCTATGGTGGAAAAATATAGGCAAATTTTTATTAGGGGAATTTGGAAGCCAGACATATACATTTGAAAATTTCAAAAAATCGTTAGTAAAGGCCTTCCCCATAGTGAAAGATCGCGCACGGCTGGAAGCCGAACTATATAGTTTCTATCAACGGGATATAGCAGAATTGACGGACTTTATTCTACGAAAAATCAAGCTAACGGATATGCTGTATGGAAAGAAACCCGATGCGGAGATTATTGAAATAATATTACCAAGATTGTTACCCGCTGTTCAAGACTACTTTGAAATTAGAAACCCAAGCACATTGCAGGAACTCTTCGAATTGGCGGTGAAGTTTCAAAATCGCAGAATAGCGGAAAGAGCGAGAGGGGAAACATATTCTCAAAGTACCCGAAGGAAGGAGGAAACCAGAAATGGAAATCGCTCGTATGGGGGAAAGAACTATCAAGCTAACGCATCGAAACTCGAAGGTCAAGGCCCAAACAGAAAATTTGAAAATAAACATCCGCGTACCCAGAAGACACAGATTGAAAGGAAAGCTTTAAACGACTAGAGGGGCCTGTGAAAGGGAGGGTCCAGACCCCGGAAGTTTTAAAAAAACCCTCAAATAGACATTTAAACACGGTCATCATAAAAAACTCACAGCTACCAATTATACAAGTCCTAGTTGGCGATGTACCAGTAGAAGCCCTCATCGATACAGGAGCAGAAGGAAATTTTATGAGTGAAAATTTCTTCAAAAAGAATTTTTATAGGGTACGATTATTTAAAACCAAAAACACGGAAATTATAGCGGCGCAAGGAAAAACATGTCACTGCATCGGGAAATTATCATTAAACTTAAAGGTAAAAGAGGAAAGTCTCAAAGTATTAATTTTTGTGGTGAAAGATCTGCAACATTCTCTTATTTTAGGTATGGAGTTTATAAGGGCCGCGAGGGCCAAATTAAATTTTCAAGATAGTTCCGTGGTGTTGGAGATGGACCAGAGGGTGGTGGAACCTGTGGAGACACCGCAAGTGGACCTCAGCCATCTGAATGACCATGAAAGTAAAGCAATACAGCAAGTGATGAGTAATTTTTCTCATTTGTTTTCAGAAAAACCAGGAAACTGCCAAATAGTTACGTACAAGATTCAATTAAATGCCGAAAAACCTTGTAGGACTGAACCTTATCGGTATGACAAACAAAAAGACGTAATCATCGAAGAACATATTCAGGAGATGTTAAAGAATAAAATAATAACGCCCATAAATAGTGAGTACGCGAGTCCAGTCATACTATGTAGGAAAAAGAACGAGTTTCCTCCTTCGGATAAAAGGGCTTGGAGGTTTGCTATTGATTACAGAAAACTAAATAGTATTACCAAATTTCCAGTTTACCCTTTGCCGGTTATAGACGAGATCATTAGACAGATCAAATCGACAAGATATATGTCTACTTTGGACTTAACGTCTGGCTACTATCAAATAGCTATGAGACCCGAAGATATACATAAAACCGCGTTTATAACAAAAACGGGCACTTATGCATTTTTACGCATGCCTTTTGGGTTGTGTGGGGCCCCATCAACATTCCAGAGAGCTATGGACATTGTTCTAAAGCCTGTCTTAGGAAAGTCAACTCTAATTTATCTAGATGATATAATTATAACGAGTAGTACGTTGGAACAACACATTAATGATCTAGAACAAGTTTTTAAATTATTAAAAGAGGCCGGTCTTACAATTAACGCCTCAAAATGCAAGTTCGCAACTAAAGAACTTAAATATCTCGGTTATAAAATTTCGCAAAAGGGTATAGAAACGCAAGATTCAAAAATAAAAGCTATTAAGAATTTCCCACCGCCCAACACCGCCAAGAAACTTTCTTCGTTCCTTGGGTTATGTTCTTACTATCGATCTTTCATAAAAGATTTCGCTAATATTGTTGAACCACTCTTAGTAATCAAAAGGAAAAGGGGTAAATTTACGTGGACAGCGGAAGCTAACACAGCTTTTGAAAGATTAAAAGAAGCGCTCATTAATGCCCCTGTTTTAAAATTCCCGGAGGGGGACGAAAACCTGGAAATTGCAGCAGATGCGTCAGACTATGCGGTGGGTGCGGTTTTTATGCAACATAACCATCCTCTGGCATTTTTTAGTAAAACGTTGAATCAGACACAAAGGAATTATACAGCTACAGAAAGAGAAACATTAGCCGTATTAATGGCTGTACACAAATTTCGAGTTTATTTCGGCAAATCGCCAGTAACAGTCTTTTCGGATCATGCGACTGTTGGTAGACTTTACTCGGGGAAAAACCTAACGCCCAGGTTAATAAGATGGGCTTTAAAACTCCAAGAATATAATATCACAATAAAATATAAACCGGGTAAGGAAAACAATGTAGCTGACGCACTTTCTCGTATAAAACTGGACGATGAAGGAAATGAACTTAAATGCGCTGTGTTGACTTCAAAAATTTTAGATTCTAGAGATACGGTTATTACTGAACTGAAAGCTGATCCTGAATTTGGAAATATCTATGCTTATTTGAAAGACCCCGAAAGCTTCGAGCACACAGATATCGATGCGATAAGAAATAGAGCAAAAAACTATGAAATAATAGATAATTTATTATTTTATACGAAAACAACAAACGAAAATCTTGAGTATAAACCAGTCATCCCAGCCTCGCTTCGATTAAGCATTTTGAAGGAGTTCCACGAAGCAAAAACAGCGGGCCATCTAGGGGTCAGAAAGACTTTAAAAAGGGTACGCGACGCAGTATATTTCCCGCAATTATACAAAATAGTAACGCCGTATGTCAGGTCCTGCAATCAATGTCAGTTAATAAATGATATTAATTACAGCCCGGCCGGGTACTTAAATAGCATTCGCGCTACATTTCCGAATGAAATTTTAGGCATAGATCTTCTTGGTCCCTTCCCCCAGAGCGAGTTAAATAAAAATCGTTTTCTTTTAGTAATAGTAGATCATTTTTCAAAATGGACAGAAATTGTTCCACTTAAACGCGCGTCAGCCAAAACACTCGCAGATGCATTCTTACACAGATACATTTTAAAATACGGTGCACCGATAAAAGTCATTAGCGATAACGGAAAACAATTCATTAGTCAAATATTTGAAAACATATGCAATGGACTTGGCATACGCCATATCAAAATGGTTCCGTATAGACCACAGGCTAACATAGCAGAAAGAGTTAATAAAAACATAGTAAAAATAATTCGCAGTTACGTGAGCACACATCACAAGCGCTGGGATGGCTACATAAATGAATTAGCTTATGCTTTAAGAACGGCAAATCATGATACTACGGGAAAAACTCCAGCAGAATTATTTTTAGGCAGAAAGTTAATTACGCCTTTAGATAAATTATTCTTTGTGCAACAAAGAGAGCAGGAGTTTAAACAAAAAGATGTGCAAAAGCTGATTGATCAGGCGCTTAAAACCTCGGATACGGCAAGAAATAGGCAGAAAATATATTATGATAGAAAACGCCGTGAAGCAGATTTTAAAGTTGGGGATAAAGTATTGAAGCGGAAATTTTCTTTATCAAGTGCCCCAGACAATTTTACGGCAAAGCTAGCTCCAAAGTTTGAAGGCCCCTATGTAATTCAGGAAATCAAAGGAGTAGTATTATATCTTAAGAACGAGAGAGGGGAAATCTGTAAAGCAAGTCCCGACCAGGTGAAAAAATACTATAATCCAAATGATTTTGAAATCCTTAAAAGTTTCTTGCAGGACTCAAATCTAAACGAAATAGAAGGTCCAGAGATAACAACTATTCCACCACCCAAGAAACAGAGAACTGAAGAGAGACCTAGCCCTTCTACAACCCGGACGCCGGTATCAAAAAGAAAAAATAATTTTCAAACTCCGGCGTTTAAGAAAAACAAAAATACAGATGAACCGGGTAAAGAAACCGTGGTAAAGAGGAAAACACCACCTACAAAGGATTGCAGGAAAAATTATACATCAAGGAGAACGCGCACTCGGCCACAGAGTCAGGTGCCAGCAAGGCCGCCGTTCCGGAAACTGAAACGGCAACAGGAGGCACAAAAATACGACGAACAGAAGAAATTCAAGAAGGACTCCAGACCGGAGGACGTCAAGACCAGCCGTCCCAGGGAAAAACGGAAATGCCAACAACCAGACGATTACTCCGCCAAGAGGCCAGCATGTAGAGGACGCAAAAGAAAAAGTAATGTGGACGACACTCGGAGATCAATAAGGAGAAGATTGACATCCATGAAACCTCTAACTTGGGAACAATATTGCCAAAAACGAATGACGGAGTTTCAAGCATCGAAAACTCAAAGATAAGTTAAAACCTTCTATAATTTTTTTTTCTCTTTTGTTCCGAATTGTTATGCATAAGTACGAAGTTCTATGTTTTGACGAAAGTCAATATGTCTCGGTTGAGACTTAGTTTGTTTTACTTTATTTAGCTAAGGCAAAAGTATTATTTTCTTTAAGTGTAAAAGCTAAAAACAAGCATTTTCTGTTGGTCGAAAGACTAATTCTGTTATGTTAAAGTCAAAATTTGGCCGAAGATAAAAATAACTTCGTATTCTTGTATTAATAAGAATTTTAGTTTCAGTGCCGCCAGCTTGGCGAAGATTAAGTAAAGTAAAAATTTATTTTCTCTTATTCATTTTATGGTAAATTGTAAAAATCATATGTATTAAAATTTTGTAAATGTACGTAAATACTTGAATGTTATGTAAAAGTAGAATTTAGTCTAGAAGCATAAAATTTTAGATGCTAAAAGTAAATTCTCAAAAGCAATGAATTCAAATTTAAGTATTAAACTGTAGATAAAATCATGCTTTAGAGCGAAAGCCTGCATGTTTAAAGATGAATGAGGGGGAAGTTAGAATGAATGTGTTTTGTAGGGTTCTCCACCTACATTTGAAATTTTAAGAATATTAAAGTAGCTCATTGAGTTGTAGAATGTCGAGTAAGGTGTGTCTATTTGGTCGTTGAATTCTAACAAATCATGGTGGTTAGGGGAAGTGTTGTAAGACTAAAACACGAATACTCCCGTTTGACACCACACACGGTGGAGAGCCAGGGTAAAGTTAAATTAATGCTTGAAAAATTGAATGAATGTGAAGTAAGCAATAACTAAGAAAATCGAATCGTTTAAAAACAAAAATTTATTGTGTCAAGAAAGTGTAAATTATAATGTATGTAGAAAGATACTGATACTTATTCCTTCCAGATGCTGGAAGGAAAGACCAAGATTGATTGATGAAGTCCAGGAAAAGTTGCTGTAAGAAGAGAGCTTTATAACGAGCAACAGAATTTTAGTATACAATTTGTTACATAAGATTTTTTTTTTTTTTTTTTTTTTTTTTTTTTCTTGTGTAAACGAGGTTCTCGCCAGTTAGTTAAGAATTAGAGAAACTTACAACAGGTCGTTTGTAGGACCTGCTTACAAGTTTTCCAAATTCTGGCAGCGGCAAATGTAGGGTTTATATTTATTTTAACTAACATTTATTTTAAGTTTAAACTATCTTTCCTGTCAAGCCTTACTTTCCCCTGGAACTGCGAATGCCAGAATATGTAAATTTGAGTAGAACGCGCAAGGATTCAAATTATCAGCGGAAGTGTTATGATTTAAATAGGAAGGAAACGAGTTCGGGGTGTGATATTCTTACTTCACGAGCGCGGAGGTAGTTAGCGAGAAATTGAAGAACCCCGCGTTTCGGCCTATGTGCTTGGCGGGAAGTAGTGTTAATCGTTCAAGTGAGCTTCAAGTCTGCTGAATTAGCAGCGGTATTGTAAAACGCGGTGAGTTAGTTATTTTAGAGAGCCTCGTAGTTAGAGTCTTGTCTTTAGTTTCTTTTCAGGTTATTATTTTTATTTGACCGCCGAGTTGGTGCAGTCTGTGAGCGTCAAGAGCACGCAATTGTAATTTATTACGTTGAATAAAAAGGGACTTAAACCCTTTACAAGACTCTGTGTTTTATCCAGTTTTCACAGTCACCCCTTGGTTGCGTGCAAGTTGGAGGCGCGCAACGTTACAAAATATTGTGCAACAAATTACAATTACTGCAAAATTAGCATTATAGAATCTCCCTGATTTCATATAAATGAGATTACCGAATGGGTACGAATGCAAAACACTGATAAAGATCCCTGACGTCTAACTTTGAAAAGCAGAATAGGCTTGCTTCTTGGCTATTTTCGCCATTAGTACATTAAAAAAAATCTAGTTTTTCCCCTTCAAAAGGGCAATTCTCTATAAAGGTATGGATTTTTTATGGCAAAGGCCCAATTAGAGATTCTCTATGATAAATTACCTTCCTGTAACTGAAATTTTAATGAGTACATTGTGGGATAGTTACATTTTCTTGTTTAACCAATTACCCATGAGTTTTTAAGTACTTTCAAGGTAATGTTTACATAACTGTAGTATTTCTAATTTTAAAGTGCTCGTAAAAACTGTTGTCAAAAGTTATATACTTTTACTTAGTACTTAGTACTTGGCCAAGATGTCAAAAATATAAAGACCAGCGTAAGAATGATGAAGATACGTAACGGCAACTATAGATTACAGTAATATTATGCCTGGTAGTAGAACATTACTTTCATTTTTAGCTGAGTATTGGCTGAATCCATATTTACTTATTAACTAAGATACAGAATTCCTAATCTCAAGCCTTAAATATTTACTATGTATTCTCAAAAAGAAACTAAAAAGTACTTTCTCACTTTTCTCATATTTTCCTGTGAATTACCTGATGCACAGCTAACAATGCTAACAATTCTTGACAGAAGGACAAACATATGAAGTTAATTTTAGTTAATATGCATTCTAACCAATGTGTGTATTTTAGTTGATATGTTTAATCTTTGCTGCACCTTCCATCCTTGCATTCCTACAGTGGCGCCCGAACTAAAAGGTGGTGGACCATAATTCATTCTTTCCCACCAGGATTTAGCGACTGGGCCCCCTAATGCACAGTCAGCTTTTAAAAGGGAGACTATCTATGGTATTTTCTCCCTCCTATCACCAAGCTTTCGTGGTGTAACGGTAGCACACTCGACACGCATTCGAGAGGTCCAGGTTCGAGTCCCGGTGAGGGCATCGCTCATTTTTAACGTTCCTGCTTCACAAAATCCAGACGACTCTACAACCCAATAAATGAAAAGATAATTCAAAATAGCTAGCAATTTTTTTAAAAATCATCTTGAAGTGACATATATTATATTTTTAGTATTTTGACTTACATCAAGTTAAAAAATGAGCAACAGGTACAAATAAAAGAAGTCACAAAATTTAGAAATATTGTCTTGTCGTTAGAAAACTGTCAGTTGTATATTTATTGGTCACACACGAAGACCGATTGAAATTGCAGAAACCTTTGCGAAAAGAGTATACATATAATAAATGCTTCAAGCTACGGCTGTTCTATATACCTAATGCATTCCACCCAAATGCTTACACGTTTTCGTTGAATGCTTGTTGGTTTTATTGCTTCTGAATCAGAGGGTGCTTTGCATTGCGTTTAGGAACAATTCTCGGCCAATTACGAAGCAATTATTTGATAAATTACCTACTAGAGTTGTCTAAGCTGATTCAACAACGATCTGATGTTAATTGCACTACTAGAGGAAATCTAAACTGCAACGGCATTATTTAGTAATCTTTGATGTGCTATGAGGTACTTGTTTGAATCTCTCTCAGATTTTAGGTAATTGCTTAGAGTTCATAAACAAATCAACTAATCATTGACGATATTTCATAATTCGCCTTAAAAATAGAATTTGCCTTTCACTATTTTGCATTTCTTATTTTTCATTTTCTTTACTTTTAAATGTTTCAGCCAGTAGCTGTGTTGCAAATGCTGTAATAATAATCTTCTTGAAGCAATAAAAATTCGAGTATGTAGTTAAATAAAACATCTGTATATAAAAAATGCTGAAACTATATAAACTAAGCATCATCTTTATATATTTTGCATCCAAGTGGTAAAAGGATTTTGAGTTAGGTTCAATTATATTCATCTTAAAACTTAATTTACATTGCAATAAGAATGTAGGTTAACGATTATTAAGTTATTGAAATGTGAATAAAAATCGATTACCTTATTCTTTGTAATATATATATATTACATATATATATATTGCAATATATATATTGCAACCTAGTGTTGCGGCAAAATTCAGTAAATCTTTGAGATCATACCCTACTACTGTGGTAACTTAGATAATCAAACAGTATACCGAAAAAGAGTAATTAATTCAAATATGTTTCTCTTGCGATTTTATTGCTGATGTTTCGAAGTAAGAAACGAACTTATTATTAACATTATATAAAATATGTTGTATATTTGTTTAATGAATTGCCAAAAACCGCTCATGTGTTACCCACCATAGGGAAGCCTTTAAGAAAAATTTCCATTGAAAATTTGTTCGAAGAGAGAACAGAGTGCGTTTATTTATAATATTTATACGAATAAACTGTGTATTACTGATTTGCGAACAATATATACTAAAATAATCAACAATATATAATTCAAATATTCGGTGTATCAAAATATCAAATATTGCGTGTGTATTACTTTGTTAAGGTCTCTTTGTTAAGACATTAGGTAATTTTTGGAAGCAAGAGAAGTGAAAAATGAATAATGCTCTCGCCGGGAATCGAAACAGGGACCTCTGGATTACGCGCCCAGCTTACAGACCACTACACTACGAAGGCATGCCAAGAAGGAGAGAGAAATACCTTATAGATCTACAACACTAGAAGAGTTAAGAAAGTTATACAGTAGTTCGGTAAAAGTTCTCACTATTGCTTATTTTAATAACTGAACTCTGAGTTAAAGGTAATATTAAGAGGAGGAAAATTAAGAAAAACGAATTGTAAGTAAAACAGTCTTCTTCTTGTTCTTACGAATCCCTCTGATCTGAATCAGATCAGATCCATAAGTTCATTCACCTTCATAACTTCCAATACGAAATTAGGTGGCTTCAGCAGATCTTCACACTCGAAAGCTATATAGCTAAGTAGATGTTGAGCAGTGTTCATGGTTTTTACATTTGGCGCAAGTTTGAAATGTTTAGTACCACAGAAATATCTGAGGGTCCTTAAAAGAAGTTCCGAAGTCAACCGAGCCAGAGACGTTTGGTCCTTCTTGTCACCCCTGAAACCAGTGACAGTACCAGGATCTACATTATGATACTATGAGTGGATCGGTAGTTGTTTCCAAGAATTGTCAATTAATTCCTTTCTTCTCAATTATAGTTCAAGGTAGGTCAAAGGTTTCTCATAAACCTGAAGCATGAAAGTTCTCTCCTTTGCTAGTATATCAGTTGTATCATTATATTTTAGTTATACATGATATGATATCTACTGCAGAAAGTAAAACTTTGTAAGTAAAACCTCGAATTTCGAACGTAAGTTGCTACACCATTTCCGGCTGCTAACATAAAATTATATGTAGAGCTGTGGGCTCTAAGCTCAAACACAGGAAACGAACATTTAAGAAGTCAGTAATGGCAGAAAACGAAAATTTTAGCTCGATTTATTAATGGGAAAGAGGACGAAAAACAACTGAAACATCGAATTCTTTAAAGGCCATAGAGAAAACGATTTGGAGTTTCCATCCCTAATTAATACAAAAATATTTTTATTGAAATAGTATGCTGGAAATCTTATTCGTCAAATAAAAATACTTTTTGAACAACTCTTGCAAAACTGAATTGAAGAGTAAGTCTCTAAGTAAAAATGTTGCGCAATGTAAAATTTATCAGTTTCCATTACTTTTTTTGTGTTTTGCATCCTTGCTTCAGAAACTTCCGAAAAACTCCTCATCTGTGCTACAGTTTAGGCAAATGCTTCTAAGTTTAATTTCCTATCAACAATGCGAAGAAGGGAGTGTAACTAAACAACTAAACTTCGAAATGCGTTATTCTTGTTACACACATTATGCAAATTCTTCTTATTCATTTTAAACTCCTTCGCCTTATATTTATATGGTGGTTCCTTTTTGCTTTTGCAAACGGAGGTTTCTTATGAATCTGCCCATAAACACATAAACATCGCATTTTTCTACAGAAATGAATTATGTGCTTTAGATGCCTAAATTTCCAAGATGATCTGAACTTCCTGTCTGTATGAACAAAACAAATATGTAAATTTACAGTAGAAACACGTAACACATTTCCCTCTTGTGTTGTCTACAAAACGGAAAGAAGTGGACTGGATACCAGAAATTTCATCATTGGCTGTGCATCATTGATGATTTCACCGCGCTAACTATACAACTCCACCCCAATTTTGACGAAAAGCATCCCGTGGCCGAATCCGATGCTCTCCAACCCATTTTCCCAACAACTAAATCCAAAGCACTTGAGAGCACTTTCTGCTCACCAGTATTTTAAGTATCCGCATGCCATGCAGACACTATACATTAACAAACGTCCGTATCCTCTAGCCTAAGCCCATCTGTACGGCAGCCAGTTTCACTAATCAATTTACCGATAAGGGTTAGTCGTACTGTCTATATAAAATTTTAAAAATACGTTAAAAGAATATTTTTTCTTAAACTCTGACAAGTTTTGGTTCTGGTAATAGAGGAGTAACCTGGAACGATGCGCTCTGGGAAGCTAGCTCTAACGCTAAACTATTTAAAAAATTTTGAATCTTTTTGACCCGTACGGTTTCTTGAGCTATATGGTACGGCTCAAATTTGCAGTCAATATTTATACGAAGATATAGAAATTAAGTTTCTAACCGTTATTTCAGTTTTAAACATGCTTTACTTTCTATTCTCTTTTCCCACCTACTATTCCCTGCCAGAATGAGGTTTTAGGAACGCGTTTTATATGCAAATGAGTTAGAAGGAGTATTTAAGGAAGGTTCAGCTTACGTCAAGAAGAGAGAGAGCTTAACAGTTCTTAGAGGCGCGTATTTGCCATCAGGCTACTTTGTTTTTAAACCTAATACGCTCGGCCGTATAGTACGTGCCTGTTATTAATCGCCGGCTAATTTAATTAAGGGCCAACTACGTTACGTATTTGTGTATAGCTTCGGCTCAGTCAGTTTAGTTTAGTTTCTGATTTTGATTAGAAGCCCAAATTCAAGCTTCCCTGTACGCCCGAGAAGGGCCCGACTGTATTATTTCTTTGAGTGAATTAGCTTTGAGTAAGTAGTAGGGGGACCGGAAAGTAATGTCGTTTCTGCGCATGTCGACAACAACATGCTAAGGGCAGAAGTGGAAGCAAATTCATGTCAAACGCTCTTAACCAACCTTGGTCGACCATTCAAGAACATTTAAAGCAGAATGGAAAAATAAGCAAAGCAGGTGTTTGAATCCCACATAATCTGCCCGAACAGAACAAAGCCAACCGATCCATCACATGCAACGTATTGCTTCAACGGCATCTTACAGAACCGGTTTTTTTATCATTTGATTACTGGACATAAAAATGGGTCCTGTATGATAATCCAAAACGCAAAAGGCAGTTTTACTAGCGGTTACAAAGGGTTTACATCCCAAAAATGCGCTTCTGTGTGTTTGGTGGAGTATTCGTGGAATTGTTTATTTTGAATTGCTGAAACCTGGACAAACTGTTAATCAGATCTTTATTGCGAAAAACTGGATCGAGTGAAACAATCTTTAATAGAAAAATATCCGGCGATTTTCAATAGAAAAGGCATCATTCTGAAACACGACAATGCAAGACCGCACTGTGCAAGACGGACACTGGAAAAAATGAATGAATTGGGATGGGAGGTGCTGCATCACCCACCATATTCGCCCGATATCGTACACTCGGATTTCCATTTATTTCGATCCCTACAACATTTTCTTAGTGCCAAAAAAATTGAATATAATTTGAATGATGTCCAAAATGCCATCTTGAGATATTTTACTCAAAAACCAATTGATTTATATCGGTCCAGGGATCTGAAAATCTGCACACTAGAAGCAAAAGGTTGTTAATAACGAGGGTGATCACATTATTGATTAAAAATGAAAAAGGGGTTAAAAATTTATTCGTGTGAATTTAATGTAAGAAAGCGACATTACTTTCAGGTCCCCCTATTATTTTAACCTTTCTCTGGACTTTGTCGTTACCTACATCAACTCAGCAATAAGTCGCTCTACTGTTCAATCACTTCCTCTCCGTTCAACAGAGAGGAAATAGTAAGGAACATTATAAAGGTCTACAACAAAAATCATGATAGATTTTGAAAAACCTTTTATCAGGGTAAACATATGAACCAAAATCGTTACTTACTTTTGTAAGATTACAAACGATTATGTAAACTGGAATGGAGGAATACGCGCATTAAGCAGATCTTTATGCATATTTTGCAGTTAAAGCTTATTTTTCGCTCATGCTATATGTAGGTTTCTATTATATATGTAACCTATCTCAGTGTCCTAATAGACTGGAAAGCGAGTTATCGCTTTAGTCTGAAGCAACTTACCAAAATGTAAGTAGGTTAAAATAATATTTTATTCAACTCTTGAATGAAGAGAAAGCATTACTTGTGCTACAGGTTAACCTCCGCTTTCTGAGGGTAGTTATATTAACATAATATAAAAATAAATTCAAGCGTAGGTAGCGTTCTGAAACTACAGACGCAATAGTCTACTTAAGCTAGCTCAAGACAATTATAGCGCGTAATTTAAACTAGCAAGGTATTGAAACCAGAATAATTTTGAACTGGCAACAGTACGTAACTGCAAGGCGAGGCTGCCAGGACCTGTCTCCTTAAAACATTCAAACCCTCTGCTTAAGTACCCAATAACTACTTTGCATTAGCTTGAGGACTAAGGAAAGAAGAAATTAAAGTAAAGGGTCAATTCATAATAGCCGGTTAATATCCCTATCCAACATATCTTTAACATCATCATAGGCGTCCTAAATGTAAATCGTTAACAGCTATGTTACGAATGCATTCAGTATTTAATTGTATATCTATTGGAATGTTACTTACGTACTCCATATTTCATCCTCACTCGCAGTTTCATTTTGCTATCAATTCTAAGAGGGTTTTTTTTTCTCTCTCTTTATTAATTTTAAACGCTAAAACCCAAATTTTACTAAAACAGTTATTGATAGCATTTTGAGCAATTTGCAGATTATAACGCATGCACGTTAATTTCTGTATAAGCGACATGGCCGTCTTTATTCGGTCATAAGAATTTTTGTTAATTTAAAAAGTATTTCTCCCGTCTTCTTAGCATACCTTCGTAGTGTAGTGGTCAGCGCACTCGGCGCGCATTCGAGAGGTTCGTGGTTAAAGTCCTGTCGAGGGCATTGCTCATTTTTTCATCTCTCCTGCTTTAAAAAAAACCTAATGACTACAGTTGCGCCCGAACTAAAAATTAGTGAATGATGATTCTTCACCATCAGGATTTGGCGACTGGTTCCCCTAAAACCCCAGTCGCCCTTTAAAAGCGGCAGTATACAGGATATTTCTCTCGCCTTCTTAGCATGCCTTCGTGGTGTAGTGGTCAGCACACTTGGCACGTATTCGAGAGGTCCGTGGTTCGAGTCCTGGCGAGGGCATTGTTCATTTTTCCTCTCCATTTCTAATGAAATAAATATATTCATTTCATTAGGTTTGCTACATTATTCTTTCAAATGTTCGCTTAAACAATGAAAGAAACGTTTTTTTTTAGAGAAAAACACTTGCACACAGTATACAAACTTATCACAGGAATATCATTTTGCGATGTTTTTACACAAGCATCTGTGCCGAAAGAGTAGTTAACTTGACATATTTTGAATGGATTGTTCTCCATTCCCTTTCTATCTTTCCATTCCCTTTTTACTTCTTACATTCACAGAAATCGTAGTAGTCATTATTTAAGTTTCCGTAGTCATAGCTTGAAACGACTGAATCAAAACCAGAGGAGCATTGGATGAAAAGATACTTAATTGAAAATATTTTGAAAGGAAACTTCCGCAATTTTTATTAGCTAAGAAGCAGAGGAAAATTGAATTTACACTAGTAATGGTTGTCCAGAAGTTTCTACTTGCATGTTTATAGTTAACTATCAATGTTCTGGTTTTCTCTTGTTCTGAACTTAGTTTAAGACTATATGTTCAATATCTGGTATTCCGACCAAGAGATGGATAAGCAATTAAACAAGTGCTATGTATCTTTGAGCTCGAATAATAAGTTTTCTTTGCTTAGTATTACAAACTACCATCAAATAAACATCTCAAACGTTACTTGAATTTGAAATGAATATTAAAATTTCTAGGGATAGTTTCGTCGCCGTGATTACCAATTACTGTAATGGCTTCAGAATAATACCTGCTCAATTATCGCTTGTTCAGCGCAGACGAAAAGACACTTTTAATTGAATCGCTGAAACGAAGAATGTCCTGAGTTATTATTTTGATACTTTGCCTGGGCACAAAATAAATCCGCCTTCTGATTTAGGCTGTTTTAGTTCTCATTTAAATATACGTTTTATATTATTTCGAGACTCATTTTATTTCCTGATTATTTGTATACATTATTCGAAAATCTGTAATTCGAAAAAATAACGAATGACTTAACATTCTTGCTGACCTCACTGATACACTTAGGTTCAACTAAGTTAAAAATTTCTTTTTTCAGTATATTCTCTCCTAGTAAACACCATCTAAAATCACTGACATTAAACATCATCCAAGCATCCGTACGATACCTACACAGATAATATTTTTACTTTTCTCCATTTTGACACGTTGGCATCAACTCTAAACTTCAACTTCCTGTACATAAGACTTCAAAACCGAGCTTTACTTTTTCTTTCCCTCTCTTCTTAAGCCAGATTGAAGAAGACGAAGAGGATTCTTCTTCGCGATCCCTGCCTCTAATCTGAACGATCACTCACGCAGAGGTTTAGAGGCTTCGAATTGAGAATCGGCAAGGGAAAAAGTTAGGCACTAATGAGTCACGTTCCTTGCAATAACTTCGTTTCCTCAAAAAATTTGGTGAGAGGCTATGAAGTGAACTTTCCCCATTACTTGAGAAATCTCCTCTGCTTTTTTGAATTGGCAACGAACTCAGGGATATATCTGTCAGCTAACTTAACTTTTTTTACCTGCCTTACTCAAGAAAAAAAATGTTTTATTTGATCCTTTAAAGGAATTTTGCGGAATAAAGTTGAAAATGAAATTTATCTGAATTTCGTATATCTCACATGATTTGAGTTATCCGGAGTTTTTCCTTCATTTAAATATCAGGGGAATGTCTCTAATAGAGAGACAAACGGCAAATTTGAAATTTCATAATAGATATAATTCGAACCAAAACAGCTTTTGTAATTAATAGTTAGAGTCACATAAATTTTTATTTCCCTTTTGCGCGTATAATTTAAAAGAGATGAATTAAAAAAATCTGATGTACACACCACGTGATTTCCTTGTACGGCCACATTTTTATTACATTTCATTTAAACGTATTTCCTCGAATTTTATTAGAAATATACTTCTCATTCAATTATTTCAGTTCTCACTTTGCGGCAAGGCAAAACCATCTAAAAACTCAAAACAGTTTCATAAAAAATTGTAAAATAGCATAAAACAGCAAATACACTTAAGAGTAGTGAAAATTGCTAATTAAAATTAGATTTTCTACGCAAAAATAGGCAATTCAGCCAGCGGGTAAGAAGACAGATTTTTCGGTGCACAAAATTGAAAGTTTAACTTTTGGTCCCATTCGGCAAAAAGACACTGAAGTTGGTGCACAAACTGATTTAATTCACTATTCTCCTAAGAGTTTCAAATGCAAATAAATGGAGACTTCGTTAGGCTTAGCACCACTTAAACCACTTTTGAACTGTGTATAATTCTACAACTATTTCATGCAGATTAGTTAAAGGCATATAAACCTTTGAAACATAACTAAATGTATCTTTATATATTTTAGTTAATAAATTCTAGTCAACTCGCAACTAGTGTGAGTGCTTCCTTTATAATTTTCTTTCCGAATTTTCATTTTACTTTCGGAATCCCGGGGTTTGGCTCCCGGAACCGTAACAACAGCAAATTAATGAATCAGTCTCATTTAATATACTGTGGTATATGTCATGTTGGTACTACCTTACAGGTAACTGTACTTTTTAAATTTTTCGAAATCGGTGAGCATTCTTACTTAAAATCAGGCTCATGTTTCTCATTAGTATTTTATGATGGCCTAAATGTATTGTTATTTGGTGATATATTTCAGGTTTTTACGAAATAATTTCCACAATAATGATAAATTTCTGGGATTGCCTTCAGACAGGTTCTAGTTTCACCAATAATTCTATGTTTCAATATTTTGTACCATTTTCGTTTAATATAAAAAATCTCTGAAATCCAGTTTTGTAAATATATTTACCTTCGAATCACTATATGATGTTTAGTATTATAAATCGAATAACCAAAAACCCCTTAAAATTACTTTTATTATCTACATTATATAACCTCGATTGCTATGTTTCATATTTAATGGATATAATTCATGCTTAGTTCTATCGGATTATTTTGTATACGTCTAAAAATATATTTGACAACGTTTCTTTAAGTATTAATGCTTGACTTTATCTTATAATGCTCATAATTTTGCAGAGATAATGATGGCTGACGTTTTAATTTTTTAATGAAATTTTAATACTTTTACAGATGGCATCGTCCTGTTGGACTAGCTGGGTGATTGCAGTTACTGCATTGATCTGCTACGCAAACAGTCTCACTTGTGGTTTAGTATTCGATGACAAACCAGCCATAAAGGACAATATGGATCTGAGGCCCGATGTACCTATATCAAACATTCTTTACAATGATTTTTGGGGAACACCTATGAATAGGGTAAGAATTTTCTTTTATTTTATGTATGAGAAATACGTTTAGTTTCTGCTAATTTGAACAGAACTAGGAACTAGCCATAAAACTTTTATATTATTAAATAAAACATAATTTTTAAAGTAAATGCGAATTCCTTTGAAATATAATAATGCTTCTTCACATTTGGTTTTACTCTGTGCAATCAGTTTACATTTACGTACCGCATTTCGGAATGATTGCACTGATCAGGTCGATAGATCCAGTGTGATGACACTTTTCAATAAAAATATTTGAATGTGAACTTTTTATACAGTAAACCCTTGCTGAACGAGCCCTTGCCGAAGTTATTAATATACTGCGTGATGTAAATTCGCGTCCGGAAAGTTAACTTTCTATGGAAAAAGTGGGTCGGGTGTAATTCAGATTGAGAAGTGTATAATATAAACAAACCTCAATGTTGTTGGAATTATAAGAAAGACAAATTTAATTGAAAGGATTCTCATTACTGTTTAATGCATCTATGATACAATTATTTTTCAAACATGGTAGGGAGTTTTGCTTGGGACAATCATTGACATAACTCTTAAAACGTTTCGAGGTAAAAAACGCAGATTTTTTCGAAATTTCTCATAAGGTGTTCCCTTCTTTCTTCATTTGAATCAGTCTCAAATGTAACTTGACACAATTCCTGTGCCTTTTGTAACAATTCGTTTAACTTCTTGTAAATCAAAGGCACTTTATCTTTTTTTTTTTTTTTTTCATAACAACTGTTTTGACTATCGGCTGGTGTTATAAAATTATTTAGGTTTCATTTGTCGTTTTTCGATCAATTCTTTGTTTCTCCTCTTTTCTTATCTGAAAATCCCTCGTGGCCACTTGCTTTGTCAGGTTGCACGATTTCTTTGAGTTTACTATCAATCGATGGAAATCATTTAAAACTGTTGATATCTTGGAATAGCTGAAACCGTCATGCATTCAGTTCTGATGAATGAACGTTGAGCTGCGTATGAATTAAATTCTACCGTTGTACAAATTAAATGGAAAGAATTATGAAAACCCGTATATATAAAAAACCCGATATATGTATATATAGCATATATCGCTGTCTACAGACCTGCGTTCGACAAGAGTTTATAAGGTATTTCTCCCGCCTTTCCAGATTCGAGTACCGGCGAAGGCGTTGCTCATTTTTCCTCTCTTCGGCTTTAAAATAACCTAATGTCTCTACAAGTTTACTCTATTAGCTTTCTCGGGTATCCAGATTCTGCTCTCAACTCAATTCAACTCTATTAGCTTTCTAGGAAGAAACTTTCAATTAATAATTGTATTTATTATTCTACAACAGATCTTTTAGGAAAATTCTAATCCTCTGTGATAAACAATTAGTTCCTTAGAAAAACTGTCAACAGTGTGTGAACTAAACCAGTTTTATTCGATGAAGCAAATGCTCAAAATGCCGTTTTAAGAGATCGTATAGAATTCAAGTTTATTAAATAAAAAACTGAATTTTCTCACTTACACAAAGGGTATATTCACCCACACTTCTTTACTAATTTTGTCTTGGCATAAAGCTGGTTTTTAGGAACTGGCATTAGGAAACTGTACTTAGTAATATTTGTGTACAGGTTTGAAAACGTTTAAATAAGTACAGTTATGATACTTATGTCAAATCTGTATAAAAATATCTTAGACTTATGCGCATCTACGTATATATCCGAGCTATTGTAGACGCAACGTTGCCGGTTCCTTAAATTATCCCTAGGGCACATGACATAGTGAAATCTGGACATGGATAACATCTCAGAAGAGAAAGCGGAGGAGAGAAAAAGGGAGAGGGGTACCAAAGAGAAAAAGGTCAAAGGTACCTGGCAGGTGAACGGAACTTGACAAGAATGAAGAAAAATCCTAAAGGATCCAATGACAATTCAGTGAAATGACAATTGCAATACATGATTCAAAATACTATACAACAACAGCAAAAGTTCAACACTACTAAGAAACTACACAAATACAACAAAAAAAACAACACAACAACAGTCAGTACAACATCACAGCACAGTCTACAGCAGATAAATTGAAAGTAATTACAGCCACCAACAAAATATCTTAGGCGAGTGGTTTGCTTTATATATCAATTTCAACAGTTAAGTGGGGTTAGAAGCTAAGCAAATGTCATGTATTGGACTAAATAAAAATGAAAAATATAAAAAATAAATAATGAGCGTCTTGCAAACTTTGGGAGAAACCAAACTGGAATAACTAATAATAAGTAGTACTACTATTAATAATAAGTAAGAAGATTTTTCTAAATAAGGGATTCAGATTCAGTGGCTGAGGAAGTGTGGTCTTTTTAAGTTTCATTTGATTGTTATGAGACGCAGTTTTAGCAAGGCCATTCTTGTGCCGTAAGTCTGGCAGTGTCAATTCATACTACGTTTGCAGTCTATGTTAATGCTGTTGTTATTTCAATAAAGGATTTGCAGACAGTATGTTACGGAAGATTAGTTATTCATTGATTTAAGAGTTGGCATTTTTTATTACATCCCAACTTCATTTTTATACTTTTGTTGTTTCTGGAGTCTTTAATAAAGATTGATGCATTTTGAAGTATCTTGTTGCTTTTTATAACGAGTGAATTAAAATTCCTTTTTTTTTATTAATTTTTTTAATCTGCGCAAATTACTGCTAAACGCAAGTAGCATGCATGTCTGTAATTAGTGATGATTTTACTCATTCAGCTATGAATTAAAAACAATCATTAAAATGAACTCCTAGAATTTTTGCTTATCTCAGATTTCCTTCTTCTAAACATTCTAGTTTCATAAACATTGTTATTTTTTAAATATTTCTAAACTGAATTAGGATGCTTGTTTCTGTATTGTTACATTTAATATTAGGAGTTACATTTAATATTATGCAGAATTACATGGCATGGTGATTATTTTGATAGAGAAACATATTTAATTTTATTTAATATTTTATTAAATATTAAAAGAGAATCTGTGGAACATTATTAGGAAAATCTCAAACATTGAAAAATTATAGCTTTAAATAAACTGTTGAGGATTCAATAGAAAAATTTTAATTTTAGTCAACAAACATATATTTACATTTAGTGCTTTACTTATTAATTACACGATCTTTATTAAAGCTGATGCTACAAACGTACGAACAACTCTTATCCAAACAAATTAGTAAAAAATTAACTTCAGGGTTATAATTAAAGAATAAAATGCATTTAAAACTGCTTGCTTTTGTGTTTCATTTATTTACTTAAATTTTTAATTAATGATTTTATTTAAAATTTAATTTTTAATTCCTTGTGGCTTGATTAATTACGATTTGAGCAGCTGAAATATTTACTACACATCTATTTCTAGTATTATTTTTATCAATTTTTGTCTGTATTCCACTATTTTAATTTTTAATTTAAGCCTCCGTTAATTATTTTTGAAGCGGATAGAGAAATATTTTTATCTTTTAGGTTTTTAATGTTGCTTTAAATAAGAAACCTTTATTATGTTACTTCATTATCTTTCATTAACGACGCAGTTTCTTTTCAAACTTGAAATTTTATCAAAGACTATTTATATAGTATGCGAATATGTTTTTCATCATTATGGCAAAAACGTGATAGGTAGCTGTTAAAGTTCCCTTTAATTTTCCTCAGCTTTTCTTTGTGTTATTATTTGCATTTTTATATCTACCTATTACGGAAGTTTTTTTTTTTTTTTTTTTTTTTTTTTTTTATCCAGTAATTCATTTCTTCAAACTAATCCAACACCTTATTTTTAAAATGATTATTGGTAATTTTGTCCCCATCGAAGCTGCATCTGCTTTAACAATGTTCCCTTAACGCTTTTACGAAAGGCATAGGTCAATCTTTTTTTTTTTTTTTCTTTTTTTTTTTTTCCCCTCTAACTGAAAGAAATGTAAATAGAATATGCATTCTTATAGGGTAGAAGGGGAGTAAAAAGAGAAATTAATGATCATAATTTTGTTTGTACAGTGATTTATGAAATGCATGATTTCAATACTGAAACAGCACGCAGACTTACGGTAGTTTTGTACTTAATGTACTATCTCCACACGCACTTTTTCTACAGCTTCCACTACGCGTATCTTTTTATGTCAGAATGATTATGAATTATCATGTCTATAAGGGAATTTATAATTATAGCAATTTTTACTTTTAGTTTTATTTTAGGTTTTGAGTGTTATTTTTCTTTGCTATGCTTCACTTTGGACTTAGTACTTATTTTATTATGAAAATATACATCTTATCAGCTCACAAAAAAGATTTCACTGTAAATTTTAGAAGGAATTTTGTGCTTCCTTACCGGGGGCCTCTGTAGTGTAATTTGAAAGCACGTCCAACTAGCACCTGGAAGGTCCGGTTTTCGAATCCCAGTGCATGCATCACTGATTTTCCATATTTCCTGCCTCCGAAAAAATCTAGCTACAGCGCCACCCGAACTACAATGGGATAGACGATAATTCGCGTCACTACCGGGGTTTGTCGACTGGCTCCCCGCCTGTCTAATTGCCCTTTAACGGAGGATAACGTTAGGTATTATCTCCATTCGCAAGCCATGGCTACTTTTTGTAGTTAAAACATATCCGGCTAGTGTCGAAAGGTCAGGAGTTCGAATTATGGAGAGAGCATTTCATGTTCGTGATATTTCCTGTTTCGACAAACTTAATGACTCTGTACAAGTCGCCTTCGTTGAGGTGAGGTGAAAGGGGAAGAACTAAAATTTACTACCCACTTCAGAGTAGAGCTGGAAAAAACCTGTCTTTTATGGGATCAGATCAAAACTCTTCGCTTATTGAACTGAATCATTTTTATGGCACATTTCTCGCTAATAATTACACTGATGAATAAGATCGGGAACGGAGAGTGAATCAAGAGCTGTGAGTGTCGATGGGGCGAAAATTGGAAAAAATCACACGTACTGTAGGATAAGATGGATCCGCTTAATCGAACCGCTATTTCCCGAACTAATTTCTTTCAGCTGTACTTTTATTAAATAACCTTTTTCATGGAAGGATAAACATTCTTTTCTTCCTTAAAATGGAATCGAGCATTTCTAACACACTTCCAACTAGAGCTCTTCGTCGATTAACTTTAAAAATCAGCTACCGATCTTTTTTACGATTTACCGTTCATTCGCTCATTAATGTGTCTTTTAACTAGTTCGTGAGAAAATGGCCCATTTCTGGTGAAAGCTGGTTATCGAACATCCATTTTAGTCTGCGCCTGCTTATACCAAACTATATTCTACATATAAGAAATCGAAATAGTGTTAAAATGAATTTTCTGCCTCATATATATATAAATGCATGTTTTCAAAATATATATGTAAACTTCTGCATGCTAACTACGCAACTCATTATCATTGCATAAAAGACTTTGCCTTTCATATTTAAAAAGATCATTTTCAGACAGAAGTTTTCCGCCATATACAATCCAAATAATAATATAATAATAGACAAATATACATATATAATCCAGGTTAAAACACAGAATAAAAACCGTGTGTTCAACGAGTTTTCAAACATAGTTACATACAAACTAATAGATATGAATTTAGACTATTTATTTTATAGCTTGTTCGTTCAACCACTATACTGCAATAAATATTTTTTATACTATAAAAATGCAGCAAAAGTTATAGCAAGTGAATTTTTTTAAGTAAATTTTAATTATCATAAAGCTGCATGCGTCAATACAATTAAAACGTAGTAAATTATTATTTTGGTTAGAAAAGGAGCTTAAATATATTTCATGACTTTCAACACTTGAATAAAACTGATATATGTCTTTGCACTGCTTTATTATTGTGATAATATACGTAGCTTTACATTGTATTATTCGTTTATTTCTAGGGCATTCGTATTTTCAAACATGATATTTGCCTTTGTGAATTTTTAATGTAATGAAACGTTTGATACTATTTGGGTGCGAATCAGAGAAACTCTGTTTTCCACACAGTAAAAGTAAAAAGTCTATAGAAAAGCGAATTAATGTTCAATTGATTTGTTTTGTTAAATAAAGTAAAATAGTTTTATTTCAAGAATTATTTGAAGAAAATTTGGTTAAAAGCAAAACGTAACTAGGTATTATTCTGTCACTATCTACGATAATAAATATCTCTATTTTTTTATATATATTCCTTTTCGTAAAAAAACTTCTGCGCTAAAAATTGGATGGATATTCTTAAAAAAATACATTTTCTTTTTAGTTTTTCTTTTTCCTTTTTTTTTTCAAACTTCCCCCCCCCTTCCCCTGCTTTCTTTTTTTCTTAACTAAAACTCCAATTATTTTTCTCCCACAGTATCAATGAGTCTTGGAAATCTTTCTTTGTTTAGACCTAATTCTTATGAGATAAAAGCCTTTGGCACTGAGTTAATAAGCGTAGATAAAATCCCTTTGGCAATGGTCAAGTTACCAGAGAGTTTTCTGAAATTTTTTTCCCGTAATACTCATAAAAAAATTTAATTCTTTTGTTCACTGCTAAATGGCACGTAAAGTTCAAAATATTTATTGCCTTTTCAATTTAAATTGTTGTTGTTCTTACTCTCACTTGTCTGTGGTAACCACAACAAGCGTACGAATTATATAATATAGGGGTATACGGTATAATATTAAGTGTAAGGAGAAGTGGAGACAGGATTGCGTCTGGAGTATAAGATTAGTATCAGTTTTGAAGAAGGGCACCCCTGAAGAGCGTATCCGAGAATCTCTCACCACTCTTTTCCTACCAAAGTACCTCTCGAAAGTACTTTCGGCTCGCCGCAAATTTTAAGTGCTCCCATGCCCTACAGACACTACAATACATAACACTCTATTTGAAAACACCCATGTCTTCTCTGGGATTCGATACATTCAGCAACATTTCGGTACAACATTCAGCATCGCTAACCACTTTGGCGTATGGCTGAGATTTCAAATGTATTTTCGACTAATTGACAATTTAATCAGAATCTGGTGAAAGTGATTCCAAATTTCCTGAAATAACTAATAGAAAACAAGTGTAAAATCATATGAGTTAACTATTTATAATGAAGAATGTGTTTTTCTAAATATTTGTTTAATGTGGTAATGACAAATGTTTTGGTTTTTTAGCTAAATAAAAGCAATTTCGTAGTTGCTTAATGTTTTTCTACATTGATTTTCCGTTCATTAAGAACCTTAACATAACGTTTATGAAAATTATCGGCAATTGATGTCATTATCTTTTGCTTAAGTGACTGAATTTATTAATGCATCAGCACTCTAATCACTTCTTTCCCAAGAGAAGAAGAGTGTATTGGCCTTAATTAATACATAAGTATTCTTTGATATAATTTCAAACTTAAGAGGAAAGTGTTTTCAAAAAAGGGGAAGGAACTCTGTGGCATAAAACATTAACATTTCCTTATTTATTACTTCATAGCAAACTAAAATGTGAATTACTTTTTAAATAAACTTTAACAAATAGATCTATGTTTTCAAACACAGTTTTAAACTGCTTTTCTTTATTTAAGGAAGCTGTTAAAACAAATAATGTTTCTGTTTATGACAGCATTTCATGTAATTGCTATGACCAGTTTAGAACTTAGATATTCAGAAAAGCTATGATAATCGAATGATTTAACACAGAAAATAAATTTTCTAAGAGAAAATTTGAAAGGCAACTGATTTTGTATTCAATTTGCACAGTCATTGATTAATAAATAATGTTCGATTTGCACAGTCGATAATTAGTAAATAATATTATAATGAATTAATTAATATTACTTTGCTGTTTTTAACAGCAAATGATCATAACAACTGCAATTTCTTTACCAAAATTATTTAAATAGGACTTCCCATTGAAACTGTAATTGTTTTTCTACTTCTCTTCTACAAAATTAATAACTGTTAAAGGAGAAATTAATCCATTGTCGTATGTTTGCATTAGAGTAAAAAACCTGTACAAGAAATATAACATATTGTCTTTGAAATTTGCATTTTTATGCAATAGACTGTAGAGACGTTAGGTATTTTTTGGAAGCAGGAAGGATGAAAAAGGAGCAACGCCTTCACCGGGAATCGAACCATGGACCTCTGTAATACGCGCCCAGCGTGCAGATCACCGCAGCACGAAGGCACACCATACTTTGCTAGTTCGTGTGTCGTTATAAATTATTTTCTTTCAAAAGAACAAAGGTGTTGTATGCAAAAATGTTGCAACATGTACAACGTTTCAAGATAATCGTCTCCCATAACTTTGAAGCTTCGCGGTCACCACGATATCCGACCTCATTGCGATGGATTTTTGGTTTTGGGTTTTTCTGAAACCTAAGGTGCATACATCAGACCGTGGAGATTTGTCACAATTGAAGATGTCATATTTTGAAAATTCTGTCATATATTGAAAGATGTCAATTTCCTTTGTACTTGTATAGTTCTAATACCATTTATCTTTGTTCACTGTGCTGATCAGTTTGCGCAGGAAAATAGTGGGTCATGCCATTCGAAAATTTCGAAATGGTGTCACTATAAGCGTAACGGTGAGAGCTCTATTGTTTTAAATCATTACAATCTCAAACGCATACCTTCAAATAATAATATCTGAAATTCCATTTCAATTGGTTGAGCAGACAGACCGCTAGGGGTTAAAATATCTAGGGAAGTTTTTTTTGTGTGATATATGCAGCCTGTATACCCTCTAGTCTTCAGGCACTCCAAGGAGCTATAAAAAATCTACTCGTCAGGCTCATAGAAAAAATCTCTATAAATATACCAGGCAAACATAAGCCCAAACTTCAGTAGGTGCCTACCCATACTCAAATTCTGGGTAATGAAATTGCAGATGCAATAGCCAAAAGAGCAGCATCTGAGTCAGGCCCATGTACGCACACTTGTTGTGCCCGTCCCGGCAGTTTTAAAAACTGTGCTCGAAAGAGAAAAACTGAAGCATTGGTAACATCCATGGGAAACAGAAAATACAGACAGAAGAGCCTGCAGTTTTTTTCCCAAATGTAGGTCAGCTTCTACGAAGTGGCTTCACTCATTTTACTCAGTTTCTACCAGGGTATGAGCCCTTCATGACTTATCTGCATCGCTTTAAACGATGTGAAAACGACCAGTGCTCATGTGGGATAGTAGAATGTCCGCATCACTGCGTATTCGCTTGTAGAGAGATTGCATGGGGACTACGTTTGCAGACAGACTCATATCAGACAGCCAGCAGTGGAGCATATCTGAGCATGGGCTTTTTATGTAACTTTAAAACATCCTTATGCTTTGAAATGTATACGCGATTGCGCCATTATCGCACGTCATATCTCAAACAATCTGAAATAACTCTCAGCTGGCATCCTCGTCTCCAGCACAGCTCTATGTTCTGTAATTGGGTTTAATGTATTTAAGTTAACGCTTTCTTTTTTTTTCTATTTATTATTATTTCCTTTGTTTTCTTTTTTTAATGATTTTTAATTGTTTTTTATTTCATATGTGTGCGTGCGTATATCCATATTAATTTCCTTTAAATTAACGCCATGTACTCTAATTTAAGCTTGAATTATCGTGTTTATTGCCTTACTTTATGTATTATGTATTATGTTAATGTTTTGTATTAGTAACTCTGTGAATGTTTTATTGTCACACTTAATGTAGCTGAGTATACTAAGCATAACCGTATAACTTAGTCTTAACTTTATTTGTTGTAATTAACTACAAAATTCGTTAATTTTTCACGCCGTGGATACATATTAACATTATTTATGTTGCATATATCCCTCTCTAGTTCTGAACATGATGGAATCTGTTCCATCACTCGCATTACATTGCACCCTTCTTCTATTTCTTGACCACTGACTCGTCCAGCATTCCTCTTGCACAAAACACACCACCAAACATAGCATTCGGTAGCCTGAATTCCAGGTATTGTTTGTCGCAAAGTTGATTCCGTCAGCGGGGCAACCTGTCCGGTATTCTAACTGCCCTAAAGAATCGGTTGCCCAGTGAAAGACGGAAAGCTCGTTGCTCGCTTCAATCGGGATCCAACCCGAACTACCAGTGTCCAACAGTCTTAAAAAATGGGCAGCTGGAGAGGCTTTACAATGCAAAGGAAGCATTCATGAAGGAAATCCAAAATTCTGCTCCGGATAAATCAAAAATGATCAGAAATTGAAAGCGTTACAACAAACTGCAGTTATATATGTGTGTGCGTGTGTTGTGCGTAATATCAAAATTGGTACGATTAAACTGATACGAGATAGTTGAAATACTTTTCTTAATAAAATAGCTTGAAAACATTTTTTAGATCTTTTTTATTTCGAGCATAATTTGTAGAATGTTCTTAATGTACAAGAGTTGGCTGTAAAAGAAAACGATAATACTACTAGAATAAACTTTAAAATTATAAGGTTGTTTTATTCCTCTATAAAAGAACATTACATTTCTTTACTGCCGTTGATCAGTAAATGTTTATATATGACTCTTATTGGATAAATTATTTTATTTTCCTGCTACTTTCTTAATTTAAAAATCATGTTGTTTTCAGTAGTTTTGGAATGAAGCATTTAGGAAAAATTAATTGTAAATATTTTTTCCTTAAGAAAGAAAGGAAAATAACTAAATCAAAACACAGATAGATGTTAGAGAGGGAACAAACTGAAATTAAACGTTTTACTTTTATATGTATTAATTCTACTTTTCAATTAAAAACTTACTTTCATTTGGAAAAAAAACAGAAAATAAGTTTCAATGTATTTCCCCTATTTTAATATAATATAAGGAGAAAAAATTTTAAAACTTTCGTACAAAATTGAGAAGAATTGAAAGCCGTTCAAAAATCTATCCACGGTCGCATGGAAAAGGAGGAAAAAAGAACTGTTTATATGATGAAATATTTTCCGTATGAAATATCAAAACGACTCGAGATAACGTCCAGAAATAGAAACTCGCTAGAGTCAGCTGAAAAGTTTGAAAATAACGGGGAGAACTATAATGAGCCTTATTTCCATCATTTTCTTTAAACTAGTCACCGATGCATCCGTTTCAAATTACCGATAGGAAAAAACTTCGTGTATTAGTGAGTCAAGTCATTCTAAATCGAATCAAAGCAAGAATATTATGAACTTCAATAGAATCTCCCCGTCTTTATAAAGACTTTGATACACCTTCAAGCAGAACCTACTTCAAGCACAAGTAGGACCTTCAAGCAGAATTGATACATGCGGTTTATTAGCGTGTATGCTATGTAAGGATAATGTGACTTTCAAGTATTTGGATGGGATATCTGGGATGATAAATTGTACGCAATTTTTATCCCAGATATCTTCATATATACTGCATTGTTACATTGCCATACTATATTGTTTAGAAACGCAGATTATTTTGTATGCTTTTTGTAACATGTTACTAGGAAAATAGCAACGTAAATGGTAGAAAGAATATAAGTGACTAATTTCATTTCGTGTTTGATTCCTGACGGAAGAACTTGAGGCATAACTTTATAGCTTGTTTCAACTTTTGAAACCCATCACTGAAAGGAAAGCTGTGCGAGGTTTCTGATATTTTAAGTTACCTAATCTAATTGTAATCAAATAACTAAAAGTCTATTAATTAAGAAACAATATAATATGACCCAAAAGAGCAAACATATCCATTTATTCTAATTTATAAGAAGTGTGAAGTGTCTTGTGTTTTCCTTCTACTAAATCACAAAATTTTAAAATAGGGCAATTGTAATTTTAAATTTTATTAAAATTCACAGTTGCCATTCAGCTCGTTTTTTATAATAATAAAAAGATAATAAGGATTTTTTTATTATCAAATTAAAAACCAAACCATTCATATCTTATTTAAGAACCAATGTTTTATTTGTTGGTTTTATTGCATTCGCGTGGGAATAACGACCAGTTCGTCAATTATGGTATTGTGAAGGCAAGTCCTCACATTTTCACTCCGAAGTCCATTTCGACTGTGACGACGGACGTTGGTTAAAAATGCTATAAATGGATCTGTTTTAAAGTTTTCTCTCTCTTCCCTCTTTAGTATTACGCTCACATGCGTCAATGGAAGCTGCAAGGCATGTCTGATAATATCTACGCCAATTCGGAGACATAATTGTCATTAGCAAGTTCTCGTGCTTCTTCATATAATTGCTTATTTTTATACCTATGAATGTGTTTAATATTCGTTCATAAAGATATTTTTTCTGTCGTCGCATACGCTGCTAGGAGGAAGAATAATTCTTAAATTTAGAATTGAATCCAGTGGAAAAGTTTTTACGCGATAGTCACGAGATCGACCAAGCAGAGCATTTTGTTAAAACATAGCTGGGCATTTTTCGTTCCTACCAATTCCTATAGTATTCTGCGAACATAACATCGAAAAATAATCAGCGACTTTTGCGATGTTTTCAAGATTTCCCTTCCTTCGAGATACCGTTCTGGTACGAAAATTCACGAATGTTATTTTGCGACTGATGTTTTGTAGGTTTCTTGTGACTAAATATTTGTCAAATTGTATGTTACCGTATTCAGATTCTGAATAAATAAGTGCTTCATAGATGAACATATTACGAGTTCTTTATTGATAATATAATGGGTAAGTCAGCATTTGATTGTCATCTAATTTTAGGTTATTAAGGCACACTGGGATCAAATCTTAATATTCTCTTCTGTTCGTGTTATTGTTGGTTTCAACGCAAGCATGGTAAAAATCAAATTTAAACTATTTCTCATTTCTGGCTTATTGCCGGTATAATTCACTAACATTTGAAACAATGAATAATATTTGAGCACAATAAATTTACGACACATATTTTCAATAAAAGCGAAAACAATAAAGAAGAATGAAATTTCATTTTATTAAATATAATGAAATATAAATCTTAAAAATAAAGAAGAACGGTATTTGATCTTTTATTACATCTAATAGAAAGGAAACGTTTTTAAATCAAACATTTTTGTCTTATTTATCATTTACAAACCAATTTTATCATTTCCTTTGTTTAATCGCATTTGTATAAGAATAAAGTTCAATGAATGTTCAAATATTTCACTATAACAACAAATAATAAGCAAAATAATTTCAGCCTTTAAATCTAACACAAATACTTTTTACATCAAACGTTTTGAATTGCATATTATCTCTAAATCAATTTAGTCTGCTTTGTCATATTGCGATCCGCGCGTATCAAGTAGGAATGTTTAACAACAGAGATAAATGAAACACGATTTGTCAGTGTATGGAATGGAAATTAAACACTATTTTTTTTAAATATTTCACAGTATCCATCACCTGCAAACCAGCTCACGCAACCCTTTATATCGCGTTTGAATGAGAATAAACATAAGAAAGGGGTTTAGCAAAATTCGCTTCTTAGGCATTTTTATCATTACATAAATACCTGTAATGATAAAAATGCATTTTAATAGCCTAAAATAATTTTCTAAACATATAAAAGATTCGTATATTAGCACAGTTAAAAAGTTACTATTAAAAAATTGCAATAATTGACATGATATTCCAAATCAAATATTTAGACTATCTATGGTTCCAGTGCCTAAAAATGCTTGTTTATATTCTGAATTACTTATCGGATGACTACGTAATCTGAAATACTTTTCTCACTGTCAGATTTCAGCATTAGGATAATTGTCTGAATAGAAAATTAATCATTTTAATATGTTATATCATATTCAAAAACTGAAAATTATTTCCAAATCCAGTATTTTGTTTCACTCATAGCCAGTTACTTAAGATATATTTGTTTTTTCCCATATGTCGCTAAATGTTTTAGTCTTTTTCCAAATAAGATGGACGCAATAAAATACAATTAATTAATTCATGGAATTATCACTTGTATAAACTAATTCATGGAATTATCACTTGTATAAACTAATTCATGGAATTATCACTTGTATAAATTAATTTATAGAATTTCTCTTGCAGCGAAATACAAAATAGTGTGCCTTTAGTAACAACAGATAACTCTTGTTTTTTTTTTTTTTTTTTTTTTTTTTTTTTGTGGAGGAAAATGTTTCATTTTAGAGTAATTTGAAATAGGCTTTTTTTTAAACAAACTAAAAATTTATTTTAATTTAATTTAAACATCAGATACAGCCATTCTTCTACGCTTAACTAATATAATAAGTCTACAATCTATCTGAATGAGTTATTACTTCCATAGATACTTAAAACAATATTCACTTCATTTCAATAAATATCATAATTTTTTAATCACAGAACAAAAATTATAAAACATGAGCTTCTAATACAAAGCGAAGACAATTAAAAAATCCAAAAAACCTCCAGCAGTCACGAAAGATGTCCAACTAAAATTTTGTTGAGATATTAGTAAAGTAGTAATAAGTTAAAGAAGTGTAAGCTTAATTTATTTTTACCGAATTTGTCTTAAAAATACGTTTGACTATAGTTCAGGTACTCCCTAAGTTTGCAATACGTCCTTTATTAGGCAACCTTGCCAGGAAGCCGGTAATGGTCATATACTGTGGAAAACAAGTAACATTTTTACTGCTTCCCCTTCTTTTAATCTTTTTGAATTTGCATAAGAGCAATAAGAAAACCAGAGTTAAAAGATACGTGAAAATACACAGAAAAAATGAAGAACTGTTGACATATAGCAAATAATACCGGAACACAAAATTAAACATAGAGAGAAATTAAATAGAGAAAATTAAATATAACGATATATGTATTACAGGCACAATTCTGAAGGAACAGAACATAGCTTAACACTTCAGTGCGTCAGCACTTGGTATCGCAAACTCAAAAGTACCCTTCAATCATAATAGAACCCTGCTTTTGAGCAACAATACCAATGCTGATTTGGATCCCAATATACGTTATCCAGTGTGCTACTGGCTGAATGATTCTAAGGACTATCACTAGATTTCTGAAGATTAACACAGGAAGTACATGAGCAGTCAAAATATAGTATAATGGTTTCTTGCAACAACGTGAGAAGCAATTTTAGAGATACCAAGAATGGACCATGCTGTATGAAGAACTCAGTGAGTAATGAAATCCAGCATAACAAACTTTCACTGATTTGTGATCCTCGAATATAAGTCCTCCTGACAGTGAGCGAAAAATTCTATATTTCTTATAATTTAAAAATATGGAGATGGCAAGTGATAGTTTTAAAAGTGGGCAGTGGGAAACTGATAGGTTATGAATTTAAGAAACGAGAAATGCATGTGTTAACATATGTTATGGGCAAAGTATGAAATCCGACATTCTAATAGTATACCTAGCCATTTTACAGCATGGCGAAAACTGGCCGCCCCCACCCAATGCATGAAACGGTTAAACATTTCACACATTGCCAAGGTATTCTATAGAATGCCAAATGACAAACCGACAAAGTATGAAATATATCTTCATATTACATACAATGCCTAGATAAAGTATATGGTACTTACGTATTATGACGACTACCTTGGCAACATTTGCCGATAGAAATCTTCATTGGCTTTTTTTGGTTTATGTTTATAAATTCTTTTTTAAATAAAAATAAAAATTTTGTATAAAAAAATTAATTATAAACAAACAAAATTTTAAAAAACAAAAATCCGGAATATATATATGTAATATTAAAAGCGCAAGGAAAACCCGGAGCAGTGTCGATGCGTGATGAGATAAAAGCACAAGGAAAGACGGAACACTGTAGATGCGTGATGAGACCCATATTATTGAAGAAGATTTTGATTGCGTAGTATTCTAGTAATGCTAACTTGGTAATATCTAAAGAACTTGGCAGTCGAAGCAGTTTTAATTCCATTTTTATTTCCAATTGATATTTGTGGCCACAATCACTTGGCACTCTAGTCGTGCCTTTCCACAGAAGATTTACATTTTTGATGTTGTTGGGATAGCAACATCATAAGCAAGCCAGCGAAATTACATCTTAGCACAATAGAGAGCAAGAGCTGAAGTGCGTAGTTATGCAAGATGGAGGCACGCGAAGAGAAAAGTTTTGGTTTACAAGGACAGTTTCAGTTCCCAATGATTACGTCATCAGAGCTGCGCCGATCATAGAGTGATCTAGAAATGACGCAATGCAAAGAAGTTATTACGGTTTTAGAATAGAGAGGAAGAATTAATGTTTATAGTTTAATCTATAATTTTTATTCATATATTTTTATCTTACATATATATATATATATATATATTAATTTAACAAACATTCTGTATTCGTAAAAAGCAAATTTAAATTAAATTTTAAATGAATATGAATTACAAATAAATGATTAATTATTGCTGCTAACTGGAGGGTAATGGAGGATATTGAAGAGTTATGGAATTATCTTGTAAATATTTATTGTAAATTTGTAAAAATGCATATCATCAACACTGGATTCCTTTTACTAATGAAGGGCCAACTCTTTTCAAATTGTTGCCAAACTGTAGCCCAAATTGAGTGAAGACTTTTATCCTTTTCTAATTTTCCTTACTTTTAGACCAGTATTTAGTAAGTTTTGATTAAACATGTTAAAATTCAGTTTTAATAAATTAAGACTATTACAATAAATGTCTTACTTTAATTAAAAGCATTTAACATTTTTTTTAATTTCAAAATTAAAATTAATTTTTTTAAAAAACATTTTTGATTTTTTACAATCCTTAATATTTTACAATCCTTAGTAATTTGCGACCATTTTTCACATTACGTTACAGTTAGCATTGTTACAATTTTTACACTATTTCACAATTAGCAAAAACATTTTTGCAACAGTAAGCACATTTTACATTACTAAATGTTTATAGAATAGGTTTTTAAAATAGATCTAACAGATTGCAGCTAAACACTCAACTTTACCTTATATTAGCGCCCTCTATTTATAAAGTTAGAAGAAACACACTACTTAACATCAATTAGTTTGGCATGCTGCTCCACTCTCCAAATACAGATATAGTTGGTAAGTTAAATTAAAACTTACTTTTTACTTGCCTTTTTAGTATTATTTTAGTATTATTTATGTATTTTTTATAAATAGTATCTAGTTTATTTTTGATTTATTTGCGTAATTCGTGTCGGGGAAGTTTTCTGTAGGCAAGAGTTTCTAAATTACTTTGGTTTTCTACTCTTAATTGACTTTAATAATTCTAGTCTTCACTTGCTAATTTCTCTAAATTCCACTTGTTTAAATTTCTTTTTAGTAATTCACAACATTTAGTTTTAATTTGGTTTTGAATTTTCCTTTTACCCTTGCCTACATGGATGACGAAACACGAATTGAATAATTGAAGTTAGGTTTGGAGGCAATTTCCTTTGATAAGTCTGTCTCCTGCTGCTCAACAATTATTCACTTATGCATTTTTATAAATTTTTAGGATTAAAAAATTCATTGGAATTATATATTATACATTTATTATATTTTCCTAGATTTTGATACTTGCACTTGATTTACATATGCTCTCAGAATTTAAATGATATTGTAGATTAGTTCGCAGCAATAATTAGTAATTTATTTGAATTCAATTTTATTTAAATTTAATTAACTTTAAATTCCCTTTTCACGAATAGAGAATGTTTGTTAAATTCAAATTTTATTCCTTGCAGCTAATTTGAATGGCGCAAGAAAATTATTTAAATTTAGTTTAACTTTACTATATTCCTTTGAAACAATATATATATGCATATTATAAATAAGTACATATAATAAATACAAATTAAAAAATTTAAATTATATAAAATTGTTTTAAAAAAAATTGAAGTTAATGGTGAGGAAAGTGGCGGGAAATAGCTTTCAAAATAGCATCGAAAGGCATTTCCTGTTTTTTTTTTTTTTTTTTTTTTTTTTTTTTCCCGCGAAATAAATTCAGATAAATAAGTATCCAAATGATGGCGGCTTGTCCCAAGTTGTCACTTGTTCCTCCATTTTTCGGAAGAATTAATACTGAATATACTGATGAAATTAATGCTAAAATTTTAGATTATCTGTTTTCTCTCAAAATTTGGGCATATTTCATAAATGTGCAATCTCACTTAGTAGTCAGTCATATACAAGCATAACAAATCTTGTGTAAATATTGTAAACTTTTTTTTACGGTTGCTCTGTATTTTTAAAATACCGGCTATTTTTAATGTGGTTAAGACTTTTATTGGTTTTGCACTAATAGTACATTTTAGTTTTAATTATAGCCGCCCAACCGGTTTAGTGGTTACCGTCGCTGACTGCCGTGCTGAAGGGCCCAGGTTCGATTCCCTCTGTGACCTATGTTAGGGTTAATTTGTATAACATACAAGGGTAGCTAGTTGTGGCGCTATATTTAGGTAGTCGTCATAGTACGTAAGTACCAAGTATATAATAATTCGTGCAATATATTAGTAGTTGTAATGAGTACGATAGAGGATATTTTCTATCGACTTGGAACCGACTTGAAAGAATTTTAAAACAACTACATACAAGATCACAGTTCATTTTATGTTGTAAGAACTCGCTTAGAATTGAAGCTACTATTTCTGACTACGGAATATCTTTCTGGACAGTTGCCATTGCTTAGTCCAATGAAAATGGCCAAGGATTCGTCAAGTCTATGTGTAAAACAAAATGCAGAACTATGAAATGTCTTTATGTGAAAAAGTAATGAAGTGAACTCAAAACTTCATTCAAGCCTACCACGCTGCAACAAATTGGTTCATATCTTAATTTTTACATGAAACGTTTGTTTTCTTTAACGAGAAAGACATTTTTTTTGTACATTTTAATGGCAATCTTTCATTATTTTTCAAAATAACATTTTTTTTTTTTAAGAATGACCTTAACATGACCTTTGTTTCATACTTTGCCTGAAAATCATTTGATTTCTACAGAATGCGTAGGCATTATGTAAAACGCCTAGGTAAAGTATATAATTATTCTCATATCTCATACTTTGTCTAAAATACCTAGGCATTCTTTAAAATGAATAGGTATTCCACATAATGCCGGAATTGCGTACTTTGACGATAACGTATATAATCAAACAACTTTAAAGAATAGATACAAATTTTAAATATACAGATCATACTTAGCTCAGCAAAACATATTTGTTAGTCAGTCTCTAATTTGTGTAGATTAAAAACTAACAAAACATTAAAAAAAATTAAGATAAAAATTTATAAAGCTACTTGCTGTATGCTTCAAGTGATTTAATGTAAACCTAAGTGTTATATCTTCAGACCTATCATTCAATGTCTTAGGGATTTCGACTATTGGAATATTTACACAACATATTAAAAAGATATTCAGTAACTAATTGTGAACAATATTTATATTTTAACTATCCGTTATTTAAGTATTAGTCATTTATAAGTTCATCACCAAACAAATTATCAGAACATTTTGTTTAAGGATACATAGTGTTAAAACATGAATTTCCAGTGCAGCAGTAAATTCAAATTAATGATTTTATTGATTAGTTTCGTTACCTGAAACATTTCCATCATATTTTTTATGAATAATTTGAACATAAAATTGTTTAATGAGCTGCCGGTTTTTACGCCTTTTGCTTCTTTGTAAATAGTTAGCTTTTAAATGTTTCCTTAGTTTAATTCCCAATAATTTTTTAATTACTTACATTTTTTTTAAATTAAATACAGTCAATCAGGGTTTGTAACACATTAGTTCTTTTGTGCTTTAAATTTTATTATATGATACTGATAATTTCTTATACTTTTCAGGTTTATTCAAGTAAATCTTTGAATAGACGCAATTACTCAAATTCTTTCTTATTATACTGCTTGCAGACATAAAAACAGAAATATTTTTCAAAAAATATCAACATTTATTAATAAAAGAATAACATATTTAATTAAATCTCTTGTCGCTTACTCTGCAAATATAAAATGCGTGAATAAGATTAGCGTAAAACAAGATTTAAAATAGCTTCGAAGTTTTTGAGTTTGGTTCTGTTCTAATACAGAGTTACTTGCAGCTTATAACTAATCAAAGTTATTGAACTAAATTTTTATTTCCATCTAATTCTGTTTTCATCAATTTAGTGAGCCTTTTTTTAATATTTCTTGATTAATTTATTTTGAAAATAAGCTCAATTTCTAGATATATTCCCAATGAATCTCGAGAATCTCAAATCTTTTCTGTAAAAGCTTTGTTCTTTAGTCGTATGTATGACTAACAGTAAGCTGCTTATTTAAATTATGATTCTAAAGGTAATATTTCCCGAATGATTTCTTAAGTTAATGTTGAATCTCATATATATCTCATATATTTAAAACAATGAAAAATATTCTTACTGCTCAATTTTTATAGCTACTGGCAAGAATTAAAATAACTTAAAATAAAACAAATTTAACACCTTGACGACTATAGACTTAATATTTATGGAAAATCATGATAAGGCATAATTTTTCGCTAACTAACGTAGGCATCGTCAAACACTTTAATTTAGTTGCTGACATTCTAATGTCTTTATGTTGCCATCTTAAGAAAATATGTCAGAAACATCTTTCATTCCTTACAAAAATTTTTTTAAATATTTTGTCACGTGCAGTCAGGTTTCCGTTTCCTTGAGCAAGCACAGAATATCTATGAAGACTTTCATAAGTCGAAATACAATAAAAAAAAAGTAATTGTTGATAATTTATGTGGAAAGTAGTTTGAGTGTTCCCAAACATTTGATAAAAACATATTGGATCTTTCCGAATAACAGGACGATCAGCAGCTAAGCGGTAAAGTCGTTATACACTGGTAGTTCCAACCTGAGTTCGATATTAGGCGAACGGCTCGCTGCATGGACGTTTTCGTGGTTTTCTCCGTGTGTAACGTGTATACGAGCCGGTTTTCCTTAGAAAGGTCTCCACAAAGATATCCCTCTTCTGAGACAGATAGCCCTTGCGTGCTTTCTCAAATTTAAATAAACCAAACCAAATCTTTCCGAATAACGCCGAAAGTCAGTTTTAAAAATAAGATTCAAGTGTTACTTGCTAAACCCAAATAAGATGAAACAACGAATACAGTATAGTGTCATGTCAAAACGTGAGAAGGCATTAAACATGCTGAAACCCTTAGACAACAGTGCCGATGGTACATTTAGGCTGAGTCATGGGAGAATACGTCGGAAAGAGGCAAGAATTATGGTTTGATAAAGGAACGATCGTGGTTTACATCAACTAAAAATCTCTGTGTTAACGGTTACACTGCTCGATTTAAAATTCAAAGTTTGTCCTTTTTTGTAACTGGCCATAAAAGATGCCAAAATACGACAGAATGTTTGTTCGTTTTTAATAAAAAAATTTTCCGTCGTACGTTTCTTCTCCCAGCAATCAAATTTCGTGGATAGCTGGCCTAAACTTATGTACACTGAAGACATTAAGGCAGCAGTTTTATCTGCGTGCATACTCTAAAGATGAAGCTCGAAGTTATTCTTTACTAGTACTGATGCAAAACGACTGAAATACGACAAAATGCTTCACTAATTAGACTGGCACATTTTGTTCCATTGCAGGGTTCTTCTCAGACAATCAAATGACATTGAACAACTGTCTTAACCCTTTTCGTCACGCTACCTTTTAAAGTCGTAGTTTTGATTTTTAAAAAAAGTAGGCAGTCTAATTAGGCTTAGAGGAGTACACAAGTAAAATTTTGCGAAGATAGCACTTATCGTTTTAATTCTGTGGGTGTGCCCAAAGTGGCACACTGATTGAATAGAGCTTCGAAAACAGTTCTGAAACGAGCATTTTTGTCAATGAACTGACCGATGAGATTCGGAGAATCAAAGAATACAGACTCTCAGTTGTCCTAGATTATCTGTGAGCCTGGTCTGGGCACACCTAAGGTTCTCCGTTTGATTTTAGGCAAACTTTTAAGGTAAAAATTTAAAACTAATATAGAATAAGGAGATTAGCATACAAACAAAAAAAATAACATAAAATTTTCTTCTCAAACAATTCCTTTTATACCTTAAAAAAATTTGGAAGATTTCTTTGAAAAATGAGGGTCTAAATAAACTAAACATGGCAAAAATATATAGATTGGTTTGTGTTGAGCTCCCGTCTACTATAAATAAAGAAGGTTCAGCGTAACCTACAAATCCTTTTCCATTCAATTTCTCTGTGCGTACAGAGAGAAATTTTTAGCTGTGTCCAGACCGGACACACTGTGCCGCAAAGGGTTAAACTAACGTGATCTTTCAAATTAAAGTCTGATATTTTTCAAATGATTTACAAAAGAAGCATAAAACACTTCCATTCCTTATCATTTCCCATTTTCCATTCCTTATCATTTCCCCTTTTCTCCTTAAGGGGACTCATACACCTTAAAACCCATAAGATGTTCGAATAGGTGACTGTTGTAAGAATTGGGATAACTTTTTTATTTTAAAAGCAATTACTACGAACTTTTTACAGCTGACTACATAATATAGCTTCTGAAATAGTTATCAGAAAGTTTCTGTTGCCACAAATATTTTTATAATTTAATCCGCTTTGTGGCAACATTTTTCGTCATGTTTCCAACGTTCGCGCACAGTTTAAAACATTGTTTCATAATTTAATTCCATATTTAATATATAGCTTTTATAACATTTGAAAACTACTGTGAACCTAAAATTCTAAAAATTTCATGTTAAATTTTTATTTTATTTTGAGTTGAGTTTATAAAATGTATTTTATAACAAAATTTGTAATGTTTTCATCCATAAAATTTTTCAATATTAAAATATTCATCAGATTGTTTGTTCAGTTAGAAAATAGTGCCCATATAAAGAATTCCATCAAATTTCAAGTATGTACCATTAACCATTTTTAAAATATCATGCGCGCAAGGTGGAAACATGGCGAAATATTTTGTCACAAAGAAGATTAAATTACAAAAATATTTGTGGCAACAGAAACTTTCTGGTTACTAGTTTCCAAAGCAGCTATATTATGTAGTCAGCTGTAAAAAGTTGGAAGTAATTGCTTTTAAAATAAATTAAATATCCCAATTCTTGCAACAGTCACATATTCGAAGATCATGAGGGGTTTAAGGTGTATGAGTCTCCTTAAAACCAGAAAAATCATCATTAGATTTCTTATCTATCAGCGACCAATCGGTAAAATCGCTAAATATTTGTAGTACGACCTGAGTTGGAATCCGGGAAACGGGCTAACTGCTTGGAAGCTTTCGTGGTTTTTCCCATGTGTAACAGCCAGTTGCTTAAATACTACTCCACAAAGGCATCGAAATCCATAAGCAGATAGACTTTGAATCCCTTTGAGTTAATGAATTAACTTTACTTCGTAAACAGAAAGTAGTTTTCTGTAAAAGAGAACTGGTATAAAAAGAATTAACATAAAGTTAGAAATTCTTGCATGTAATGTATTTTACTTTTATTATCAATACATTAAAAACATTGTGAATAGTATGTGTCTCTTCCTGGGATGGGATAAAGGAATCCTAATAGCACAAGTGGTTTACATCCGAATAATAAACAAAAATGGATTGCGTCAAGGTATTTTAACAAAGCATTTAGTTAATAGAAATTGTTTATGAATTAATAATATATATATATATATTCAAATCATAGCCTGTGAACCTTTTATTGTTAAATACTGTTTTATGAAATCATTTATTTATATTTAAGGCTTTAATATTTAAAGCTAAATGTCAAAGCTAAGAAATAAAATAAGTGGATTGCAAAATTTCGCCTTTAAAGCACAAACAGCTTGACAGCTTTTACATAGATTAGGACTCATTATTATTTAGCATATTTTATATAAAACTCATATTAAAGATTTTCATTAAGAAATAAAAATTGATAAAAGGATCGTATCGATGACTGTAAAACGCCAAAAAACAGTCTAGTGTGCATCAAAAGGAAATTTTATGCCATGCGATACTATTTTCAAAACGTTCGCAGAAAAGTCATGAAAGTACGTGAAACTTTCAGCACTGAAATTAGCTATTACAGTGTTTTCGCTTATTCGCTGCGGAAGGCAAAGGTGCAAGTTCAGGTAAAATTCTGGGGTCACCAACGATGTAGTATGGGTCACACCAACGATGTAGTATGGGTCACACCAGCGATGTAGTATGGGTCACACCAACGATGTAGTATGGGTCAACTAGTAATGCCTTCGTATACTAACCATATAAAAAGAAAGATTTTACGAAGAAAAGTTGAGGAGATTAGCAACTGAAGCTTTCCACTTGATCTAGAGTTTAACTATTATGATATATCGTGCAATCCTACCCTACACCCCACATCCAGTATTTATTAAAAATTATGATTTTGGACATGGAGACATTGCAATATAGTTTTCATGTAATTTGAAATTCACAAATAAAACTGAACATGTGTAACTGAACATGTAACAAAAATAACAGATAACTCCTTGCAGAAGATGAATCATTTTGACCGTGCATTTTCGTTCGCGTTGTAATGCAAACTGAGCAAAAACACGTAATTGGTCATTCAGTGTGCTTGTCTCACTTTGAGCAAAAAGGGTCTGAGTAACAAATCTTGAAATTCTTTGACCAGAAAAGATTCCCAGTGACATCACCGTCTCATTTGCTAGACTCATCTCATTGCTCGTCTTCGGACTGCGTTGTTCTTTTCTGTAAACACAGCAATAGGACTGCCGAAATTTTCGGACAGTTTAAGCCAGAATAAACCCGATAGTAAACTTGCTAGAAGGAAGAATTTGGCATACCTTTTTCATGAATGATGAAGAAAAATGCAATCGCGATTGTTAATGCATTTACAGGGCTCTAACTTTTACATTTTTATTCGAGTAAAAATGAAAAAGGTTAAACATCCATGAAATAACATACATCCAATTTTTAAAAAGGCAAACGTTATCTAATACGCATAAGAAATTTAGATTCACAAAAGAAACATGAAATTCGCAGATTTCTGTTTTATTGATGAAAAGCAAGATACAGACAATTCTCTTCACATTTTGATCCCCATGCGCTTTGAAGAAGGTAAACAGAGTAACAAATATATACGACCTATATTTTTGGGACATGTTTCTGAACTATATCTTCTTGATCTAAAGAACGGATTTAAAATATGCCAAATTGCTCTGCATTTATTCGTGCATGTATATATGTATCTGCCAAAAAACTCTCAAGCAAATAAATTGACTTGAAACATTTCTGTTTGGAGTTGAAGTACATTATCTTCATTCTATAAATTCTAAATCTTCTTCTGAAGTTACTTTCGTAATTACTTCCAACTATTTGTGTTTTAATTTTAGTTGAAAAGTTCGATAAAGAAAGTTTTAAACTTCATCTTAGAATCAAAAGTTCAGTCTGAAAATTCAGAAAATATTACGATATTTCTACTCCACGAAATGAAATAACTTGTGATGTACTGAATAATTATTAAGTAATTTTGAAATATGTATTGAGTTCGTAAACTCTAATTTTAAATATCTACATTCTGAGGAATTCTGTAAACCAGATTATATTAAAAGTGTTGTATTTTACAAACATTTTGCATTTTGTTCGGCTTACTCGCTTTTTTATCACTTACGCAAACTCTCACTTACGCAGACTAGTTAAAAAATGTAAATATTTTAATAATATCAAAAAATATAAAATTCTTTAAAGGAGGCTACTGCAAGATTGATTCAACTTAAAAGATACAAACTTGCTTAAAGGAATATAATTGTGTTAGCTATGGATTCGATAAACTTGAAATAAAAATGAGAATTAGGCAAATTTTCCCTTTTAATTACGTTGTATAATGCATATATTTTACTGAGCTATTCTGTTGCGTTGGCACTCTGTAAATTGCAACTAACCGTACATCTACTAATACTTCATTCTTAAAACCCTTTTTGCGTTCGTTTGATTTTTGAAACTTTTGGAGCTATTTAGAGTTCAATAGTTCTTTGACTTTAAATTTCACGTATAAAAAGTTACAAACATTACCGACACAAGCTCTAGTAAATTTAAAAAAAAACGCACAAGCATTATAAGTGGTCAAATAATTATTTTCTGCTTGAATTGCTAGTCAGATATTGAATAGAAGAGCATGCAAACATAGAGGAATAGGTTCCAGCCAAGTGATAAGCAACAAAATCCCTTCTGATAATGAAATTGTGAACAAGAAGTAACTGGAAATTGAAATTTGAAAGACTGGGTTTATGCAAAGGTATAATCTGGATTACTAGATAGAACATAAAGATTTTTATACATGTAAAATGTTACCAGGAGAGAAAATTCATCAACTAAAGGCCTTACTGACTATAAACCAAACATATTGTGCAATGAACTTGGAGAGACATCAGGTATTTTGGAAGCAGGAAAGTTGAAACATGAACAACCGCCTTCGCCGGGAAACGAACCGCGGATCTCTGGAATACCGGCCCAGCGTGTAGAACCACTACACCACGAAGGCACGCCAAGAAGGTGGGAGAAATACCTTATAAACTATTTAGGAATTTCTTTTAGGCGAATATAAGTTTATGCATTTGATAGAGTTAAATATCTTAAATATTTTGTATTGTTGAATATCTGAAAATTTGGGGGTTTTAATACCCTTTAATAACTTTGAACTTTGACTCAACACATGGTGCCGTACAAAACTAACTAAAAAAAATAATATAACCAAAAAAATCTAATTCATAATAATCAAAATATCAATCAAATAAAAAATCGTATATCATATCTTATCAATCAATCCTATAGTGGTATTGGTTTAGTACAAGGGCGCGTTGTGAAGCCCACTAGGGAAAAATCGATAACCTAAATTCAATAAAACTCCATGCTTCTTAAAAGCCTCCCGGCTCAAACAAATGGAGGGACATGACAGACCACAGTAAATTATACACTAAATTAAACAAATAAAACATAAAATATATATCAAACACATTTATTAAATTCTTGAATATAATAATATTATTAGTAAATACCTGGGTAACTGATCAGTATCCCCTACCACATATTTTTCTATGCAAATAACACATAATACCACATCAAATTACCTAAACTTTGTTCAACCCCAACTGTTTTGAAGTAAGCAAAACTGCAACTTTAACAAACGAAGGCTAGACGATTTTCGTTTCACACACCATTAATAAAAGGCGACAATACAACACCCTACTGCCCCCTTTGTTAGTAAAGAGGCCATAAACCAATAAACCAGATGGCTCTTGCAATCGTTTCATGTCTTTGTCACACTACACGTTCAAGAACTACCAGTTAAATAAGGCTTTAACAATTTAAGAATGCATTTTTTCCAGATTAAAATATACATGAATACAAATAAAAATATTATAATAATAATAATAATAATAACTTGAAACACATATTAATAATTAAAATTCGCGACATAACAATACAGAATTTCAAAGTTCCCTTATTCAACCGATGCATACTTTGCTACACTCACAAAGAATACTGTTTAGGGAGTATTTGTGATAACAGAATTTACAAGATATATTTTTACAATGGAAAAAAAAAACTAGGAATTTTCTTAGCAGAAAGTTAAAGGGTTCAGTAACTGTCTGTGGTGATAGGTCAGATACAAAAGAAATATAGAACAGTAAAATTGAGTTTAGAAGGTTTACTTTCATAGCTCATATTTGTGTTATATAAGATACTTTTACGAAAATCTGGTGTACCGAAATTATTTTGTTTTCGTGAACTGAAACTGGGACACACTTAAAGTTTACGGATTTTTGTTCAATTACCCACTACAAGTCAATAGAGAATCCAGTTGAATTTTGGTAAACGAATTTTCTAAATTAATATCACTCAATTTAAAAAAAAAAATAAAAGTTCTGACAAAATAGATGTATTATTAAAATTTCCGAACTTTTGTTTTATCTATTGCACTTTTAAATCTATTTATTATTCTAAGAAAAAAGGTGATGTTGACTTTACTGCTTATCTTTACGTATTTGTTTCCGAATTATTCAATTTTGCCCTAGCAGCGTATTATTTTTAATTAAAATGATTAAATTGTATTTCGAAAAATATATTAAGTAAAATTAATAATTTTAGAGATTAAATGCTTATTCAAAACGCTGTGGTATTATCTCAATTTAGATTCTGAGGTTTTCCTTATAGGATATAAACGCTGTAAAACTATATCCTATTATTTCTACTGCAGTAAATGTACCACTGTACTTGCAAGTTCCATATCCCTATTTTAATTTTATGCAACAATTTAAAGAATTTCATTAATACTTCGAACTAAATGAATCAGTTTCATATCAGTGTGTCAATATCTAATTTGAATCCAAAATACAGTACTTTGAAATTTAAATCAAAATGCTTCCAAAAATCCGCTTCGCATTGCAATGTATTCGCATAAGTTAAATTTCTGAAACGCACAATTCTCAATATAATGCTTCATATGACGTAATAAATAGAAAATGCAGTCTGATAATCAGTGTCTAGACAAGCAAAGCATATGAAAATGGTATACGTTATGCCATTTGAAAAATACAGTTCATTCGCCTTTGCATTAAACAGAGAATATGAAACTGTCTAATCCTAATCGAATTTCATATAATTCACTATTTTCTATCATAATTATTCAGAATATACGAGTATACAAAAATTAATCGAGATATTAGAAAATAAATCTTCTCGTCTGTATAGATTATGTTGAATATGTAGTAATCCAATACTGCAATGTCTGTAGAATCTAAATATGATCCTTTAGAGACATAAATTAGCTAAAATCATAAGGTAAATTATTGTACATATCTCATTCATATATCCCGTGTCATTGCCGTTTATTTTATCGAATTTCAAATCAAGCATTAGACAAATTTAAGATAAATCATGCAACTGAATTTAGTGCTTTTAAAACATAATGAAGAATCAATTATTTGCTTCTTAATTAAGTAAACCGGCTGCGATGGCAATTCTATGCAACCTACGTATGTGAGCAACTACGATTAATTTCTATGTAATCTGAATGAATGCACCATTTCCAATTTTTTTCATTCCTTAATTATGGAAACTGGCTTCTGTAGAGATTCGAATCTGAGATTTCCAAGATGACCGAAGCCAGTACGCTACTTCCTTTACACATATTAATAATTAAATTTTTTTTTATTTTCGCATATTTCGTGATATTTTCGCAGCTCACTTAAAAGTGGGCATTCTTCCCTTTTTAATATAAGTAACACTAACTTTTGTATTTGCTGTATATAAGTGTACTATGTAAAGTAATATATTAACTAAATTCCAGCAAACAGAGTAACTTAGCTTCTAACATGATCCGTCAGAAAAACTGAATATACAATTGAATGGATGGTATCTGCATTTTAATTTGGAAGTTGATCTGAGTTATCTTTACAATATGTAGTATGGTATTTGCTCAATACATGCCAGGACTCTCATAAATATAATATGTGAGGTATGACGATAGTAGTGGACCAAAATGGTCTTGCAGAACTTTGAGAGACATCGTGTAGCGTAGGAAATAGGTTCTGCTGGATGTCCTTTTTCAAGAAATTACAGCGATATGAACAGCAGTCTCCGAGGACACATTGACCTTCGTTGTCGTCCAATTTGATACTTTCAGCGCACTAAGTAATCATATAAGTACAGATTTAGAAAGATTGTATTAAACCCTTGTATTAAACCTAGATATATTAGGTATTTTGGAAGCAGGAGAAGTGAAAAATGAGCGATGCTCTGGCCGAGACTCGAACTACGGACCTCTTGAATACGCGTCGAGCGTGCTAACCACTACACTACGAAGGCATGCTAACCTATGAAACGTGTGTATATTAACCTATAATTGAATTCGGAACTAACACACAATAAATAATTTTCTTTCCTTAATGTGTATATACACATTTCTGAAGGAAATTTTATGCGGGCTGAAATGTACATTGGAAGTAAAAAAAAAAAAAAAAAGAATTAAGAAGTGGATATATAATTCAGCATGAAGAGCTAAATTTCTACCACTTTAAAATTGTACATACTGTTATATAATTAATGCTTTCATTGTTCACCATTTTACGGAATTTTTTCGGGGGGGGGGCTTTTAAGGGATGTCAAAGCTGAAAACGGAACTTCATTTAGATATCTAAAAACAAAAATCAGCGTTCCCCTCGCTGAAATTTTAAAAATCTGTGATGAATGAAATACAAATTATGAATGAATGAAATAATAATATTTAAAAATTTTTCGAAAAATATTTTGCATTATAACCCATAAGTGTTTTACAATCATCTTAAAGCAGATGGATTTCTAAACATAAATGCAAAACACTAGACTTTTTTATTTAAAATTACCTAGGATATACGTGAATTTACATATTGGCGCATTTTGAAATTTGACATTTTCTTATAACCGATAATACCGCAAAATGTGGTTTGTGGCACTTTTTAAAATTATAAGTCCAAAGGAGACAATGAAATTATGTCTACAATGGAAAAAAGGAAAAAAAATAGGTTGCTATAAATTAAAAAGTTCGCCAAGTGAATTATTTTTGGAGAAAGCTGAAAAAAAATGGGCCAATATAAATTTTTAAATTTCGCCATAAATTTCGCACCAGATTTTACAAAATTAATATAAGCATAATTTGAGTCGTAAAATCGAAATATGGAAAGAATTGGCATGTCATTTCAGAAAAGTCCGATTTTGTGTCAAAATACCTATGTTAGAAAAATTCTATATATAAATCTAATAATCTAATACATATAAGTCGTCGTGCTATCGAGACATAGAAAACGTAATTTGAATTTCATCAATCGGCCCAGTAGAGCGGGAGATATAAGCATTTGGAACAGGACAGCATAAACAGCGCAGAGTTCTTTGCAGAGTGGAAGCTAAAGAAAGGAATGACGTAGTTATTGTGCCAAGGATATTTATACTAAGTACTATACTAGGTACAGCTAATCTGTGATTGGTTCATTTTAGGTTGTTATGTAATATGGAAAGATCTCGAATTCGGGAGAACAAATGAATTCATATATATACACTGGTGTGCCAAAAATTAAGGACGAAGTCGAAAAATTAGCATATCAGCTGAACGAAGAGGCAGAGCGGACAAAAAGACCAATCAGGAGATTAAGTATAGTGATGTACGGTATCACATTCGCAGATATACAGGTAGACGTAATGGGGGAGTGTCTGAGTAGTATAAAGTATGTTGTCAGTGTAAGATCAGTATTTCTGGCAAAGAGATTGTACGCCGTATAGCAGTTAAAATCACACCGAGTTGCTGCCTCAGCGAGAAATGGCGAATAATCAATCTGTTAGACGACATCTGGATGCTTTTACCCGAGGTCGAATCATTGGGAAGTTGGAGGAAGGCCGCAGTGTGACGTGTGGCTGCAGAGTTCGGAATTCCTCACAGCATCGTTTCGGAGACAATTTCAAACTACAGGAACAGCTATCCGGGGGTTTAATAGTGGTCGTTCACGAGGAACCACACCCGCAGATGACCGGTATATTGCCTTACAGGCCAGAAGAAACAGGCGGCAGACAGCGGGAAAAATCGCTAGACACACGACACAGGCGACTGGACGACCGATATCGCATTTTACCGTGGCCAGAAGACTGCACGGTGGTGGTCTGTTTGCACGACGCCCTGTACGGTGTGTACCTCTAACGCCTGCCCATCGGAGAAAGCGTTCTCTGTGGTGTCGGGAACACCGGAATTGGAAAGACAATGAATGGGGACGAATACTCTTTACAGATGAGAGCAGATTCAGTCTGAGTAGCGATTCTCATCGCATACTCATCTGGAGAGAGCGGGGAAGCCGCAATCATCCCTCGAACATCATTCAAAGTGACAGTTATGGAGGTGGCGGTGTTCTCGTTTGGGAAGGCATCATGCTTGGTAGTCGTACAGACATTCACATCTTCGACGCAGGTTCAGCCAACGGGACCCGCTATTGTAACGAGATTCTTCTTCTATATGTGCGTCTTTTTAGAGGCGCTATGGGTCCGCAGTTCCTTTTCATGGACGACAATGCACCATGTCATCGCACAGTAGCTGCCGAACAGCTCTTAGAGAGTGAGGATATTGAACGTATGGATTGGCCGGCACGATCTCCGGATCTCAATCCCATCGAGCATGTATGGGATTTTCTAGGCAGACGCTTGGCAGCTCGTACCTTACCACCAGTAACGATTCCGGAGCTTCGATTGGCGCTGCAAGACGAGTGGGCAGCAATGCCTCAACAACTCATTGACACCCTCATTCTCAGCACGGGCAGACGCTGTGAAACCTGCATAGCAGTCAGAGGAGATCATATCCCCTATTAAAGACCGGATGTTTCTTGCTGGATACTCATCACAGGGATGTTTCGGCCTTCAGTCGCATTGCGCTATATGCTACTTTTTCAATAAAGCTTCTTTTTATCCCTCTGATTTCTCTTTTAGTAAGTGTTGCTTACATTACTCATGTCCTTACGTAGTGGGGATCTTACGGTATTAAGTGTGTTGATTTGGAAAGCTTTTGTACAAAGTTATATTGAAAAAACCGTCTCGTCCTTAATTTTTGCACACCAGTGTATATAAGATATATATGTAAGAATAATATATAATATATATAAGAATATACTGTGGTGGCCACAATTGTGGACACTTTTGGAAATTTTTATGTTTTTGAACTTTGTATGCTCATAGAAAATGTTACGTTTCGCAAAATGCAAACTTGTATATATCATTTTAAAGAGAATGTATTACTGAATTTAATACAAAACACAAAATTCAATTATTTGCAATACAAAAAAGTTATATGTACTTTAATATAAATAAAAAACACAGTTATGAAATAGTTTCTAATGCCTAGCTTTCCTGGCCTATCACTGTTCTTGTTTTGAGAACCAATCAAATGTTAGTAACTGCCAGTAGAAGCTGACATCATGTTTACACCTGAAACAATTCATTATTTTGCTTTGTTCTGTAGAAGGAGAACCCGTTTCTTATACACTGCAATTACAAGTAGGAATTTTTGTAAAAATTTTTAATATTTAGTCAAGAAGCAATGACATCAAATAAAAGAGTAGATTGGTCACATAGAAAGAGATGTAATATTATAGTGTTACGAGAAAGTGGTCTTTCCTATGCTGAAATTGCAAGACAGGTGGGGGGTTCAGTGACTACATCTGAAGTCCGAAAGTTTTGTTTACGATATCAGGAGACAAATTCAATAAAAAACAAAGAAGAAAAAGGCCGAAAAAGGTGCACCACATCTATTGATGACAGAAGAATAAAAAGACTATGTCTCCAAGATAGAAAAATGTCATCAGCGGCTATCAGAATTGATCTGAATGATGCTGGTGTTTCTGTCAGTTCAAGAACAATCAGGAGAAAATTAACAGATGTTGGGCTGAGAAGTAGAATTCCACAAAAAAAGCCTTATTTTAATTTTCAGCAATGAAAAAAAAGACTACATTGGCAAAGGAACACATTAATTGGACAGATGATCAGTGGTCATAAGTTATATAGAGTGATGATATTAAGATATCGTTATTCGGTACTGATGGCCGAAAATATGTAAGACGTAGAATAGGAGAAGAGCTACATCCTGACTGCATTCAAGCAATTGTGAAGAACCCAGTTAGTGTTATGATTTGGTCATGCACGTCAGCAGATGGTATTGGTCGCCTTCATGTCATCGATGGGACACTGAATGCCAGAAAATACATTGACACTATTCTAGAACCAAAAGTTAAACCTTCCATCGGAGATCTCTTTTTCAACAATGCTTCGTTTATTTTTCAGCAGGATTCTGCTCCTTGCCACACGGCCAAAATATCGAAAGAGTGGTTTCGTACAAAGAGCATTAAATTGTTGTCATGGCCAGGAAACAGTCCTGACCTCAATCCTATCGAAACTTTGTGGCACCGTTTGAAACCTCTTGTCCGAATGAGGCGCCAATCAAATAAAAGGGAACTAATTGAGGCTATAATTGTTTCCTGGCATCATGTAATAACGAAAGAAGAGCTTAAAACTCTTAGTCAGCTCAATGCAACGTCGATGTGAAGCTGTAATCAAAAATAAAGGGTACCCTACTAAGTACTGATAACTCACTGCAATCATTACTATCTAACGTATATCGATAACTATTATCGTTTAACTTTTTTTGTATTGCAAATAATTTAATTTTGTGTTTTGTATTGAATTCAGTAATAAATTCTCTTTAAAATGATGTATACAAGTTTGCATTTTGTGAAACGTAACGTTTTCTATAAGCATACAAAGTTCAAAAACATAAAAATTTCCAAAAGTGTCCACAATTTTGGCCACCACTGTATATATATATATGTATATTTGTAGAAATAAAGGCTAACATTTGCATTAGTTTACAGCACAAAATTAAAAAATATTCACTTTTCTATTTCTTATGAATTTTATATGAACAATGCATATTTCATCGCTTACTTGGAAAGATGAGCTCGCTAAAAATTAAAGAACTATATTCTTTAGAGAAAGTATTCTTTTTTAGTATTAAAAAAAGGGTCGATAGGTTTCCACCCCGTCTGCGCGGGATGTACTTAGATCGTAATTGATTTTAACTCGAAATTTGCCAATTTTGTGGTCTTTTACATGAGTGTTAGGCATGGCTTGTTTTTTGTCGTCAAAAATGAGATCAGCTTGTAAAAACAAAGCATTTCACAGTGGTGCCAAGTCATTGCTACATAATATCATTACATTTTGTGACTTAGAAGCTGAGACTGGAGAAATTAGCAGTTCCATCTCATAGCCAATATAGCACAATATAGCAAAACAGCCAATTATAAATGATCAAATCAGCTTAAATAACCTAAGCAAGTAAGTAACTTCAAGTTATCTAAGCATATCAGCTTAGGTTGCTTAAAATCAATTTTCTGGCTTCTTATGTCTGTGCTCTTTGAACGCTGAACGAAATGAACATGGGAAACGTAATTACGAAAAAATCTCTACTACTTGACTCATGTATTATTTATTATATATGACGCCTTATTTTTAGAATAAATCTGTTCGAATGGTCCGTGCTTATGCTCCTAGTTGCGGCTGAGGCGGTCTAACTATATTTATATTCTTGTGAGAGAAAATTCTTAGTTCAATACAAGCAGCGATAAGAAAATAGATCGATTTATTTCTAACATTTATTGGCCAAAGAGGCATGCTAGTATGGGATTCTGCCAGCATTCACCATGCAAAAATCATAAAGAACTTCTTTGCAGAAAGATGAATTGATCAAATAATTATTGAAATGACCGTTCAAATCTTCAAGTTCTTGATACTGCAATAAACACCCCATCTGCGCACATTGAAAATACACTCACTTCCGAAAGTTAAGCATGGAGAGGAAAATGCTAATTTCCGGAAGCCAATCAGAATTGAAGATGATGCAATTCGCTACAGAGGTAGCTGGAAGTATGCAAATATGATAGGTAACAGCCAATCGCGCTTTCATGTCAAGAAATATGCAAAAAATGCAGTCTTATAAGAAGCCAGCTTTATAAAGGATTACAGAAGTTGATTGTAAGTGCTTATAGAAGGTGTTTAAAGCTTTCGTACAATTTGTTTTCAAGACATACGTGTTTCTATGACTTCCAGAAGACGAATGGAAGATTCTGAGCGCTGGCGTGCTGTGGGGCGCATTAAAGCAAGACCGTCTATCACAGATGTTCTTTTCTTCGGCTTGGCGTTCATCATTCTGTAACTTCACGTTTATGGAAACAATTCCAAACCACACAGGCAGTTGCCCGTAGCCGGTCGCCCAAGGGTTACAATCCCCGCGAAATATCGATATATTACAATTGTAGCCAAGGGGAATCGCAGAGCGACCTCCACACGTGTGGCATCTATGGTTAAAGCGTCTATTGGTAAGACGATATCTGCAGCTACTGTACACCGAAGATTATATATGAGTGGACTGTACGCCTGAGTACTTCGAGTTTGTGTTCCTCTATCCGTCTAATCAAGAGGGGCACGATTACAGTGGTGCCGGGAACATGTCAATTGGAATGTGTCTGACTGGGGCAATGTCATGCTTATTGATGAGTCAAGATTTGCTCTGGATCCAGATGACAAGCGTATAAGGATATGGCGTGAACAACTAACACGCAATCAGTCCCAAAACATCACGCATTCCGAGGCGGAAGCATTATGGTGTGGGCATTAGAATACCGCACCGACCTGCATATCTTTAAACGGGGTTCTTTGACGGCTGTCCGGTATCGAAATGAAGCCCTCAACCCATTGTGAGATTGTACGCTGCAGCAGTTGGCCTTACTTTTGTTTTAATGGACGATACCAAACGTCCCCATAGAGCTGACATCGTCGATGGCTATCTGGAGAGTGAAGGGATTGTGCGTATGGCGTGGCCAGCATATTCGCCCGACCTTAATCCCATTGAAAATCTTTGGGATGCTTTCGTCCGTGCCGTATGTTTACGTTTCCCACCTCCAGACACTCTTATTGAGCTGGAAACTGCTCTACAAGAAGAACGTCGATTGCTTAATTCTGTCGTGGTTGACCACCTAATTGAAAGCATGGTCACAAGGTGTAAACATTGTATACAGATGAGTGGGATCACATACCCTATTAATGTCCTTTTTCATTTTATGCTGTTTATTTTCACTTTATACATAATTCTGTTTAAGTCTCCAGTATGCCGTTATCTGATAACTTACAAAAAATATTGTTTTCATTTCTGCATATAATTATTGATTTTGTTTTATGCATAAATATATATGCTACTTTCCTGCCGAATTTGGTGTCAATCAAAGCAGTATTTGTTGGTTGTTTTGCATTTTACATCTTCGTGCTTAACTTTTGGAAGTGAGTGTAGAAGAGAGAAGTCAAACAGAAAATTTTGTAAAACCTCAACTGCAAGAAGTCGTTACTTGGGTTAAGATTGCATGGATAAAATAACTGGTAGCTGTATTTTCAATGGCCTACGAGCAGGCTACATAGACAAGAAGAGCTCATTTGAGGAGAGGTCTAGTATTCAACATGAGAGGATAAAGCCGCTGGTCTTAGAGGAAATGAATTCGCAAAACATTCAAGCCGGAATTCGTGACTTTTAGCTTTATAACGATATTCCAAAAGACGACGACATGGCTGCATTAGAAAAAATGATTTTGTTCATTTTTTAGTGTTTCTTGGATGTCAATGAATGAATTTCTTGAAACTGAAGAAATGTGTTCCTTGAACTTGAACAAATGTTAATTATTGTGCGTAAACAATAAGACATCTCCTGAAAATAAACTTTAGCTTGTCTCTTGCCGCAAAAATTAATAGAAGACTGGGCCTTATTTTCGGCGAAACATTGCAGTAACAACTATAAATAAAGTCTTGTAGCTGAAAGTGCCAATTTTGATGTAATGGCCGCTCTTACGTATAATTAACTCCTGTTCAAGAAGAGCACAGAAAGGGAGAAAATTATGAGAATTTTTCAGACGAATCCTTCATAAAGCTCTTACTATCAAGAAATTCCATCATTAACACATTCTAAAGTATTATTCTATATCAGGGCGAGAAATTTCTAAATATCGCCAAACTAAAAAATACAAGCGCCGCTAAGGAGTAGAGAGCAAAATAAGCTACATTTCGGATTCTATTTGATCCATTTACAAATGTGTATAGAATAGAATTTAGCCCACTAAAACATCTTATAAATTAATTAAACACTTAGAGTTACAATAATTTCGCATAACTATAAATTAATATATATAGCAGCTGCACACCAAAATGCAATCAATAGAAATGAATATACAGTAAAACAGATCAGATAAAATTAATCGTCCATTAACACAAAGCAGATAACAATAAATTAAATTACGCAATTTCATAAATAAAAACAGTAAATATTAAAGCTGCAAATTTATAATAATAGAAACATATTTACTGAAATACGCAGTGATATTCTAAAATTATGAGTTCGAAATTTGAGATTCAGAACGAATTATTTCAGACCATTTTGCCTCTGAATGGTTATTTAACTCGAGAACATCTCTTTCTGCTTGCAAGAATTCAAAGCAGTCATCTGTCCTGTAATCTTCTAGTTGGCGAGTCTCGGAAAACTCCATGTCTGTATTGCTGTTCTTTTTGGAGCAGGGAATTCATATGAGAGGTAATTCTATAAAAATTCCCCGCATTTAGGGGAAAGTGCGCCCTTAAAAGTTAAAGTAATAAAAAAGGCCTTCCACACTTTTCGAAGAACGCAAACTAGAAGTCACTTCTAATGAAAGAATCAGTCACGCATGCAATATTAAATTTAGCAATGGCGCATGTACACTTTATCCTCCATTGAACATCAGCATGGGAAAGAACATTTTTATTGACAGATGTTTAAGACAGTAGATATGCGCGTTCATGAACTGGGGAAAACAAAATCATCTTTATCTTATTAGCCAACATATAATGTTGGGGGATCATAGCAAGTTGTCTAACATGGTTAGACCACGGCGAAACTCGTTTTGTCAATATTCGTAGAGTGAATAATGTTAATTTAGTTACCTGAAATTTAAAAAGATAATTAGTCAGAAATAACTCAGCAGAATAATTCAGTTAATATGATGGATCGTCTAATTCTTTACATTAACTACATCTACAATCATTATGTTACCTGGTTAGGAAATATTAATGATAATGTAAGAAAGATCATAACCTGTAAAATATTGTATAGAGAGTAAATACATGTAAATTTAATTTACCATGATAATTAGGAAAATAAGAAAGCTACTATCAAAATTAAAAGATTATATGCCTGTCCACTAAAGCCCTTATTCGGCTTTGATTTTCACAAAAATTAATGACACGTATGTAATTCCATTCGGTATAGAAATGTTTTAAATGACGCAAGCATTCATGTTTTTGTATTTTTTAATTTTAAAAAAGACAAAAAAATCTTAAAGGTTTCAGATTTTAAATTACGTCTAAAAGGGGTTTTTTTAACGTTTTGTGTGTTACCTTTATTTATTGAATATCATGTTCTACGAACTCAAACTATAAAATTCAGTTCAACAGCAATATCGAAAATTAATTTTAAGATGAGCATATCTTTAGAATTTCCATTGTTCGCTTTGCTCGCTTTGAAATCGTTTATATTTTTAATGAAAAACTCGTTGAAGTGTTAGAAAATATGAAATCGATGATAAAACAAATTTCAAATTCAAATTAGGGCTTCCACATGCCCATATTCTATGCAAGGTTACGTTATTCAAATTTTGATGTCTCTATAGGTTCCGCTGTTTTATCACAATTCGAGAAACATACATGCATTTATGCAGATTCTTCATTACTTAATTTCTTTAACTATAAGCCAGGGCGATAATATATGGTGGCAACGATTTGAAAAGTGATACAGCCTTTTAAAGTTTACGACGCAAAATGCCAAAATGAAATTAATAATCCTTCAGAGAAAATTGCCCCTTTTAACTAATGAAACACGAAATATAACTTTTTATAATGTTCCTTGGTTCCTCTATTTACGTTTAGGAAGATTTTATGTGCATTACAAAAAATTAAAAATAAAGTTTGACTCCCGTGCGACAAAAGAAGGAAAGAGTTTTATTTGATTTCAAAATTGCAGTTTCAGACATTAGTTTCAAGTTGAAATAAATTAAGATTAATCGAGGGTTTTCTTAAATGCCATTCATTGAGATACTTTTGTGATATACTAATATGCAACGTTCTTTAATTTATAATTTTGTTGCAACTGCTATGCCAAAAGTGTTTTCACATAAATAATTTATAAGTTTCGAAGGATTATAAATGCGTTATGAATATTCTTATACAGATTTATCATTTTAAAATCCTAATTTAAATGTCATGCAAAATTCATTAAATCGGAAGATTTTTAATTTTAATTTATAAAGGTATATTCGTATGACAATATTGAAAAAAGCTTACTAGTGCATCTGCACAGAAATGCTAATCGAATAATCAATTATCATCAAAAAACCAATCCTGAAGGGATATTTTGTTTTTAATTAAGTACAAATGCAAACGTTTCGCTCTGCGTGGTGTGTACGGCCTCTGAATATGATTTCCGATTCTAAAATTAAATATCTTGGACAATTTTCTTCGTACGGGCTTCACAGTTTTTGTATTGCGCTTTTTATAATAAATACAATATTTTCCTAAAAATAAGCACAGAGAGCAAGGAAATATATAAAATATTATATTTTATAGTTTTCAAAATTTATTTTGTTTTATTTATAAATACCAAATCACGAATATTTGCTTCGTTTTAAACACCTAGGTAATTCTAAATATATGTCTACGACCAACTCTTTCGAAAATACAAGTCAGATGAAAGACTTTGCTGAAGCAGAGTATATGTTAATTACACCTTCCCAATGCAGTGGATAACTTTAAATTATTTCAGAAATACTAAGAAGACAGAAAAATAACAGTTAGTGTCTTTATATTGTTATCAAAAGAACACGGTTAATATATTTTTCGGTTGCTTTTATTTTCTGGAGTATAAAATATTTTTCTGTCCTAATCATCCAAAACGCTATCAATGATTAGGATGATTAAAGATAGGAAAAAAATATTTTTTAACATAAATTCTCCTAATCACTGATTTTCTGATTTAGAAACCTTATCTCGATCCTTAAATACTACGTAATGAAATTCTTTATTACATTAATCTAGGATAAGTGAAAAATAAGAAGTATACCTATGTTAAACATTATATTAGCAACCATGGAAATATGTAATTTCGAAAAATTAATAAATAAGAAATATATATTAATCGCTTAAAGAAAGTTTTCGATCGTTCCAAGAGAAACGCGCATATTAAAATATGCATAAGTGTACTGTCAACCACTTGACATACTCAAATATTCTTATAGATTTAAAAAAAAATTAAAGTAAGGTATATTTAGACAGCCAAAATACTTCTGTAACATTAAGGGAAAACTTTTATATTTCAGATACATATTTTGCCTTTGTGTTATTCGTGGTTTTAAATTAGGTATTATAGTTATATTTTAACATAAATTCGAAATAACTTGAAATTATAGGTGAAAATTTCCAAATTTGTTCCAGATTTTAATTCTGTTTAAAGAAGCTTCACTAATTAAAGTAGCATTGATGAAAGCAATAAAATTAGTAGTCTTTATTTAGAATGAGAACATTATATGTATAGATATTAAAAATTCAAAAACTTAAATTAATAATTTAGTATATGTAGATTAAATTATCCTACGAAAATTCTGAAATTGCAATACAGTAATCTAGAATTGTTTAAAATTTGTATATTTTAGAATTGTGTTAGAATAAACCTATGAAATTTTGAAACAACCGTTTAGGCAATTCACTATTATTTTCTAAAAAAAGATTTAATTAATTTAAAGTGAGCTTACAAATGATATTAAAATCATAATATACATTTTGGATTATTCATATTTTCATGCTCCAGAACAACTTTTTGAAACGCAATAATCTAAAATATTAAAACCTGAATAATCCAAGAGAACTGAGTCAAGTTTTGTTCCGCATGACCTTTTGAGCAATTAAAAATGAAAAAAAAAATAAATCAAAGAAATTGAAAAACTGAAAAATTGTATTCAATATTTTCTCTTCATGCTAAAAAAGTATACGATTATCCTGAGATGATACAGTCTCGCACTAATAAATGCATAATTTATAAAAATAAAATTTACCATTAAAAACATAAATTGCAAAGGCATAGAAAATTACTTAAATTACACGTTAGATTACATTGAAAATACAGTGGTCAATTTAACCATAGAATTTAAATTCACTAAATATTTTACACATAACATATTTTTCAGTTTTAATCGTAATGATAAATAAAGCACTATTGTAGAACAATATCAAATAATTTTTAACTCATTTCAAAATATTTTCTAGACTCATTAGGTTGTTTTGAAGGAGACATGAAAAACGTGCAGTTCCCTTACCAGGACTCAAAACCTGCACCTTTCGAATATGCGTCTAGTATGCTTCTCGTTACATCACGAAGGCATGAGGAAAAGTTTCAGAACTTTCAAGTTGTCTAAGAAAATTAAAAGAATATAAGAAACTTACAATAAATTATGTAGTAAACAACCAACCCGTCTTTGATAATTGTGTAACACAGTTGCTATTTTTATTAAAAACTTAAATTTACATTTATTTAAAAAAAATATTAACATACCATCTCGCATACATTCCCCAGGTTTAGAATGAAAGAACACCTCGCTATGCGAAATTTCTGCCTAATTGGCAGTGTGAGTGAAGAGATAGTGATGGTGCAGCGATAATTGATGGTTTTATGCTAATCGTCTGCCGCTTAGTTTATTAACGATTCTAAACTGAAGAACCTTCCAAGTTATCGGAAGGAAATTTCTGAAACAATGGCAGATTTGGGCTGTAAGTTCAGTAAAGTGCCTTGGGTGCAAGTTAGTAACTAGCACTAACTTCATTTTATTTATAAATACTCGAGGAAAATCTCTTTGTTTTCAGATAAAGTTAATTTGACTACCAGAAAGAATTACTGGGTCTACTAAGCTAAAATTAAATAATTAAACAAATAAAACCACTTTATTATTGCTAATTGCATTATAAAACATTCTACGACATGCTTTGGTATTTACATTTCACATTCAGAGTCTGTTTCCTTTGAGCCGTTCTTTATTATAATTATGTCATAACAGAATTTCTTCTAAGGCCATGGACACATTATCTGATGTGAAATATAGGAAATAGCAAAATTCACATAAACTGTAGTAGATGAAAAGAAAAGAAAAATTTGAAAAAACATTTGACGCAAACGAAGCAACCCCATTTTAGGATGCAACCCATTATTACGACGAACGAAGCAACCCGTTATTAGAATTTTAGATGTATATTTCATGGGACAATTCCGCATTAGAATAAAAAAAATACAGCAGTAGTAGCAAAATTATTATATAGTATAAATCATTGAAAGTATGGCCACATTATGTGAGTAATTAAAACTCGAGTCTGTGTTCGTTGTTCCCAAAATTAAAGCGTTGAAATTCTGAAACATGCATTTCCGAATACTCCAGAATATAACAAAGAGTCCTCTTTTGTGAAGTTTATACTCTTAAGAAAGCATAAAAAAAGATCTGTAAGTATTTTTTCTTATTTCACATAAATGAAATTTTAGAAAATAAGAATAGCACAATTTCACAGAGATTTTTCCAAAGAAACTTCATTCCGCCGTAGAATCAAATCACAAATATCCTAGAATTCTAACCACGACTTGTATATTGTAGACCTTTTCAGAACAACGTTATTTGAAATAGAGCTATAAAACATGCAGAGTCCGAATCCTCACATTTCTGTGGATTTACACCGCTTGTAAATCAACTATTTCTCTTCTCTGAGAAACCGAAAGGGCATAAAAGGAGAGAGAGTAAATCATATTTACGGCACAGATTTGGCGTGAAAGCAATTTTTTCCTTTGGATCATATGATATTCTACCTATTCGTGAAACTCATATTGCTTTTGAAAGATGAAAGTTAAAGAAATGGTTCGTTACCATGACAAGTAATAAATAAATTTGTAAAATATGGGATCGGTCTTTAGCTGTAGGGTGTTTATGCATTTATTTATTAACTGTTAAAATGATTGCAAAAGTATTCGGAAATAAATACATTATTCATAGCAAAAAGGGTATAATAATTCACAAATTCGCCAGAAACAAAATTGCGCCATTACAATTTCAAAATTGCGCCATTACTTAATTCACCTGTGTGCCATAATGTCCCTAGCATTGCCTTAGAGTGATACGATAAATTAACACAAAAGTTGATTTTAATAACTTTGGGAATATTTCATGAAACTCTAGTTGTAGAAGGAGGAATAAGAATTTTCCAGGGATAAGAGTATGAAAAATGGGACACAGAAGCCAAGGGAGAATTACAATGTAATAAAATACAAGTCGCAAGTGCTGCAGTGAAAGGCATCGAGTTTTTGATGAAATAGTGAAACATATGGATGGGAAGTTTCGATAAATTAAACGGAAAACATTCCTTGTTTTGATTTGGGAACAAAACATAGACTTGATTTCTTTTAAAACAATTCCATGATTTATTTTCAGTTGCTCAAAGAATTCTTCGCTTTGTTTGCACACACAGAAAAATATCCGAACTGATATATGTTTTTTGTATGATTTTAAAAACAGTCGAATTTTGTGGACTTACACTACTAGCTGGTACTGATAGTTTGCATTTGAGAATTACAGCCACATTACTGTAGTTATAGTAGACATTTTTTACCAACGAACTGACTTCGGGTGCCATGAGTGGAAAATTACCAGAGGATAATTACATTCAAGTGAACGCTCTTGGCTGAAACTTCAAATGTTACTTCATAGTTTCAAGGTAAAATCATCGTTCATCTCTCACTAATTAATTTTTATTATTATGGAAAATTAATTTTGTAATTTTCCTCTTTACCGTAAGTATACATGGTATTTCTCCTGACTTGAAGACACTTGAAACTATAGAGAGCTGCCTTAAAAAAATGTCATTGTAATTTTTAATAATATTTCTAAGGTTTATATACAGATACTAAAATATAATAATAATTAATAATAATGAATTAACATAAGTATTACCACTTCAAAGCTCTATAATATATAATTTTTAACAAATAGGTATAAGGTATTTCTGCCACCTTCTTAGCATGCCTTCGTTGTGTAGTGGTCAGCACGCTCAGCGCGTATTCGAGAGGTCGGTGGTTCGAGTCCCGGAGAGGGCATTGCTCATTTTTCATCTCTCCTGCTTTCAAAAAATACCTAATGTCTCTACAATGGCGCCCGAACTAAAGGTGGTGGATGATGATTCTCCACCACCAAGATTTGGTGATTGGGTACCCTAATCCTTAGTCGCCCTTTAAAAGGGGAAGTATGTAAAGTATTCTCCCACCTTTTTAGCATGCCTTTGTGGTGTAGGGGTCAGCACGCTCGGAGTGTATTCGAGAGGTCCGTGGTTCGATTCCCAGAGAGGGCATTGCTCATTTTTCACGTCTCCTGCTTTGAAATAACCTAATGTCTCTACAAGTACTAGGCAGTTTCTCTTAGAACATTCTTCACGAAGGCATCGTTTCACATCCGAAGAAAGCCCTCGAGTGCTTCGACTTAATCAATTAATCAATAGAACCATGGAAATCTGTTTACCATTTTGAAACTTTGAAACTCTTCTTTCAGAAAACTCGAGAATGTTTAGCTGTAGGTTTTAGGTTATCTAAAACTCTTAATAATTCGAAAAATTTTTAAATGAACAAAAACAATATTGTAAACTGTATATGCAAGTGTTTCGACAATAATGGAATCTTGAGAATGTTGAATGATCCTGCTCACACTAAGTAGCTCCCGTCGAAAAATTTCAACTTAAAATTGAAATTCTGCTTAAAATCGTAATAAGCAGTTATACTAAAGCATCTGCCTAAACAATTTACCCAGTGGGCCAGCTTTTCCCTCGATGGGGAAAAGAAAGAAATTATAGAAATAGCTATCGTTCATAGCTAGATTATGCTGTTTTCAATATATACACATTGTCGTTTAGTTCAAATATAGATAAATAACATATAAAGATAAATGAACATATAAGTACGATAAACAAGTAGAAAAATCAAAATGTGAGCAAATATATATTTATACACTTTAATAAACCGAAACTGTAGCATATAGACACAATATGATGCTGTAACTCATGTTATTTATGCTCCCGTTTTTTTGTTTTGTTGCAGCATATTAATATTTTACTTCGCGCTATTTTAATTAATTTATTTATTTATTACTTTATGCATTGTTTATTGTAATATTATTTAGTGTGCGTATCGTATATTTTTTCTGGTTGGTAATAAATATTTTTGTGTATTAAATTCTTCGCTTTTTGTAACATTTGTAATCATGTATTTTATCGTAATTGTAAATAGATATTAAACTTGCAAAAATAGCTCAGCCAGAGATATGATGACTGTTGAATATGACTGGACCTTGCCGACAAATTATTGTTGCTTGCCGACATTTAAAAAATATTTATCAACTTGGTGATAGTTTGTAAATCTATATAAAATACATTTTTAGACGCTGGATCAGATTTCTACAATGATCCAGTTCTTTGTTCTTCTTTGGGAAAAAGTATAAATACTGCTACCGTTAAAAACTCGAACCAGTTGACATTTAGTGTAGCGTTGTGATTTAAGCTTTTTGCTATGTAAGTGACTTTGCAATTCATTTAAACATGTTTCAACTTCGAAGTTTTAAATTTGAAACTACGCAGTACTGTATTTCAAAGACAGAATTGGCGAGGCTCCTTTCTGCATTAAGACATGCAGAATTATGTCTTGCTTCTTTTTGAGAATTCTTTAACTAATAGTTTCATTAGTACGCAATGTACTAACTGATGATATTGTGTATTAATCGATGTTATTGCGTATATCGATGATATTGCATGTAATATACGCAGTATCGATGATGTTGTGTGCGATCAATGACATCATTACATGCATATAGAAATAATGCACAAAAGTGGCATAGTAAGAATATGGGGTGCCATAATATGGAAAAAGCGACTCATACTTAAATGATTTTATAATTACATTTGTATCCTTATGATTTTTACATAGATATAATATACGGATATATTGATACGGATATCAATATATTGTCGCAAACAACGCCTGTTCGTGAATTGAGTTCTTCCTCTGCTGAACTTAGATATATGGATAAAAATATTAACAAGCAAACTGAATTTAAACATCGAGATAAGAAAACAGGCAGTTAAATTTATGTTAATCAAGACAGATAAATTTAAATGCATTCAAAGCAAGTGAAGTATTTCGAATACATCTAAATAAATAGTAAATGCTGTATAGATATAAATTAATACAACATAACTAAAATTCGGTGAGAAATATAATACAGTAAAAAATTACCATGTAAAAAAGCTTCAATACATATTAAATACAACATGCACTGAAGCATTTTCGTATTGCCTTCTGGATATGCATAAGATGCTGCAGAAATGCACCTCTAAACTATTCGGATTCCCTCAAAGATAAAAAAGGAATAATTTGTTTAGCTAACTATAATTTACCTTACGTCCTAGATGCTATGTTGTTTTCTACTTCCAGATAATCTTTGTAAAGCCAATTTCATTTTTTATTTTCTTTCAGCACCTTATCCTATTTCATCTTATCACTTCTTGCTGAAAACAAGACAAAAGAGACTATCTCGTTAAGAAAGTAAAAAGCAAATAATATAATTCAATTTGCGAGTTGTTTAATTTTCGAAAAGGATTTTCTCAGCAGAAAGCCTCAGTGAAACTCTAAGATGAAGAAATTACCAACAGATAGGGAAGTTTCCAAATAAAAAAAATCTCGTGGGGAAAAAATTCAGAAAAAAAAGCATTTAAATACTTTAAACGAAATCTAAATATCTGCCCGGACAGACAATCGAATAAAAATCTATTTCGAATTGGCGCAAAAATATATTTTTGGGAGAGAAAATGCTTTCTAAATGCACATAATCTAATCAAAACACGGCAAAAAGCGCTTTTTTACAAAGCAAAATAGAAACGACAAAAATCTTTTGCACCGAAATAAAATTCGCTAATGGCATTTCAAGAAGCAGATAGCAAGCTCTCAGACGAAACGAGATTACACGAGATTTAAGCAGCAAAAAAAATGGCCACGCGTCGCTTCGTCCTATTATAAATCACTCTCCCAGAAACGTGACTGTCGCGAGAAAATGCATTAAGAGCGAAATCTTTAAGTCAGAGAAATATTCCCACCTCTTCGTCGATAACTAAAATTCCAAAAAAAATCTGAAATTCGTAGATCATAAACAATGGAATTTTGCAATTTTTAAAGAACTAAGCAATTTAGTTTTGGTATGAAAATGAGAGAACAAAAACATTATCTCTGCTTCGAATTATGTTCTGTGAATGCCATTTGGAAAAAGGCAATTATGAAGTACATGTTCGTCTTTTATGTTTGGATGCTTTATCTTTCGTGACTTAAATAGCAAACATGCTAAAGAAAATAAAATATGCTCACAGTCATATTTCTTTATTAATCTCACTCTTATGAATTTGTCGATGTACATTTCTTAGCTCTCGAAGCTGTTCCAGCGACACATTTTTTAAGAAAAGATAAAAAAAATATCAGATTTAGCGTGCTTGTGATAAAATACTTCAAGTTGGGACTGTAAACATACCATATTAATCTTACGAAAATCTAGACTGTCGATTTACAGGATTATTATATATTCTTTTCGATTTTTTTATCCTCCGGATTTAAAATTAATGGCATTTCAGAATGAATACAATTTGAATATTTGATATAAAGTAAATATATGGGTTAAAAAACGTTTTTAAGCATGATAAATGCCAACTTCTCAAGCAAGTATCATAAAAGATTTACAAATATTTTATTTGAGAGCAACCTCTCAAGAATATATCTAGATAGAGGAAGTAATTCTCCGTGTATAATATTTGACAAGAAATCAATTCCGAAATTTAAAATTGCTGTTGCAACTGTCACAGATTTTTAAATACGATTGTTAGATCTCCACGGAAAAAAAATCTCCCGTTCTGCTGGGCCGATTGACGAAATTTAACCTTCGTTTTTTATATCTCAAAAGCGCGATTTAGGTTATATATTAGATTTATATAAACTATATAGCTTTGTTCTAACATAGGTATTCTAATACAAAATCGGGCGTTTTCTGAAACGCGATACGAATTTTGTTTCCATATTTGGATTCTACGAGTCCAATTATGCCTAAATATTATAATTTTCTAAAGTTTGATGAGAGACTTACTGAGAAATTTTCAAATTTGTCTTGGCGCTCTTTTTGCAGTTTGCGCCAAGAATAATAATTCACTTGGCGAAATTCTTAATTTAGGATAACCAATTTTTCTTTCCCTTTTACTGTGCACAAGCGGAATAAAAAATGCATCGTTCATTCTTTCAAATAATTTTTAACAAAGGGCGAAAACCGTATTTGACATTATAATCTCTTACAACATATATGGCAAGTTTCAAAACGCCCCAATATATAAATTCACGTATATCTTCGGTAATTTTGATGGTTTTTTTTTTTTTTTTTTTTTTTTTTTTTTTTTTGTGTGTGTGTGTGTGTGTGTATGCCTAGAAATACATCTATTTAGAGATGATGGCAAATACTTTAAGATTATAATTCAAATTTTATAAAAATTACTAAAAACTATAAATTTTTAAAACAAATCCGAAAATTACTGCAAATTTTATTTGGATTGAGCCTACATTTCGAACTGTGAAGGAAGAAATCCAGTAACTTTTATTAAAAAAAAAAGAGATATAAATAAATATATACTACATTCAATTAACATTGAGAAGCTACGGTTTTGAAAGCTAATTTTTTAAAAGCAACTCGGCTGATTTCTACAAAACTTAGCACTTTGACGCAATTTGAGTAGTAACCTCGAAATATGGAAAAAATAGGTATTTCGTTTCAGAAAAGTTCGGTTTTGTGTCAAAATACCTATGTTTGAAAAATGCTATATATAAATCTAATACATATCCAAATCGCGCTTTCGAAACATAGAAAATGCAAGCTAAATTTCGTCAATCGACCCGGTAGAATGGGAGATATAAAAATGTACTTTTTTTTTTTTTTTTTTTTTTTTTTTTGTGCAAGGTATACATCCTTTCCTGACACACTACCATGGAAAGAATCATATACTGTAATCTTAGTGGGTTTTAGTAGTTACCTATCAAAGTCAGATATCCAGCCAGTGACATCCAGTGTTTATTTAGGTAATGATAGACTTTGTAACAGTCATCTCTCATAAAAGCTTTAGTATTTTCACCTGATGATTTATAACTTTGTAGTTCTTCTATCACGAACAGCACTAAACGAACAAAAGCATTACATCTTTTTTAAGTTATTCGTGGTAACCGACTAAAGATGATCGCATCTTTGAGATTTATAGGAACCAAGATAAATACTGGGAGAGAGCGTCACGAGATTTGTGTTCTAAAATGTTAACTCCTGAGCAGAAAAGCAAACCCATCTGTAACCTTAGGCATTCTTGTTATGGAGGGTTTTTGGGGTATATATATCATGGGGAAAATAAATCCTCAAATTTAGGGCTATAATTTTTGAATAATGTAGAAAATTCTTATAATTCTTCATAGTAGAATTTGTAATAGCCTCCCACTTTTCAAAATAAAGAGAAAAAAAAGAGATTTATCCTCTTCCATAGCTTGAATAGAGGCAGGTAGATTAAAGTGAAATTAGAAAGAGATTTTTTTCAGCTAACTAATTAATGATTTAACTTGTCATTTCAGTTCAAAGTATTCTTGCATACGAAAACTGTGTCTGAAAGTATGAGCATTGAAGATGATGATATCAACTCCACCATCCTTTGAAAAAGCAAATGTTACATTAATTTCTAATGATACGATGTGCTTCTGATTCCAGTATACTAAAATGTTAAGCAAGTCTACAATTATATATAAATACACATATAATTCAAATGTTAAGGCACACTGATTGGCAACAAGCATGCGAAAGATTCAACAATCTTCTAAGAAATAAATCCCTATAGATGTACCTAATATTACTTATACACAGCGTTTAATAACATCTCTACTTGAAACGAGTTTCTAATTAATGTATTCGGTTCCTTGTAAGATGTTAAGCAATTCCTTGAGTTCTTATGTTTACTTTACTCTGATTTAATTAAATCTTAGACATGAACTTGGGAAAATGATTTCATGCAATTCCTCACATAAAATTGGGAAATATAACTCGGTTTCGAAAGCTAAAATTCTCTCAAAATTCCCTGTGGAAATTAAAAACTGTAAATAAAATATATTTTTTTAAATAACGAATAATGTTTTCAATAATGTTTACTCAGAACCTGAAGCTAGTCTCTTCCGTATTTCGGACAGTTCTGAGCAAACAAATCTGTCAGAAACATGTATAACTATATATGAAAGCTTCTGATTAACTGTTTAAACTGAACTCGTTAAGCGTTAACAGTTTTGCTGTTTTTTTTTATTTTATTACCATATAATCATGAAAAACACAATATATGATTTTTTAGCATATTCGCATTTATGGAAAAACAATCGTTTAGTTCGCACGTACACTTTCACAAATGTATTTCCGTGCCAGATCCATCCCCAAATGTGATATATTCCGCAAGAGATGAAGAGAAGGAATGACCTTATTTGTTTACATTAGCTACATATAAGTCACGTAGTCATATAGTCGATCTCTGAGGTTATCGGAATGTATCTCATGTTTTGCATTTTTAATCTAAATATTTTAAATTTCTATAGCATGCTTAGAGACAAATAAAAAAATCCACATGGGTCAAAAACTTTTATTTACAAATAAAAGTTATGTATAATTATTTATTACTTATTGTAGCAAATAAATTATTCTAATTGTATTTATTGTAGTGCCATTCCTTGTTGAAATACAAATTATAATACAATTAAACAAATTTTTAAATGTAAACCAACATAACATTTTTAAAAACATTATTCTTCACCAATTACGTAACATATATGTTAGAAATATCTTTTATTAATTATAATATAGCATAAAAAATAAAAAATAATTTCATAAAAATAATGAATGATGCTTTTCATAAAAAATATGAGTTGGATATATTATAAAAAATTCATTCTAGTTTATATCAATTAGATATATGTCTAAAAGGTTAATTACATTTTTAAACTCTAAGGATTTACAGAAATAAGTTTTATTCCTTTTAAATTATCTTATTTGATTAATTAATATTATTACCATATTAAAACTGAAAGAAGAACAAACGATTTCATGTTTTACGTAAAGGCTTGAATCAGCTATGCATGAGGGCTAGTGAGAGTTTAGAATCTGTGTTCCGGAAGTGACAATCCTTTCAAGGGCTGCTTTTAGTTTCCTTCTGTTCTTCTCCATCTGCTTAAATGTCCAAGAAACGGAGACCATATACTCAGATAAATATATCATCCATGTTCTGTTGGCCAACTGTATATATCCTGTAATGAATTCATGAGTGTTTTACTCTTTCGCAGTAATATGAACAAAATACGATACAAAAAAAAAACTATTTTTATCCCGTTTCAAACGAAGCACAAAAGATGCTTTTTTTCACAAAATTAAATACAAAATTAAGTAATAACAAATAAAGATTTTTTCATTCTAAATGCGCAACATTCTGAAAAAAAAAACAGAAACTGATCTTTATCTTCAAGAGCAGGCGACAACGTAGCGACAACAAATCTTGATTTAGGGCCACCCAATTGAATGAAGAATTCAATCAAATAGTCAACAGACTATGCAACACTTTTTTCACCCGTCTGGGCTCCAGAATCCAAAGAAGGAGAACACCATTTCTCACTGCATGACAATGCCCTCAATTGTTTTAACCAATGACGATGCCCTCAGTATCTGCATAGGCAACAGAATATTATAACTAGACGATCGACGATAAAGTCCCTCGATGCCAATTGCGTCACACTAACGTTAGACCAAGAACAAGACGACCAGTCCCATAAGATCAGCATGCCTTGTTGGAACTGTACGAGTCAGTTCAGTTCCAACATGGCATGCTGATCTTATGGTGGTCTTGATAGTCTGGAGTGTTTTTTCTCTTAGCAACGTTTGGAAGTTTGGGTACTTTGCAAGAAGCACCTTCATTGCATCTAAGTACTCTAATCTGTTGGACTGGCCCTTATATCCCTTTATGTTTTCCTGCCATCCTCATGTAAATAATGTTTAACAGCAGGACACGTCTGTCGCAAGGTTACCACCTGGTTCAAGAAGAACTTCCTTCTAATCTCCCTCCTGAAATTATTACCATGGAAAAACGGTATTGAAAACCGTAGGAATACTCTGAATGAAGAGCGTAAGTATATCACGCATCAGTAATGTCCATAGCTGATTTACGGGAAATTCTAGAAGATTTTTAATAAGCAATTAGCTCTAAAACACTTCCGTAGAGTACTTCAATCCATGTTCATTGTATGGTAAGCATTATCAAGGCCAAATAAGCATCAGCACTTTATTAGGCAGGTATTCCTAATTCATTTCATATAATTTAATAACATCTGAATTGCGTATGCTGTACTTTATTACCTTTCTATAATATTTAAAACAACGAAATAATTAAAATCGTTTAAAAAAATTAACATCAAGCTTAATGTTCATCAAATAAATAAGAAAAGATTCCGTTAACTGAACTTCTAGCTAACTGAAATATTACATTATTTTAAAAGAATTCTTCTTAAGAAGTCATCAAGATAAATTAAATTTTGAAAAATTAGCTTAAATCATTTCCGTAAATGTTCTTTTTTGGAACATGTATAATTTAAGAAGCCAATTAATTGGCAGCATCAACTGCCAGCAACCATTCCTAGCAGTAAATAAAAAGCAAGCTTATTAGAAAGATGTATACAAATAAAACTTAAAATTAATAAAATTAATCGATTTTTTTCTTCTAGTTTTGGAAATAATGTCCGACTATATTTACGACTCTTTCACGTAAAATCATTTTTAAAATATCCTTTCTATTCATTTTTCTTTAAGAATGCCTACATATAAACATTTCTCAGAATTTTTTTTATATTAGTTTCCTTAAGTTTTGTGAGATTCCAATGACTTGAGCTCCACCAAATATATCTAAGATCTGAGGAAGGGAAAAGGAAATAAAGAGGGAAAATATGTCCCGAAAATGTTCCGAAATTCCAAAAAATTCTCCCATAGCTGCAGTTTCATTTTTCGGCGCTATATTTATTTCGTTCACTAGATAGGAATTCGGAAAGCCATGAAGAAGTCGGAGTTGTTAAAGTTCTGTATAAAAATGAAAATTCTGTCATATCCATTGGAGGCGTATAGAAATATTTTTTCTGGGTTTTAGAAATTCAAAAGCTTAGACTGCTTGAAAGGTTTATTTGGTCTTCGATTTGTACGATAAAATAATGTATACTAAATTATGATATTCACATTTGCTATTACACATCCAACTCGCAAAATTTTTGTTTTGACTGAGAATCGAACCAGATACTTATCGTTCTGCAGAACAAGGCTATAACAACAAAGTTCTTATGGCCTTTAATCATTCGGTCTTATCCTTTCTTTATTTCTCTATTTAAATATATCATGACACTTAATGTCTCTTACGGAAAAAACGAATAATAATATATTGTCAATAGAAATCGAAATTTCCATGTCAGCTGCATCTGTAATGTATTTTTCAAAGCGCAAGAGTATATTGTTTATTACTGCAGCAAAGTGAATTTTGTATTACTTAAATAATATTCAATTACATATAATTAGTAACGATATTATTAGTAATACATCTACCGTAAAAACAATGGCTCCTCTCCAAATATTTATTTTCAGTTTATAAATATCAGTAGCGTAGAAAAAGTAATCACTAATATCTCAAATATTTCTCATGAAAGTAATCGAAAGAAATGGAATCATATTTCCGTTACTAGCAGTGCTGTCATAAGCAGTTAAGAATGTCCAATCCTTGATTGGAAAATCAAAAATGTACTTTGCAATTAGTTTTAACAGAAATTTTAACAAACTACAAACAACATTTTTAACAAAATTTGCTGTTAACGTATGCTGCTTATAGAACCTTAAGAATGAGCAGTCTTAAGAATTAGCTGTTGCCAAATTTTGAATGACAGCGATAGCAGTTCTTAAGATAAAAGTTTCATCTTCCAAAAATTAGTTATATGTTTTTATTAGCCCAAAGGGCTATTTGCGACAATTCACTGTAAATGGTGAATCGCGTTTCAGTTTGTTTAAACCTAATATTATCGCCTTGTCTTATATTTAAAGAAATTAAATAACGAAGAATCTGCATAAATTTATCTATGTTTCTCGCATTGTGATAAAACAACGGCACCTAGAGCCATCCAATTTTGAATAACGTAATCCTTTGAAGCTGGAAATGTAAAAATTCAATTATGCCCTTGCCAGGATTCCAACGATAGTTATTCCTATTACGAATCCGACTTGTTACCAGCTATACGACGAAAGTAGGTATGAGGGAAAGCGTAGTTTCTTCATTATTTAGTAGTAGATTCAACACCATTATTAGGCCTACCAGCGGCCGAGCGGCAAAAGTGCCGGAACATTGGTAGTTCGGTCCGAGTCTCGAAACCCGCGAAAGGGCTGGCTGCATGGGCGCTTTTGTGTTTTTCCCAATGTGTATAGGAGCTAGTTTCTCTTGTAAAGTCCTACACGAAAGCATCTCTATCCTTAGGGAGACAGCCTTCGAGGCTTTACCGTAATCACATAAACCGAAACCAATAACATTATTTATTCAGGCATTAGTCGCAGCACTGCCGAAGTTTCCAAATTGAATGGATCAAGCAAGAGATACACAGGAATGTTTAGTTTTTATTTACTAGAAAAATAATCAATATATGTTATTAGATATGATTAAAATTGCACGAAATTAAACAGAGAAAAGTCACGAGGGAAAAAAGTATTTTCGGTTATGTGCACAATATGCAGGAGTTTGTCATGTGATTTTTAAATTCTGTAAAATATGTGCATTTAATTTTCGGAAATTTGAATGCAGTTTTATTTCGTATCATATGTATGTCGCCTCAGTAGCCAAATTTAATGCACAGCGTAGATGATTAGCAGAGTATAAAAGTAATATAACCTTAAAAATTGATTTGATGACTCCCTATATTCCAAGCACCATTTTCCCGACAGCTAAAAAAATCGAAATAACGGCGAATGAAAAATAAAACAGTTTCCGCGTAGCTACACTAGTTTTTATCATCATCCTTTTGACCAAACAATATGCAGAATTCTTTAATCATATGGTCGTTTTATTCACTTGTGTTTGTTCTTGATGACATTATGAATAAATGTTATCTCCGCTTTTCTGTAATGAGATATGACATTTTTTTTCTAGTATCCATATTTTCACAGTATATTTTTGGTGAGGGCGTGTTTCTTTTCGGTAGAAGATTTTCCGTGTCCCTAGGAAAAATATTGTCCATGTACAATGCTGAAATGTGATAAATAAAAGAGCAGATGAAACTGAAATCAGTAAGATTCATGCTTGAATTAGTGTTCATTAATGCAAAAGACTTTGACAATCACGCACCATTTCCATCTTTTATTTTTAATATATTGTTTGAACCAAGGACCTTGCTCAAAATTACTCTTATTAGAGGTGAGTTTTCTGACTCTTGAAATATCATTGTCGATGTCTATTCGTCTTTAAGAGCTGTTGATAAACTTGTAAATTTTTAAATCTATTGCTGACATAACATTGGCTTTAGATAATATTAAGATTACTTATTTTTATGGCAATGACATCGAGAGGTATCAGTCTAAAGAAAAACTTGTTCGTAGACGGCTTTCTATTGGAAACGTTCTCCTATTAGGCATTTATATACAATGTAGTCCCGGTTATCTGGATGTGGATTATCTGGCTTGAGGATTATCCGTGCGTAGCAGAATCGACGCACACGCAATCAATGCTATGCGCGAGAGTGTATAAATGGTAAACACGCACACGCCTGAGCATAGTAAAAGCGTCTTCATAATCTAGAAATCAAAGATATATCAGAGAGATCTAGAAATCAGATTGTGAAGAAATCAAGGCAATAACTGAAATTTCATGCAAAACATTATCAGGTTCAGTGTTTCTCCTTACTTGCTTGGGGAACATTGAGGAACCTGACTCGGAACAGGGAGCTTACTAAAGCTATGTTCAATAACTGTGGGAAGTAGACAAGATACACAGGAAGGGTATACAAAACCCTTTATTTTTCACTCTTTACAATAATTTCCGTACTTCGGAATGCAGAGACCAACTACTTGTGGTCTGAACGTAAGAATATAAAAATATAACTAAACTCTAACTTAACTTTGGAATAATAAACGTGGAAGATTGGCCTTATATTAACAGGAAGCCGTATGTAGTACAGAGAACTGTTAACACTACAATACGTTTAAAATTATCACGAGGATTAAACCTCTGGCCTGGAAGGCAAACAGCAACCGAGTAAAACTTCTAAGGCAAGCGGTCTGCTTCGACTAACTCCTTCCTCTCTCTCGCTTGGCAAAAAGCCACAACTTAAGTACTTGGCGTTCGCCAGACAAATTTTGCATAAATAAGTTAACGCTTTTAATTCTGGCCGGAAGTAGAAAATAAGAAGTGATAGTAAAGATTTAAAATAAAATAAACGTTAGTAAAACTTAAGATCCTTACATACTTCCCGCCAGAGTTAATTAGTTTGAAACTGAGGTCTAAAACGACCTTGTTGAAAACTTTTAGCTCTAGACTCTAACGCGAGGCCAATCTTTTACAAACATTTCTCACTAGAAACTAGAAATTTTAAAAAAAAAAATTTTTTTTACAATAGCAGCTCCATGGACACCCAATTTTTCATCTGTACTGCATCTAAACAGGAGCTTTTGTTCAAATCTGGTTCCTTCCAGAGATCTGGAAGGAAAACTAGTTTAATGAAATGTTACACAATGAAATGGCAAGTAACATGCATATTTATATTTCTCTTAACATTCTTATTTCATTCATGACTATTTTAATTATCTCTCCCCGTGCTCTCTGACATGTGTTGTAAAAGAACACCAAACACGAATGTGTTTATGTATACGTGTTCAACACTGCCTCCTACAATCAAAACACTAACGTGTTAAAATTCAACATGACAATACCTCGTAACACACCCTATCTTCAACTCTAAACCCTGAGGTACTATTCTGAAAGTGGCTAACTCTGAAGTGTAGCGTCAGAGAGCCTAACTACATTCATTCAACCTTTAACACATATTCACCATAATTTGGTCTTTTTTCAGTCACACGAATAAGTTTAAAATTTTTGGCATTACTTTCACTTTTACCATATCACAGTATTTCTTAACATTTAAAATAACAGTTCACATTGTATATAAGAACATATTAACATGCCGTTAATTTTACGCATTTTAAGACATACATTAGTAGTATATTCTTAACTTCTATTCTTTTCTAAGCTTCTACATTGAAATACTACATTTCAAAAAGTCTTTCAGACTAAAACTTCTTTCTTGCCAGAATGTTTTAAATAAAATTTATACAATAACTTTTACAATATTTAAGTATTTACACATTCCTATTATACATCAACTTTAGTTTTACGCGCGAGTACTTGAAAAACATAATACCAAAATCGGTAACAACTCATTTCTCGCCTTTTTGGCGATAAAGGTACACCTCACATGAGGTAAAACTTCTTGAAATCTGCCACTTGCAGTACGAATGAAAGATTAACTTAAGTTTGCAAAGTAACATAAAATTTTACTTATCTTTGTGATATTCGGACATTCTTTTCTGAGCCCAGTCCTGGAAGGTAGCGCAGATTCTAGTGTGATTTATCCTCCTTCTTGTGCGGGCTCGCCCTTCAGAGCCTTCCTCTAGAAGCTTCCTTTTTCCTCCAGTTCGGTCACCCTTGAATACCTTCTTTTTCGCCTCTGCCTGTGGTCTTGGCCGTTTGATGGCAGCTGGTCTTGGCGGAACCGGGACACTTCTTTCGCGTTCCTGCTTGGACCTCGTTGCTGGCCGTTCAAATTTTCCTTGTAACTTTTCCTCCGCCGCTGGTGGCCCTTCCGCAGTTCGGCGACATTTGCTGCGGAGAGTCCTGTCCGATGAGTTGATCTTCCGCTTGGGAGCCGGGTTATAGTTACCGTTATTTCTCCTGGCTTTCTTTGGATTCGTCGTACTTCTCCCTTCTTCATTCTGGGGGTGTTCGTGAGCTCTCTTTTCTGGACGGTGGAACGGCTTCTTTTTCTTGTTACCTTCAATTTTCCAGCGGGGAAACTTTCTTTTCAATTGCTCCTGCCTCCTAATGGCTTGTCCTTGTGCTTGACGTTGTTCCACCTCTGGAGCTTGTGCCTGCCGTGTCTGCCGTGCCGGATCCTGCAAAAGATCTTTGAAAATTTGCATTTTATTACGATCATAGTAGGGTTTTATTTGATCAATGTTTGCGGAGCATGATTCGCCATTCCTGGCTTTTAACACCACTACAGCGTGAGTTATTTTTTCTATGACATATGGTCCTTCAAATCGTGGAAAAAATTTGGCAGTTTTATCTTCTGGTGCTGAAGAAAGTGAATGCTTAATTTTTAACACTTCATCTCCTACTTTATAAGTTACTCCCGTCGTTTCATATCATAATAAGCTTCTGTTTTCTCTGTGCTACTTCAGTATTCTTTTTTACTTCTTTAATTAATTTTTCTATATCACCCATTTTAAATTATGGAGCTCTTTGTTGCACATAAAATAATTTATCTAACGGCGTTATAATCTTTCCGCCTAAAAATAACTCAGCAGGAGTTTTGCCCGTTGTATCATGTTTTGCGGTCCTAAGGGCGAAAGCAAATTCATTGACATAGTTATCCCAGCTTTTATGAAAATTTTTAACATAACTACGGATAATTTTCACTATATTTCTATTGACCCGTTCCGCTATATTTGATTGCGGCCGATACGGGACCATTTTTAAAAGACGTATGCCCAGTTTTTGGCACATGTCTTCAAATACATTACTTACAAATTGAGGACCATTATCCGATATAACTTTTAGGGGTGCCCCGTATTTTAAAATATATTTATTTAAAATAGAATCAGTAACTAATTTCGCGGAGGTCGTTTTAAGGGAACAATTTCGGTCCACTTACTAAAATGTTCAACCATAACAAGGAGATAGCGACTTTTATTTAACTGACTTTTTGGGAAAGGGCCCAATAAATCGATGCAAATTATTTCATTTGGAAATTCGGATTTAATACTATTTAGAAACCCGGCCGGGCGGAAATTAATATAATTAACTGCTTGACATGTTGGGCAGGACTGGACATACGCCCTTGTTAATTTTTGCAGTTCAGGAAAATAGACTGCCTCGCGTACGCGTTGGATAGTTTTTCGAATACCAGCATGAGAAGCTAAAGGACTGTCATGCAACTCCTGCAGGATATTTAATCTAAGACTAGCTGGGATAACAGGTCGAAATTCGTTGTTGAAATTTGTAGTTTTTGTATAAAATAATAGACCATCTATTAGTTCGTAATGGGCCGCCCTATTTCTTATCGCCACAATATCTTGCTGACTAAAATTTTCAGGATCCTTTAAATACTCATAAATGCTTCCAAACTCAGGATCCTTACCCAGTTCGGTTATTACAGTTTCTCGGGAATTTATTGTACATGCTGTGAGCATTGCCACCTTTACAGTATTACCTTCTTCATCTATTTTAATTCTGGATAGGGCATCTGCTACGATATTTTCTTTTCCGGGGGTATGCTTGATTACCAGATTATATTCTTGTAGCTTGAGTGCCCATCTTATTAACCTTGGGGATAAGTTTTTCCCTGAGTACAATCTAGTTACCGCCGCATGATCAGAGTACACTGTTATTGGCGCCTTTCCAAAATAGACTCGGAACTTTTGCACTGCTAACAGAACTGCAAGTGCTTCTCTCTCGGTCGCGGAGTAGTTTCTTTGTGTTTGATTTAAAGTTCGGCTAAAAAATGCCACGGGCTGCTGATTTTGTGAAAGTACCGCTCCTACCGCATACTCCGAAGCATCCGCTGAAATTTCTAAATTCTCATCCTTTTCAGGAAATTTCAACACAGGAGCTTGCGTTAATGCTTGTTTTAATTTTTCGAAAGCACTATTGGCTTCGGCCGTCCACGAGAATCTTGCCTTTTTCCTTTTTAATTTTAACAATGGCTGCAAAATGTTTTATAAAGGACCTATAATATGAACAAAGTCCTAGAAAGAAGAGAGCTTCTTCGCGATGTTTGGAGTCGGATACTTTTGTACAGCGATTATTTTTGATTCGTCTGTCTCGATTCCTTTCTGAGATATTTTGTAACCTAAATATTTTAATTCAGGGGCTGCAAATTTACACTTTTCGACATTAACTTTTAGACCGGCCTCATTTAATAAAGAAAACACCTGTCTTAAATCCTGTACATGTTGGTCGAGATTATCACTAGTAATAATGATATCGTCTAAATAGATAAATGTGGACTTTCCAAGAACAGGCCTTAACACAATGTCCATACATAGCTGAAATGTTGCCGGTGCCCCTGAAAGGCCAAACGGCATACGCAAAAATGCATAAGTGCCAGACTTGGTTATAAAAGCAGTCTTATGCACGTACTCAGGCCTAACCCCTATTTGAAAATAACCAGTCGTTAAGTCTAAAGTCGTCATATATCTGATCGATGTTATGTTCCTTAGAATTTCTTCAATAATAGGTAACGGATATACCGGATATTTAGTTATGGAATTTAATTTACGGTAGTCAATGGCGAATCGCTACCTTTTTGGATGTGTCAATGGATAGTCATTATCTTTCTTACATAAAACCACCGGGCTAGCATAACTACTTGAGATGGGCGTTATGATCTTTTTACGTAGCATATCGGTGATATGCCATTCTATAATTTTTTCCTTATTCTTATCATACCGGTATGCTTTGTGGCGAACTGACATTGAATCTCCGGTGTCAATACTATGGTTAGTAACCTGAGTAAATCCTGGAATATCACTAAATAACGAAGCAAATTCACTTACCACTTGTCGGATTCTTCGTTGCTCTTCATTAGGCAGGTGGTCAAGGTTTAACATCGGTTCAGCCTTTTCTTCTCGAACTGGTTTCATCGTCAGCTTAAGGGACGCTTCATTAAAATCCAGCGTTGCTTGTGCCTCTCAAAGAAAATCTATTCCTAAGATAATATGTGCTTGCAGATTCTTTACTATGAAAAACATAACCTTTATTTGTTCGTCCTTGATACGGATGTATAGCGGTAATTTACCTATGCACTTACATCTTTCTCCTTGCGCAGCTAACACTGTCGTATTATCCGAATTATATATGCGATATTTACGAAAATACTTCCTAAAAAAATCTTCTGCCACACAGGAACACTGCGCGCCTGTATCCAGGAGTGCGGTGGCTGGGATATTATTCACCAACACTTCAATCTTCGGAAGAGTCAAATTTTTCGCCATTACTGTATTTAACTTGAAGGAAGAGGGGTTTTCTTGGCCTTCGGATTTCCGCACCCTCCCGTCAGCAGAAATCCGTTTTAGTTTAAATCCTTTTTTGTTTCCATGCTTTCCTTCTTTTTCCACTGGCCTTGAGACTTTTTTCCTGGGTTGCTATTGAACTGTAGACGTTCGCCGGCTGTTTTTGAATGCTCGGGTTTCTTTGCCCACTGATTCGCTTTGCTTCCGTAGCCGTGTGCTTGACTTTGCTGTGGTCTTGGCGCACCAAATTGGTTTCGTTGTTGATATTGGCGTCTTCTTTCAATGCCCGCCGTTCTTCTACTTTCAAACTGGATTGCTAGCTCAAATAACTTTTCCAGTGTAGTCGGATTCCTTAATTCAATAAAGTCTTGCACTTGGGGAAGTAACCTCGGCAAAATCACTTGAATTATCTCAGGATCCGGACGGTTTCCATACAAGAGTTTCAAGACGTGAATTTTTCTTAAAATAAAGCTTGAGAGATTTCCGATTCTTTGCTGATATATGCTGAAAAGTTCCGTTTCTAATTTCGCACGATCCCTTACGACAGGGAAGGCTTTTACTAGGGCAGTCTTGAAATTCTCGTAAGTATAGGTGGGACTTCCTGCTTGACCCAAGAGACTTCTGCCTATACATTTGAACCAGTTAAGCGCTTAGCCCCTCAAAGCGCTGGTAGCTAAGGTAACTTTTTGAAACTCGTGCACGGGGTAGAGCATGAAGTGGTCATCCAATTTTTTCAGAAAATTGGTTACCGGTGAGTTTCCATTAAATGTTGCTTCTGGTTTCATCGAAGCGCGCATGGTCTGGACGATGTAACTAAATCCTTCCAGGGCGGCAGCTGGCATTTCTGGATTCTGAGCCGCTTCTGCAGGCAGCACAGGTTCTTCTTGAAACTCGGCCATGGTTATTCTTCTTCGTTGGGCGCCACTATCAGGTTCAGTGTTTCTCCTTACTTGCTTGGGGAACATTGAGGTACCTGACTCGGAACAGGGAGCTTACTAGAGCTATGTTCAATAACTGTGGGAAGTAGACAAGATACACAGGAAGGGTATACAAAACCCTTTATTTTTCACTCTTTACAATAATTTCCGTACTTCGGAATGCAGAGACCAACTACTTGTGGTCTGAACGTAAGAATATAAAAATACAACTAAACTCTAACTTAACTTTGGAATAATAAACGTGGAAGATTGGCCTTATATTAACAGGAAGCCGTATGTAGTACAGAGAACTGTTAACACTACAATACGTTTAAAATTATCACGAGGATTAAACCTCTGGCCTGGAAGGCAAACAGCAACCGAGTAAAACTTCTAAGGCAAGCGGTCTGCTTCGACTAACTCCTTCCTCTCCCTCGCTTGGCAAAAAGCCACAACTTAAGTACTTGGCGTTCGCCAGACAAATTTTGCATAAATAAGTTAACGCTTTTAATTCTGGCCGGAAGTAGAAAATAAGAAGTGATAGTAAAGATTTAAAATAAAATAAACGTTAGTAAAACTTAAGATCCTTACAACATAATGAAAAATATAAAATTCTCCGAAAACGTCTTCGAGAAAACATTAAGGAATAATTCAATGACAATTCGACTGAGCAGGACTTTCAGTGCTCGACTGTTGCCAATTTCGTTTCAAATGTCACAAGAACGGAAGAATCAAGGAATGATACTGATAAAAAAAGAGAAGAAGACACTAAAAATTACATTAGTACCGAGATAGTAATGATTTCTGTTTAAACTCTGTTGGACTTCGTCAATCAAATGGGATTCGAATACAATGATAAAATAGCACTTTGAAAAATACGCAGAGAAATTGGACAAATATACAAACACTCTCAAAAACAAAATAAAATTACCAAGCTTTTTAAAGACGTAAACTCGTACAATATGCAGGAAAATCAATAGTTTGGATTATTCGTATTTTTCTACGAGTATTATTGTGACCTGCTTCCACGCCATTAGCCCAGATAACTGAAAGTACATTGTATATTGAAAACCAGTAGATATCCCCAGTAAACAGATACTTCAGTTGCCGAAAATTGAATAGCCCAGATAATTATCTGAAGAACGAAGTAAATATTTTGTATTTTCAGATAGGAGAGATGCATGGCATTGAGTAGATAGGAACATGTGAGGATAAGATGAAGATGAAGGCAGAGAATACAAAGGATTATGATTGCGAACGTTTAGGTTCTGATTCCTCTTTTCCTCTACAACATTCCTGTATATAGAACTCAACTCTAGCATCTATATAACATAACATCTATTTAAATCTGTTTACAAATTTATAATTAAAGGCACTCTTAAAATGGGAAGTAACACTGGTAGTCATCTCCGTAGCGTTTGTTTGAAAACAACAAACACAAAAGTTGTACTAACTTACCGTTAAAAGTTGTCGATTTGAATTGGCTTGTGGATAACTTTAAAGCATACAACAAGTAACTTTGCTGTTTGTGGATCATCTCTATTCAACTTAAAATTTTAGACTAAAAATTAATGATACTTTCTAAAATATAATATTTCCTTCTTATATCAGCTTTAGGGAATATTCACACTATCGCGTAAGCATTATTGTAGAGTCATATTAGCTTTCACTCTAATACAGCTTTTAAGGAAACTGGTCTTAACTGCAGCCAATTAGAGAAGGGAAACCTTATGTATATTTGGCCTTTTTTAAATTTGCAGCGATTTTTAAGTTCCACCAATTGTTCTTCATGGCAAATTTTCAGTTCCTGCTTTTTTAATTGTTTAATTTTATTTTCTACTACCATTTGCAGTAAACACTTTTTTGACTGCCACAGTAGATAGTTTCAAATTTTAAAACACAAAAACATAACTTCACAGTTTTCCAATTTCTGTGTCAGATAGTTCCAAATGTTAAGCAAATTATTTCAAAAAGTCCTCCATTGTCTGCGTTAATAACAGCGCGTATCCTGTACTTAAACAAGGATGCTGAATGTTAGCGTTCAAAGGAAGTCGAAATTTATGACCCGCATTTCACTGCTATTAATCACTTTCCCTTTCTTTCGTATCAGATTTGCCATAAAATCGATTATTTTGAATTTTATATCTAACTTCTTATATCACCTATGTCTGACGTTGCATGGTCCCTTTGCCTAGCAACAAAATTCTCCTTTTATCACTTGTGACCATCTGCCATTGTGTGAATGCTATCTTAGGGTTCAAAAACTGGCTAGATAACAATACTATGGGACAGGTTAAACTATTTTCTTCCTTCTTCCTGCATGCCTTAGTGCAAAACTTAATCAAATATCTAATAGACAATTGTGATCATTTAAAAGGAACATAAAGTAAATCCAAGATTCGAAATATTTCATATTTCAAAATAGTTCAAGATATTTCATCTCAGAAGCTGTTACAGAACTTTCAAATTAGAATTAATTAATTTTTAATTTTTATGTATGGATATATCAAAAATTTTCTTATAATTTATTTTAATGTATATATTTATGTATAATGATTTAATGTATATATCCGAATTTCATAGTTATAAAATTTAAATAAAAATGTCTCACTGAGTGAGCAATAAATCTGAAAATAGTTCGTAGGATCCCGCTTTTACAGATATAGTGAGAATTTAAGTTAACGATTAAAAATGAGTCATTTCAAATTAGAATTACAGCGTAAGAAATACTTTAAGGCTGAAGCGTTAAATGCTGTCATATATGGCTGCCAACAGAAAAGAAAACTCGCGAAATATTGTTTTTAAGATCTGTTGTTCATTGTTTTTAAGGAATTATTTATTTCTGCTTTTTGATGAGTGACGCGATCAACTCAAATATATGAATAAACATCTGAACAAACACATTACAAATTTTAAAATGTGTAAAGATTCAATGAATACATTTATAATGGTAATATATAAATTTCGGAGCAACGTAGCATGTATAAATATGAAAGTTGATTTGATAAAGTTACTTAAATTTAAAAAATGAAAAATGCAATGAGATTTAAAAGCAGTGTAACTAAATATATATAAAATGTGACTAAAATAAGTGCACTTTTCTTTCTCACCAGATGGCAGTAAACCTAATGATACGTAAAGTTTCATGAAAATAATAGCAGTTTTATATGCAATATATATGATGTTTGATATGCGCAAAGCCGAATTTGTACAGTTCTGTCATGCTTTCTAAATGAAAACATGAGAGAATTCTATAAATACTGCATCGTGTACAGCTTCGTTATTATGTATATTAAACATTATACATGCTATCACGGTTATAGGAAAAAAACCCACAGGAAAAAAGCCCACAGGGAAAAGTGCTCACAGGTATAAATGCTCACAGGAAAAAAGCCCACATATAAATATGCCCACAAGAAAAAAGCTCACATGGAAAAATGCTCACTTAGAAGTATGCTTAACGGAAAAAAGCTCACATGGATATATGCTCACATGGAAATAAGCCCACTCATAAATAAAATACGTAGAAATATACTTACATTAATCAATCTTGAATATCGTACATATACTTGAATTGTTTAAAGAAAAATTATTTGATTATTTGAAAAAATTATTGGATAAATGCTCACATAAACATTTTCAGGGGCGGTATACAAAAGAATGAAAACTATAGTAAAATTTTGCATGTTCTATAATATTTTATACTACTGCCCCTGTATGACATTTTTATTCCTTTAACTAAGTTAACTTTTGTTTTTTTTACTCTATTTTTGCATACTTTTAATATGTATTTATAGAAATTGGTGTTTGAATGTAGTTATTTAAGTTTGGAGCCAAAAACGTTCTAGAAGACCACAATTTCCAATCGAAGTGTGGAATCATTATGATGCAGCCTTCAAAAAATCCCCTAAAACCAAAAATTGTTACGAAAGCTTTCATAAGGTACTAAATTCATTATTTAATTGTATCCATCCCAGTATGTGGTTTTTATTTGACGGGCTCAGAAAAGATTTAGCCTGTCAACGTTTATTATTAGCTATTGTAAATACATAGAGTACTGAAGAACAAAAAAGAAAATATGAAAACTTACATTTGCTAATCGCGAGTCATGTAAAAAACTGATGAAATCGATGATAAAATTAAATATATATTAGCTAATATACAGCACGTTTATGTATTCATAACTTTTTTAAATATATATTTGTTATTTATATATAATAAGGTACTTTACGTAATTTAAATAAAATAATTATTTATGTTTACTTATTCTTATAAATGTTTCTATTATAAAATGTGTAACTTATATTTACTATTATTTTATTTTTTTAACAATTAAAATTGTAATAACTTTTCACTGTATATTCTGTTTCATTTTATCCCTTCTTTCTCTCCTTTTCCCAATTCAAAACGGCCCATTTGTTAAACTTATATAGTAACTGAAGCTACACATAAATTATACAGTTTTTGATATATATATATATATATATATATATACACGATAGATGTTGGTAATTTAAATATTTTTCTATGAACAATTCACGTAGATGTACGATATTCAAATCGATTAATTATTGATTGACTAATCCAAGGATATTTTTACCTATTTCATTTATCAGTGGGCTTATTTCCGTGTGAGCATATATCTATATTATCTTTTTTCCGTGTGAGCATATTTCTAAGTGAGCATTTTCCCATGTGAGCTTTTTCTATGTGGGCATATTTCTGTGTGGGCTTTTTTTCCTGTAAGCATTTATACCTGTGAACATTATTCTGTGAGCATTTTTCCTCTGGGCATTCTTCCGGTCCCCGTTATCACAGCACAGCCACAGCTATTCATGACGGCCATATTTGGCGTTTTTTCGGCGACTGGTAACTCGTTAATAGAAAAGTACAAAAATCTCTGCATTACTCAATAAAAAAAAAGGAAAACAATGGTTGTGAGGCAGACCACTCGGAACATCACCTCGGCGTCTTTTCCAAAGTAGTATTGTCAACTGGAATGCCAAAAGGAGAAAAGTGCATATTATGATTAAGTTTACGAAATCCAGTTTTGGATCTTGTCTTAATAAACTTTTATTGCTGTGGCAAGATCGAACGTACCGAAAGTTATATTTGCTTTAATATGTAGTTTTATGAAGTATGAGGAAACTTTGTGAATATTTAATCGCCGAAAATAAAATTTAAAATTTGTTCTTAAAGTATCATCAGTGCTAAGCAATAAAACAAGAGCCGAATGTTATTTAAATCCTTAAAATGTTGATCTTAAGATTACATTCAATCAGGTCCCCTTTTTCGATAACTATATAATATTTTACAAATATACAGTTACTGAATTGCATATACTTTTTTATTTTATGATAAATATTAAATTCTTTTGTTAAAAATTCAACTTTCAATGAGCATTTTTAGTATCGTAAACAATCATCTCAATGATGATTATCCGTAAACCTATAATGTTGATTGCCGCCCTGTCTTGACCTAGAACTATAGTTACAATAGGTAAAGACTCCAGCTAATATAAAATGATTTTCCTTACATTCTAATCATTGCATACTATTTTTCAATGAACACATTTATTTATATTAGACTTTAGGAATAATAGCATTTACAAATTTCTTTTATTCAAATATTAGTTTAATGCTAGTTCTCATTAATTCCATGAAACTGTGGAAGCACTAATCTTCCGCTATCAAAATCTAGCAGGCTACAATGTGTAATTCAGAACGGCTGTACAAACGACCATATTCGGTGTTTCATTAAGAAGAATAGCAAAATCTCAGCGGCAGTTTGGTGTTTAATTTCGCTGCAAAACTTCCTTTATTACTCCCACTGGAATAATTATATTACATATAGGCCAAGGCTATCTTGAATAGTATTTCTTAAATGAAAATGACTTACGATCTACGATAAAAATATGTAATGTTTAATCCGCAGACAAATAATCTTCGCTTTCGATGCAGAATAAAGAATTGTACTTGACAGCTACTTTTAGGTTTTATTAAAATGATTTAATATAAATTACAAAAAATTACAAATTATGAGTCTCTAGCTTGCCATATAACAATCTAGATACTACTAAAATATCGAAAAATGAATAAATTCGAAAGTTACCAGGATATCTGGAAATTGCTGGGCATTTTTTTACCAATAATGAAACTGCCTTGTCGAATCTCCACGTGAATGTTAAAAGCCATGTCAAATATTTTTTTTTTACTTGTTCAAAATGTGTCAGATTTTATTTGCTTCTAGCTTAATGCAAACGCCACTTTTATTGATTAGAGCTCTATTTTGACAGGAAGAAAGTCACAAGTCTTACCGGCCCTTATGTGTACTGACATTTCGCCTGAACTATTTGCTGCATGGGCTGAACCCTTTGGGATATCATATGGTAAATGTGATTCTCCACGCTGCAGTGTGTCTCCTTTATCACAGGTACTTCCATTTGATTTCTTATATAGTTTAAATCTTGAGCATTAAAATATTATGTGAAAATTGGCTCAAGATGTAAGCAACATTAAATATGCCGATGCTTATCCTATTTACGAAAAATAAAGACGTAAAATTTGTTGATTTTATGATAAGACAAACAAATAACACCTAAGTATAAAATTGATTTTCTTTGCTCTAAACAACCGAAAATATTTAATTTTACAAGAATAAATTCACTATGCAGTATGAAATTTTAATCATGCTTGGGCTAGTTATTTTAATTTGTTTAAGTTATCTTTAGGTTTAACTCTTTCCTGCTCAACTCGTATTCTTTTATATTTGTTTGCCCGATTCTAAAATTCAATGCAGTTACCCAAGTTTACAATTTACATAGCGTTCGTTGTTTAATTCTGCTTAGTTTTAGCAAAAGCTGCCTTCTATTGCAAAACATTACTTGTTGCTTATTGAATTATTCCTGTTATGCTGTCGTTGATTGGAAGTCATTAAAGTGAGATGCCGTTGATGGGAAGCCGTTGAATTTGAAATATCTATAGTTAGAACTCGATTATTTCCAAGTATTTATTTGATCAAGTAATTAAATTTTGTTTGTAATTGCACATGGCTGTAACTTATTTTAAGTTATAAAGCTCTGTACTGATAAAATTAAAATTTCAGTTATTATTATTAACTTCGTTTGTAAGCCATTATTCCTTTGCTGCAAAATCTTGCCGTGACATTAATTGTAGCCTAATCTAAGCCATAATATTTTAGTCAGATTTAATTTCTTTTCTCTGTTTGCTTGTTGATATCCTTCTCTGGATTAGATATTGAAAATAGTTTTTGACTTCCTTTTATTGATCCAATATTCTAGAAATATTTCATGTGTAATCAGTATGCCTGAGTAGTATTACATACTTGTAAGAGGTGTAAGGAGTACCCAGACAACTCGTAGTCACATCACAGTTTAGGATAGGAAATGATGTGTATATAGTAGTATACACAAAAGTAACACCAGAAATAAAAGGACAGCACCCTGTAATTGAGTGTGCGTTTTCATAATAAATATACATTCACAGCAGTAAACGTGGTCAACGAAGGTTGTCAATGTCTCCTCCACATCTATAATATGGATCAAACATATAATAGGTTTGCAGACTATTCTGGAAATTTCTCGAACTTCTTCGATAGCTACTGCGATGCGTGCAACCAGTTCATCAGCGCTCTCAGCGGGGAATCATGCACCAGTGTTTTCGTATGTCCCCAGAATATTGTGGATCATTGGATCACTTCAATGATCCACAAGAATATTCATATATTGAATTATCCTCTCCCACTAACATAATAAATACACAGAAATAAATCTCCGACTGGTCTGTCGACCCTGTCTTCGGGCTGGGGTTGAATGGGTAGTAGACATATTCCTGCCGATTGAACAAAATGGCTTGAATAGTAGTAGCAGGTGAGCCGCCCAGTCAACAGTGCCAAAAAATTATAAAAAAATACAAATAAATACATATAAAATCACTAATCCTAAAACCTCTTTTTTGTTTACGAAAGGCATAAATAATGTTAATGAGATTTCTAAAGGCATGATGAGCCCAAAGACCGAGCAAGCCAATATCCTGGACCACTGTTGGCTAAATTTGACGGATAAATTTAACGTCTAACTACCCCAGTTTATAGATAGATCACCTCAGCATCCGTAAAAAGCGTTTTTACCAAGTGCTGGCACCGACGGCACATAATACGTCAGGAAAACACTTCCAGGCCTACATTTCTATGCCTTTCCAAGTCATCTGAATGCATACTACCCCGTAATCAGTTACTCCTACAAGTTTGTAACTATGATACGATGCATATTTTCGTTAACAATTCAACTATTCACGGGAATGTTCTAATCAGTAGAAGAAGGACATTGGTTGTTACGTCATCGGATTAATCGACAAATAATCTGTCAAATGAAGGAATTTTTTTTTTCGGAATATCTAATGCAGTTTAGCAAATCTTGACGATTTTTCAGAAATCATTCAAGTCAGATAATTTTTATTTGCTTTGGTATAATCAATCTGAAAAAAAATAAATTTAAAATCACTCAACCTTTCCTTACCGTGCATTTGGTAACAATCATAGACGTTTAAATAAAATTACCTAATTCTTCAGTATAAATTGCCCCACAGTTGTTAATAATTATAGTAGAGTATTTGTAAATCGATACAAAATCTCAAATTAGTAGAAGCCATCGTATACATTATACAATTTAAGCTATCGTTTGCAACTTAAGCCATCGTATACATTGGATGACTTTAGGAGTCGATCAAATCACGCCAGTTTCATTGCTACGTTGATTAGAAAAAAAAAATTGTCGGACATTCTGAAGCAATATTTTTTCTTATATTATATAAAATAAAACATATAATAAATGTGCAAAATATTTTGAATTCATGCACTGCAATATTAGTTATTTGCATGTCTTATCGATGTCTACGCGTGGCGCAAATTGCAAGCCATTGGATGCTTCCTTCATAGTGTTACTGTTTGAAAGTTGGTTTTTTCCTTCCCCCACCCCCGGATAAAAAATAAAATGTGTTATTTTCAACTTTCCTGAGTACTTAACTAAAATTGCGTAAGTTACACGATATGTATATATACTATATTTACTCGCATATTTCTCTCCCTTTTTTCCGTAAGTTTATCGCTTGAAAACCGAGAAGGAAAAAATACACGGTGTGTACATTTTCTAGAGACACTTTAAATGATATACACAGTAGTGTAAACAGCACACATAAAGATACAGCAATAAAGACTTACCAATTTCAAAAATATTCAGAAATTGGTAATTTTTTTAAATTTTTTATTGTGTTATTCATTCGAGTATACCAAAGAAATTAATTTCTTTAGATTTTAAGACTGTAATATTTTATAATATATAACCATTTAATTTATTTCGTTTTTGTTCCTTTTTTTTAATTTCTAAATTTTATTTGCATTAATAAGCTTCGGTAAACTTTTATATACTTACATGGCTGTGTTTTTTTGTACTGAAAGACGAAGAATTTTTAAAAATTAAAAAACGTATAACCCCAAGCCATAATTTGATATAATTTTAGTTATAAAACTATTTTTATGTTACCATATATCCGCCATATACTATAATAACAATAATCAACGTCAATTTGAATGAAAGATTACTCGTAAGTAATTTTTTTGCCTCTTTGAAATTTTGTATAGGATAAATGCATGTATGCTTACACGTGCATCAAATTAGATAGTTTTTTCTTAGTCCAAATGGGCTTTGTCCCTGAAGGACTTTATGAAAAATCTGCATAAATGTATGTATATTTCTCGCATTGTGATAAAACAACGGTACGTAGAGCCATCGAATTTTGAATGACGTAATACTCCTACGAATATGGGCATGTGGAAGACCAAATTTGAAATTTGGAATTTGTTTTATTATCGATTTCCTAGTTTGTAAACCTTTAACAAATTTTTGATTAACAAACTCAAGGATTTCAAAGAGAGCAATGGCAACGTTGTACGAAAAAACATCTCCAACGCGTGTCTGAAGATGTTTTTTCCAGAGCGTGTTTCGAGTCTCTGTATCGGAAGTTCTAAAGATATGCTCATTTTAAAACTATTTTGCGATATTGCTGTTGAACCGAATTTTATATGCGAAGAATGTGATATTTAATAAATAAATGTAGCACACAAAATGGTAAAGAAACGCCCCTAGCCACTATGGACGTAATTTAAAATATGAAACATTTCAGATTTTCTTTTTTCTTACTTTTTTTTTATTTATTATTTTTGTATTATTTTGTATTTATGTTTCTCTTCCAGATTAAAATCTGATGCGAAATTGTCTCACTTTAATAAGCATTTACTAGTTATATTCATGAAAATAATGCGCATGCAATGTAACTATTATGTTTAGGAAAATAACCATAATTTAAAATACTCGTATACAGAGCCAAATAATAATAATCTTGATACAACGTTAGATAATACGCACGTAAAAAACTTTGAAATATACTTTACCTCCCGAAAAGAGGCAAAAAAGTGAAACATGTGAAGGAAATGTGAGGCAAAAGAATGTTTCCGGCACTGAGCTGTCCGGCATCTGTTCGCAAATCCGGCTTTTACGGTTGCCGAGGGAAAAAAGAACGAAGATCAGAAACCATATTTGTTTCGCTCCCATTCTTTACGACTTCTATCCAAAATAACTGCCCTAACTCGTGATTTTTAGAAAATGGAGGCTGAGTATTTTATGAGAGCGAAGTATCATTCGGCTGTTCGAATTTCATATATTGCATGCGAAATGTTCGAATTCCGGGAAATCTTGGAATTTCTTGTTTACGATGCGAGAATAGAAAAAGACGCTTACTACCATGCGATGTGCTTTGCCTTCGAGCTTGAGTGATGCATGAAAACTTAAATTCCTCTCTTTGAATATTTTTATTTGAAATTTTTCCAAGGGAAATAAATAAGTGGCGGAAATTCTGAGAGAATTTGATGCTTCATATCACAATTGATAGGGAAGTTAGAAGTCGTTTAGCTAATGGAAGAATCGGATTGCTATTCGCTGCCATATTTTGAATTCTCCCGAGAAGCCTAATTTAACACGGTATCTTCAAGACTTGCAGGTGATTATTAATTTTTAAAATTCATTCACCCCTTTTTTAATAAAAGCGTGACATAGTTTAAATTTAAATTTCTAAATTCTGCTTGCTAAAAAATTGCAGGGTAAACGGAGTTTTTTATTTTGATTTATAAATTGCATTTCTTCAGTATTTTATGTTGAAGTTCTAAAAAGCGAAGTTGTAACGTTCGTAGTGTGAAATAGTTTGAAACTCACTTTACGTCTAATGGCTAAGTATTTCATGGGTCGCTGAGTGGTTACGGTCACTGTGAAGTTCCTTCCCCTGATGAAAGACGAAGAACGGAAGTGACTTACCCCGGAAAAACCGGTCGAGGCAGGCTGGTTTGGGGAAGAAAGACTGGACGGAGAGGGCACTGGGAGTTGGACCGGCGAGCATGCCGTGTGAGAACGTAGAGAAAAGAAATATGTTTTAATTTCTTTTGCGCGCCTTGTATATATATATTGTATATAGTTTATGTTACAGTGTACTCGTTGTATGGTGTATCCATAGTGCAGTTTGTGTAATAAATTAGTGAAGAAAATGTCAAAGCGGACAACTGTTATTTTCCCACTATGGTAAGTTTACAAAGAAGAACCCACCTCGTGCTTGAACGAGCGCGAGGCATGACAAATGTCGCAGTCGTACAGGATAGTGGGAAAAAAGAAATCACCAAAAATACGAAGGAAGTAAGATCGTAAAAAGTGATTTGAGTGAACGTGGTTTAAATGAAGGAAATAAGTCACGAAAGCAAGGAAGATGACAAAAGATGGTCATGAAAGACGGAAAGTGGTACGCGTAAGCCTACACGTGCAAATAAACGAAAGGGTGTATGAAACCTCGTCGTGTGAAAAGTGATCATCAGTATTACCGTGGTGATATTATTAAGTGAAATGTTCGTGCAGTGTTGAAACAGTGGATGGTAAAAGTGATCATCAGTATTACCGTGGTGATATTATTAAGTGAAGTGTTATGCAGCGCGATGAGGAAATTGTACAGAATTGAGCACAACTCGTCATTTTCTACTATCGGGATCAAAGGTAAGTCCCTCTTAATTTTTTGGGAAGCACAATATATAAATGAAGAGAGCTCCCTCCCTATAATTACTATAGTAACGGAGAAAATAAAAATTGTGTTAATGTCGGTTAATAACATGATGAGAATGCCAGGCGTTAAAGCCAGTAGACACTTAGAAAGTATATTTTATATGCAAATAAGGAATTATGATTAATTTTGTTATTAAGGAGATAATGTATGCTAAATAAATGTTAAAATAGTTCAAAAATATGTCAACAGTAATTTCGAAACATTTAATTGTGTGCTCATGTTACTAATTAAGGTAGAAATTATCTATTTTTGTTGTTGCCGTGTTTTGGCAAAATGTTTTAGTCATTAAAGTTAATAGGTTGATTAAAAATTAATTAGTTTAATGATTTGAGAAGCATTCAGGCCAAAGCATTTAGAACTATTTTTTTGTACTAATTCAAAAGCTAATATAATTTTTGGTATTTATGTGTTAACAATATATGGTGAAATATATGTTAATAGTAATATGAGAAAGGTATTCATGATTGTGTTCACTAATGATAATGTTTGCTAAATGAATAATGGTAGTATTCAGTAGTAGTGAAATATGTATGTTTGCCTGTAAAATTAAGTGTTATTTACGTGTTGTATGGGTAAAGCTGTAAAAAGAAATACCAGAAGTTAATATGGGTCTTAAAAGGAGAAATAGGGTGTCAGAAGAATCTGATGAAATTATTAAGAACATGCAGGCTCAAATTAAGTTAAAGGAAATGGAGCTGCAGCTAGAAAGGTGTAAGTTAGAGGCAGATGCGGCTAAAGACCGATTAAAAGAGATGGAATTTCGGGAAAGACAATTAGAGAGAGAACACGAGATAAAAATTAAAGAATTAGAAATTCAGAGTAGGAAAATAGATAAAGGAGGAAATAAATCGGGCTCAGAGGATGAAGGGGTTTCAGATGCTGAGAGCAAGGGAAATGATTTCTTGAAACATTTAAAAATAATGAAAGGAGTTATGATTGACCCGCCATCTAAAGCTGAGGAATGGCCGTTCTTTTTCCATCATGCGGAAATGATGTTTAATCTCTATAAAATTCCTGAAGAACATAAGGGGAAAATTATTTTGCAGAGTTTAAAAACTAAAGTTAAAAGTTTGATTTCAACTCTGGGTAAAAGGGATTTGGATAATTATATTAAGATTAAAGATACAGTATTAAAAGAATTCCAGATTACCCCATTGCAACATAAAAAGAATTTAGAAAAATGTATAAAAAGATATGAGGAAACGTATACTGAGCACATAGCGAGGGTTGAGGCAGCACTTGATTTCTACTTAGAATCCAGAAAAGTTAAGACTTTTGATAAATTAAGAGAACTATTGATTGTCGATCAAGTAAAAGATCAATTACCCGCAAATGTTAAGGCGCATATACAGTTAAAAGAGGTAGAAAACTGGTTATCTCCGTCAGAGCTTGCAAATGATTTGGATAATTACGTTGCAGCAATGCCTAGAAATTACAATACGAGTGCTCAGGAAGTAAATAAAGTGGGACCAAAACAGGAACCGATAAGACAAGGGGGAAAATTAGGACGACCAAATAAGAGTAAGGGGAATTTCAGTTCTGATTACAGGGTTGATAAGGAGAAGTACAAAGGGGTAAAAACTTTAGAACCTCAAGGAATGATGCAGGCAAATAAGAAAGTTCTAAAATGTTTTCAGTGTCAGGGTGAAGGACACATAAAACGTTTTTGTCCAGCGATAAACCTGATAGCGAAACCCAAGAGAGGAAGCGAAAAAGAGGATACGGATGAGGTGGAAGCAAAGGGATTAAATAAAATATGCGTAGGGTTGAAGTTAGCTAACTATGCAGAAGAAATTCCGTTAACTAGGGCAAGTGGGGAATTACCTAGGATAGAACTACAGATAGGCAACGCTAGATTCAAAGGAGTGATTGATAGCGGAGCAGAAGTTACTGTAATCCAGAAATCGGTAGTTCCACAGAAATATTTGGAGTCTGGATGGAAGATATGGTTACAACCCGCCGTGGGACCCCAGGTAGAAGCCCAATTAGTTACAGTACCTATCAGTATCTGGTCAGGAGAAGAGGAGGTACAGCCTTATGTAAACGTTCATGCAGCAGTAGTGCATAATTTGAACGAGGAAGCGCTGGTGACACCTCGAGATTTTAGACTTCTCAGGGAACAAGGAAATATTTATTGGGGAGAAGATAAGGAAGAAAAACTAGTATTGGGAGTTGGTCAGGTATCGAATAACTTGGACGGAAAGGAATCGACGGAAAACGCCAGTCACGAGGTCGAAGGTGAAACGGAAATAGCTCGTACTACACCGTTGGTAAGGAGTAAAGATGAGGGGGAAGTAGAAGTGGGAGGCAGTGAGCAAATGTCAGCTGATAACCCACCCTTATCGCAAACTCAACGTTTTAGACAGGAGCAAGCGGAATGTATTTCGCTGAAAAGCGCGTTCATGGATGCACGTAATAACAAGAATGGGTATTGGCTGGAGTCAGGAATTTTGTACCATACGGGAAGTGTCAATGGGCAGCGATGTAGTCAGTTAGTTGTTCCTCAAAGCCGCAGGAAAGAAATTGTGAAGTTGGCTCACGAAAGCTTACAAGGGGGGCACTTCGCAGCAAAGAAGACGGCGGAAAGGATTAAAATGTCGTTTTGGTGGGAAGGATTGTCAAAGGAGGTGCGGAAGTGGTGCGAAGCTTGCAAGGAATGCCAGCTACGAAGGAAAGTTAAAGTGAAGGATAGGGCACCAATTACAGCAGTAGGGAGGCCAGAACTTCCATTTCAAGTGGTTAATGCGGACGTTTTAGGGCCGATTGAGCCGAAATCTTCAAGAGGACACCAGTATGTGTTATGTGTTGTTGATCAACATAGCAGATGGCCGGAGGCAATTCCACTAAAGGCGATAACAGCGAAAGATACATGTGACGCTTTCATTGATATTTTCATGCGAACAGGAGTTCCGAGAATGATAGCCATGGATAACGGAACGAACTTTAAGGCTAAGCTAACACAAGAATTTTTAACTAGGTTAGGGGCCTCGCCAAAATTTTCTACGCCTGGGTATCCGCAGTCAAACGGGCTAGTGGAAAGGTGGATAGGAACAATGAAGTCAATGTTGCATCACGCGATAAATACTCAAGGAAGAAACTCGGATAAGCAGTTACCATATTTGTTATGGGCTTATAGGGAGATACCGAATTCAACTACCGGAGTCTCACCATTTTTGCTGATGTATGGTCGGGTGCCAGTGGGGCCACTGGCGATACTTAAATCAAGTTGGGTAGATGAGACGGTATTACCACAAGGAGTTGGGGAATCAGTTACTGAATATTTAATTTCTCTTCGAAATAGGTTACAGGAGGCAGAGAAATTCGCTAAAGAAAATTCGGAAGCTAAACAGCAGAAATATGTTCATCATCATAATTTGAGGTCTAAGGAAAATGAATTCGAGATAGGAGATGAGGTAGTAGTACTGATACCAACGTCAACAAATAAACTTTGCTCGAAATGGACAGGACCTGGAGAAATAGTTGCGAAAAAGTCTCCACATTCATATTTGGTAAAATTGCCAGATGAATCTGTTAGACATTTGCATCAAAATAAGTTACGGAAATATATACAGCCTATAAATGCAGTAGGGATAATCTATGAGGCTGACACAGAATTTGGGGAGGTGCAGCACGCGCCTATTCAAAGAAACCCTAAAGTAGACAAACTTTTAGATAGGATCTGTGTTTCAGAGGAATGGAAACATTTAGATAGGTCACAAAGGGATCAGTTGAGCAGATTAATCAAATCTTTCCATGTAGTGTTTGACGGGGAGATTAAATGTGCGAAGGTAGGATCCCACAGTATCAGGTTAAAAACGGGAGTTGAAAGAAAGCAACCTCATGTTTATAAGGTACCTGAGGCGTTGAAGCCACAGGTGGAAAAGCAAATTGCTGATTTGTTAGAAAGAGGTTTAATTGAACCTTCCACAGCAGAGATTGCTTACCCTATTGTGTGTGTAGCGAAACGGGACGGAAGCGTACGTTTATGTTGTGATTATCGAGGGCTTAATGCGGAAAGTCAGATTGTCCCATTTCCTATGCAAAACGCAGAAGAGCTTCGATATAAGGCAGGGGCAGCACGTTATTTGTCTACGCTAGATATTCTTAAGGGGTATTGGGAAATCCCTATGGAGAAGGAAAGTAGACATCTGACGAGTTTTGTTTCTCCGAAGGGTCAGTATCAGTGGAAAGTGATGCCGTTCGGTTCGTCAGGTGCTGCCGCAACTTTCCAAAGAGTTATGAATCAAGCTCTCAGACCACATAGTGATTATGCTGAAAGTTTCATCGATGATATAATTGTCTATTCGTCAACGTGGGAAGAACATCTTAAACATTTAAGAGCCGTACTCAGTACTTTACAGACATTGAACTTTACGGCTAATTTAGAGAAATGCTCTTTTGGCAAGTCGGAGGTAAAGTATTTAGGTCACATAGTAGGCTCAGGCAGACATGGCCCAGATCCAGAGAAATTGCAGGTCATTAAAAATTTGAAGCCACCTAGAACCAAAAAGGCATTAAGATCAGCTTTGGGGTTATATAATTACTATCGAGAGTATGTTCCGAATTATGCAAAAGTAGCTAGGCCGTTAACTGATCTCACGAGAAAATCTATACCTAATGATATACCTTGGGGGTCTGAAGCCGAGAAGGCATTCAAAGAATTAAAGGATGCTTTGTGCACGGCATCGTCTTTATATACGCCGGATATACGGAAACCTTTTGAAATTAACACAGACGCCTCACTAATAGGTGTTGGAGTGTGTTTACTTCAACGAGATGAGTATGGGAAAGCTAGACCGATAACATTTGCTAGCCAGAAATTAACTAGCGCTCAGTCTAAATGGAGCACTATAGAAAGAGAGGCGTATGCAATTATTTGGGCTCTCGACAAGTTCGAAACTTGGACATACGGAAATAAAATTTTGTTGCATACAGACCATAACCCATTAAAGTACTTAACCGAAGGGATACCCCGGAATGCTAGATTACAGAGATGGGCATTAGCTCTATCCCGCTTCCAAGTCACTGTAATGCATAAACCAGGAGCTAAAAACTCCGATGCAGACGCATTGTCGAGGATCCCTCACGAATGTATAAGTGACCAATAATCTGAACTAAATTGGAAAAAAAAAGAAACTAATGTTGGTATCATATATATATTTTTTGTGTGTGTGTTTGTTTATTATTGTAACACTACAAAGGATAATGTTCAATGCTAGTATGGCAAAAAGTATATAGATATTGTAATTTTCATTTATTATTTTTTTTGTATTATTGTGATTACTCTAGAAAAGATTGTGTTATTAGGGTATATTAGTAAACGAATTATTCCTTAAAGAAGTGTCAGTGAATTGATATTGCAATGTTTTGTTTGTATCGCTGTAGAAATTTGAACATGTGCAGTTTTTATGTTTATGTGTTTTAAGTGTTCTTTTTTGTGTTAGTGTTTATAACTGTAGCATGAGCCTTTTTTTGCTCTCTGATTTTACTGTGATTCCTTGTGCTGTGTCCCGGAAAAGAGGGACTACCTGGTAAGTGCCAAAATAATATGGGTTTCAAATTTTTCGACTCAGTCGTAAATATTTACAAACCAGAGGGGAGGTGTGAAGTTCCTTCCCCTGATGAAAGACGAAGAACGGAAGTGACTTACCCCGGAAAAACCGGTCGAGGCAGGCTGGTTTGGGGAAGAAAGACTGGACGGAGAGGGCACTGGGAGTTGGACCGGCGAGCATGCCGTGTGAGAACGTAGAGAAAAGAAATATGTTTTAATTTCTTTTGCGCGCCTTGTATATATATATTGTATATAGTTTATGTTACAGTGTACTCGTTGTATGGTGTATCCATAGTGCAGTTTGTGTAATAAATTAGTGAAGAAAATGTCAAAGCGGACAACTGTTATTTTCCCACTATGGTAAGTTTACACAGAAGAACCCACCTCGTGCTTGAACGAGCGCGAGGCATGACAGTCACTAAATGCTGGTAATTCGACCCGAGTTTAATCTCAAGTGAACGAGTTGATTTTGCTGTTTTCCTTATACGCAAAGTGAATTCGACCCTGTTTCCCTATGAAAGTTCTCCACAAAGGTATCTCTCTCTTTTAGGTAGATGCCCACCAGCAGCCGAGCGGTAAAGTCCCTGAAGGTACTTACGTGTAAGTGCAACCATCTTGGTGCAAACAAAAGAGTAATTCGGTTAATTTTTGGATTGCAATTTAGCGCATGATTGCCAAATTTGGAAAATTGTGGAAAGTTGGCGACTGTTCTTAAGGTGATTGCTATAATACTTAAATACCTTCCTGAACATTAATTGCTCGGTCCGTGGTTCGAATCCTGACAAACTAACTGGTTGGATGGACGTTTTCAATGTTTTTTCCGTGTGTAACCAACGAAGTTCCCTTAAATCGTCCTCCACGAAGGCACCCCTTATACCACGAAGGCATCCCTTTAGATACCACTCGTGTGCTTTACTATATCCAAATAACTTAACCTAACCTAACGGCTAAGCACAGAAGATATATCACAGTTTGTCGAGTTATAGCTCTTTGCAGGTGTTCAACTATTAATACATGGACAAATTTCAATTTAAAGTTAAACATATCATATCTTTATTATCTACCCCTTGTTGTTTCATAGATATAAAATTGTACTGTAAACTAAAACTATTACCGTTACAAAATTACATACTAAGGCGACTTGTACAATTAATAAGTGAATAAATTACAGTTGTTTTACACAACGATAATCTCTTACAAAAGCACAAACACCTGATTGTATGTATTGTGCCTAGTTTTCCAATAGGTTCACGTTTAATCTAATCTCGTACTTTTAAACTATAATGCCGCCATTCAAATTGCATACATTTTCTGGTCTGAGCGAGTATTGGGGACAAGAACTGAGAAGAAAAAGGACATAGTTCAGCTCAGAATCTAATTGTTAGTAAACTTTAAGTATTATTATAGTGAAATAAAATTCTTTTCTACATCTTGCCGAAACTAAGTATCAGTTTGTCAGTAATTTAATTGTATATGAGATAAATCCTAAATTTTCTCAAATCCGATGTCCTAAGAGAGCCATATAAGAAAAAGAAATTCTTTCCTATAACAATGTATACCAGATTTGTATATACCAGTTTTTCATATAAGAAAAATGAGAGACAGAACTTTTACTTAAAAGGTTTTAACTAAAATAAAACTTTAAAACAGTATTTAATGAAAAATACATTTAGGACACAGCTTTTAGAAATATATCTGTATTTATTAAGAAGATATAAAATAATTAAGTAAATGAAGCATATAATTAGCATTTTAAGGCAAAATGTCTTTTTTGAAGCTTGAAGTTCATCTTCTTAAGATATTTTGACAAAAAATTTGAGCAACGACTAATTTTTACATTTAATCAAAGTGGTGATGATTGATTAGATTAGGCTATTTGAATAGCGCAAACGCTTGACATGGCTTAGTGAATTATGGCAAAGCACTCGAAGGCTAACTGCCTAAGCGGAGGATACCTTCGTGAAGGACTTTCTAAGGTAAACTGTTTCGTATGCACGTTACACATGGGGAAAACTACGAAAACACCCGTACAGCCAGCCAGTCACTGGGATTCGAACTCCGAATTGTTCCGGAAGTCGCTGAACCAATGTACAGCGACTTCCACTGGTAAGTCTGGATATAGTAAAGCACATGACAGTTATCTGTGTAAAGGCGTGAATACCTTCGTGGAGGACTTTCTAAGGAAACTGTCCCGTATTCACGATACATACTGGGAAAACCGTAAAAGCCAACCACGCAAGCCGTCCCGTTCATCTGGATTCGTACCGAAGTCGAAGTAACAGTATTTAGCGGCATGTAAGTAATCTGCCGCTGGAGTATAGAATGAATAATAGTTTCAAAATTAACTGGAATAGATCTGAAACATAATGCTAAATTCTCTACTGAAAATTAAGAACACTCGGAGCAGTCACAAGGATATTAGTAATTCAGAACGACTTAATTTGTAACAAACGGTGTTTATTTTTTAATTAATGCCTTTTATAGTTATCGATATATCTAAATTTTCCAGAGTTTGCGTCAAAGCATTTAATATTGTAAGATTAGGACGATAAAGAAACTGCGTACTTTCGGATTTTCAAATCTCGAATCATTTTCAAGATTGATGAGATTCAAGGATTCAAAATTCCTATTTCTATGCTTGATAATACATGAAATGAAATTTTTAGCCGGATTAGCCACACAACAGTCCTGTTACAGAAGGATTCCCTAAAAAAAACGCTGCTGGAAATGCACACGAGTTCTTAAGAATGAAATAAATACCAAACATTCTTCTCATGAATTGGTAATAAAAGTTGATATGAAGCATGATGAGTAGAAGTAGTTTAATAATATGCATCATTTGACCATGGATACAATATATTCATTTTAAATTATTCTGAGATTTAATCTTCTGATGAATTTCAATCTAATCCGGCAGCATTTAGAAACTAAAAAAATATTTAAAGATTTTATAATCTTAGTAGTGAATGAAGTCTGAGAGATTATGAAACACTCTATGTACATTTTAATTTTTATTCTACAGTTCTACCTCCACTGGCCAATCATAGCTTAAAGGTAGAGCCAACTAATGTATCTATAAATGAAGACAAAATAGAAGTCGACATAGTTACAAAAGCGCTAAGACTGTTTTAGTAACAAATGAGAAGAATTCTCTTCTGAAGGTTACAAAGGGAGGATTGTAAAAAAGGAGCAAGAGACTAAAATATTACATCAAAATCAAAATTAAAATGTCAGTAAGGTTAATGAAAGAAATTCAAGGAATTTAATATTGATCACATTAAAATAAATTACTGTTATAAAAAAAGCATCGCTTCAAAAATTAAATGTAATACTGAAGTTATTATTAACAGTACAAAGAACGAGGATCTCAAGTTTTGTACCAGATAGACTTTTTTTTTTGTTTTTGAATGTAATATTTAAATTCACTTATGCCAATATAAAGAAACAAAACTATGCATATTGTTGTTGTTACTAATCCTCATGAATAAATCTCAACCAGATTTAGATCCACCGATTTTCTCGCAGTTAAAAGACACCTGTTATTGGTACTATTAGCTCAGTGAGAATTATTATTACCTCTGCCACTTTATAGATAACAGTATAAATTTGCCCAGTTCAGTCCTAATTTTGATGGAGAACCCTCAGAGGTGGTGAATTCGAGCCTCTGTTACTCCTATTCTCCTTAAACCAAATTTTCGAGTTCTGGTATGCTCAAACTTCAGAAACACCCTCTCCTCTTTTAACCACATTTTATAGTTTTGGTGTGACCGCATTTCGAAAACACCCCGAGAGGAGCCCGAGGGGAGCCCCCCCTTCTTTTATCAACGTCTCGAGAGGGCTTTCGATTCACCGTGTATTTTGAACGTCACAAACACGGTGGTGTGGTGTGGTGTATTTAATTATGGCAAAGCACACGAGGGCTATCTGCCTAAAGGGGGGATGCCTTCGTGGAGGACTTTCTAAGGGAAACTGGCTCGTATACACGTTACACATGGGGAAAACCACGAAAACGCCCATGCAGCCAGCCCGTTCGCGGGATTCGAGCCTCGGACCGAACTACCAGTCAGCGACTTTACCGCTTGGCCGCTGGTGGGCCCGTCACAAACACGACACGCATACAAACATCTATGCATTCTTCGGGATTTGAGCCCGAAACAATCGGTACGGTAGGTTTCAAAGACATTATATCCTTACAAATACCTATCCCTTCTCCGGTATTCAGAACCATATCCAAGGCTATGTCAACCGACTGCCCTATCATCATTCCAACTGGACGGTAAGAAAACTATTAAAAGATGTTATTTGCTTTATATTTAGGAGCAATTAAAAAGTATTAAACGTTTGCTATCAAACTTCTAATGATCTCTACCTAGATACTTCTTCTCGAACATTGGATGGTGAGAGCTTATCGCCTGTTTTCAATTTGTAATTCTAAAGAGGAAAGTGAGTGATGTCCATTTAGAAGCTTTAGAATTTACAAGAAAATGATAAAAGTCAAGACACAAGAGGCAAAACTCAATTTTGAAAAATTTAAATTAGAGATGATGCAACAGATTTCTGTCATGAACCAGGCGAAGGAACTACTCTGTATTTTCGTCTAAATGTTTGCTGCACACGCAATATCTCCACGATTCGACTTTCTACGTCAAACCAACGTTGACAGACACGATTTTATTTGTGTTCATCCATACATATATTCATTCCTTCATTCCGATCAAATTGCTACTGTGTTATTTCCAAAGTGCAAACTATCTAACGACAGAAAAAAGGGGAAAGAAATTTAAGTGTCTCTTTGAATAGCTGTGTTTCTATTTAAATATATCCAGGGAAGTTAGAAAGCGACTCTGTAATTTGTCTGCTTTCAGCGTGACATGGCGTGCAGGAAATCGTTACAAGAGTCCAGAATAACGGACAGATCAGTCGCTTAACCAACTTCCATTACCCACATGCATACAAAGATATGTTACCGTGAGTTGATTACGATGTTCACTTTAGTGCATGTTTTTTAACGATTAGCATGAATTAATGCGAGTAGTCGTCACTTATGCTCTGAAGCATATTTTATCGTCTGTTTAAAATTCATCCTGTAATAAATCTATTTTGAGCCTCGCTGTGGGAACAGGTACGCATGTAATGCTATAAAAAATGAAGAAAAAGAGTAATTGAGCTTTGATGCAAATTGTTGTGTGAGTATCATAATCTGTTAATGGAGCCTCTTCAACTTGAGGCTTTCCTTCACATTAAGGTAATTTATGTTTTTAAACATACTTTCATTTGTAAGCAGGATATATGAAACAAGAATTTACTACCAAGTATAACAATTAAGTTAAGAAGTAAACTTTTAACAAGGAATTTAATTACCTTACAATAAATTAAACGATACGACTCAAAAATTTGTTCAGCATACAGAACAAAAGTCAAATTTTTTGTGGATACTAAAATATCACTTGATATGTAAAAGACTAAAATTTTAATATTTACCGTATAATGTATATCTCCCGCTTGCCTAGCGTGCCTTCGTGGAGTAGTAGTTTGCACACTGGGCCGGCATTCCAGAGCTCCGTGGTTCGATTCCCGGCGAAAGCGATTGCTAATTTTTCATCTCTCCGGCTTCCAAAAAAAATCCTAATATCTCTACAACCTTAGAGAGTTATTCTTAAACGCCCCTGTACGGCCATGCACAATTACGTAAAATTCTTCAATAAACTCCCTAGGTGGCCTCATGAGGCTGCAGGGACTTACTTCCACTAGATAGGGAAGGGCGCTGCCTGTTTACCTCTGTTAAACACCAGGCGTTCCCGTCCTCCATCACCTATCACCTGTCTCTACAACCGAAAGACATTCCTTTTTTTTCCATCGCTTCCGTGCCAAAAATTATTTTTTAATTTGTGTTAAAATTTTAGTTAATTAATTTTTTTAATTTATTAGCATGTAGATAAAGGAATGATATAACTACTGCTAGGTAAAACATTCTAGATAGTTTAAGATGCTAAAAGCCACGGCGGAATCATTAATGTTTTTCAGTCATTAGTTTAGCTGTATTACAAAGGCATTTATCTTGCAAACGGCAAGCATTGCCATGCAAAGAAAGATGATCTTCTTTAATTTACCTCTTATTGCCATACCATGTGGCATAAGATATTGATCTTTTATATTATAACTGTACTTGCTTAAGAAACTGAGCATTTTAAAAGTAATATATGTGTTTATTAGTTAATATTTTTTATTTATTTTTAATGATATATCTAATTGATATAATTTACAATATATGAAACTGATGATTTTGGAGAACATTTACACTATTCAGGAAGAGTTAAGGCAACAAGAATCAGCTTAACATTTATAAATGCTTGTTTCCTTAACTCCTCCAATAATCGTTAATCGGCGTGTTGTTTTAACTAAAACATTTCCACCACTATTACAATTAATGAAATTTGATCTCTTGCAATTCCTTGCATGATGCGTATCAGTATAGAAAATTTATTTGATCTTTTTTCCTCTGGTAAAGCAAGGAAACAATAGAATAATTTAATTGCTGCACAATTTTTTGAAGACATATTTATCAATTTATACTAATAATTCGCTCTTAAAAAATAATACTCTATGTTTAATTTTTCTATTTCACAATTTGCAAACTAATTTTCAACTAAATATATTTTTACTCACATATTAATTTTGGAACATTTAAATAGAAACTTTACAAGTTGTTAAACGGCAAATTGTTGGAAAATCTTTTTTTTTTCCGCCATTCAGTGGCAGAAATTTCTCCGCCTTCCATAAAATTTACCAGTTCTTCTTCAAACTATGAAATGGAAATGCGATAAAATTTAGAAACAACAATTAGTTCTATTTATCTTTCCATTGCTTTCAATATGTTTTGCGTTATATTTACCCGAACTGTGTTCCACCTAAAATGTCAAACAAAGACTCCTGAAATTAAAGATATTTTAAAAAGTATGAAATATTGCTAAAAAGAAGAAAGTTCTAAAACTGTATTTATATTGTATATTTATAATTATATTTGCATCGTATCAGCTTTAAAGTAAATTAAATCTAACCGTACTAAAGGAATGAAACATGAAACATCAAATCAAGGTAACATATAAATTGGCTTATTGCTTTACATATGCTATTGATTGCAGTATAAATCACAGACAATAGAAAGACAATAATAAAATATTCTTTTTAAGCAGTAGAGTATTATCTACAACAAAAGCAAAACAATTTTTACTACAGAAGTAGAAATGTTATTGCAAAGCAACAAAGCATTTGTTTTATATATTGCAGTACATATGCTGGAACAATGTAATTTTTTTTTTCAAAAGCATCATGTATTCGATTCGAGTTCAAATGATAATTGTATCAGTAAGAATGTAATCAAGTCTAAAGTAAACAAATCTTTGAAATGTTAAATCCTGAATAATAATGGCATGGATTGCCTTTCATACACAACCGAGTATAGTACGGTATTAAAGTATTCTTTAAACTTTTCGCAATATAGTATTTTCTCGCTGAAAAAATATATCTAGCAAATACATATTATATGTCTATTATATGTGCGCCATTTGTATATATACGCCGAAAAAACATTTTAAAAAATAAATAAGGACAAACTGAACTCAGAAGTTATAAAGATGTACTTGAAAGTTCTGCGCGTTAAAGTTCTGATGTACTTAAAGGTTCTAACCGGCAATTCACAAACGAAATACCAGGATGAGAGAAGGGAATCTAATAATCATACTAACAGGATAATTAAACTAAACTTAAATTCTAAACCACTTATTTAAGTACTAAATACATCATACAATTAGTTATAAATATATGAACTGAATAACTACTGTTAATTAGTATAACTACGCCTAGTTAAGAGATTTCAGTTTAATAAGGCATCCGATTTACTAGTCGCTGGTATTCCCTAAAGCAAATAGGTAAAAATATCTTTGGTCAGAGCTAACGTTACTATCCTTTCAAGGAATCTTGAAGGAATTAAACCCAAAAAAAAGGAAAGGCTTAATTTATTATGTGGGGAGGCTCTTGTATTCGAGTGGTTCTTATTATCGAGTAAAGTGTTTGGCTTGGTTTATTTCATTATATTTAATTTAAAGCACTCAAGGGTTATCTTTCTAAGGAGAAGAATGCCTTCGCCAAGGACTTTCTAAGAGATATTATTTCGTGTACATGTACACAGGGAAAAAAGCACGAAAACATCTAGGCAGCTAGTCCGATAGCCGCGAATCGAAATCAGGAACAAACTACCAGTGTTCAGCGATTTTACTGCTCGGCCATTGGCGGGCACATTTTCGAGTAAATACTGTAACTAAATTTAGGATTTAGGAACGAGGAAGACGGGCACCACACCTTTACCATTTGGTTAATTGGTTTAGCGCCGTCTCCCCACTACGTGATCCCAGCCGTTTATTGATATTAATTTATATTTAGCAAACAGATACATAATTTGAAATGGATACAAAATTTGTAATGATACATTATTGAAATGAATACATAATTTGAAATGATACGTAGTTTGGAATGTAAAAAAAAAAATTGAAGCATAATGTATAAATAAGCATAATTATAAACGTACAGAATTTTGAATGTATACAAAAATTTTAAACATAATATATGACATAACTCTTTAAAATATGTGCGGAATTTTAAACATAATATGCGACGAAAAGAAATAGTAGTAAATTTATGATTGAAAACTACTGTAGCTTAGTCAATGCACGTTCGCCATCACTTATCTATTCTTTCTCCTCCTTATTTTTATTCGGGCTCACCAGCGGCCGAGCGTTGATAGTCGCTGAACACTGATAGTTAAGTCCGAAGTTCGAATCTTGCAAACGGGCTGGCTGCATGCACGCTTTCGTGTTTTTCCCCGTGTGTAAAGTTCTAATTAGGCTATGTTTCGGCTACGCGGGATTGGAAGGGACGATTCTCAGAACTCGCACATTTCCAGGAAACCCACGTAGCTAGGTTACCGTTTCCCTTACTACAAAGATTTGAACGCCACACAGTAATCGATTAATACTCAGATTGGGATCACGTGATCCTTCAGAAGCAGAACTTTCCTCTGATTGGTTGACGGAACCGAAAATGTCTCGGCTCTGTCCCGAGTAAACGCGCGACCTAGCTCCATTTCGGTGAGGTTTGAAAAAATCCCGTGTAGCCGCGACATCGTTTCCGTATCTAGGTGGGACTTCACTTCCAGCGGGGCTCTTTTTTCTGGGAATCCTCCCGTTTAAACCTGTGCTATCAGAACCTCGTTTCTCAGAAAAGTCCTGTCTAGCAGGTACTGTTGCTAATAAATCCTAACTGTTACTAATAAATGCTAATGGACATTGCATAACGTGTATATGAGCCAGTTCCCCTTAGAAAGCCCTCCATAAACACATAAACCAAACTTTATTTTATTTCATGAAAACGTGTGTGATGTGTTTGTATCCGTATGTGGGTTTCAATTTTATTTGATTAGTATTTATATGTTTCTATGAATTTTAACCGATTCATTTCCACTCCATTGTACAATAGCTGTTTAAGCTTCTACATGTATACCACGTGATTTTGAAATAACCATTTATATTGTTTCGAAGATGATATCTCTAGCAATAAATTATTTCATGAAGTCTTGTTTTGCCGTACGAAAAATCATTCACTTTACACAAAATAAAATGTGTGTCATCAAAAGGTTATTCCTGCCATCTCCCATAGAATGTCCTAGAAAACATTTATGTGTTTAAAAAGCATTTTAAAACGTATTTTCATTAAAATATCATTAAAAATTAAAACGAAAAAATTTCAATAGCTTACAGAGCTCGTAAAAATTTACGTCTCCCTAAATATAAGTTGTTGCACTGCCACACAATTAATTACTAATTGTAATCATATATTCCTATAGACCCCATAACGCAATCTATTCATTAAATACAAGACACGTAATTGGTGTTTAGAGTTAATTGTCATCAAAGTTTGCAGCTCACTATATAATAATCAATCATAATTAAACGGCAAATGTTTGCCTTAGTAGACGAAATTCTGTACAGCGCCTCAAAGAGCCTATAAATAATATCCCTTTAATGATGAAACTATTAACAGAATTGTTGCTATTCGCAGGAACGTTCAATTACGTAAGGTTATTCGAAGCAAATACCTGTTTATGCAAAATAAAAACAGAATTTCGCAAATCATTTTAAATTAATGATAAACTGCTTAACCCATTACAAGATGTTAATTTACTCTGAAATTAATTAACATGCTAATTGATTTAACATTTTATACAGGAGATAAAGGATAAATTGCTAAGTTACTTTCCGACATAGATTTCTTCTAAATTTCTTAAAGAAATTTCCATTTTTATGACATCACTATATTCGTTCAGAAAACTCCATTATTCATTAATTTTTTTGATAGGAAAAATAGCTTACAAAGGAAGTAGAAGATTTTTATTTTACCAATTTCAATCAGATAGTACATAATTAATCAGGATTTTAAAATAAATGTATATATGAAAAAAGAACTCGCACATTTCAAAAGTAACAGAAAAAAAATCATTTATGTTTGAGATTCTCTGAATTTAATACAGGGTTGCAATTTATTATTGTGAGTTTAATATAACATTCCATATTATGATTTTAACAATAATATTACATATTCCCAGTTTAATTATAGTTCTGTAATTTGCCAAAAATGATATTCTGTTTACTATCCCCCCTTAACAAACTTAGTCATTCTATAAAGTATTTTTCCCCCTTCGTAGTGTAGTAGTGGTCAGCACGCTGCGCGTATTCCAGAGGTCCGTGGTTCGATTCCCGGAGAGGCCGTTGCTCATTTTTCATCTTTCCTGCTTTCAAAAAATACCTAATGTCTCATATGTCACAAGCTTTTTTATCTAGATGAAGAATACAATTATTTGAACATTATTTTTAGAGATTCGTTATTTATGGACATAAAGGTTTTTTGCTTCTGTCATTGAAAAATTTTTAAATACAGTAGATTGCCTATTAACTTACAGCGGATTATCTGAGTTGCCGACTAACTTGGCGACGACTTATCTGAGTTGCCGACTTCTGAAAAACGTTCTTTGTGAAGTTTTAGTTTGAATAACCAGTTATTTTACGTTTTGAGTCTGTACTGTCACTTCTTCCTTTCCGTTTTCCAGACAGAATGCAAATTAGTTGGCGTGTATTTATAGAATGTAAGTTTTAAGATTGTTAAGACAGAGCGTGTTCTGCCACTTGTGGCCACATTATAATGTTTGCTATTTTAAATAGGATTCCATGTCTTCGTCCTTGCATTACAGTAGCTGATAAACAAGTCCACGCCGGTGAAGCCCTGAGCCAGCTTCGCGTTAAATTGCACTGTGTTGCCTTTGGCTATTAGTCTATTTAAATTTAGGCTTCAGATTTTGACTTACTGCTTTTAAGTTTCTCTCCATAGATGCTGGCGAAGCTGTAAGCACCAGGAGTGCCTCCTGTTCAACATATTTAATTTTAATTAAAGGGTCTTTTAACATCCTTTATCTTAGTGGTATTTAAGCGATAAATCGGTTAACGTCTACATAGAGTTTAACATTAGATGATAGCCAAGAGACATAAACTTTACATCTTTATTCCGAAGGATGGAAAAATTATTATCACAAATCATTAGAGTAAAGTAAAAGTTTTACTACAAATACAGAATGGAGAAGGAAATACGTAAGATAACAACAATAATGGCATATGATGTCATAATATTTATAAAGTTATTTTGTGCACAACAATACATACTATTGTTGTGCACAAAATATTATATTATGTACGTAACTTAGAATATAACACTATTGTTAAACTATAAATAAATTGCTAAATTTATTAGCTCTAAATTATAAATAAACTGCTATAATTATAAATAAATTGCTAAATAATTATAAATAAATTGCTAAATAATTATAAATAAATTGCTAAATTTATTAGCTTATTTATAAATTTATTAGCTAATAGCTCTTTTGGGCGTATTAGTCTCAAGACAGAATTTTGCACCAAATCTCCGTAAAACGCTGAATCTCTTTTTAAATTGTTGCCACCAAATATTATGTATTATTTTTAAATAAATTTAAAAGCAAAAAAAAATTCCGAAAGCTTTCATATTTTATATTATTACGCCGAAATGGGCGTTGTTTTAACGTTTTATGTGTTACCTTTATTTATAAAATATCATGTTCTTCGCACTTAAACCATAAAACTCAGTTTTTCAACAGCAATATCACAAAATATTTAAAAAAACATATCTGTAGAATTTTCCATACACATTCTCGCGCTCTAAAGATGATTTTTTCCAGTACAGTGTTGCCATTGCTCGATTTGAAATCGTTGAGTTTGTTGATGAAAATTTCGTTAAAATTTTGCAAAATATAAAATATATAATAAAACAAATTCCAAATTTAAAATTTGAGTTTTCAGACGCCCATATTCCGGGTGGAGGACTACCGTTATTCAAAATTTGATGTCTCCAGGTACTGTTGTTTTTCCGCAATGCGGAAAAGTCGTCCTTGTGCCCCGGTTAAGGATTTTATGTCTTTAGTTAAACTGCATGCAACAGGCGTAGAATCATCAGCAATTTTAAAATGTAACTGGCGCTAGGCCTAACGTATCAGCTATTTGTTTGCATTTGAAACCTTAATAATATAGTGAATGAAGTCAGCTGGTGCCCCAACTTCGGTGTCGTTTTTCCCTGTGGGACCAGCCATGTAATATAATATAATGCAGCTATGTAATATAATCCCTGACTGAAACAGCATGCTGTTTCATACTCCGCACTGAATAACCAAATACGTGTAAACTGTGATCCGAATGTTGCCATATGTACAATGCTATATGTAATAATGTATCATATTAATGTGTAACCAGAATTTTAAGTGTAAGCAGTAACTTATATAAGTAATAATTTATGTGTCATCAGCAGGCAGTAACTTATGTGTAAAGTAGCAGTTATGTATAGTGCAACAGTATATGTGTGTAACGCAACGGTGCATTGCAACTATGTAGTATATTCTTTAACTGAAACAGCATTTTGTTTCATACTCCGCACTGAATAACCCAATATGAGTGAACTGCGATCTGAATGTTGCCATATGTACAATGTATTATGCAATTGTGTATCATATTAATGTGTAAGCAGTATTTTTCAGTATTTGTATCATAATAATGTGTAATTATGTATCAAATTAACGTGTAATGTAGCATGTATATGTAACTGAGCATCATATTAATGCACCATATCAATGTAGTCATATTAATGTAAGCAGTATTTCATGTGTAAGCAGTAATTTATGTGTAAGCAGTAATTCAGGTACAAGCACAAGCAGTAACTTATGTGTATGCGATAATTTACGAAAAAGCAGAATTTATATGTTATCAGTAGGCAGTAATTTATGAGTAAGTAGTAATTTATGTTGAAGTATCGATAAACTCCCGGTGCGTCCTTATGGGGCCACAGGGAGTTGTTGCGTCTGGATAGGGGAGGGTGTGGGACATATGCCTGTTTACCTCTGTTAGACGCCAGGCGTCCCCGTCCTCCGTCACCTGTCACCTGTCACCTGTCACCTGCCCTGTGGGACCAACAGTTAAATTTAAATCGAACCCGCGAAGTAAGAACTGAATTGACTAAATGAGAAAAATAATTCTCTTGAAATTTGAAGAAATACTTTTAAATGAAGCACAGAAAAAATTGTGTATACTTTAATAGGCCATACACCGAAGTCATGTGCTGTTCACTTCAGATTTTTATTTCTTGTAGTATGGGGTTGTTCCTCTTTTCTTTTCTATGCAGTTTTTTTCCCTTCTGAGGTGTTGGATTATCTGTAATTTTAGGTTTATCGTGGATGTTGTCTCTCCCACGTTTAATCCGAAATCTATCGTAATATTTTCTCATTGCTGAGAGTAAAATTTGATTATTAAAAACAACACCCACTTTTTTTTACCCCACGTTTTCTTTGATCAGTTGCAAAATTGCTAGGTATCTGCATGACTCAAATTTTCATGTTATTTGCTCTCCAGTTAATCAAATTCACTGTTAAATTTTAAAAGCCTCTATTTCAGATTTTATTTTTCTTTAGTTGTCATATACGAGTATTAATTCTGAGGGAACAAACTAAATGAGCGTTAAAATTTTGCAATAAACAATATGAATTTTTCGTCAGAAAATGTGAAATACATAACATTAGCCTTTATTAATCAGTCACTCAGACTTTTACGATAATTCCCGCTATTCTCTTTTCATTAGGAGAATGAAATGTTCTTGAAGTCTTTATTAATATCTTTATTCTTATAGATCGGATTACTTTGATTTCTGTATTTCTTGACAGATGATATTACTATTGTCGCTTCTTTATTCACTATTATTTATTTACCTTCATTTATTCTATTTATATCTCTTATAACCAGTTTATAATGAAGAATAATTCTGCTTTTTAAGGAAAAGGAACTCTATACTTGTTTGCCTCGAAATACAAGGAGTTTCCATTAAAATCAAAATCAGCTGGAAACTGAATTTCTTCTTAATCCAGTTATCTAAGCCAAGTCGGTCGGCTGGAAAATATTATAGTAATATTCTTAAATTAATAGGCTTAGTTATAGAAAATTCTGAGACAAATCAAATGGTTCTTGTTGCTACAAAGATTGTTGCTTTACTTCTTTCCTTTACCATTTGGTTGCCCATGGTTATTTCATTACTTACTTAGACAAAAACTTGACTCTATCTTGAAATCTGAATTAAATATATATAGTATTTCGGCAAATCCCAGCTTCTTTGTATGCGAACCAAAAAACCAGTCAACATTGTTCTCTTCAATTAACTAGGAAGTTTCATTTCATATTTTGAGAAACCTTACGGTTGTAATTTACAGCAAACGTTATATATCTAGAATAAGTATTTAAAAAAGTGTTGTTGTGACTACTCTCGCTTCCTGAAATCGAAACAAGCCCACGAATTTCATCCTGGCAAGGAGTTAAGATTGCGCCTGTCCTTGGCAAGAGCCATGGGCACCAAACAGATGATAGTACCCAGTTTGATCAGTTCCGGCCCCAGTTTTCGATGGAGAGCACCCTGGGTGGACAGATCTTAGGGTCTGCCACTCCTCTTCTCCTACCAACAACCTCCAGATTGCTCGTCGCATATTTAGAGTGCCCCCATGCCGCACAGACACTATACATTTACAAATATCCATGCCTTCTCCGGGATTCAAACCTGGGCCCTTCGATACGGTATTCAACGTCGTCAACCACTATCCTGGTTGGGCGGCATTTAAAAAGGTAAACTATACAACCACCTCTGTCAAAAAACTTGCATATATACATATTTTTCCGTCATTTAAAACCTTACATTTTTCTGAACTTTTAGGGTTGATAGATGCATCTTTATAGCAGTTTTATTCAGCACTTTTCCATAAGTTAAATGATTAAAATGAAATACATGCCTATCTTTCTTCTATAGTAGAATGCTGTGTTATAGATGTGTTATAGTTACTTTATAATAGGCACTTCAAGATCATTTTATCCAACGTGCTTGCTTCTTTGTTATAGTAATGTCAGCTGCGGAAGAGGGTCGAGTCTGTAATCTGTTTTCCTTTTTTTCACTTTAATGCCTTTTAGCGTGTTTCGCTTCATAAAAAGCTCACGACGGCTGACTTGAATTATATTCTTAAATGAGATGAAGAAATGAGTGTTATGCGGTGATGACGACACGTGTTACAGTCCTAAAGGATGAACGGTTGGAAAGAACTTGAATGACCTTTTCTTTAAAATAACAGACTACAAACGTTAGTTAAGATAATGAACATTACTTCAAATTTAAATTTTATCAAAACTGAAGCATATATTACAACTTTTTCTAAGATTCAGAACGTTAAAACTACATTTAATTTATGCTAAGCCTATCAAGTCCTTTAACTAGCAAATAAGACAGTACGATGTTTCGCTATTCCCATATTTCTTCATTATTGCAATAATGTAAGTAAATTACGTTTTACATTGATTTCACGTGACCCAGTGAAATTTCCTGATGATAACAGTATCATGTGTAACGATTTGCTGTTTTATTTCTAACTTACATATAGAATACCAAAATGTTTCTTATTTAATTTAAATGGGGGTACATATTTTAAATATGATAAAGATTTCTAATATTTTAAGTTAAAATAGATAAACTTTTGCAATAAATGTTGTACGTATTTGAATACTTGCCACGAAGACTTGAATAGACAATAGTTTCAGCAAATTATATGCCAAACGCAAAAAAATTAGTACAAGATAATTCTTTTTGAGAATATACGATCTCCTACAATGCGTTGAATTGTCCATTGTTAGCTAACAGCTGCTTTGAAGTCAAATACTGAAAATATGATACCAAGAATGCTAAATCAAACAATGAGTGTTTCTCCTCCGAAAAGCTCAGAATAAACACAAAGAAAAATCAAATATTCGCTTACAGGATGTCAAATTTAAAATAAGTATAGCTTTTATTCCATGCGGATTTCCTCATTGAATAATGGTCAATTGATTCACTTTTGCTTCGCTGCTCGAATAGGAAAATTGCGTTAACACTCTAATTTGAAATAACAGCGCACGAGCTGAAAACAGTCAGCATACGACTGCAAGGTTTTTTAGGCACCGTTGTGTAGCGATAGATGTTATTTCAGAGGTAAAGAATTAGACTAAAAATGTTTGAAATTACTTTACGCAAATATTTAGTAGTTATACATAAGTAATATAACTACTAAATATTTTCGTAAAAGATTTGTGATACAGTTTTAATATTCATTTGTTTTGTAGATGTAATATCCATGGAATAATTCTTCATTTAAGTTTTTGTACTCTGGAAACTTTCTGTTTATTTAAAATAGCTCTAATTATCAATAGTTAATGATAATTTTGAAAATGAATTTCGTTTTTTAAGTAACGTGTTTCTGCTTGATAGATATATATATAGTTATAGATATAGATATTTTAATGTTTTAACAATTAAATATTCCACGCTTTTATCATCTATATTTACTGGAATTACAATTTAAATTTAAACAATGCTGTAGCCAGATTTTTAGTATCATTTCTTCTCTTGTAAAAAAATCTCTTCGATAAACCTTTTTATGCTTTTTTTATAAAATATTTCTAATGTTTTCTAAAGAAACAAAAGTTTGCGATTAAGCTCTTATTTTTAGATATTACTTTAGCAATTGTGCTTGCACCAAACGTAATTACACTACCTCTGAGAAGATCACTGTTTAACTGGTTGGTTAAAAACTTTAAGGAATTCTCTGAAAAAGATTCAACAGAAACAATTTGCAATAACTTCTTTAATGACAGCCAGCATAAAAGGCTACAAGTTCTTGTGCTTTTAAATTTTACTTCATTACCAACAATTTCAAATACGTAGAAAAATAAGTTCCTTATCTCTAAAAATTATAAAATAATGCAGAGATAACATTACTAAAGATGTCCGTCTAGTAGAAATTTTCAAATTAATCAGCCAAGTATCTTTCTCCGAAAAGCTGTTATTATCTACACTCTCTGTTTCATTTTTATAAGCTTTCTATTTGGCGATATTACTTCTCCTCGGATATCTTAAAAGCTATCAAGATACACACTAAAGATATAAATGTCAATATACTTTTCAGCCGCTCATATCTTCCTCACTTATTTTCATCCAAAGATCATTTATATGTCTATTACACGCTCTATTTCAGAATTTTTTTTCAGTACTGCTTAGATCTGTGTGTTGTATCTAGTTCGTGGATGTGGTGTTCAGACAAAATAGACAGCATTAGCATTTGAGAGAAATATTTGTTGTAAGCGTGAAATAAATGCAAAGGTAAATCTTGAATGATTAAATTTTCTTAGCACCAGAGGTGCTGTCAATTCTCAAAATTCCCTTTTTCTCATTGTCAGTTTTATGTTCAAATCCCTTTTAGAATTGTTGCCACCAAATGTTATTGCCATGTAATATTTCCTTTCAAGATTCACAGCAATTTCCTCCCCTACCTGTCGGTTAACACACAAAGAGATGTTAAGATTTCATATGACATCCTTTCTACTTCCTAATAAAGAAGCTTCCATTAGCCTTTTAAGGCAAGCTGTCTGCAATAAACTTAATAGGTGGAAACTGCACCTGCTGCTGCATATTTTAAGGAGAGGGGGAAAAATCAGCATCTCAGACTCGGCCATTTCGGGTAGTTGTGGTCGTTTGAATGACAAGCCATCTCCGGCGTTTCGGCCTTCAAACAATTATAAAAATCGCTTACCCCATATCTTACGAATTAAGCCAAACTACATGTTCTAACCAAAATTCATAAAAGTGGTATTCCATTTCTCCTTATAATATCAAATTATATTTGATTATTATTTTATACTGATTTCTAGATTTCCAGATTTTTTAATTAATAACACTTGTACCATAATAAATTCAATAGAGTTTATAAATAATTTAAAAGTATTTTGCTAAAATTCCTCCATTGTTTCTTTTGACGTAAAATAATTATTTACCAATGTTCTGGTGGAGGGTGAGTTTAAATATCTAGAAACTAGTCTTCGAGAATTTCCCCTTATCTTTGTGTAAAATAAACATATTTGATTTTTCAAATTAAGTGTTATAAGCAGAGTGAGGGATTATCCATGGGAAGCTCTCTTAATCCTGTCCTTGCCGATGTCTATAAACTTTATTATGAATACAAATTATTTCAAATTTTTAACATTCCTGTGTGGTTCCGCTGCGTTCTAGATACCTTTACGCTGTAATATTGAGAATTTAAATATAATTTTTTCGATAGCGAATTCCATTGGTCCTGCTATTCAGTTCAATTTGAACTTCAGCCATACAATTCCCTTCCGTTTCTGAACATCTTCGTCACACGCAACATATCCAACTTCAGTACTACTGTCTACCGTAAACATTCATTTGTTTACTTTCCACCACATTTCAAACTTGTCATTCGATTGCATAGAAGTAGCTTCATTTTATTCCTTCATTTTCCGAGCACTTCAAGTTTGTTTCTCCAAATCGGCTCTTGATCAAGAACTAAACTACTTAAAAGCACTGCTTTTTGGCAGAGGCTTTTCACCTAACATTATTAACCAGTGGTTAAAACATTCTCATCTCAAAACATTAAAACGCATTCTCTCGTTTTACGAGATTTTAAGAATTCTGTAACCGTTATTTTCTTTCCATAGATTAGTATTTGTAAAATTGCACGTACTTTTCAATTTTCGGGTCGTTTTCTTGTTCCATCAAGAACATTCGCAGTTCAGTACCTAAATTCTAGCAGCCATTCCTAATATGAACTTCTGGACTATATACAGGATTCCTTGATAATGTGGTTTAATTCACATTTGTCAAACTAAGTCTTAAAATTTCGCGCTAAGGAACATGCAGCGCATGTTAGGAGAAAAAAATCACATAAATCATTTGTAGCCCGATACTGTTGGCCATAAAAATCCCATTTTCCAATTTTTAGCAGATAATATTATCGAAAAGCATACTCCATTGGCTAATTAGATTTTCTAGAGGCGTTTGATATTCATATTAACCCTCTCAACGTTACAAGTTTGGTCCAGAAATTCCAAAGTTCCCCAAAATTCAGTGAATAAACGGTATGTTCTTGATTATAATTCTTAAATGACCTTCTCACTTTGTACTTTGACTTCGATCCTTGCAATATGTACCCAACTGGAAATTAAATAGATAAGGATCTAGGGAAAACTTCAACTGTAATGAGTGGCAAAACCATCCTTCGATATGGAATGTTACGTCCATAACCCTTGGATAATGGCTCATGATATTTAAAAATATCTATCAATTTTTGTCAGCGAACCTAATTCCAATCTGTCTTTACTCTTAGATTTAATGAACAAATTATTTCAGAATTCCTGTCGCTTTCCTCAATAGATGTTGGCAATAGCTTGACTTTTTTCTTCTCATTGCTATCACCTGAACACGAACTACTTTTTATTTTTTCTACTTTTTAATGTGATTTATTTTTTTAAATGTCTAATTAGAAATGACACATATATATTTTTTCTTTTTATGAAATGGCACTATCTAGACTCATTAAAATCATTATATATATATATATATTTCATTTTTATGATAACTCTTTTAAGCCGTCTAATAACTCTTTTGAAAGTCTAGTTTTCAAAGTAATAATACAGCGAATATAAAAAATGTATGGTAACCCCTAACACTCTATCGGAATATTCTAACTATGTGTTGTTTTTTAATATTTTTTTATTTCCCTCTTGAATTTTATGTGACATTTTGCTCTGCAGTTGTATGTGGCGTAAGTGCGAAGGAAGCGATGCTTAATGATAAAACTAAAAAGAGAAAAACAATTGTGTTAGCAGAAGTGAGCCCAAGAGCAGAATGGTAATCTGCGATGCTCAGCGGGAGTATAAAATCTCACTTAGTCCTATGGTGTGACTTAAAAATCTGAATACATTCAGAATTTTTTCACTAAATAAATACACAAGTCTCCACTGAGCGTTAATTTAGTCAGAATTTAGTTTTAGAAGGCTTATTTATATACCTAATATATAGATCCATCGTTATTGCTTGGCTTAATATTGTTTCAGCTGTTAAACTGAAACTTGAAAATAAAGATTTAATTACTGTTTCCTTTTTAAGCTTATACATTTTATACTTTTTAATTTTATAAATATTTTTTCTGCTTTTTCCAACTTTGATGGTAAATTTTTCGAAGAATTTAACTTGGTTAAATAATTTAACTTAATTACGTGAATTTAACTTCATTATTAATTAATCGAAAAATGTCATGTTGCGCTTTTTAGCGCAAAAGAAGCTGTTAATCTCAAAATACAATTTTTTGTTGTCCACTATAAATGCCTTGTTTCAGTTTACATTCGAGTCTGTGGTCATTCGGTAAAATGTAAGATATTGTTACGAAATGTACAGGCGCGGTAAAATAGCCTTCCCGCAAAGCAGTTTTAGGGTTGCCATAAAAGAACAAAGAAAGGCAGGGTTGCCACATTTGGCGAGAAATTCCCCATTTGGCGATATACCATGGATGGATGGAGAACCTTCTGGAACGAATTCTTACCGGTTTACCCCAGAATGTTCTCGAACATAAGCCAAAAGCTATATAAACCCTGCTGGTCCGCAGTCAGTTAAAGTGTGCCTCGTCTAGAGTGCGAGATAGTCTCCAGTTAGTCAGTCCGTGCGGAGTCAATCGAGTTGACGGCCGCGCAGCGAGTGCCGAGTGGGTCGTCGAGTGCATCGAAAGAGTCTCTTAGTGTATCGCGAATAGTGCATCGTCGAGAGAGTGTATTGAGCTCCGGGAACGACTGAACCGAACAGTCCGTAGCTGTGCTCTGTGTGCCGTCGAGTGCATCGCGAGTTGTAGCGTGGAGAGTCTCGAGAGTACGTGGAGTTCCGAGAACGACCAAGCAGAGTCGGGAGCTGTCCACTGGTGCTTTGCAGTGAAGCTGTCTCCACCATTATAGCCTGATAACCTGAAGGCTGTGTCGCTGATTGTTCCAGCGAGTGTAGTAGATCTTCGACGACTGTAAAACGTGGCTTTGGAGCTGTCCTGATTAATATTGTCTAAATAAAGTATGTTTCGATACTTCAAGTAGTGTTGTCATTATTAACTCCAAATACGCACGAACCCCGTAACGAACATATCAAAGGAAGAAAATAACACAAACAGAAAAAAAAAAGTAACAGTATTATTTATCTTTTAAATTGAGTCTGTCCATTATTTATTAACAAAATAAGCTATTTAAAAGCGACCGATGCAGTTCTTAAGAATTTTTTTTTAATATTTAATCTACTTTGTTTGAATAATAATGCACGCAATACATGATATATCTAATTAAAGAAATCAGTAACTTTATAGAATTACATTAGATATTTTTCACTTCCCAAATATACAAAAACTATAAAATGAACCCTTGTTAATCTAAATGTATATTCATGCAGTATGCTTAAAATATTTCATTTCTCCACCTGGGTCATCTATCTGATAATCTCTACCATTAAAAACTGAACCCTTTCAGATTTTACTTTTACGCTTTTGATTTATTATGAATAATATATTAAAAAACTTTGCATTAAAAATTTCATTTTGCGTTTTTGTAACATTAATATTTACATCATTGATAGTTTTAGTTGAATACATACAAAATTTAATTAGTTGAACTTGTCAGATGCTTCTCAGTATTTCTGAACAAATAAAAATTTATGTTTCCAGTGAGTGATAATCGTCCTTGTTAATTTCATATATGAATTTAAGTTACATAAGTTCCCGATACATAAGTATTATTCAACCATTTAAACGACTGTTATCAAAAACTCCTCTGACTGTCTTTGTAAATGCAGAAATAATTTGGCACTGAATATTAAAGTAGATATTTATTTATTTTCCAGCTTATTTCGCATTACTGCCGTCGTAATCGTATTCGCAACGTCCGAAAAAACTCAGTAAATTACATATTCATTCTTTTCTTGATATAAAAAAATACCTTTTCATGAATACAGGCAACAAATGATGGCAAAAACCGGTTCATTTACAATTTTGCATTCCTGAGCACGCTTTCTACAAATGATATTTCACTGCAATTATTCGTTGCAGATGCATTTCGAAAGAAGGGTAACATTAGAATACATAAGCAATACTAAAACCTGATATTATCTATAGCATAACGGCAATGTATTTTATAAAATGGAGAATGCAGACATTTTAGTTTCTTAAACTTTTACTCCAGCGGAGATTAGAAGAATGGAACTTAGAGAGAAAAATCTGAAACGGAATAATTTTGTAATATCACTCAGTAAAGTTTGTTTTTTATCTAACAAAGTTAGAGTAATACAGATACACATATTTTGGTTTAACATATTATTATTTTACAGATAACAAGAACGATGTTTAAACTAGAAATTGTCAGAGGGTTAAATATTTTACAGAGAAAAGTAATAAATATGTATTTCAGAGAAACATACTAATCCACTAAAGGTCAATATCCTGTTTGATTTACTTGCATAAGTGTATGGGTATACGAGATTTACGTATATGACTTCATGAACTATATAACTTTTAAGCTGCACATGGTTTGACTGGAAAGAAGTAAATTCCAGTGAATAATTGATAACAATTGATGAAATGTATTGCGATAAAAAATTTTTATGCAATATCATTATGCATTTTCAGAAATTTGTTGGATTTAGCCTTCTTAACTCTCATTCCGTGTAACTAGACCTACTTAAGTGTTAATCTTTGCGGCTTCTCAATAGGAGAAGGCTGTAAAAGACCCGCTTATTGAACATAATATTTTAGATATGACACGGACTTACGTGCTTACAGCTACCGACCATTTGCGGTGAGATGCTTAAAAGATAATGTAACATTAAAATTAAAGGTAAAAAGTTGTTAAACACTACATAATTCAGTTTAATCTAACAGGCTGACTCAGAACCTACTCTGGCAGGATAGTAATTCGGCGGCAAGAATGTGAAGCCGATATTCAAGGTTAATAGCTGATAGAAATAACAGCGTGCACTCACGTTACCGAAACGACGCTCTGACTAATCTTTTCGCTACATCAGTTTAAACACATTCGTTCATCCTAACTAATTTGCATACTGGCGTGGAAACAAGAGGGGAATAAGAGAAGACAGAAAAAGGTTAACAAATTAAAATAATTATTAGTAAAAATAAATGAAACCCTACAAACTAATGTAGAATTGGGAACACAAACTGATGATAATAATAAACATGCTAACATTAGTTCGTAATTTAAATCTGAAGTAATAACACAGAGTCTGTAGCAAAGTACGTAGAGAAAGACATGAAGTCTTGATAAACAGAAGCTAATTGTTATTACATATAGAGAAATGCAATTTACAATTTTTGCTATTAAAATGCAAGTAGGAATGTTATACCGTGCTCGTTTTAGCAAGGAAATGCAGGTAAAACAAATCAATTGAGCTGGAATCTGTGTTTTTGAACTCAAATGTTTAATGAAAGTCCCTTAATTAAAACTAATGTATAAGGAAATCTAATCTAATGAAATTTTTTTTACCTGCCCCGGGTTTGACCACTATAATCTTTCTTCGTCGATATTAATATGATATTTGCACAGTTGTGTTATTTATGCAATGCGCATTACTAGAATGGAAAAACAATAATACGAATATAGTTAAATATTTAAAAGTATGGTGTGTTAGTCTTAAAATTGAATGGACCTTATATTTGAATGAACATATGAAACTATTTATAATCATTATTTTGCACAAGTCTTTTGTATTATTTATCTTATTGGAAAAGTAGATTATAATTTGATCTACAGATGTATGAATAATATTTGCCATGTTTCAGCTATGATAGGGTAATCCATAAGAAATGTTTGCGATTATCCTTATTATTGCCTTTTAAACATTTACATTTATTTTTTATGAGACGGAATAGGAATTTTTCATGCCTTATGACTAGCTGGATTATAAAGTCATCTGTTGAAGCCTTTTATACTGAAAGGCCTGTCAGTAAATCGAGTCCCAAGGCAAATGAGCTGACTACATGGATTTGTGTAGACTTTCCCATGCGTAATGCGAATATGAGCTATACCCGAAGGCATCGTTTATATAGGCAGATAGCCCTGGTGGTGATTTCTTTTAATCAAATAACTTAACCTAACTTAACCCTTATGTGGAGAATTGGATATTATTTCAAATGCAGTCTTTCCAGCTCCTGTGTTCTCCCAGTCATATTAACATCGAATAAGAATTTCATCTTTTAACTATGTCCTTATTAATTCTACCGAATAAGGAAGTGTGACGTTTATGCTCCTTTTGTTTCATTCTGATTTGGGGGGTGATATTCCGCAGTCTCAGCAACTTATGCTTCAGTATGATCTTTTGTCAATGCTAATTTAACGTGCATTTCATTCTTCAAGCTGATAAATATTTCATTCTTGAAATGAACTATGCTAATGTTTTTAGTACTCTAACAGAATGAAAACTTATTCGCATACGGACACCCAAGCATTTTTAGGAAGTTTTGTCTACTCATATAATAAGTATCCAAAAAAATTAGGATATTTATTCATCTAAATTAGGAATGGGGAATTTATAATTTCAGGGTAAAATGCAATCAGTCTTTTATTTATTTATTTTTTTTTTTTTAGTTTTACTTTGTATAAAAACCTAGTTTTATTCAAGTTTTGGTATCAGCCAATATTTCTATACTTTTCCTAGTTCAGTTTATAAAGCATATTACAAAATAATCTAAATTTAAATAAATGTATGTACAAGGTGTATCAGCAAATTCGTTACAAACGTTCAGTAGAGATAGAGTACACCTAGTCATTGGAAAATCATATAGTAATGCATGCTCGAAAAGGCTTTCCTGGCGCGGTAGTGTCAACATAAAAAATAAGAAAGGAAGAATATGAACAGGGTAAGGTAACAAGATTTTATTCTTGCAACAGCAGAAATGAAGAAACAGAACAACAATAGACAACGATCGTCATTAAAGAAGTGTTCAAAATTGCGACCCCAGGCCTCACACCTCCGCTATATGGAAGATCTGATATTCTGGAGAATACCGAGCATGTCCTTGATTTTCCCAGCAGCTGCCACGACGCGTGCAATTCCTCAGCATTTCTAATGGCATAACAACATAACAAGTTCCTCAGCACTTCTAAAGGCGGTTTCATTAACCAATTGTGTTGACGTACCGCCGGAGGCAGTAGTCAATGCAAGTGAGGTCTGGCGGTCTTACTGACCAATGCACCGGAATTTCGAACGTAATTTCAAACCCCTTTCTTTGAAGACGATCATCTGCTTTTGTTCTTATTTCTTGGTTTACGCTGCACTAAACATATATTCTCACCCTGTTCATATCCTTTCCTGTGTTTTATGTCGTCACTACCGCGCCAAGAAAGCGTTTCCGACCAATGTGTTTTCCCTTCGTCTAGGTGTACTCTATCTCTCCTGAAAGCGTGTAACCGATTTGCGGAAACAGCTTATATATATATATATATATTTCGAATTTTGGAATGGGAGGGAGAATGATCATCGAGACATGGTGAAATAGATGAGTGATGCAAAAACCGTTGAGTACCACAGATTGGAATTCTTAGTTAATTAGATTGTTCAGTTCTTCATCAAAAATTTTAATCTTAAGAAAAGTAAATGTTAATATTTTGGTTCACGATATGTTAAAGACTATCTTTCTGGAAGTAATAGTCTTATAATGTATATTTAACACCTCTCTATTTAATTATAACTACATATATTTTAAATGTTTCAGAAACAAATGTGACATTGTCAGAAATTAACATTGGGCATTTTTAATGGGAAACGATAGATAAACATAATCCCCCATGAACCGGTAATTTTCATGTAAGCAGAAAGCTAAATGATATGTTCATTGTTTCTAAAAATGTATTTACCTGAAAAATTACTGATAATAATACTGTTTGTGGGGAAAAATAAGTGAAGGCAAAGGTATACCTGTGCTCTGAACAATAATCGAAAACACATACTCTGATGTAACGAATAAAGTTGAGCAAGTCGTTAGGTTTCATCGATCTGTAACGTTCTGCATGTGCCTACGGAAATGACAGTGATGTAAATAAAGCTCTAGACCTAGTCACGTGCATCATAAATAGGAAATCAAACGACACTTCAAGTAGAACTTCTGAATCGTCTTGGTAACGCCTTTGCCATCCACAGCGAAGGATAATCGTTGTTGTTGTTGGCAGCAATGACCATAATTGATGTATCGTATATATTCTTGTCGTGTATCTATTCCTCTACATATGGAGAAGATAACCGTGAAGTCTGAGATGACATATCTTGCAATAAAATGGCTGTACTGTTATATTAATCCATTTATTTTCTTTGAGGATTGCAAATAATAGTTATTTCTGGATATTTAATGTAAAATGTTTAGATGTAGTGAATTTGAAGAGTAATTATTTACATTCGTTGTCATTATTTACGTTAGTTAACAGTTCAGTAATTTTCCAAGTCGTTTAAAGTTTATGTGTTATTCTAATAATATAAGCATTTCTTTAAAAGCGATTTACTCTTTATTCTGTGCAAATGCTTGTCTATATATATTCAAACAAATGAAAAAAAGAGTTTTTGTAACGGTTATTTCTAAATTTTTAGTCTTGATACTTCTCGATATTGCTTACTTACCATCTCAACTATCATGTTCATTAAACTATTGCAAAATGCGCTATAACTATTTAATACATTGCCTGTATAATTTTTCTTTTTTAATGACCCAAATGGCTGGATATTTCCAATTTATTGCGTACATTAAATACAGCTAGTACAGTCATTTGTTCGTCTTATTTTTAGAATCCTGCCCAAGGGGAGTTCCCTCTCCGTTTTCATTGAGAACACCCCGAGGTCGGATAACAGGGTTTCTCATTTCTGTTCTGCCACCACCCTGTACCTCAAGAGGAATTTCGGCTCCCGAGTACTGTAAGCGCCACCCATATTAGGGCGGCACCAACATAATTTTAATATTACAGAAAAGTAAATTTATCTTTTTTGATACATTAAGCATGTTTTGATATAGCAATCTAATCAAATAGGCTGTATTAAATTAGATAAAAATTTAAATAGGCTGTCTTAGTGTGTAGCTGAGGTATAGCTGAGGTAGTAAATGAGGGATATGTAATAAAGGATAGTAATTTTATCGAAATTTTATTTCTCATATAAGGTATTTCTTCTACTTTCCTAGCGTGCTTTCGTGGTGTAGTGGTTTTACACGTTGGGACGGTATTACAGAGGTCCGTGGTTCGATTCCCGGCGAAGGCAGTTGCTAATTTTCCATCTCTCCGGCTTTCAAAGAATCCTAATGTCTCTGCACCCATATTTACGATAAAATGGTAAATATAGTTACCAATAAATTGACATTAGTTTGAATTAAAAGAAAACTCATGGAAGAGGATGTGAAGGAATAATTCATTTCATTATATTAATTAAAAGTTATTACATTTAGACAAAACGCATATAATCGCATTATCGAATTCTAGAAAATATACCAGAAACTATTTTGAAAAATATTTCTGAGAACCTCTATTTCTGAAAGAACTGACCAGATTTATTAAAAAAAAGGAAAACATAAAAAGAAAACAAAATTCTGAAAGTATTCAGATTTTAACGTCGCACCGGAGGATTTGTTAAAGTTTTTTATGCACTCACTGAGCATGGCAGGTTACCAATCAACGCTTAGACTCACGCCTGATAACACATTTTTTTGTCTTTTTAGCTTTATTATTAAGCATCCTTTTCTTGGCACTTGCGTCACATAAAATTCAAAGACAAAATCATAAAATATTTAAAAGCAGCATATCTTTAGAATTCCAGATAGAATGTTACGATTTTTTCATATTCGCTACATTATTTCTTTCGAAATCAGCTGTTGAAACGGCTAGCCGCCTGAAAGAGTTATCGTACAAAGTAAAAGTAGATAATGATTTAGTCATAGGTAGTGTCATTTCATGACTTAAAGGTATTTTTCTTTAACTTATTCATAATAAAAGTTATAAAAAATAATTTTAAAAACTCTGTTTATTGCTTTCAAATATATTAGTTTTTTACTCGGTAACCTTCCAGATAAAATCTGAAAATTAAATAATACTCAATGGGAATATACTACAGCGTGGAAAATAAAAAGAAGTATTAAATAATACTCAATGGGAATATACTACAGCGTGGAAAATAAAAAGAAGTATTAAATAATACTCAATGGGAATATACTACAGCGTGGAAAATAAAAAGAAGTATTAAATAATACTCAATGGGAATATACTACAGCGTGGAAAATAAAAAGAAGTATTAAATAATACTCAATGGGAATATACTACAGCGTGGAAAATAAAAAGAAGTATTTGTTTTCCGGCAGTGGTCACATATTAACCAAATTTGCAGATTAAAATTGAAAGACTTTTTGCCGAATAGCAACAATCTAGTGCGATGGAGATTAAAATGTTTCATTTCGAATATTGTTGCTAATTCCTGACTTCAAATCTCTGAGTTTGTTAAACAAAAACTCTTTAAATTTGCATAAAATGTGAAATGAGTCAAAACCAAATTTGAAATTCAAAATTCGGGCTTTCAGGTTATAAGGTATTTCTCCCGCCTTCCTAGCGTGTAGTGTTTCTGCACGCTGGGGTGGTATTCCAGAGGTTCGTGGTTCGATTCCCGGCGAAGGCGGTTGCTCGTTTTTCCTCTTGCCTGCCTAATGTCTAATAAATACCTAATGTCTTTACAGTGGCGCCCGAACTAAAAGGGTGTTCGATGAGGATTCTCCACACCCAGGATTTGGTGACTAGGTCCCCTAAAACCCTAGTCGCCCTTTAAAAAGGGGGGTATATAAGGTATTTCTCCCACTTTCCTAGCGTGCCTTCGTGGTGTAGGTTCTGCTTGCTGGGCCGGTATTCCAGAGGGCCGTAGTTCCCGCCGAAGGCGTTGCTAATGTTTCATCTCTCCGGCCTCCGAAAAAATTCCTAATGTCTCTTCAAGGCGCCCATTCTCGGGAGAAAGACTACGTGTATTAAAACTTCGATGGCTCTAGGTGCTGTTACGTTTCCAAAATACAAGGACCATAGATACATACAGATTCCTCATTATTTAACTTTTTCAGTCCAAATGAGCGTTAGCCCAGAAAGGGTATTAGTCTCAAATCAGCATTTTGCGTCGGATCACTTTAAATGTCCCAATCACTTTTCAAATTGTCACCAATCGTCCTGTATTATATTTAAAGAAACTAAATAATGAAGAATTCACATGATTGTATATATGTTTCTCTCATTCAGAAAAAACAACTGTACCAAGAGCCATCAAATTTTGAATAATATAGTCTTTCACCTGAGCATGAGCACCTGGAAGCCCGAATTTTGAATATAGAATTTTTTTTTATTGTTTATTATTTTTTGTAAAACACTTAACGAATTTTTTATTAAAAAAGTCAACAATTTCAAAGCGAGCAGTGGCAACATTGTAATAAATAAAACATTTTTATCTCTAGCGCGCGAGACTGTTTATCGGAAATTCTAAAGATATTCTGTTATTAAATATTTTTAGCACACTGTGGCATTAGCCGAAATGCTCTCGAAACGTGTATGTATCTGTAAATGAAAAAAATACCCATTTGAATGTAGTTATAAAATGTGAAATCTGTTAGTTTCGAGAGTGATAGTACCTCGGTACTAAAAATATAGCAGAATACTTAGATACAAAAATTAAATAAAATGAATACTCAGCATGTTAATTAAAATGTACATCTTATGAAACACTAAATTCAAAATTAAAATTTTATTCAAATTACAATGTCAGAAATTTAAAGCGTTTATTCGATTTTTTCGAAATTAACCACAGAAATAAAATTATTACACAATAATAAATATCCTATTCTTCTGCTGCTTCAATCAATGATATAAAAGATTAGTAATCCTTAGTAATGCAATGGTTCATTATGCTATAATTAAGAAGACGGAGCTATGTGCATAATGTATTTTACTATTCCCTAGTGATTGGAAAGTACTTGAAAATTGCATGTGAGATTACTTTATAAGATTAGTAAGGTCTTAATGAAAAACTTGTGTAGGCTTGAGTATTCTTAAATTTGTTAATTATTTATTAATTTATTAGCAAATATTGTACGACCTTTAAGAACAGTATTTTTTATTAAATAAACTAGTTACCATTATTTATAGTCAAACCATTAACAAATTTCAATTGATATTAAAAAAGAGTTATATATTTAAATAATAAATTCTATTTTCCTCAAATTAGAATGAATAAAATCTATGACATAAAAATCGTATTAGAATTTACAGTTGTGAAATATTTATTAAAAAGGAGCAAATAGCTTAGATAAAAGCAAGTAAGAGAAGACATTTTTCCTTTTGCAAATATTCCGATATTTCTTACTTCTTTCTTTACAAGTTTCCATTTTCTTTACATTAAACAATTTCCATAACACTTTCTTCTACCATTCTGATCGTTATTCCATTCTCCGTCTCTGTTTGTTGTTCTTTAAACTATCTTCAGCCAACTTCTTTATTTATAATAAAAAGATTTTAAAAAAATATCTGGCAGCCTTTCATAGTTTTATCAGTGCGAAAGAAGTATTCATTTATTCTGAAATATTTTACGATTTGCGGAGATGGTGGTGAAATAAACATTGAACCTTTCAAAGTACGAATCATTAAATCTTCTATACATGCATTTATTGTATTAGCGTATTGCAGCGCATTCAATTTATTTTGAATTTCCGTTGTGTGTGATGAAATATTCTCCTTCCTCGAAGCAACTCTCTTTCCTAAGCTGACTTTGATTGAATGTTGGAGATACATCGTTTCTCGATAACCGGGAGGTGTTTGAGAATTATTCCGAACACAAGCGGGGGGCGATCCACATAATTTTGAATAAACTGACTGCTGAATATGCTAATACATGATGCTGTGCGTGAGGATACAAATATCAAATTTAAAATGGGAAGAAGAGATATAAATGTAAGTCTCATAAATTAAAATTTTCATCTTGAGCTATTTGTATTCATTATCTTTTTATGCTATTTTGTTTTTTCATTTTTTATACTTCTATTACTCTCTGTCTCTTTCTCTTCCTTATGCTTTGTCACTTTTATGTATAAGTTATTTTTCTTTCCGTTGCTGTGTTTGTTACTATCATTTCTTTCTTTCACTATTTATTTCTCTTCCACTCTCTCTTCTGTGGATTTCTATGGTATGTTTCCCCCTTTTTTTTTTGTTGCCCACCAGCGGCCGAGCGGTAAAGTCGCTGAACACTGGTAGTTCGGTCCGAGGTTCGAATCCCGAGAACAGGCTGGCTGCATGGGTGTTTTAGTGGTTGTCCCGACATGTAACGTGTATACGAGCTAGTTTCCCTTAGAAAGTTCTCCACGAAGGCATCCCTCCTCTTAGGCAGATAGCCCTCGAGGCTTTGCCGTAATTAAATAACCTAACCCTTTTTTTGTTTGTTAAATGTGTATTCCTTCCATTCTCTTACTTCGTCATTTTCTTTTTCTCTCCATTAAATATCTCCATAAATAAACACCAGCGGCCGAGCGGTAAAGACGCTGAACACTGGTAGTTTGGTCCGAGGTTCGAATCCCGCGAACGGGCTGGCTGCATGGGCGTTTTCGTGGTTTTCCCTATGTGTAACGTGTATACGAGCCAGTTTCCCTTAGAAAGTCCTCCACGAAAGGCATCCCTCCCCTTAGGCAGATAGCCCTAGTGTGCTTTGCCATAATTAAATACACCACACCACACCACACCATTAAATATTGCTCGCTTTTTCTCTCTTTCATGTTATTGGTATACTGGTTTTCTCTTTCATTTCTTCCAGGTCTATTTTTCCATTACTATTTTCTCTTTTGCATTCGTATGCTGCTTTTACTACTAGTATTCTGGCTTCCATTATTTCTATTTCTTTCCATTATCTCTATTATTCTTCATCCTATGCGCATTCATATGTTGTTCTTTATTCTGGTTTTTTAACTTTCTGTTGCTTTCATTATTTCTCTCATATGCTGCCTTCTATACTATTAATTTCATATATTCTCTGTTATCTTCATTATTTCGTTCATACGCTTTGTTATACTCATACATCTACATTCTCTGTTATCTTCATTGTTGTCTCATAAGCTGCTTTGTTCTTATATTTTTTAAGCTCTGTTATCTTCATTATTTCTTTCGTGTATATTTCTATCCTGGTTTTGCCGTATAATCATGTGTTTAATTATTTCGTTATTTTCTCACATTTTTCTTTTTCTGTCGCGCATTCGTATAAATTCGTTTCATATGATCTTATAATAACTGTTAGAAATAATAAGAGAGTTATTTTATTTTGAAATAATTCAAAATGCATAGTCTTTACAATATTGCCGGTCAGCATGCAAATTTTTTATATCTCTTGAAGGCAGAAACTTTTATTGAAAGTGCGGAACATCTGACAGATTTTTTTCTGTGAACTTCTTGTTTTTGATAGCACTTTTCTTATTCTATTACGCAGAGTCTTATTCTAACTTCTGAATACATGATCACAGTTATGTGATTTAAAATCCTTTACACGCAAAAGTGTATACACTTTTCTCTTTCTTTCTCTCTGCTGAATCTTCTTGCTGTTGTTTTTACCAATGTTGCAATATTCTCGTTTATGCATGTGACTGCTATTATCGCATTTTAAGCTTTCTTAATTTAAAAACAAGATTTGAAAGCGAATCAAACTAAAACTTTCATTCCTTGTCTTCTACTCTTCTTTACTCACAATTAGGTTATGTAATTATGTGCGTCTTTGGACAGTTTGCTATGCATCCTGGAAAGATGTTTAATGATGAAACGATGGAAAGACCGATGGAATCGGAATTTTCAAACAGCAAATTGTATAAATGCGTATGTGTTCACATTTCTTTATAACAAAGTTGACAAACCATATGATTCTCTACTGGATATAAAACACATGGTGATAAAGCATATTTTGTTAATTACTCTAATATTGAAAATATTTATATAAGGTAACATTTGGATATATTATAAGCTAAAAGTATTTTTAAATATATTTAGTAAATATATTATTAAAAAATGAAATAAAAATGCAGAATTTTGCGTTTATTACTTTTTAATCGCACAGTTTGTTAAGCACTCCCTCACTGGTTAAATGTCAAGATAAATTAAAGCTTTTATATAATATATTCTGTAATAATAATATATTCTGTAATAATAATACTAGCCAATGCTAAAACAATGCATAAATGTTACATATTCATGAAAGTGGAGAGTTACATAACTATCTAAATTTGTCAGGAAGACGTCAATAAAGATTCTATAAAGTATTTTATCCCTCCTTTCAGCATGCATTTGTAGTGTAACTGGAAGCACGCTCGACGCGCATTCGGGAGGTCCAAATCTTGAATCTCAGACAGGTCATTATAGATTTCTTCAGATTCCCGACATTAAAAAATTTAAAATGACTCTACAAATGACGCCCAAACTAAAAGGTGGTGGATGATAATTCGTCACCACCAGGATTTGGCGATGTATCCCCTAATCTCCAGTAGCCCATTAAAAGAGGGGAATATATCAGGTATTTTCCTCCCTCTACTCCATGTGCCTTCGTAGTGTATCTAAAGGCAGGATCGGCGCGTATTCGAAAGGTCCGCAGTTCGAATCCTGGCGAAGACATTGCAAATGTTTCACGTTCCAGCATCAATACAATCTAATGACTGTTCGATTCTTGTAAGGCAAAACCATATGTCAGACTTCGGGTACCATCTTTCCTTAAAAACAATCGTTTTTTTCAGTGGTAAAGTAATGAGAAACCTTCAGAGTTCTTTTCTGTTAATAGCTACACACAACTTAACGATTCTTACCATTAATAGCTAGGAACTACTTAATAGTTCTTACCATTTATGGCTAGTAACTATTTGATGTTTCTTACCATTAATCGCTTAACGACCGTGCCCGAGATATCTCGGGAATAGATGCCGTTTAGGTTTTCCTATGAACGAATTAATTCGGGCGCTGAAACGTTTACGGACATTTAATGCCATTACCCGTACTATCGCCTGGCAATCGACACTCTACAAATGACACATGTCAGGTACATGTTTTCTTAGCTGTGGGAGGGGTCCAAGCGGCTGGCTTTTGTGATTGGTTCCTCCATGACCCTCAGCTGCAGTCGACGAAGTGGCCGCATTATAAATAAACTGTAAATTCAGTTTGATTTCTTCGTTGATGATATGTTTCAGACTGTACCATACTTACCATACCATGACTGTCAATGACATTTATAGATCGTAAAATGTATTTGCTTGACTTTTACTTTAGCTCATATTACCTATTATTACCTAGACTACAGTTTTGCATTACTTTTGCTAGATTTGTTTTCCTGCTTCAATGAAGTCTGAGTTAACTCGGGTAATGTCATGAACCATAATAAATATCTTGTTTTTTCCCTCAAAAAAGTTTTCTTTTTCCGCCTTACAAAGCTACATCTAGTGAGCTATATCTGTAGATAATAAAAAAAGTATAAAAAAATTAGGGATTTTCGGCATAATTTTTAATATATATTCGGCCATAGCAGTTAATAGTTATTATTAGTAATTTCATTTGATGTATGAGATCGTTGACTAAATGTTTATCAACTCTTTACTCTTTGCGTACCTAGCTGTAAATGCGTAACTTTTCTTGCATAACTCAGAATTAGTTATAGTTAACATGTTTAGGAAGATTTGCATGCCATATTCATTATCCATTTATCCTGTTCTTATACTTATTTCTATAAGGAAGTAAGAATAGTAAACATTCTCAGAAATTTGTTAGTATCTGATCTGCGAAGTCATTAATCCCTTGAGCCAATTGATACTGATCATCTATTGACAAAATTGATCGATAATTGTATTATTAAATCTAGACAGTTTGAGCTTTCGTGGTGTTTTCAAAAACTTCCGTAATATATTCGCGAAAATTTTGACAATAAGCTAAATTCTAATCCCTTGGCTTTCAAAATAAAATTATATCTTTATACAAGCTACCAAAACATTAGTTTTTTTGCTATCTAAAATACACATTCAATTAATCAATCAAATTGTTTTTATTCGCAAAAGATTTATCATAAATCATATTATACTTTAAGAATCCAATTTACTGATAAAAGGAAGATGTATTTATTCATAACACAGAATTGTTTCGCTAAATCTTAAATATTCTACTAGACGCATGATTATGCTTATGTCTAAAGAAAACAGAAAGCAGTTTTATATATTTACATCGTTATATCCAAACATACGGATGTCGCCTTATCAAAAAGGCAAAAGCATAAGAAAAATACTAAACGTAGATTTCTACCAATCCTTCGAATTCAAAACATTTCCGTTTATTAGACTTTTACTTACAAAAACAAAAACCGTGCTTTATGTGCATCGTTTTACGTTGATTTCCTCAGCATGTATTGAACAAAACTGTCTGCTTTCAGTGACGATGGAAACAACAATGATTGGATCATTTATTCCTCTGAAAGGCTATTACTACAGCGAAACGCTAATATCTGTGTCTGGTCTGGAGGCAAATGCGATCAGCGGAGAGGTAAAATCCAATGAGAAAGTATGGATGTAACTTTTGAAGTGAAAATGAGTCCAGTCGAGAGCCTGAATAGTATGGATCGATGCGATGATTTGTGGCTTAAATTGCATCTACCATATGGCATTTTCTCCAGCTCCAAATCGGTGCTGAAGAGAAAACATTTCATGATTCTGCGCGTTGAGAATTCTGAATTCCTTCTTGGCAATATGTTCGTGCGTGTTGCTTAAAAACAGATGCCTCATTTTTTATTCTGTCTCAGTCTTTGAAAGAATTGTTTTAATTGATTAATACGTGACGAATGTCTTGTAAAGGTTTATGAATACACATTTAAAATTTATCAGTGTTGTTTAAATAATATTTTTATTTCCCTTATATCTAAATATTTTCCTGAAGTTCAATTAAAAATTTGAACATGCATCAACCAATTTATCATGATAAATAAAAAGTAATTTGGTAGCTTTTCAAAAGTGAATCATGATTTAGAGTTTGTGGAATACTTAAAGACAAACAGTAATTTGTATTCAAATATGTTAAACTACAGTTTTTTTTTTTTTTTTTTTTTTTTTTTTTTTTTTTGTTATGAAGAACTGACTATGAAAACCGCATGTGTTGAGCCAGTGATAATTTTGCGAAAGGTTTTTCTAAATACAAATTATTTAGGTAATTATTAATGTGTAATGACTGTGATTTTTTTTTTTTTTTGATAATTGCTACATTTTTTATCACATTCAGAGGGAACTTTGTTTAGTTGCTATTTCTGGTCCGACAGATAGTATATTATATTTCGCAGGGTAGTGATTGAGTATAATTATTCGTTTCTAGCTCTATTCTCGACGGAAGATATGCTGTCAATACTTTCTTAACCAAATTATTGCAATGATATTATTGTAATAACACTCTTAAAAACGTCGTTGTAATGATGCTGTTCTAGTAATTATGCTAATATGGGAATAAATATAATAATAACAGTGCAATAATATTGTGGTAATAACACTCCTAACAACGTTGTTACAATTACACTGTTGTAATAATTTTGCTAACAGGGAAATAAATATACTAATAATAATGCAGTTGCAATAATATTGTTGTAATAACACTTTTAACAAATTTGTTGCAATGATATCGTTGTAATAATTATGCTAATATGGGAATATATATAGTAATAATAATGCAATTGAAATAATATTGTTGTAATAACACTCTTAACAACGTTGTTGCAATAATACTGTTGTAGTAATTATGCTAATATGGGAATAAATATAACAATATCAGTGCAATAATATTGTGTTAATAATACTCCTAACAACGTTGTTACAATTACACTGCTGTAATAATTATGCTAACAGGTGAATAAATATACTAATAATAATGCAGTTGCAATAATATTGTTGTAATAATACTTTTAACAAATTTGTTGCAATGATACCATTGTAATAATTATGCTAATATGAGAATAAATATAGTAATAATAATGCAATTGCAATAATATTATTGTAATAACACTCTTAAAAATGTTTTTGAAATGTTGTAATAGTGATGCTAATATGGAAATACTTATAGTAATAATAATGTGTTTTATATAAATAAATGGAATTCAGAATTTGTTTTCAGATCTTACGATTTTACGACACTAAATGCGTCATAATGGAATATACTGCTTTGTTTTGTAAGCTCAATATTTTTTTTAGTCTTCAGTTCCAGTAAATAAATATATTGTTATCACTAGAAAACAATGACAGTTTTCTCATAAAATCTTAGTAATGTATGGCATCAAAATTTTCTGATGCTTTGTCTTGATGAGGCACATTTTGAACGAGAATATCATTTGCTTAAATTACAATGTTTCTACTTTCATTTCAGTTTTAATATATTTTAGAGAAAGGTTCGTTAAATTTTTTGGTGTGGGGACCCCATAATGTTTACGAAAATTTAGTGGGACCCCATAAGCATTGCGCAATACGACACATACGTGAGTGAAACTGTCCGTTTCTTCACTTGTAATGCTATTGTAGTGTTAAGTCATCAACTTTTAAAGTAAAATAAACGTTTCTATTATAAAAAAATGCATCGAAACGGTTTTTTAGTGTTTGTCTCAGATAAATTATGTAAAAATATTTGATAATTGTAAAATTATTATAAAGTTAAAGAAATATCAAAATTGCTAACATTTTTGGCGACTCCCTTCTGCACATCAAGCGACCTCATTTGGGGTCGCGACCAACAGTTTAAGGAACACAGCTTTAGAGAAATAAAAGTAACGATGGGAATAAAATTACGCTACATTTTTGGTACGATTTTGAAGAAATGTTTCACGCATGAAGAAAACATAAAAATGTCATACAAATCTAAAAACGAATAAACCGATATCGGAATTAAAATATGTATTTCCATCTTAGTGACAGGTTCAGTTGAAATATGATGAAATCAACATAATTATACCTCTCTTGTTAATGTCACATATGATTAATCACATTTTATTGTTAATGAAATGCTGTAAATGAATATCTTAATTTTACTTTTTTATTCCAGAATCTTCATTTAAGGGATCGGAATATCCATCATACTCTAAAAACTTGTATATGTTTTAATTAAATTAATTCTAATTGCTTACACTGACTGCTAAAAGACTGAAATTATTTTGCACTCAACATGGATCCTTCTCTTTATATATATATATATATATATTATTATTATTATTAAAAAGGGTTTTAGTAATACTAAAGCATCTAAGTATTTAGAATTCTTAGACGTATTTTTAATTCTAAATTTAGATTAAGTTTATTACTAACAAATTTATATTGCTTACAAATTTTACTCAAATATTTACGAATACAAGCTATTACAATTGTTTTTACTTTGTGGTACGAAGTAAAGGAAGTATTGCAATCACGAAAAATTCCGGGTTTCATATTTCAACGAAAATATCCATTTTGGATGCTATCGAATGCAATTTACCGATGTTTCTGGGTGACATCTGTACGTAAGGGCAAAATAAAGGATTTTTTTCCCCCAAATGAATTATAAAACTGATATAAAATGGATTCAGAAGAGATTTTTTTTTCGTGACGTCTTATGCCATACATACAGACGTATGTATGTATGTATGTATCTCGCATAACTCAAAAACGAGTAGCCTCAGAACGTTGAAATTTTGTATATAGGACTGCTATAACATGCAGTTGTGCTCATTTTGGTTGCACTCTGCCGCACCAAAGGTATATATACTCCCTCTGTTACTCGCAGTGGAGTTCAGTTTTTTTATTCTTATATATTGGTAAACTGTTCACTTTTGTTTTAAAAATGATTGAATTATGTTGTTCTTACCTTCCGGTTAAGGTTTTTATGCCTTTAGTTAATGTGTATGCACTAGTTGTAGAATCATCAAGAATTTGAAAGTTGTTTAAGTGTGGCTAAGCCTTATTCTTCGAACCATAGCAGACATATTTGTTTGCATTTGAAACTTAGCAGAATAGGGAGTTAAGCCAGTTTCTGCACCTTCCGTGCTTTTTTGCCGAACTGCTTGTTTCTGCGTAGAAAATAATTTTAATTGTAATTTTTTAATTGTTTTAACAGTATTTGGTGTTTTATGTTTTCTATATCTTTCAATTTTTTATGACGATATTTTCAGTTTTTATGTACTTCCCGCCCCCCCCTTGCCGCAAAGTGAGAACTGAATTAATTAAATGAGAAATATATCTCTAATGAAATTCGAGGAAATAAGTTTAAATGAAATGCAGAAAAAAATGCGTATAATTTAATATTCCGTACAAGGAAGTCATGTTGTGTATACATCAGATTTTTTTTCAAATGAAATTAAAAGTCAGTGAAATAAAAATACAAGTTATTAATTATTTATTTAACTGTAGTAAATATCTAAAATAAGGTATAATAAATTTTAGATATCTTCAAACTAAATTTGTTTCGGTTATTCTACAGCCTTTGGTTTCCATAATTATATATAGTAAAAGATTATACTCATTATAAAAAAAGCATATAAGTTTTGTGTTCCGTACAGCCAAAATGGTCAAAGTTATATGATTTCAAATTTTGAGATTTGTGTCCCATTTTTGGTTTACCTTCAGGGATTCATTAGAAAATAAATTAGAATTATTCGAAATGTTCCCTTGTAAATGACATACAGTCAAATTCTTTCATGATTTGGTGCGTATCGTTCTTTATTTTATAATTTTGTTATTTGTGATATGCAGAAGGTATTTTTACACGTAATTTATAAATTTGAAATGCTAAAAATACGCAATTAATATTCCAATGCAGTTTCACTACTTTAGAATCATAATCTAATAATCGCAGCAAAACAATCGTTAAACAAATGTTTCGAATTGAAATGATTTTCCATTTGCATTTATTCATTTTTTATTTTTTATTTACGCAGATAATGACTACGATTTCCTTTTGTGCCTGTCACTGTTTTTGGCAACACGAAATCTATAAGAGTCTGTGAATGAGATCTCCATTTTGAAATAACTTATATAGATAAATTATTCATGACACTCCGCATAGAAAAGATCGTCGTTTAATTTATTAACATTAAAAGACTTTTTTTAAACCGATGTTTCGTTTCTAAACACGCGCAAACGTTTTATTCTTCAGCTTGTGCACGATCCCTGAACATGATATCAAATTTTAAAATTAAATATGAGTCAGTTTTTCTGTATTTCTCGTTTTAATTTTTAAGAATGTGTGTAAACGTTTACTAGGTATAACTACTATCGGAGAGCCATATAAAAGGTTATATTTCGGGATTTTTACAAAACTGATTTTTTTAAATTAAAAAATGCCATAACTTAAGGCATTAATATCTTAAGGCATTTTGTTGCTGGAAGTATATGTCTACGAATAATGATTACAAAAGTAGAGCCATTTAGCCAGTAGTAGTATTTAACAAACTGCAGTAAATTTCCTCATTCCAAAAATATATGCTTATGTACACATACATTAAGACATATGTGCTGCTTAATATTAGAATGCAGCTAATGAAGCCTTTAAATAGAAACTATTTATGTTACATCATAAATGCCACCATCAACATCAAAGAAACATCAAAAACGGTTGAAAGACTCCAAAGTGGGTCTTCTTAAAATGAGGAAGCATTATGTCTAATGTCTCTTTAAATGCTTTTTCAAGAGTCATCTACTTCGTTAACAACGATTTTTGTTGTTCGCTTTAGTTCTGTAATTTGACGTTATGTCTCATTTGGTTACAAATTAACGTACTGCATTCGTTCGAAGAGCTCATATTTTTATTGAGAGGTTTATAAGTATTTTCTTAGCAAAGCTGGCAACGTTGTATTCCTTTATGATTATCAGTCACCTCAGTTGCAGGTAGTTTATGTATGCTAAATGTGTCTTTTTCCTATCACGTTTGTCCACAGAAACATTATCAAATAATTTTGGTGTTTTTTACGACCTTAACCACATCACTGTATTAATGTTCGTTGTACTACAAATAACACATAAGCAAGCAAATACCCAATGTACGATAATTAGGATTTTACTGTCAGCAGTATATTTGTTTTCCGAAAGCATAGCGGCAAATACATCGCGAACGAAAACATCGCGGAGAAAATATCGCGGAAAAACGAAAGCAAGGAGAAAACGTCGCAGTTCTAAAATATCATGGTACAAAATATCATCATCGAAAAAAAAGCGATTAAAAATCATCCTTTTCAAAAATGTTTGGAAACATCATCGTCAAAAATATCTTGGTAAAAAATAAAAGACCTACAAATTTATCGCATTACGATAACATCGCAGACATGCGTTTTCAGATTTTAAATTTTTCGTATTAACGTAATGATTTGTGAGCGCAATGAAAAATGAGGAATATTTTTACTTTTGTATTTCCTATTTTGAAATTAACTAAAACGTTTTTCCTGAAAAAATAACAAAGAAATGTAAGAATTAACAAACAGAAAGTTAGTAGAAATATAATGCTAGGTATAACAATTATTAAAATTTTAAACTTATATTGTTATGTATTAAGGGTCATTAATTAAATAATCTCTTTTATAAAGTTTCATTGGTAATTTTTCTTGAAACATAGTCTAAGAAAGGTTAGAAAAATGAATATATGTGCATGTAGTTACCTCGATTACAATTGTTTAATTAATTATCGTAGTATAAAATTCTATTAACTGCTGTAAGTAGTATTAATTTTCTACTAATTTTCAGTTTCTGAATACTTAAATTTCAATCTTAGTTTTTCGACCAAAAATTATTAGTTAATTCAAAAGTATAAAAGTAAAAATATTCCTAATTCTTTTTTGAGCTCACAAATCATTATGAGAATATACATTTGCAATTTTTAAAGCTTGAAAAACGCACGTCTGCAATATTATCGTCATGCGATGATTTGTAGGTATCTTATGTTTTATCACGATATTTTCGACGACGATCTGCGAAAACTGCGCAGTTTTTGAATAATTTTATTTCCGACAACGATGTTTTATACGACTATATCTTAGAACAGCGATGATTTTTCCTTGCTTTCTTTTTTTCCACGACGATTTGAACGACGACGGTTTTGTTTCGCGTTCTTTTGCGACGACGATTTTGTTTTGCATTTTCGTTTGCGATTTTTTAGCCTGTAACAGCAATATATTTTACTGCTGTCAAGAATACTGAATTATGTTTCTCAAATTCTTGATTGGGATACCCCAATTTTTTATTAAAATTACTCAGCCTTTAATGTATCTGTTCACACAGAAGATGTTTACTATACAGGTTCAAAAATGTCTTATCCTTATATTTTCCATCTTCGTATATTAACTATTGCATATAAAAATATTATCAAAGTACGACCTGAATACAGTTAGGACTTAAATGAGTTTTAATGAGCCCAAGCCAGGCTTAAAATAATTTGGATGGGGATCGTTTTACTGAATGCCCACTGATCCATTTTACTAAAATGGAAGCAAATTCCACTTAATTAAATGACTATTCTTCATTGAATAGAACAGAGAATATAAATAAATAATTTACGAAATGTGTAAAGAAAGAATTTAATGCAGGTTAAACTCAATGGATAATTAAATAAATTAACCATTGAGAAATAATTTTAAATTTCAATGTTTTAATTTTGAAGTAAAATTATAAATTGTGTTATAGAGACATTAGGTTATTTCGAAGCAGGAGACGTTAAAATTGAGCAATGCGCTTACCGAGACTCGAACCACGGACCTCTCAAATAGGCGCCAAGTGTGCTGACTACTACACTACAAAGGCATGCTAAGAAGGCGGGAGAAATATCTTATAGTGTCACAAGTAAAATATTTTTCTTTTATCGAAACAATTTTTGAAAATACAGCATGTATAAAAGAACTACTTAACTGCCTATTATTTTGAAAAGAATCCTTGCAAGAAATAAATGCTCGCCTAAATTCCATTTAAGGATATTTTATAATAGCTTTTAAAATCCAATAGAAGTTGATTGTATTACCATCACACACACATAATTCGTTAACTGATTTTAAATAATTTTAGATAAATTTTACAGTCTAATATTATTGTTTGTTTCAAATAAAATATAAGTTAAAACTCATATATTCAATTTTTTCCTAGATTATGCGCAGAATTTCTTCCAAAGGGTCCCAGCTTCGTAGCCGCCATGTTGTTTGCAGTTCATCCTGTTCATACTGAAGCTGTAAGTTATTTTTTGTATCTTTTAATATATATATAATCAAATAGATGTAATATTGCTTGCATTAAAAGCACTTAATATATCATAAAGTTGAGATTCTCACTAATAAATCTTATGTTATTTTCTAATGGGATCTGCTAATGATAATTGAACACTACACAGAGCTTTTTAACTATGTTTGGAATACCTATATATAATTCACAAAATACTATTATCTGAAAACTTACATAATTCACATTATGTAATTATTTTATACTGTGTTGTGTAATTGAAACTTTTATATTTCACTTCCACAGTATGAATAGCTATTATTTGGTCATTATGATTTTTTTAATTCGATACTCGGTCTCATGATCTATTCAAACAGCAGTATATAACCGCAGCTTTACTGTCTCTCTTCGATTTTGAAAAATCTCAGTTAGTTCATAATTAGCAAAAAATGCAATATAGCAGTTCTTTCAATGAGTGAGATTATATTTAGTTATTTCATAATGATACATATTTGTTCTTTACTGTTAAATATTAATTATTTATATCTGGTAATTTTCCATTATGATTAATAGAAGTCCAGTAAGAATAAAAATGCTTCAAAATATGACTCAAAATATTTCATACACAAGAGAGCTCCTGATTTTTAAATTTGAAATTATATTGCGTCTAAATTTATTAAAGGATGAAAACTAATAGTTTTTTAATTTAAAATTAGGACTATTATATTCTGATGCAAATAAAAGTTAAACGTCTATCCAGAGAATTTTAGTTCGAGCGGTAAATTCATCAAAGCAATAGGGAAAATTTCTGGAACCCAAGCAAATTCTTGGTTAAAAAATTTCTGAATTCTTAAACACTAAAATGCTCTCTGAGACAATTAAAAATGATGTATATTTGAAAGAACTAAAGCAAATTTAAAAATGGGGAAATTAAACTGCCGAACTTTAAAGTTATGCCAACATATAAGAACAATCTGAAAAGTATACTTATTTCATATGTACCAAGTTGGCTTTTTTATTATGTCTGTATATATGTTGCATGAATTAATATTAATAATTGTTTTTATCGCAGTAATTGTAATATGTATTATAATTATATATATAATTGTGATATATATTATATTATAATTACGCTACCGCATGTGAAGATTCAACAGAAAGCATAATTTATAATAATACAAAACAAATTCTCTAACTGTTCTCGTAAATAAAGAATCAGATATCAGTTATACATATTTGCAAAGATCTAAACCCGGAACATGGATACAACCTTGGAGCCTATATTTGTGTGCAAGTGATTCATCAACTGAGCCGTTGACTATATCCGGATAATCCGGTTCTTGATTGTAAGGTTCATGTATTTGGTCTATGACTAATTGATATGAAAGGATGCATCCGGGAGATCCGTGAATAGTCAAAGCATAACAGTTATAGAGGGCCCACACATAACCCTAAAAGATGTTTAATTTTATTAGACCTAACTATAAGTGTACGGGCCGGTTGGTGTTCGATCCCAGGATGCTCTCAATCAGCAGGAAACTGCAGTACTAATTAAGTTTCTCAGATCTTTTAATCTGCTCCAAATGATTTCTCTTTAATCAAAAACCTCCTGTTATGTGATTTGTTCGAAGGCTCATGTTTATTACTAATATGTAGACATATTCTCACATGTAAAATCTCATTTTTAACACGCTTTTGATTCTTTATAAATATAATAGCTCAATTAATTGTTTGTTACCAAAATTATATTATATTCTAAATTCACCATGACATAAATAGAGATTATTGAATGCATTTGAATCATTAAAGTGCATATTATTCTGTATTATTTATTATTCAATCCCATAAATGTATTTTATAACTTAATAATATATTCGCAGCAAGTGTAGAGTTGCAAACAGATTGTTTTTAAATTTTTGCATATGTGGCTTGTTTTTTGAACTGGCTTTTCGAAACCGTTTGAGTTGTTTTCCATGCATAATAAAATAAATGTGTTTTTTCCAACTAATATTTTTCTGATCAATCAAACTTCACTCCTTAAAAGCATAATTCCTTCAAAAGCGGGAACTTATACAGTAACTTTTGAGGAACTATATAAGTTGTTGGCTACCAGCTACATGAAAGAAAAAAACCTTTAATTTCTGCACAAAAGAACAAGGATCCTATTCTCTTTTACCCTTAACCCAAAGACTCAGAGGCCTGAAGCCTTACCATACTAGAGATTTCCTAGCTCTTATCATAGCACATCCCGCTTGGCATTGGCGACAGATGTCAAATCTACTTTGCTCTCTGTTCGTTTTTCGCTAAATGAACATTGCCTCTGATACCTTTTCTTATTTTTTCCCTTCCTTTCCTTTCTATAGGTAACAGGCGTCGTGGGCCGGGCAGAACTCCTGTCGTCCATATTTTTTCTCTCAGCGTTGTGGAGCTATATCCGATCGACGCGTCAAAAGGGTCCTAATGGTAAGCTCTGTGGATAAACACAATTTCCTTCTTATCCTGTCGAAGCCTAATAACTCCGATGGAATAAAAGAATCTGAGCCCTGGCTCAGAAAAAATACTCCTTGTCGCCTTTGTGGGTCTCGGGTTACAGAAAGTAGTTGTATCTTTTATCTGCTAAACATTATTTTGCAGGAGGGTATCAATCTTGATGAAAAAACTCTTGAAATTACTTTCTTTTCAAAGAACACAATCGCTTGCTCTCAGCTTTAATACCGTTTTTGGCTTGTGACAGAAAAAAAAAAGTTTCTAGATGTGTGTTCAGATTTTTTTTTTAAATTGCTTAAACAGCACTGTACAGAGGGCAAAGATACTCTTTCGTTTGCTATGTTGTTAGGAAACAGAAACTTTAAAGGAAAAGAAGTCTTAAAAGTGAAATTTAAGGCTTCTTGACTGATTAGAAGAGCTGCATCTGCTTTAGATTGTTAAGCCATGATGAAATATTTTTCTTAGTCTCAATAGGAAGGCGCTATAACGATTCGTGTTTTCAAATTTGTTCCCCGTGTGTACACATAAATAAAATGTGATTTTCCTTTAGAAAACTCTCTAAGAATAAAGTATTCCTCAGAATAATGGCTTTCATTATCTTTGCCATAGGATGCGCAACGTTTCAATATATTTGTATAAATACGCTATAAAATATGCTCTTATCTCGTGAATAGATTGTTCGTTAATTTTGGCGAAAGCTGCAGTTCACGATAATACTTTATCCTCCTGATTAAGTGATTTTGTCCAAAAGTATAGATGACCAAATTAGAAGGTATTTCTATTGCTTATGAAATGTTCTAGTAGGTAATCTCACTAAAATAAATTTCTAAGGTAAGCTAGCAAGAGAGAGATCAGAAAATTTAACCTTATGACTAATAAATGTTCAATGATTATGTCCTATTAGGGGATTTAACAATTTATGTATGTTTATTGAGAAAATATAATGTATATCTGTAAAGTGTCTTTATGGAAATAACATAAGAAAAATTTATAAATATTTTAACAAGTGCTTTTGTATATATACTTGTACCCGCATGCACCCCACTTCTTGTCACCCACCAGTTCACTGGTATTAATGGAATTTTGAACTCTTTACAAATTTGCTCAAAAAACATAGGTGGAATCTTTTATGATTATAATGTGGAGAAATATAAGCAAAATAAGTGCATATAACCATAATAATAAACGACAGTACATATCACATTGAGCAACAACCAAATGATATCCGAAAAGAAAACAGTTAGTTTTTGTTAACTTTGGTTCACTAACCTCAGACTAATTAGAAATTCCAGCTAGCTCTTAAACCCCAGCTGGAATTCTGGAGAAGTATATTCAATCCCAGACAGATACTATATCCACAAAATGCCAAAGTTTTATTTACAATAATCTTATACCGCAGTAATTAAATATAGAAGATTTCATCTACACTTTCGTCTTAGAAATACACAAAGATATCCGTAAGTAGCATTTTTATAGAGCTAACTATAAATTTTATAACGGCTGAAGTTTTACCTCTTGTAGAGCTACAAATCGGCAAAATGGAAAATATTTATTTTGTAGTTTCTTCCTAAATTTAGTCAAAAGGTTTTAAATTACGATTGCTATTAGAAATATTGACAAGAATTTAGCTCCACAAAATATGTCGGAACCTTTAAATATTTTTTTTTAATTCGCTTTAGCTATTATAACGTTGCGCGCCTCTAACTAGCACGCAACCAAGAGGTGACTGTGAAAGCTTGTATAAACCACAGAGTTTTGTAAAGGGTTTAAGTCCCTTTTTATTCAACGTACTAATTTACAATTGCGTTCTCTTGACGCTTACAAACGGTGCCAACTCGGCAGTCAAAATAAAAATAAAAACCTGAAAAGAAATTAAAGACAATATTCTAACTACGAGGCTCTCTCAAATAACTAACTCACCGCGTTTTACAATACGGCTGCTAATTCAGCAGACTTGAAGCTCACTGGAACAATTGCAACTACTTCCCGCCAAGCACATAGGCCGCAACGCGGGGTTTTTCAAATCTCTATAACTACCTCCGCGCTCGCTAAGTAAGAATAACTCTCTCTCACCGAACTTGTTTCCTTCTATTTAAATCATACTACTTCCGCTGATAATTTGAATGCTTGCGCGTTCTACTCAAATTTACATATTCTGGCATTGGCAGTTCCAGGGGAAAGTAAGGATTGACAGGAAAGATAGTTTAAACTTAAAATAAATGTTAGTTAAAATAAATATAAACCCTACATTTGCCGCTGCCAGAATTTGGAAAACTTGGAAGCAGGTTCTACAAACGACCTGTTGTAAGTTTATCTAATTCTGAACTAACTGGCGAAAGCCTCGTTTACACAAAAATAATCTTATGTAACAATTAAAATTCTGTTACTCTTTACAAAGGTTTCTTCTTACAGCAACTTTTCCTGGACTTCATCAATCAATCTTGGTCTTTCCTTCCAGCATCTGGAAGGAATAAGTATCAGTATCTTTCTACATACATTATAATTTACACTTTCTTGACACAATAAATTTTTGTTTTTAACGTTTCGTTTTTCTTAGTTATTGCTTACTTCACATTCATTCAATTTTTCAAGCATTAATTTAACTTTACCCTGGCTCTCCACCGTGTGTGGTGTCAAACGGGAATATTCGTGTTTTAGTCTTACAACACTTCCCCTAACCACCATGATTTGTTAGAATTCAACAACCAAATAGACACACCTTACTCGACATTCTACAACTCAATGAGCTACTTTAATATTCTTAAAAATTCAAATGTAGGTGGAGAACCCTACAAAACACATTCATTCTAACTTCCCCCTCATTCATCTTTTAAACATGCAGGCTTTCGCTCTAAAGCATGACTTTACAGTTTAATACTTAAATTTTGACTTCATTGCTTTTAAGCATTCACTTTTAGCATCTACAATTTTATGCTTCTAGACTAAATTCTACTTTTACATAACATACAAGTATTTACATACATTTACAAAAGTTTAATACATATGCTTTTTACAATTTACCATAAAATGAATAAGAGAAAATAAATTTTTACTTTACTCATCCTTCGCCAAGCTGGCGGCACTGAAACTAAAATTCTTATTAGTACATACAAGAATACGAAGTTATTTTTATCTCCGGCCAAATTTTGGCTTTAACATAACAGAATTAGTCTTTCGACCAACAGAAACTGCTTGTTCTTAGATTTTATACTTGAAGAAAATAATACTTTTGCCTTAGCTAAATAAAGAAAAACAAAACTAAGTCTCAACCGAGACAAATTGACTTCCGTCAAAACATAGAACTTCGTACTTATGCATAACATTTCGGAACAAAAGAGAAAAATATTTATAGAAGGTTTTAACTTATCTTTGAGTTTTCGATGCTTGAAACTCCGTCATCCGTTTTTGACAAAATTGATCCCAAGTTAGAGGTGTCATGGATGTCAATCTTCTCCTTGTTGATCTCCAATTGTCGTCCCCGTTGATCCTTCTTTTGCGTCCTCTACATGCTGGCCTCTTGACGGAGTAATCGTCTGGTTGTTGGCTTTTGCGTTTCTGCCTGGGACGGCTGGTCTTTACGTCCTCCGGTCTGGAGTCCTTGAATTTCTTCTGTTCCTCGTACTTCTGTGCTTCCTGTTGGCGTTTCAGTTTCCGGAACGGCGGCCTTGCTGGCACCTGACTCTGTGGCCGTGTGCGCGTTCTTCTTGATGTGTAATTCCTCCTGCCATCCTTTGTAGGTGGTGTTTTTCTTTTTACCACGGTTTCTTTACCCGGTTCATCTGTACTTTTGTTTTTCTTAAACGCCGGAGTTTGATAATCATTTTTTCTTTTTGATACCGACGTCCGGGTTGTAGAAGTGCTAGGTCTCTCTTCAGTTCTCCGTTTCTTGGGTGGTGGAATAGTTGTTGCAGTCTCTGGCTTTTCTATTTCGTTTAGACTTGAGTCCTGCAAGAAACTTTTAAGGATTTCAAAATCATTGGGATTATAGTATTTTTTCACCTGGTCGGGACTTGCTTTACAGATTTCCCCTCTCTCGTTTTTAAGATATAAAACTACTCCTTTGATTTCCTGAATTACATAGGGGTCTTCAAACTTTGGAGCTAGCTTTGCCATAAAATTGTCTGGGGCACTTGATAAAGAAAATTTCCGTTTCAATACTTTATCACCAACTTTAAAATCTGCTTCACGGCGTTTTTTATCGTAATAAATTTTCTGCCTATTTCTTGCCGTATCCGAGGTTTTAAGCGCCTGATCAATTAGTTTTTGCACGTCCTTTTGTTTGAATTCCTACTCTCTTTGTTGCACAAAGAATAATTTATCTAAAGGCGTAATTAACTTTCTGCCTAAAAATAATTCTGCTGGAGTTTTTCCCGTAGTATCATGATGTGCCGTTCTTAAAGCATAAGCTAATTCATTTATGTAGCCATCCCAGCGCTTGTGATGTGTGCTAACGTAACTGCGAATTATTTTTACAATGTTTTTATTAACTCTTTCTGCTATGTTAGCCTGTGGTCTATACGGAACCATTTTGATATGGCGTATATCAAGTCCATTGCATATGTTTTCAAATATTTGACTAATGAATTGTTTTCCGTTATCGCTAATGACTTTTATCGGTGCACCGTATTTTAAAATGTATCTGTGTAAGAATGCATCTGCGACTGTTTTGGCTGACGCGCGTTTAAGTGGAACAATTTCTATCCATTTTGAAAAATGATCTACTATTACTAAAAGAAAACGATTTTTGTTTAACTCGCTCTGGGGGAAGGGACCAAGGAGATCTATGCCTAAAATTTCATTCGGAAATGTAGCGCGAATGCTATTTAAGTACCCGGCCGGGCTGTAATTAATATCATTTATTAACTGACATTGATTGCAGGACCTGACATACGCCGTTACTATTTTGTATAATTGCGGGAAATATACCGCCTCGCGTACCCTTTTTAAAGTCTTTCTGACCCCGAGGTGGCCCGCTGTTTTTTTTTCGTGCAACTCCCTCAAAATGCTTAATCGAAGCGAGGCTGGGATGACTGGCTTATACTCAAGATTTTCGTTCGTTGTTTTCGTATAGAATAATAAATTATCTATTATTTCATAGTTTTTTGCTCTATTTCTTATCGCATCGATATCTGTATGCTCAAAGCCTTCGGGGTCTTTCAAATAAGCATAGATATTTCCAAATTCAGGATCAGCTTTCAGTTCAGTAATAACCGTATCTCTAGAATCTAAAATTTTTGAAGTCAACACAGCGCATTTAAGTTCATTACCTTCCTCGTCCAGTTTTATACGAGAATGTGCGTCAGCTACATTGTTTTCCTTACCCGGTTTATATTTTATTGTGATATTATATTCTTGGAGTTTTAAAGCCCATCTTATTAACCTGGGCGTTAGGTTTTTTCCCGAGTAAAGTCTACCAACAGCCGCATGATCCGAAAAGACAGTTACTGGCGATTTGCCGAAATAAACTCGAAATTTGTGTACAGCCATTAATACGGCTAATGTTTCTCTTTCTGTAGCTGTATAATTCCTTTGTGTTTGATTCAATGTTTTACTAAAAAATGCCAGCGGATGGTTATTTTGGTAACCGCACCCACCGCATAGTCTGATGCATCTGCCGCAATTTCCAGGTTTTCGTCCCCCTCAGGGAATTTTAAAACAGGGGCATTAATAAGCGCTTCTTTTAATCTTTCAAAAGCCGTGTTAGCTTCCGCTGTCCACGTAAATTTACTCTTTTTTCTTTTGATTACTAAGAGTGGTTCAACAATATTAGCGAAATCTTTTATGAAAGATCGATAGTAAGAACATAGTCCAAGGAAAGACGAAAGTTTCTTGACGGTGTTGGGCGGTGGGAAATTCTTAATAGCTTTTATTTTTGAATCTTGCGTTTCTATACCCTTTTGCGAAATTTTATAACCAAGATATTTAAGTTCTTTAGTTGCGAACTTGCATTTTGAGGCGTTAATTGTAAGACCGGCCTCTTTTAATAATTTAAAAACTTGTTCGAGATCACTAATGTGTTGTTCCAACGTACTACTCGTTATAATTATATCATCTAGATAAATTAAAGTTGATTTTCCTAGGACAGGCTTTAGAACAATGTCCATAGCTCTCTGGAATGTTGACGGGGCCCCACACAACCGAAAAGGCATGCGTAAAAATGCATAAGTGCCCGATTTTGTTATAAACGCGGTTTTATGTATATCTTCGGGTCTCATAGCTATTTGATATTAGCCAGACGTTAAGTCCAAAGTAGACATATCTCGTCGATTTGATCTGTGTAATGATCTCGTCTATAACCGGCAAAGGGTAAACTGGGAATTTAGTTATGCTATTTAGTTTTCTATAATCGATAGCAAACCTCCAAGCCCTTTTATCCGAAGGAGGAAACTCGTTCTTTTTCCTACATAGTACGACTGGACTCGCGTATTCACTATTTATGGGCGTTATTATTTTATTCTTTAACATCTCCTGAATATGTTCTTCGATGATTACGTCTTTTTGTTTGTCATAGCGATACGGTTTAGTCCTACAAGGTTTTTCGGCATTTAATTGAATCTTGTGAGTTACAATCTGACAGTTTCCCGGCTTTTCTGAAAACAAATGAGAAAAATTACTCACCACTTGCTGTATTGCTTTACTTTCCTGGTCATTCAAATGGCTAAGGTCCAATTCAGGTGTCTCCACCGGTTCCACCACCCTCTGGTCCATCTCCAGCACCATGGAACTATCTTGAAAATTTAATTTGGCCCTCGCGGCCCTTAAAAAGTCCATACCTAAAATAAGAGAATGTTGCAGATCTTTCACCACAAAAATTAATACTTTGAGACTTTCCTCTTTTACCTTTAAGTTTAATGATAATTTCCCGATGCAGTGACATGTTTTTCCTTGCGCCGCTATAATTTCCGTATTTCTGGTTTTAAAGAGTCGTATCCTATAAAAATTCTTTTTGAAGAACTTTTCACTCATGAAATTGCCTTCTGCCCCTGTATCGATGAGGGCTTCTACTCGTACATCGCCAACCAGGACTTGTATAATTGGTAGCTGTGAGTTTTTTACGATGACTGTATTTAGATGTCTATTTGAGGGTTTTTCTAAACCTTCCGGGGTCTGGACCCTCCCTTTCACAGGCCCCTCTAGTCGTTTAAAGCTTTCCTTTCAATCTGTGTCTTCTGGGTACGCGGATGCTTATTTTCAAATTTTCTTTTTGGGCCTTGCCCTTCAAGTTTCGATGCGTTAGCTTGATAGTTCTTTCCCCCATATGAGCGATTTCCATTTCTTGTTTCCTCCTTCCTTCTGGTACTTTGAGAATATGTTTCCCCTCTCGCTCTTTCCGCGATTCTGCGATTTTGAAACTTCACCGCCAATTCGAAAAGTTCCTGCAATGTGGTTGGGTTTCTAATTTCAAAGTAGTCTTGGACAGCGGGTAACAATCTTGGTAATATTATTTCAATAATCTCCGCATCGGGTTTTTTCCCATACAACATATCCGTTAGCTTGATTTTTCGTGAAATAAAGTCCGTCAATTGTGCTGTATCCCGTTGATAGAAACTATATAGCTCGGCTTCCAGCCGTGCGCGATCTTTCACTATGGGGAAGGCCTTTACTAACGATTTTTTGAAATTTTCAAAAGTATACGTCGGGCTTCCAAATTCACCTAGAAGAAATTTGCCTATATTTTTCCACCATAGCGCGGCCTGTCCTCTTAGTGCTGATGTGGCGATAGCAACTTTTTGTCTTTCGGGCACAGGATAGAGCTGAAAGTGGTTTTCTATACCTTCTAAAAATACGGACACCGAATTTTTTCCGTTGAAATAGACGTTTGGCTTGATTGATGCTCTCAAAGTCTGGACCAGGTATCCAAATCCTTCTAACTGCGTTGTCATTTCTTGGTGTTGTCCAGCGGCTTCCATCCAGTTTTCGGCCATTTCAGTTCGATAAGTGTTCGGGCGCCAATATAATGTTGCGCGCCTCTAACTAGCACGCAACCAAGAGGTGACTGTGAAAGCTTGTATAAACCACAGAGTCTTATAAAGGGTTTAAGTCCCTTTTTATTCAACGTACTAATTTACAATTGCGTTCTCTTGACGCTTACAAACGGTGCCAACTCGGCAGTCAAAATAAAAATAAAAACCTGAAAAGAAATTAAAGACAATATTCTAACTACGAGGCTCTCTCAAATAACTAACTCACCGCGTTTTACAATACGGCTGCTAATTCAGCAGACTTGAAGCTCACTGGAACAATTGCAACTACTTCCCGCCAAGCACATAGGCCGCAACGCGGGGTTTTTCAAATCTCTATAACTACCTCCGCGCTCGCTAAGTAAGAATAACTCTCTCTCACCGAACTTGTTTCCTTCTATTTAAATCATACTACTTCCGCTGATAATTTGAATGCTTGCGCGTTCTACTCAAATTTACATATTCTGGCATTGGCAGTTCCAGGGGAAAGTAAAGATTGACAGGAAAGATAGTTTAAACTTAAAATAAATGTTAGTTAAAATAAATATAAACCCTACACTATGATATTTTTATTACGAGGAAGAATGACTGCCGTTTAGATTTATACGCATGAATGTGTATTTCTCTAGCGTTAGGCATTTTTTTGCACATTTTCACATCGTTATATACACAACTTTTCATCTATCTGAGTAGCCCATTAATCGTTTCAAGTATGTCTGGTTTGAAAACTTTATTACCAACTTTCTTTAGATAAATATTTGAAACAGATGAATTGCAAAATTTGTCAAAATAATAAATTTTATGATAGCAGATTTAGCAGTTCGCTTTTTCAAAAATGTGGTTGTCAGTATCAGGCTGAAAGTGATTACTGCTCAAAAGCGCTGAAATAATTTTTAAGGTTATAATAAATGGAATCATAGAGTGCACAGAAGCTTTCAGAGCGCTGAAAGTGCCCCATTCAGTAATCTACAGATGATAGACAAAAAGACAAATCCTTTTACAAGGAGAGGTTACTATGAAACAATTTCCGCCGCAGAGTCATTCAGAGTTACAACCGCTCAGCATGATTGATGTTCGTAACTAATATTACAAAATGTTAAAATGATGTCTGCAAGGTAAATATTTGGAGAGGTAATAAGAGCAGGAAGGTGTAAGATATCCAAACCATTTATGAATGCCTGGAGGGCTAGTTTGCTATAGAATGACATATAATTGTTCCCTTATTCTCTCGTACATTTGGGCGTATATTACGTATTAAGAAGCATTAAAACTCGATCCTGAATCAATAAGAAATTCGTTCTTCACTGGTGGTATTAAATTCAGTTTCCAGGATGATTCCGATTTTCCCAGTTAGACATGAAGAATTTGCGTTTTCTTCAACAGCGCTGGAAGTGATAAATTAAGAATTGATTACTGGAGAATGCGGGCACAGTTTTGAGCTCTGAAGACTTTTATCTTTGACAAAATTCATATTACTGACTGGGAGGTACGCAAGCGTATACTCAAACTTTCACATCCAGCTTTTTTAGGTACGCCGTGGGTCTGCAATATACATTCATGTGAGCTAACTCCTTTTCGGTGCCAGTTTTCTTTAAATGAAGCTATCCAGTAGTACAGTAGCCTTCAAATTCTCTTGGTGTGTACTGCATTGATCACCTGTGAGGTGCAGCTGAAAGGTGAATAATAGTCTCCTCTACATTTGCCAAGAATTATTTCGAAATAGTTCTACTTCAGAAATAGGAAGTTTGTCCATGCATTCATGAGCAAGCTCGCAGAATGACAGTCCACTAATTTTGTAGAGTCATTAGGATTTTTTTAGAGGCAGAAAAGATGAAAAATTGGCAATCTTCTTCGCCGGGAATCGAACCACGGACCTCTGAAATACCGGCTCAGTGTGCAGAACCACTACACTACGAAGGCTCGCTGGGGAAGTGGGAGAAATACCTTATATACTCCCCTTTTTAAAGGGCGACCAAATCCTGGGTGCGGAGATTCATCATTCACAACCCTTTTAGTTCGGGCGCCACTTGTAGAGTCATTACGATCTTTTTAGAGGCAGAAAAGATGAAAAATTAGCAACCGCCTTCGCCGGGAATCGAACCGCGGACCTCTGAAATACCGGCTCAGTGTGCAGAACCACTACATCACGAAGGCTCGCTAGGGAAGTGGGAGAAATACCTTATAATTTTACTAACAATAGTTTCACTATTGTTACTAAGCTGTGTTAACTATTGCTAACTATGTTAAATCGTCTTAAAACCAAACTCGTAGTTCCTCCTTAAAACACATTTTTCCACTTTTTTTTTTCCTACGTTTGTTTCCCTTTCTGTTTATCCTATTACAAAAGTATACCAAATCCGTTCTTGTTTTTATATTTTGCTCTTGAAATATTTACATGTGTAGATATTTTGCTTTTATGTACGCTAGTGTAAAACTAGCATTATATTAATGAGCACCTTTTAAATTCTAATAGAAAATTTAAGCTTGATAATGATACTAGAAGTATTGGTTTTTCGTATAATCTATGCTTAAGAAGTACTAGTATAATTAATTTTACAGATTTTATCATAGTTTTTATTTATTTAACAATATTAAGATATATAAGCAAAATGTATTGTTCTGATGACAGCTCCAAACTTCCATCTGCGACCTAATGACTATCTGTTAAAGTGGCCTAACCATTTTGAGAATTTTAGCTGTTTGTTATGGATTACATTTAGTATTTTAAGGATCTCAGCTCAAATATTGCATAAGCTGCGACCGTTATTGCCTGTTGAATAAAATTCTCACGGAGTAAGATCAGAAAAATTACTTTTTTGTTACAGATTTTATGCTCTACAGTTATTTGTTGTAACATAAATTTGTTGCCGTACATCTGTTTACAAGTGTCTACAAAAGCTTATATTTCGCTATATCTTTTTATTTTATGTCACAATCGTTTGTTTTCCTACATTATTTGTATTGGAAATGCTTATATTTACGTCTATTTATGCAGCAACGTTTCGATATGCGTTTATGTTTATTTTCGTCGTAACATTTTATCTTACTTATTTTAGTCGTTCTGTTTACTTGCTTGTATCTGAACGTTCCTGTTTATTCATGCATCAAGTTGTTAGTTTTGTCTGTATTGTATTATATATTTTAAAACGTTTCGCATGAATAATTGTAAGAAGCAGGAGATATTATTTCTAGTCTGAAATTCTTTGAATCTGTAACCTATGTAACACAAGATTGTATGTACTTTAGTGTCAAAATCTAAAGAAATCTTCTTGCCACCTAAAATTTTCATCGAACTTAATACGTTCTTTAACACGTTTTCATATACTATATACACGACATTATTTCCCACATATTTTACCAAACAGATCGAGTGAAGGAGAAAGGAGTTAAGAATTTTGCATACTAGATAGAATTTTGTTTATTTTCTTATCATGGCAAAGAATCATATTTTAATTCTTACATAGAATTTAAAAAGTTTTTCGTTAATCAAAGAATTCATAGAAGTTAAAAATATACTTTTCATTGCAAACTGCTACGCAAAATGCTTAAATAATCACGGACGTTTTTAAGAAATCATTTTTCAAAGAATGTTTTTAATAAAAAAAACTGTTCTCAAATTTTGATTTATTTTTCCAACCACTTTTCAGACGTAAAATAGTAGATACGTTAAAAATGTAATCGTGTTAAAAACATAGTATAAAAAATGATAAAATAAATTAAAGTGAATGAAAGTAAGAAATAAACGGCATAGTACTTATAAAGTAGATGTTTTTATCAAATAATAACCGGTAAATGCTTTTTAAATACTGCTACTTTTATCAGTTGCTGAGATTGACAGTGATACTAAAGAACAGAAGCCATTTTTAACAAAAACTGCATAACTTTAAAAAAAAACTCATAATTGCTTATTTTAAAACTTTTTGTTATTTTATTGTAAAAATTTGGTACAGAGAACTTATTTATAAAATTCTTAGGGAACATAAAACGTTGTGTCATTTGCAGAGATCTTCACTTGAGAGAAAAATATTTTCTTTCTGTTGACAATAAAGGGAAAAAATTACTTTTCAGGGCCCAAACTTCTAAGCAGATGTCAGATGTCAACTTAATTGGCTCATTTTCAACATTTTTCTGACTTTAATGTCAAAAACATTTGAAATTTCTAAACAATACTGTATCCAAGTGTACGTCTAAGAAAGAGTAAAGCAAAAATGTAGCGTTGTTTGGAACTCTTTTTGTGTCGATATATGATTTGGAGATCAATAATAAATACTTCTGATTTTTTCCTGAAATTATCTTGAGCTTTTTAGTAAACTATGTGATAGTTTCTTAAAATATGAATGTCAAATTTTTCTTGCAGTATTTGAGAATTTAAAAATTACCAAATTAATATATTTTAAACATTTTCAACATTTCTAATCATTATATGATTGACCGATAAATATCTATAAATTATATCTATAAATTTATGAGAAGATCTGTACAGCTGCGAAGATATGCAAAAAGCTTAGCAGTTATTTCCCATTAAATTTCTTTCATAAATCACCTTGATATATGTTTTATGAATAAACATTACACTAGAATAAAATTGCTCATTTCTTATTTAAATAGTCTAGCTAATATATGGTGTTTACTTAATAAGTGTACTCTCAATACATCGGCAACAGTTTTATTATTAAACTGATTTAGAGCAGCAAAGACCAGTAAAATTCTAAAGAGCTGCACAGTAATAATTAAAATTAAATGAAAATGTATTAAGGAATTATTTATGTTATACTAACCACATAAATGTCATATAATGCGCCTTTGAAAATGAATTTCACAAAGCAAATATTATCTATTTCAATACATTCGGTTTTTCTATGACTTCAACTATTATATACTGATGCTTTCCATTTGAAACTCCATTTAAACTTATTTTTTGAGTTTTCCAATTTTTTCGAAGGGCATTTTCAGTGTGATCAGCTGTAAAAAGTTTCATGACAGAAAATTATAATCATAATAAGATTCAATTTTTTAATATTGTGAACCGCTATTAGTTATTGGATTACTACTAGCAATTTATTGACAGACAACTAAAAGTAGCTGCTATTATTTTTATAGCTGTTGAAGAAGATAGTGAATAATAAATGTCCAAGTTGATCCAGCGAATTCCTATTATCATTATGCCGACTTTTATAGTTAATTTATTTATTTTCCCTCTGCTTTAGTTGGTATGTTTTTAGTAGATAGATTTACATCTATGCGGTAATAGACAAAAAACAGTTAATAACGTACATATCAGGTTGGCAAGAAAGTAATTTCAATTTCAGTTTTTTAGTGTAAAGTAAAACTCAATTTTTGCTGTACAAAACAAAATGAACTTTAACCAGTCCAATATCTTTCTTTCTGTTCAATGGCCTTTTGTCATTTTTTGGTAACTTCATATAATTCCGAGCTCATAGAACTTCTGGGTTTCCTTCTTCTTCTGGAACTTCTGAAACTTCCACATTTGTTAGAGCTACTGAAATTTTTGCCGTTTAATATCTGCAAATCAGAAATAAAGGATAATCGAATGGTGCAAAGTCTGGGCTAACCGAGGAATACGACATCTCTTCCCAGTTAAGCTCCAATAATTTTGTACATATTGCTAAAAATATTTGAGGCCTCGCATTGTCGTGGTGGAACACGACTCCTTTGCGATTGCTAATTCAGGCCTTTGCTCTTTGATTGCTTCCTCCAATTTCATAAGTTGCTGGCAGTTAACATGAGTTGACTTTTCGTTTCTTAGAAGCAGCTCAAAATATACAGTACATTTGAAATCCCACCAAATTGACAGCCTGATCTTTATCTGATACAATTTAGCTTTCTGTATAATTTGTGCTAATTCACCGTGCTTGGACCATGATCTATTTCGATTAACGTTATTGCAGACAGTCCATTTTTCATCACCAGCAACAATTCGTTTCAAAATGTCGAGTTTGAAATGCGTATCGCAAATATTGATTCGTTGTGTCAAGTGAATTTCTTTCAACTTAATGCGGAACCCAAATATCGAGCTTCTTAACTAGTCCAAGACATCTTATGTGATTTTCAATTGTTGTGTGTGATAGATTTAAATTTTTTGCAATCTTTCGCACAGTTACATGATGATTCCTTTCAATTATGGTATTAATTTTGCTATCATCAACTTCGGAACGTTGGTCATCTTTTAGTGAAAAATCTGCAGAACGAAGTTTTTAAACGAACTCTGGCACATGTGTTCTGTTAAGCAATCAACTTTATAAACTTCACATATCTCTTTGTGAACCTCAACCTCTTTCTTGCCTTTATGAAAATAAAAAAGTAAAATGTATTGGTAATGTTAATATTTGTATGTTAAAATATACCGTGAATAAGCAGATGTAAACAAAAATACACGAAATTTGTTTCTATAGCAAACCAAAAGTATCAGCTGCCAAGTCCAAAAGAAAAAATTATAAGATTGACAAAAGACTAACAAAACGCCCATAACGCTGTTTATTTCCGCAAAGTGAAATTATTTTCTTACCAATCGAATATATACCGTTGTAAGGCATATTTAAGTTTATAACAGTTATTTTTATTTAAATATACTTTCCTTACAACTCCCTACCAGATTCAACTTACAACTCCCTACCAGATTGAGTTTTTAGAATAGCATTGAATGCAAATGGGCTAGAAGTTTAGTAGAGTTTAAGGAAGGTTTAACTCATTTCGAGAGAGGAAGCTAGGAATCCTGAGTAGCGCGCATTTGCCTTCAGGTTAAGTCTCTCTATAGAAGCTGTTACGCTCGGCCATGTATTACCTGCCTTTTGATAATAGCCGGCTATTTAAATTAAGGGCACACTACGTTAGACTTGTGTTAGCTTTGGCTATGTCTCTTTTAGTTAGTTCTAAGTTAGCTCTTATATCTTATTTTTGAGTTCAAGCTCAAATGGAGGCTTTGTTGCAAGCCCAAGAAAGAGGCCGACTGTTCATCTTATTTTAAGTGAAATAAAGGGTAGTTAACACTTCTTGAGTTTACGACCTCTGTTATTTGAACCCAGCGATAAGTCGCTTAACAGTTCACTCTACACCGTCTTGAAGAGATAAATTTTCTACATTTTTACACTCTTTATCTAATTTCTTTTTTATCTTCATTAGGTCAAAATTTTAAACTAACTTTTTTTTCTCCTCCTACAACCCCTTTTCTTTAAATTTTTCTTTTGTGCATATTTGGATATTAATGCAATATTCCATGGATATTTTCTGAAAGTTAAGCATGTATTTCTTTTTTCATAACGTTGAAATTATCTCAGAAATTCTTGATTATACAATATATTCTTTAATGATGAAACTATGTGTCTCAAAAGTTTGACCTTTATATACAGTCGGATAGGCAGAAAAAAATGTTCCAAATAAAGGGGTTTTTTTTATTTCGAATATAATCTGCCGAATCTTAATTTTTCAAAAATCCCAATTTTGTTAGCTATAGTGCAGTTGCTAATGGCAAATTTTTAAGTCAAAGATCTAATCCTTCATTGATGGATGATATTAAATGAGGATGAGATGTTAAGTGAGAGTATATGATGTTAAGTGAGGATGAGATTGGATTTGTAAATCAAACGCAAATTTAAATAAACTGAATACAATCTTACACCAAATAAGATAGAATAATTGACCTTCTTTCAGAGGCAATGATTATCTTTCTTTTCCTACTTAATCGGTTTTTGTAGTCTGAAAAGAAAAAAATAAATATATACTATAAAACTATTACATTTCTGCAACTGTTATCCCACGATTTTCTTTTGAGTCATATATGACCAGAAATATTATGATAGTTTTTTTTTTTTTTTACCTTTTATTGGAATGATTAAAACTGAGTAATTTAAAACAGATGTTTATGTATCTTATCTATAATTTTATTGAAAGCTCTAATTTACGCACATATTCATTTCAGCTGAAAAGCGTATTTTATTATCATAATAGTATACTAAAAGTATAAATACAAATGTGCAAGTTTTTTTCATGGCACGAGTATCGAAAGATGTCTATATAAGTAACAATATTTCTAAACAACAAGTCCTCCACTTATTCGTTTTAAGAAGCGAGTAAATACATCTACAGGAAGATATTATTCATAAAAAGATTCCTTTTCCTTGACGGAGTTTTCGAATATTCAGTAATGCTTCTTTAACATCTCTAGTTCGAAACTAGAGGTTAGATTTCGTCACTCAGTGTCCAAAATGACAGATCTAGGCCACGTGTGACCTGATTCTGATAACCATTGACTCTACCCTACAGTTACGATATATTTTACAATTCTGAAATGCATTTCGAGTCCTTTGCGAAATCGCTGTCTTTTAGACTCGAGATAAAATCCTCCAATTCAGAATATCCATTTGTATTGTCCTCGCCTTCAAGATCTCGCTGCATATGAGGAAATGGTATAATACATTTGTGTGTAACATGGGTAGCATGGTCGAATCATCTTTTAAATCGAAATGATAAGGCAAAATAAGAAGGGAAACGCATAACTTTAGATGACTTGCATTCAGTTCTGAAACTCCATTAGTACTTGCGAGAATAAAATTTAATAAAATCTTCTGTCACAGTTTTAAGTCGAAAATCCTAACCAAATGAATTGATTGCTTCAGACTTTGATGTTGTCTCTGCAATGTAAATGTCATTCAATATCTTAAAAATTTTTCTATGAAAAATGTAAGGTGTAAAATTCTTTCAGACAATAATTTTTAGTGCAAAAATATAAATCTTTTGCTACTATAAGTTATATTTGACTGATTGCAATTGAAGTGGTCTGTTTACCGTTGAAGAGAAAACAAACATTCAGTTTTATACGTCTAAAGAAAGCTCTGATAAAATTTTATGATTAAGAGAAGCCAAATGAAACCTAAAAATGAATTCGATACGTTATTAAAAGAAAGTTTTTGATTCCGAGATTTAAAATTAAAACTTCCACTACTTAACCACTCAAAATAACTGAACTGTACTAAGATGGAGCTTCGAGTTACGCGGCAACATTTGCCATCAACAGAACAGCTGATTCACCGGGTTAGGTGTTGAACAGCCTATTGGATCCTGTCGATGGAATTTAAAAAAAAAAGGTTGAACTTAATGCAATGTTTTCCAGGACTTAAAAAATACAATATAATATAAAGCGAGAAGTATTAGAAGAATAGGAACAATAAGTAAAACCTCATGATGAGGTATTACAGTATAAATTGTATGCTATTATACAATTTATACTGTAATGCTTGAGTATTACAATACGAATTGGCCACACAAATATAATAAGGCCAGCCTGTGGCTATAAGTGAAGATGTAAATTTGACTCAGTAAAAATGCTTAAACATTACATAACAAACCAGAAAAATTTATAGCGTTACGTAACACGAATATACTTGGATATATGCAATGGCTTGGTACAGCTGAAGTGTTACATGGTGTTGTTACGTTAGTTTTACATGGCATTACAATGTGGCTGGCGTTATTGACGTCATCATTTATTAGCTACGATAAAATGTTTCGGGAGAGTAGGAAGAGAGATTAGTATAAAGTGTTACACCGTTTAAAAATATTCCATAAATGTTTCTTGCGCTCTTGGCAGAAATGAGTTATTGTGCTTTTATATTGTTGGAAAGGTTGTTTTCTAAACCTCAGTTGAAGATTACGGTCATACTATAGAAAGCTCCACTAGAAGAGTATGAAAATATTTCCGCGGTAAAATTAAGAAATGTCTTTTTGTTATGGAAATGAATGGGCAGCTTGATAACTAAGAGAATAGGCTCCCAGACTGAGTACTCAAAAAGTAATGTTTATTAATATAATGAACTGTTTTTCTGGCATTTAAATCGTCAAAATGTGAACACCATTTGTAGTTTCAGGGTGATTTTATTCCTTTAGTTAGGCCAAACTGGAATTTCAATGCAAAATTTGATCTAAAATATGTTGTCTATTAGATCGAATTGATTTAACTGGTTTAACTATTTCTAATAGCTTTAAATAAGCCATAATTTTACCGAGATTCTAAACGCTCAGTGCGTAACCATATAGTTTTAAATAAAGTCAATAAATGGAAATACGAATGCAAAATATTTGATACGAATTTTTTAAATGTTCATATTATTATTTAATAATATGTTGTAATTCATTTTATTGCAAACAGCGTTTTGTACTTACAATAATGAAAACTCCTTCGAGTTCCTCAGTAACAACTTATTTAAATAACTTCAGAACAATTTCAAAAATTAACATTTATACGATTTCTGTCTGTCTATATTTCATACATCCGTAGCATTTTTTGAGAATATGACCAAACTAAATTTTTAGTTTGGTTTGGTTTGACTTGGTTTGGTTTATTTGATTACGGCAAAATACGTGAGGGCTATCTGCCTAAGTCATAAATTAAGTACATTCCTTTAGTCGTATATTGCCTGAGTCGTTTAGAACAGTTTCTTCTAATCGAGAAAAGCAAGGATACGCCGAGATTATTCCTCAGTTGTGATCAAAATCTATATAAGGACTTCTGATCCAAGTCAATGGCAGGGGTCTAAAGAGGAGGATTGAGAGCAGCTATACGTCTTCCTAAAGCATCCCTAACATGCTCGATACGATTCACATCCGGCGATCGAGCTGGCAACTCGAGGCGCTGAATTGTTTGCCTGAAGATAATCACCCATGATGCGAGCCCTGTACGGTCTAGAGTTCTCGTCCTGCAGAAAGAAATAATCATAACGTCACAGATAGGCCCTGGCATAACGTCACAGGTAAGGATCAAGGATATCATATCTATAGCATCAAGGATCTCTTGAACATTCGTGGTTCCACATAGAAATAAATGGAGGTATGTTCGTCTACCTAAAGAGACGCCAGCAGCTCTTTATTGATCAGCTATCAAGTGGACACGTTGACGTGCCCAACTGAAACGTTCCCTTGATACCACCAGCTCTTTATTGATCAGCTGTCAAGTGGACACGTTGATGTGCCCAACTCAAACATTCCCTTCTATGACGTGACTTAAGCGGCACAGAAATGGCTGGTCGCCTCCCGTACAGACTTCGTGAAGACTTTCACTCACGGTTGACGCTGACCAAACCTTCCAGTGGCTACAGCAAGGGAGTGCCTTAGTTGAGTCGGAGTTAAGGCTCTATCCGTTCCTGAGCATAGCAATAAATATCGGTCATTAGCGTTGGCCTTCCTTGGCTGAACCTCCTGGATGCCGAATTTGTGGTTGGTAATTGTTGCCAAATTCTATGAACCACAGAAGATCTGGTCACGTCTGTCTGACTTTGTCTTGCCTCTAGTCTCCCAATTGTTCTCCATCGCAGTTCTTCGGGCAAATAATGCCTGGAGATCATTGTTACAAATTGGCTTTCTCAGATTTCTTATCTCAATATCACAGCGATTTTTGCAGCTCCTTCTGAAGAATGCAATTTTATGCTCCTCGCAGATGACTTATTTCGATCGCAGCGCCACTAATTTGCATACTGCAGTTTTACTTAGCAGTTCTTATTTCTTACTATGTGACTACTAAGAACCAAATTAATTACATGCTCACTGTTTTTCAGTTATTGAAGCGATATACGAAAAATGTTTATTATTTACTTAAAAACCCCAAAACGTCGATAAATTTTAAGTTTTGACTTCCAGTATATCCAAACTCACATGTCAGTAGTGCAGTATGTTACGTACTGCACCTTCTTTAAATCTGTCTCTAGCATTCTTCTTCTATTTTCCTTATTTATTCCTTTAAAAGAAAAGGTTTTTTAATAAAACCTTTTCTTTTAAAGTTCTTTTTATACATAATATATTTAAAGTGAAAATAGGTCAATTTACATTTTTTAAGTAGACCGTATTTTAGAGTTAACAATAAACCACCTTCACTTACCTGAAATGATCTATCTACAGACTGACTGATAACTACTATCCTACATTTTTCATCTGTTTATTAAATTTTTCGGTAGTATTTCAGATTTTAATCTTTGTGACTTTTTATTGACAAGTTTCAATACGAAATATCTTTGTCTATATTTAAGATTTTCCCTAAGTACAGAACAAAATGACATGAAAACTGTATATACATGTGCAAATACTTTTGCTAAGTTCTTAATGAAAAATTATTGCGTTGAACATTTTTGTAAATCTCACGAGACGATACCCATCTTATTATCGAAGAAATCAAACAACAAAAATCAGCGTAATATTTGTACATTTCGCAGGACTACTTTCGTAGGTTTATCTATAAAACCAACTGCCTCAGCTGCAAAAGTGCGAATGAGCGAGATAAGATACGGTGATATGATAAGAATGGCTGGACAGGAATTAAGCTACTGGCGCCATCTATTGTTGAAACAAGAAAACTGAAACATAATTTCCTTAAAGCCTGAAGGTAAAGATGGATTGTAATTAGGGTCGTTAACTAGAACAGAAAGATTTTTTTTAATTTGAAACACTTCTAGAAAATTTAATTCACTAATGGAAGATATTTTTGAATATTTTGGCTGGAAAGAAATTGAAAGTGCGATTTTCGGTGTTTCCGTTTTACAAATATAAACCTACTATTCTTTAACACTGAATTTTAATTATTCAGAAAACATCTTCCATTGGTGAATTAGACATTCTAGAGGCGTTTCACATTAAAAATAACTTTTTATGTTCTCGTTAACGACTCTAATTCCAATCCATCTTTGTCTTCAGCTTTTAAGGAAATTATGTTTTAGTTTTCTTGTTTCATCAATAGATGGCACCAATAGCGTAACTCCTGTTCAACCATTCTTATCCTATTTTATCTCATTCATTTGCACTTTGACAGCTGAGGAAGATTAGTTAAACCATCGAAACTAGTCCTGGAAAATTTACAAATATAACGCTGATTCTTGTTGTTTAACTTCTCTACGCTCGTCTTAATAATCATTATGCGGGTATTATTTTAACCTAACTATCCATCTTCCCAAAAGAGACAGATATGAATAAAATAAAAGGCTGGTCAATGTCGATCCAAAGTTTTACTCTGAAATGAATAAAACAGCAGTAAATATTCAAATGTGGGTGGATCGTTTCCTAAATATAGTACTCCTCATCAAAATGTATACAGTGAGTATAGTGAGTAAGTGGTTATATTTCAATACTCTCAGATTAGCATGGCAGCGATTATTGCTATATTTTATTTTCTGGCCACAAAACATGAAAATCAGAATATTTACAGTACCTTTTATGGAAGAAAGGAACATGATCATCAGATCAAAAATGTAACTTTTCTATCGTTTTTCGTTAGAAGAGGTTTCTGCCCTTAAAGTCAAAACGACGCGCTAAAATTTAACTGAGGTTTTTTACTTTATAGTGCAATACTACGAAAGCAATATTCATGTCATACAACCAGATTTTTAACCACAACTCGTTTAAATAATCTGTCCTGCAAAATTTCTTTAGAAATAGCTTTTGCAATCTCTTTCATAAATTCAAACTCTGCATCGTAATTTAAAAAATGCAAATAAATGTAAGAATTCTTTTAATATAGCAGTTTTCAAATTCGGTCAGAATTAATCACTTTATTCCGTATTGCTACCTCTAACTGACTCTACAAAGAAGTGGTCTGATTGTCTTTCCAAATGAGTGTTTCCAGGAGATAAATGTAGTCATCCAAAATCTGATAATGTTTATCATAAGTACTTTTAATTTAGATAAATGTAGTTGTAAAGTGGGCACAAAATTCATAGTCACGTAGATAATAACATGCTATGAAAAGAGAAAATGACAATGTATACAAATATATATAAGTAAAAAAATATGAGTAATTTAAAATGCCTAAAACTAGCGCTAAAGCAGCTAAGTAATAAAACAATAATTTATTATTAGAAAAGGTATTTATATATCATCTCCAAGGAAAAGAAATTTAATTAATGCTATGAATTATTAGTAAAACCTTTAGTAAGTATTTTTAAGTAGCTCTCCAAGTCAGTGTCCAAAGTTATCTAGATATACTGTAATAAAAATCATTTAAAATCAGTTGTAGTAAAAATTATTTAAAATCTATAAAGAAAAATTCATTAACCGTAAAAATTCCAAATCCAAAGTACTAAAAAAGTAGCTATTATATATACGTAGGTTGGGGCAAAAGTCATGGCAACTTTTTTTTTTTTTTTTTTTTTTTTTTAAGATACCAGTCCGGTTGGAAAATGTGACATATACAGACGAAAGTACAAGATCTTAACTACATGTATGGGCAATGAATAGCACTGAAATATCGTAACACACGAATTTATTACGATAGTACACAGGGCAATATGGCCTTCACCGTGCAGAAGAATGATAACACAATACACATAAAGTTGACATGACAAACCTGAGCCTCAGTGTTTATCCCGAACGCCAAGTCGTACCTGTTGCACCAGGAAGTCTCTGTAGTACTGTGCGGTCACTGTTCTGCCATGAGGATCAAAGTGGCAAACAATGACACCCCTGACGTCATACGCGACGATCACCATCAATTTGACTGGGGAAGGATTCTGACGGGCCTCCTGCTCCTGGATGTTGCCACTCCGCGGACTGACGTTTCAGTTCCGGTTCGTATACCCTGGCAAAAATTCATCGATAGCGATAATTCGTGACAAGAAGTGATCGCCGTCCTGTTGCCAGCGTGTAAAGTGGTCGGAGTATATTGCATAGGGCACCCACCCTTGAACTCCCGTCAGTGCATGCGGTACCCACCGCGAAGCGATTTTGTGTAGCTGTAGCTCATTACGCAATATCCTGTGGACGGTGCGTTTCTCGATGCCACTTGCCCTCTCTAATTCCAGTAACGTCCATCGTCTGTCTTTATCCATGAGGTGCTCGATGTCGACACGTGCGAAGTCGGTCTGCACACTCACCGGACGTCCAGAACGTTGCTCATCACTAGTTGGCACACGTCCTTGCTGAAACTTTTCTACCCACCGTGCTACTGTACGATATGGTAGGGCATTATTCCCAAGGCCTTCTACTAATTCACTGTGACATTCCATCGTATTTCTCCCTCGGAGAACGGCTATTTTGGTGTAAGCACGCTACTCAACACGGGTTACTTCCATCTCGCACGACACTCACCAACTGACTGATTTCAGAGCCCTCGCTACCACAGAGCCATCTGTTGTTCTGCATAAACACTATACCTGCAGAACTTTCACACGACACATATACGTTTTGTGATCCGTTCACATATCTACAAGAAAAAAATAGTTGCCATGACTTTTGCCCCAACCCTCGTATATTATAAGGCATTTCTCCCACCTTCTTAGCACGCCTTCGTAGTGTAGTGGTCAGCACGTTGGGCACGTATTCCAGAGGTCCGTGATTCGATTCCCAGCGAAGGAGTTGCTCATTTTTCATCTCGCCTGGTTGCAAATATTAACCTAATGTCTCTACAATATATAGATGTGCATATTAAGGATACAACAGCTAAATCATAAACAGAAGCATTCAAGAATAGAATGATATTACACAGATAACAAAATGATAGATATTTTGACATTTATAAATTCAAAGATAGGAAGAGAACAAACAAACATGTATATAAAGAAAAATGAATGCCTCATGTTAGTTGGTAATGAAACGTTAAATTATTAGATAAAGTAATAAAGCTGGAAAAATATTTTTTTAAGAAGAGTAAATTAAAGTTTGAAAAACATATTAATGGGAGAAACAAATAAAAGCTATTAATCACCTTCTGCTTAACTTTTCAAGGTGTTATTATTTGAAACATTAAATCCGGCTGATTCATGAACACTGAATTTGCGTTTCCTTCTTCCTGGGTTATGTGACTCAAATCAGTTGTCTAAAATTCTCAATAATATTTCTAATATTTTCATAATGACAAGAACTACCATGACGTATATTTCGCATCCTACTATTTAAAAGCAAATGATAAACGTGAATTCATAATCAAACTAAACTGAAATGCAAAACTATATAAAAACAAAATTCACATAAAAAAGAAAACCTAGAAAAACTGTACCCAAAATATTCGAAAACGTTATGCTTTTATTAAATTATGAAAATGCACGAATGAGTCCCATAAACAAAATTAAATAAAAAATGAAGCTTAGTTTGAGACTTACAAATCTTAACATGTTAAAAAGTCAACAATTTCCGAAAAAGAAAATTAAACAAAATCGCAGTTACTGCTGGAGTTGAGATATTTTAAAATATATTTTTATTCTTGTTGTTGTTAGGATGCTTAAAAAAATCAAAATTGAAAATATGGAAAAGAGAAAAAGAGAACTTATATTTGCAGATTTGCGTGGCAGTGTCAAAAATGACTAATAAGATTCTGTATTTCTTTCGATATCTATTTAAAATTATAAGACAACCATTTATAATTTTACGACTTGCGAAACTTAAGTTTAACACACGGCTTTCAGCAAACATATCAAAACGAAGCAATTATCTGAGCATTAAGTAATATAACAGGAAAAAAAATAACAGGAAAACGAAAATAAATATAATTTAAAATCCAGTGTTGATCATCCCACAAAAAAGCGCAGTTTTTGCTCCAGACATTAAACTTTAATTGAGATTCGGCTCGTTTCTCCTCAATTTAAAAATAAGGTTTTCCTTATTACTCGCAAAATATGTATATCATAAATCATAGACTTTAATTAAACTCATAAATTTTTAAAGCTCTCATTTTATATGTAACGGTTTGTATTTGCTTTATCCCAGCTAAATATTTAACTTATGAGCCACTATTAGCATGATATTTAATTAACTAATAAATTATTGCACATTTCCATATATGATACGTACAAATTTGATGTGAAAACATTTTGTTAATTAACTTCAATTAGAGAACTATAAATTATGTTGTTATTTAGAAAAGGATTTATGATTATTAATTACCCAGGGCGTTAATTTTGCTATAATTCAGATCGAAAATAAGAAATTTATTTATTTATTTATTAAAGAAAAAATTAACCGATAATGGGTTCGAATAAAAAGAAAGGAATCGATTTCTAGCAAATTAATTACAGGTGTTTGTGAAAAATCTCTTTCCCGATAAGGAAAAGCAAGTTCGAATAAACTACGATATATTCTTTTTCGATATTCTGAGTTCTACTTCTGACGCTGTAGCAAAACTATTGGATGTAATGTATCGATTTAAATTGCATAACGCAGTGTTTACTTGCTTTACATACAAAGATATATTGCGTTATGACTCATTTATTTTGACGCAGTGGTCTCTTCTGTGTTCTGAGATTTTTCATATTTATCCATAAATGTTTTATAAAGCGAAATAAATAAAGCATCGCATGTAAGGATTTCTACAAGAAAATTATTCATCTTAAGGGAAATATAATCTCACAGAAGAAAAGAACAGACTGGAACGTGATTAATATATACACAAACTTTTAAAGCATAAATAAGTTAAAATATTTTAGAAGATTTTTGTTTCTTCTAGGTAAAATTTCCCTAGCATACACACATTCGTTGCTAAAATTTCTCAGGAGATTCTAAGAAAATAAAAATAAATAGTTCGCTCTTTATTTCTGCTTGGAAATTTAGCCGAGAGTTTTATTAGAACACAATTTACATACCATAAACAAACATTTTCACTCGAGAAATAAAACATAACATATAAAAGTCTACTAATACAGCATGTTGAAATACAATGAAGAGACTGTTAAAGAATTAATAGTGTGTAGTACAGAACAGTGCCTGCGTAGTCATAAGGTAAGAATTATGTGTAATTGCAAAAGGAGGATTACTAAAAGGATTTAAATCAAATTTGAGCTATCTCAAAGTTCGCTGGTGACGTAATAAAACTTTCAGAATTTTTTTACATTCCACTATTTCCATGAAAACAAAAAATTTCCAGTATTTCCATAAAAATTTCTAAACCATTAATGAACTTCGATACGAAATAAAAAACTCACCATATTTTTCTATTCGTTTGTTTAAAAATCTGTTTAATCAGTAGGAAAATATAATCTATACTTATATAATCTGTGCTCGTCTATCTGTTTGTTTATTTGTAATATCATCTCCTCCGGAACGATGGGGAGTTGAGTTTCAAGAAGCTATTTCCACTATATTCATCTTCGTAAGATTTTAATCAGCCGATGTGCCAATTCAAAACTCTGAAAACGCTAATTTTCGCAAATATTTTTCTGAGTGGCAACAGTCTCTCGCCCTGGAAATAAAAATCTCATTTACTTCGAAAAGTGTTGCCACTGTCGCTTTCAAATTCTAGTGTTTGTTAATAATTTTTTTGGGGGGAAGGCTTTGGTTTGTTAATAAAATTTTTAACAAAATATTAAATAAAACATATTATTATCGCATAAGGTCACATTCTGACGTTGAAGAAAGCATGTGACGTCGCTGTATGTCGAAAATTGCTCGTTAATGTCATCATTTTAAATAAATACCTGCTGTTGGCAACTTTTCTGTTACAGGTTAGTATAGCAGATACGATATGTTATTGCCACGTTATTATATCCTTTTATTAATATTCATAAAATGTTGTTATATTACATTAAATTTAACCCTTTGCGACACGCATATTTAAAATATATTTTAATCTTTAAAAAAATGCCTTACAATAAGTTAGATGGACTTACTTAAGTGCCTTTAAGGCTTGAAAAAAATTCTGCGCTTTTATTTTTTACGGTGGAAGGTGGGATACCGTTTGTCCCACCATGCAACTAGCACATGTCTTATAGCATATTGGTGTATAGCAGGAAAAAAAAAATCATATGTGGAATGAATAAACAAAATAAAGCGTGCATTCTAAAATATTTATAATAAACACACTAAAATGCATTTTGTACTTTTTGCATATATGCATGACTTGTAAAATTTTGCATATGCACATTTTGCATATAGTATATATTTAATATTTTTAAATTTTAGGAACAAAAGAAAATATTTTCTTGAATATTATTTTAAGATTAAAATTTGATACTCGTACATATGATACTAAATAAAATATTAAAATTGGTACTTGATTCAAAAACATTTATATATGATTAAAATTGAAAAAAAAATCATTTTTCATGAAACTTTGAAAAACATGTTGTTTCATTCTTTTGTAAGCATAGAGGCACTTCACATGTTTCACACATCCAAAATGTTCGTCGTTCTTCTTTCGATATGCTGCAATATGCACATCTTCTCCTGCTCGTTCTCTTTGGCGTTTTACTTACATTTTTTAGGTTTTTTTCTGGTTGTACGAACGGGATTTTAGTTTTTATTTGAACTGGGGATTTCAGTTTTCTTTTCAGCTCTTTCTTGCCTGCAAGTGCCATTAGACCTTCTATAACTGAGAGAAGAAAATCTTTCATTGTTTTTACATCATGATCAGGTTCGCGAATAAACTTGAATAAATGTGTTTACTATACTCGCATCTAAAAAGTAAAAAAAAAAATCATGTGCCACTATTTCTTGCTTTTGCGGTCTATTTCATATAGTCTGTCAGTTGATCAATCAGTCGACATATCCCATATTCTTATTGTATGGAATAATGCTGTTTGGGCACAGTACTTTTTTTTTGTCTTTCCATCTCGCTCTTTTCTATTAATTTCTTTCATTTCAGTTGCCTTTTCCAAGCAAGACAGGATAGAAACGGATCTTTTATCCTTCCATTTTATGCAATAAATTGAATCATCGCTAACTGAAAAGTCTATATATTCTCTTGACATAAATTTGTCTTTTAAAATTTGGGTAGATACTTCCGATCCATATTTACAATGCCACATGCATAGATGGGTCTGTGTCTTTAAAAAGCGAAACAAATTATAACTACTTCCCTCTCTTCTTCAGCAGTAACTTCAACCTCAGTTATTCTCTCTTGGATTTCAATTTCATCTGAATCAGAACTGACATCTGAAGCATTTGAGTCGCAATCGGATGGCAATTCAGCAAAAAAATCCAAAGCTTCCTGAGTTGTTAATTTTTTTCTAGACATTTTAGCACATCAGAGCATACAACGGATATAAAAGCGCGCACAATCACGAAAAAAGTAGATGCAAAAAAGAAAAGAAAAAATAATCGTGAGTGCTGCCATCTATTGAGCGGAAATTCAAGTGTGTGGTGGGACAAATTTTAACCCACTTATTTCAACTGCAAAATTAATGTTATAAAATATTGAATCCAATTAAGATTTTTGAAAATAAAATACCTTTGAATATTAAAAAGAATCATACATATCATAAATTGTATACCAAAATTTTTAAAATATGGAAAAATGCGAGATACATGGATATCACTCTTGTGATCCTATTTTGAATATTTTTTGCTTATAAATTTAAGACCTGGTATAGTTGTAACATATACTGAGAAAAATAATAACTAAAATAGATTATTTTTAAAAGATTAGAAAATTTCTAACGGAAATTGCTAACTGAGAAAATAAATATTAATTAGGTGGGACATATATTGACCCAACATGCCGCAAAGGGCGTCATACATATTAACATGAAAGGTCAAAAGTTTTTGTTTCCTGGTTTGACACTAAAACGCTTAGTTACGAATTGGTTGTTGTTTAGAAAGAATGCTCAGATTGCCGCCCAAACCGTCCAGTAGTTAGGGGAGCCTGACTGCGATACCAAGGGGCCCGGGTTCGAATCCCGAAGAAAGCATGGATGTAAAATTGTCTGTCTCTTCATAGGAGGTAACGGTGTCCGCCGCCTATTAGGTGCCTCTACAATAAAATGGCTACCACTTCTGGCCTTAGTAGTGGCCAATGCCGTTAGAGGTAAGTGCCCGCCATTTGTAAAAGAAGAAAAAAAAGAATGTACAGATTTTCATTCATCTTGAAATGTTTTTATACATTTTCTTTTCGGGTATGTATAGAAGGCATAAATTTTGCTTTGGCCGCTGCCCGCTAGTAGTTTTATACTTACAGTTCAACGCAATGGTAATTGTATCACACGCAAACTTAAGAAATCTGAGTTTCACTTTATTCTACAACACCTTTAATTTCTTTAATCCGTATTTATTGTTAATTTATTAGTTCTAAACACCCATCTCCATTATAAGTCTAGCAGAAACTTTTAATTTCTTTTCCGATGTCATTATTTTCATTGTTATTTTAATATTTTACTTGCAGCAACATCTGAATATTTAGAGGCTTCGTAAGGATTAAAATTAATACTCCTTAATAACGCGAAAATTTACACGAGAACCCGAGTGAAAAAGAACAATTATCACGCAATGCAGTTGATTTAGCCCTTGCAGCTACATCTTTCGATGAACTGTGCAGATGAAACAGAAATAAGAGAGACAGGCCTGAGGAAGTGTTTCGTCTAATTCTACTTATAAGGTTGTGATGGAATATAATTATCTTCAAGAAAACAAAATACGTGACGTGTTTTAAAGTTTCGAGGCACCAAAATTTGAATTTCATTAATCATTAGTTGTTGAAGGATTGCTGTACTTACCTCACATTTTAATGAAGAAACTGAAAAATTGTTTATTAAAGCATTAACGATTAGAAAATTATCCAAAAGAGTTTTGACAGAAATAAACGATTTCGACTAGTCGTGAAATTTAAATATCTTTGCAATGAAAGTAAGATTGTATTTGCCTCTTTCAGACACTAATAAATTGTTACGAAAAGATGCAAAAGCGACAGAGTGTTATAGTGTAATATTAAGTGTAAACGTTTTTGTTGAATGAAGTTTTTTGAGAAGATATACTGTAACTTTAGTCTAAAACATAGCGTTAATTGCATAAATGATTAACTAGAATACCTACGTTGGAAGTTATTCCGAGCACAGTCTTTACATAGCTATTAACAAAAACAAGCACAACATAAGAACTGATAAACCCAAAATTATTTATTACTTTATGACTAACAAATCTTTAAAAACTCAAACCGAAGAACTGCACCTGGCAGTGTATTATAAAATACATTCCATTACATTAATTCATTATAATTCATTATAAACGCATTTTGATCTAATGAAGATACAGAACATGTAATATTCAAAATTATTAAAACTCACTGAAGCTCAGCTCACTACTTGCAACATTTCGCGTATTTTTTCTTTAGCCAAGCATTTACCACTAGTGTATTTCCTTAGATAGAATAGATCATAGTGCCTTGCGGCGAGCATACTACTCTGAATCTCTTGACTAATCCAGAAATCCAGATAAAACTGTTTATTTATCCAAAGGAAACTCGCTATCGATACTTATCTAAGCTCAGTTAAACTTAAGTTAAATTCTCGGTAAGTATTATTTATCTATGTATGCAGGGCAAATTATTCTCTCTACTTCAGTTACTTTGCGTGTGTTTCTGAAGTATGGGTTTGTGTATTTTGCAATCAGAAGAAAAAGGCTGAAATGAATTCGAGAAAATAACTATTTAGTTACTTAAAATAGATGTTATAATGTTATTTTTTTAATTTGAAAATGTATTTTTAGTAAAGAAATTGATATGTGTTTAAATTTTCATTACATTCTGATATGAAATCTGAATTTCCTCTTGGTACTTTGGATTTATGTTGGTAATCCATCGATTTTACGGAATTAATTTGCGAGAATGCTTTTACAAATACGATGCGAATACTCTCTCTGCGTTTCAATGGTAGTATTTCTCTTGAAATAAAACCACAATAAGCTAATTTTCTTGCCAAAACACTTCTTCTTTGTTAATAATACCCAATCGAAATCAACGCATGAAATAATTTTATGTCTGTGCTACTGACTGTCAAAGATTTTTATGCATTTAATACGCAAAAACACACAAAACATGTGAGTACTTTTATTTTTGGAAAATTTGGGAGGCTAAATATTCCTTAAAAGGTTGATCAATCGTTTGTCTCAGAGTAAATATTCATAAAATCACCAGTTTCAAATTATGTATTAGTAGTCTTATTAATATACGCAGTTGCCTAGAATCAACAGAAGAACCCACTTTTTTCCGTTTCGTTAACATTTCTCGGCAATACTGTTACCTATTGCCAAATGTAAAAGTTTTTCCAAATGCTGTGTATGATATTTTTATGGTTTCTCTAGGTAACATGTTTTTCCCGGTATAAAATAGATTGAACTCCAAAATATAATATAATTCCTCATAAGGACCTCTTTTATCTTTCGATCGCAAATTAGTTACTAATTAAAGCGTTCTTTAACCATTTATTTACCGTCGTCTTCGTTTATTGATTCTTCCCATTGGTCAGAGCTTTAGTCAAAATATTCCTGATTCGTTTATTTTATCATAAAAACGTAAGTAGCGATAAATATTTCGCAAGCAAATACCTTGTATAATCTGGATCTGCTTGACTATAAATTACGATTTCCCTGACTGTTATTCATCCAATTGTGCTCGATATTCCGTCTTTGCCTTTCGTATATCAGAATTAATATGAACTGGAGAAAGTTCTAAAGTGATAACTGCTCATTATTTAGTTAGCAGCTCATACTGGGAAAGTGAAATCTATTGAAACTATTATCAAGAACTCCTGTTTTCTAAGGAATTAGTTGTAATAAGGTTAAGGAAAATTTAAGGTGCTCAAAGATTTAGGTCTAGAAAATGTAAGGCGCATTCATGCCCAAGTTACTCGGTGAGTTACCCAGTGATAAGTCGGTGGCGTGCGTCTACCCAGCAATTTGCATAACTTTCGGGCCACTCCTTCTTGGTGTTACATTTCCAATGTCGATTAGTGTATCTTTTATAGATATTTGATACATATTACTACTTCTTAAAATAAAAATATAAGATATATTATTTTTAAGGAATAAGGCTAAAAAAGTTTTACTGCATTTCATTTAAACTTGCTTCCTCTAATTTCATTAGAGATATATTTCCTAATCAAACAATTCAGTTCTCACTTCGTGGCAAGGTAAAAATACATAAAATCTCAAAACATCTTCACATAATATTCTGAAAAACAGAAAACACCAAATAAAGTTTAAAACCTCTGAAAACATTTGTACAATTAAAATTAGAGTTTCTACGTAAAAACAAGCAACTCAGCCAGCGAGCCGGTATGCAGATTTCTCAGTGAACAAAACTGAAAGTTTACTTTTGATCTCACTCCGCAAAAAGACACTGAATTTGATGCAGAAACACTAAATTCACTATTCTATTAAGAGTTTCAAATGTAAACAAATATAGGCTTCATTAGGATTAATATCACTTTAAGAATTTTTCAGTTGTTGATAATTCTATAACTATTGCTTGCATATTAACTAAAGGCATAAAAACCTTAACCTGAACATAAGAACAACATAATTCAATCACTTTTTAACGTAAAAAAATGCACAATTTACCAACATATAAGAATAAAATTACTGAGCACACACAGCCAAGTAACAGAGTGTGTGTGCGTGTATATATATATATATATAAGATAAAAAATATATGAATCAAAATTATAATTTAAACTAACGGTAAAACATTAATTCTCCCTCTCTGTTCAAAAATCGCAATAACTTTTCTGGATTGCGCTATTTCTAGATCATTCTATGGCCTGCCTCAGCTCTGATGACGTAATAATTGGGAACTGAAACGGCCATCGTAAACCAAAACTTTTTCTCTTCGTATGCTTCCATCTTGTATAACTACGCACTTCGGCTTCTGTCTCTGCTTTGCTTGGACGTACTTTCACTATGCTGCTTGTTATCGCAATAATATAAAAATTGTAAATGTTCTTGAATAGGCACGACTAGGGGGCCAAGTGATCTGTGGCCACATAATGTCAACTGAAAATAAAAATGGAATTAAAATCGCCTCGACTGCCAAGTGTTTTATTTACGAAGTCAACACTTTAGCTTACGACGCAATCAGAATACCTCCTCTTCAATATAGAATAACTACGCAGCAACAGAGCTCCATCTTTTTCCTTGCCTTTATTATATCACATATATACGTTTCGTGCGACAGATTGCAACAAAAAGGGAGGTGCACAACTACATGTTATTGTAGTCCCACATACAAAATTTCAACGTTCTGAGGCTACTCATCTATCAGTTATACCTGATGCTTACATACGTACATACAAACGTCACGAAAAACAATTCTTCTCAATCCATTTTATAATCCGTTTTGAGAAAAGAGTCCTTTATTCTGTGCGTACAGAAGTCAGGCAGAAACATCGTTCAAATGGATTCGAGAGCCAGTCAAATTGGATATATTCGTTGAAATACGATGCCCGAAATTTTTTGCGCTTACAATACTTCCTTTACTTCATACAAGGAAGTAATGGAATACTAATTGGTAAGTACAGAACTTTTCATAGATTTTGCCATTTGACAAATCTTAATAGTTACAAAAGAATATTAAATTATCTTGGATTTATGAGTTAAGTCTTACTGTATTGAAAATGTTAGAAGGAGCTGATGGTTGCCCTTCTCAGTAATATAAACTGTGTTAACCTTTTACCTCAACAACCCTATGATCAAGCGTATGCTTATGTTACCAATATTTATTAGCAATTCCGAATGTTCTATGAAAACAAACGCTATAGTGTTTCCTAGTATTACAGTGACTAGAAGGTAGAATACGAATAAATCTATTTGTATTCTATGCTACAAAAATTTGTTATGCGACAAAAATTTAATGTTTCCATTCGCGTAATCAATAAAGGAATTCGATATGAAATATGCTTATCAGAAACGTACACACTTTAATGGAAAAATGGGGAAAACTTGTTTATTAGCACTAATACACTCATTCGAACGTAACTCTAATACTAACGATTTGCGATATACAAAGTAACAAACTGTTCTCTCTGCCACATCATTTGTTCTGTTTCATTTCCAGGGGCGTTCTTAAAGCCAATAACACGAGCCCCTATCAACCGAGAAGCAGCTGCGTCCAGTATCTTTTCAAGCGAAGACACACGTAATGTGCAGCGTTACAAGGTGACTAATAATAATAAAATCGATTCCCCTATGCTCACTGTAACTATAACTGAACTACGTCGATTTTTGCGGAAGTGTGTCTCTTGCCGATCGTAAGTCCACTCGCCACAGCGTAATGAACCAAGAAAAATGACACTACGGTCGGTAATAAAACGAAGGATTTTATTTTTCTGTTTACCGATCTGTTCTCGCCGATCAGTAAACGCAGCCGTCAAAACACAAAGTAGGTGAGATTGCATGAACTTTCCCTTCGACAAATCAGTATAGCGTCGAATTAGAGTGCTGAAGTTCCTCATAAATGAAAGAAGGTTAACTCAGCTAAAGGCGTAAAATGTTAGCTTTTTATATCAAAGAAGGAAATGGGTTATAAGGGCAATTTGGCAAGGCTTGGCAAGTGGAATACTGATGATTACTCTCTACATAGCACTCTGAAAAAAATATAAGGGTAGTTGTTCTTTCCAAAGTACTTTCTTATCGTAGTAAAATGCAGTATAAAAGTTCATGTTATCGATCTGGAGCCATAACTCGCAAGAAATAAACTGTCTCTTTTTATTCTTTCTATTTATAAACTAATCCTAGCTAAAACGCTGATATTTCATAAAAAAGACATGTATAAGGATTTTCAGTGATGGAACGAAACAGATAGATCAATCTACAAGCAGCATATTTTGATGAATTTTCTTTTCCAATGATTATTTTCAAAAGCAGTCGTTAAATATATTGAATTCCATATAAAAATATTGGAAATTTTACTCATCATTCAATCGATTGATATACAGGTGATGAAATTCACTAGACATGTCGTTTTCCGTTAAATAATGAATCAATCCATGTTAAGGCGTTTCTTGTGATATTTTTAGCTACAAAAAAAAGAGTTTTGCATTGGCAGAAATTTATCTAATATAAAAAGCATTCTACACAGCTTTGGAATAAAGCGTATCCTGGTTTAAATATTTATTGTCATATATTATGCAAAAAATGTTTTTGTATGGGCAAAACATGTATCTAATATACTAAACAGTCTATGTATTAATATAATGGTAGTCTATGTTAAATGTTTAAACAAGGAATAGCAGACTATTTTATTGTTTAATGTATTAAGTATGAAAAACTATTTAAAATTAGCATTGTTATTATAAATAGAGAAATTATTTAGAAACACAAGTAGACTCATAGCTTAAATTTTTTCCGGTATTTGCTGTATTAGTTTCTTTCATAATGATGAATACAGTTTAAGAATTCTATACAGTGCAGTTTAATGCTTTTATATTTTCCTTTGAATTATTAAAATATAACGCCGAAACATATCTATACAGCTCAGTAATAGGAATCTATTTTGCATTGAACTACTAAAACGTTGAATGCAATTTTAACACAGTAAGATTTAAATTTCTATTCAGCGAAATAGTAGGAAATTTCCTTTGAAATAGTCAAAAATTAGATATCATTTTAAGGCCATAAGAATTCTATTAGAGTTTTGTAAAAGGAATCTCTTTACTTGAACTATATAGAATTTAAATTAAATTGAAACATTATAACTATTAAAATTTTTCGCAGTTTACTTTTCTGTGTTCTGTGTATTCATTTTGTATAAATCTATACTCTGATTCGATTTAAATCCTAAACCTCTGTCAAATTTAGTTCAATCTGAAGTCAAATATTTCAGAAAAAAATATACTCCATTTGCATTTGAAAAAGAACTTTTCTCCTATATTAAAATTTTCGAAAGGAATTTTCTAGTTGAATTAATCTAATTATAGCTTATGTCAGGTCATGTTATATAATACTTAATCTGATTTATTATCTGTCAAATTTAGTTTAATTTTTACTTCCTTGTACGAAGTAGAGGAAGTATTGCAATCGGATAAATTTCGGGTATCATATTTCAGCGAAATTATCCGATTTGACCTGCTCTCGAATCCATTTGAACGATATTTTTGCGTGACATCTGTGCGTACGGACAGAACAAAAAACTCTGGATTGTAAAATGGATTTAAATTGGATTCAGAAGAGTTTTTTTCCCTGACGTTTGTACGTACGTGTATACGTATCTCGCATAACTCAGAAACAAGTAGCGTCAGAGCGTTAAAATTTTGGGACTGCTATAACATGTAATTGTGCACCTCCCGTTTTGGTTGCGTGCGTGCGGGTTTGTAATAAATTAAATGCACAAGACCGATGAAAAGGAAATAAAATTTATTCTTATCACAACAAATAAAGCAAAATGCTAAAATTTCTTGAGGAATATTTGTACAATATCGCAATATCTTACAGTAATTATATTTTAAATTACTAAAACGTTTTACACAATTCAAAGTAGATAAAGCTAATGCGATCTTACCATAAATTCGCTACAGAAAACAACAACAGTTTTCTAAACAACTAAACTGAGATATTTTCCTCCAGCTTTTATATGCTTTTTAATCTGTCACAAGAAACTTCACGGAGATATAAAACAATTTTAATCATAATTGTCCTAAAAATAGCAAATCAAATATAAGATCCGTAAAAATATATACACCCACTCTGTTACCCGGCTCCGTGAGCTTCAAAATAATTTCCACTCATGTTTGCTGATGCATTCAATACTGATAGTTTCATGTAATACAGATTTTTACTACGTTTGTTTAATACTAAGATAAACTCTTTAAACTTATTTGTATAATATCAGAATAATACACAAATAGTATCTCAATTTGAATAAGTTTCACATCAAGGTAATATCATTTAAAATTATTTTCTATTTTACATCTCTACATCAATGAAGATTTAAAAAAGAGAAAAAAAAAGTTTTATTTCCATAAGCATCACTGCTACTTTCGAAAAGTTGATGAACGTATGATCATAAATTTATTTTCCTGTGATTTGAAATTAAAAGATTCATATCATAGGATAAAGCAAGAAATTGAAGAAATTTTTAAAGCTATTGATAATTTGCTAACCTTATATGTAATTCTGTTGATCCACATTTATTTATAAACGTATAAATACATTAGAAATCGTCTCCCTAATATTTTCCCCAGTGCCTTAATTACTTCAATCGGCTTTACTAACCATAACTGCTCGCGTAAAGAGCCTGAGCCAACGCTTGATGGCACGCTTTGTCTTGTCAATCTCACATTTTAAATATTTCACTTTTTCCCATCTTAATACTTATTTAGTATCTTTAAATTTTATTTTATAAGCTATTTTCTCCCTCCTTTCTGCGCCGAGCGGTAAACGTCGCTGAACACTGGTAGTTCGATCCGAATCTCGCGAACGGTCTGGTTGCATGGGCGTTTTCGTGGTTTCCCCATGTGTAACGTGCATATGAGCCAGTTTTCCTTAGAAAGTCCTCCACGCAGGCATCCCTCCCTTTAGTCAGATAGCCCTCGAGGCTTTGCCATAATTCCATATACACACACATACCTTCGTGCTGGTGGAAACATACTAGACGCGTATTCGAGAGATCCAGGGTTCGTGTCCTCGCGAGGGCACTGCACATTTTTCTGTCTTCCTGCTTCAAAAAAAAAAAAAAAAAAAAAAAAAAAAAAAAAAAAAAAACTAATGTCTCTACAACTTTGTTTCAGTTATTCTCGCAAACTATAAAGATTGTTTCTGTTATTATTATACATAGGTTGTGTAACTCATAGCTGACGTACTGATAAAAGGGTTTTTAACCTTCTTCTCTGCTGAACTTACTTAATTTAGAGATTAAGACGAGGAACAAGTCACCTGAATGTTTTTACTGAACCAGAGATTAACTTTTAATGTAGTTACATTCCGTCCATCCTGCTAAACCTTATTTTTTGCACATATATTTGTCATACTACTGTGTGGCAGTTAAACCCAGTAAATGCTGAGAAATGAAACAAAATATATTTGTTTTTGATAAAAGTAATTTAAAACTTTTTGTATATATTCCTCGGAACAGCCGATTTTCTATTTAATTATGAAACCTATACTCTCTCTCGTTTGTTTGCGAATCTCTTGACGAAATAATAAAATATGATCATTTTCTTCACATCAGAAGATTGTAGCTATACATTTATTATGTGTATTTATTTTAATACCTTATTAAGTTTTATTTCACCTAATACCGTAACATGTTGATAGTTTCGAATAAACACAACTTATAAGGACTGAATGCATTCACCAAGCAATAAACTGCTTTGAAACAATTTAACAACGAATGCAGCGCATTCATTATCCATTGATACCAGAATTAATATTTCCTCGAAAAATGTTGCAATGATCTCGGATCTGAAACTGCTGCCAGGCGCAAAGCTTCTGATTATTCATTCCTTTGGGCTATTTTACATAATGTCAAAGTTTAGTTTTTCGAAATAACTCATTAGAATTATTAATTCGCCTCTCAACAATCGTCCTATTCGCGTACAAATTAATCCTGTCATTTATATTTCACGCTCTGTTTATATCTCATGCAACGCTCATTAATTGGGCTTGTACCATCATTTTGTTAATGACATTCATATGTCTTTAAAATAAGGACATTATATTTTAAATGTCGATAATACGACCATCCTTTCGTAATTTTCTAACATATCTTCCTTTGAAATGGTACTGAATTATATCTTGCACGTATCGAACTCTCTCTTGAATTCGAACAAATCAGAATTAATGTCAATAAATGGTATCGTCTCTTTACCAACCAAAGGTGGCGCCCTAGATTTTACAGATTCATGCATCTTTAGTAAACCGATTCCTTTGGGCCTCTAAAAATCTCTAAGTATCTGCCCTACATTCTAAATTAACCGGGTGATTTCATATTCTGCATATTATATCGGAAGCGGAATTCGATCGAACACGTCCTCGGTGATATTTGGTTAAAGATAGTCGGCCTTTAGTCTATCGCAAAATCTTCCCCTTCCATCATTTGAGCAACCATAATATAATCGCTGTCGTCCAGGGAATAGCTGCGAAAGATATATTGGAGAATTAAGTTTTTCGAAATTAATGGAGCAATTAGGCAGACTTTCCTGATGAGCCTGCAGAATTAAGATATTCATAACGATGTATGAATCATGTCTATAAACGATTATATTCGATGACATTTCATCAAACTCTTACAAGCAATTAAACAGCTTCCTTTACGTGGTTTAGCAATTTATAACATGGAAGCTCCCAAGACCATCAAAATACGTTGAATTCTTTTGTAAAAAGCAATCCAGTACTCAAACATTTTTGCCACACTCGTCACACGGATTGCTGATTATTCGGTTTACACATTTAGTGTGTTATTTATCCAATGAAGGCATATTAATCAGTGATGATGAGTAAATCAAGTGTTAGCATTTAATTAGTTTATTAAAAACACATTCCGTCAAACATTAATTGTTAGTTACTTACTTTTTTCAGAAACATTACCGTCAACATTACTGCTCAAAAAACATTACCGTTCAAATTATTATCGTTCTGAAAAAAACTGTTGTTGCCAATCGGGAAAATACATTTTAAATAAAATTAATACGTTACGTTTACATTCGGGCATCCTGACTTAGTTACGACCTCGGAACATTAAGAACTTATATTTAAAAAAATTAAATCTGTAATATCAATGTTTATAGTTCGAAAGTCTTTAGCTGTCATATAGATTCACCGTCGTTTTCTATTCTTTTTCCGTGTCCTAGTTTTAGTAATATGCGGCGTGCTGTTATCGTTATCCCCAGTAACACTAATGTCATCACCATCATCATCGTCTTCTTCTGATTCAGCTTGACACTGCCATGACTTTAATTGGCTCACATGAGCTGTCGTACTAAAGAAATGTCCTTTCACCTTCTCTTCTAATTGAGTCACTCTATAGGTATCACTTGGTAAAACTTCTGTAACTACCAAAGGTCCTCGATACTTTTGTTGTGTTTTGTTGATTCTCCAGTTGATTTAGGTACTCTTCTCATAACTAATATTTCTCCTCGTTCGAATGTTGAAGAATTGCTTTTCTTCTTGTCATAATTTGCTTTCATTTTCATCTGCATATCTTCAATTCTCTTTCTAGCTTCATTCTGTAAGATTACTGGATTCTCCCATTCATCTGCGTCTTCATCTGTAATCATCCTCATCAATCCGTCGTTAAATTTTGGTGAATAACCGTGAAGCATTTCGAAACGAGTTTTATTTGTAGTCTTATTTATCATATTGTTTAAATTTCTTTCGCATTCCTTAATCTTTTTGTCCCAGTCTCTCTGATTCGGATTTTCCATACTCGTTTTAATCGTAGCCAAAATTGTTCGATTTGCTCTTTCCACCATTCCGTTACCACTTGGATGCTGAGTTGAATTGAGTGTCTGACTGATTCCATTATTTTGACAGTACTCTCGAAATTCCTTCGCTGTGAAACATGTTCCTCTATCGCTGATAATTTTTTCTGGTAACCCAAAATCATCTACAAAACTCTGCAACTAACACATACTTGGCTGCAGTACTTTTCATAGGATATAAGCGTGTAAATCTCGTAAAATTATCAATTATTACAAATAATTCTGTATTTCCTCTTGAACGTTTTACGAATGGTCCTAAATGATCTATATGTATAATTGCAAAAGGTCTTCTACCAGGTCTAATTGGATTCAGTACCCCTTGTTTCTTACCACTAGGCATTTTATTTACTAGGCATTCGAAACACATCGAAATGTGACGCATAACATATCGTTTCATTCCTTTAAACCAGTATGATTCCTTGATTTTGGCAACAGTTCTGTCTGCTGAAAAATGTCCCAAAAGATCGTGAAATTTTACTACAATACCTTTTCTCATCGATTTAGGTATGACATATAACAATTTCTCCTTTTCCTGATCTTTCACTTTACGAAACAATCAATTATTCTTCAAGACGTAATTTTCAGTTACATATTTCTCTGCATTCGTTCTATCATTTATCTTTTTCTTTAGAATGTCTATTAATTTGCGTAATTCTGGATCTGAATGCTGAATCATAAGAATTTGTTCATCTATCGTTAGCGTTAAACAAACTTCTAAGTTGTTTTCAATTATAAAGTTTCTTCTGGCTGATAAACTGGCGATCGACTCAATGCATCTATGTGACTCATTCTTTTGCCTTGCCTGTGCTTTATTTCAAGATTGTATTCCTGGATCAGATTACTCCACCTTGCTATTTGAGGATTTGAAGTTTTCTTCGCGTTTAAATAAACTAAAGCTTGGCAGTCTGTAATTACCGTAAATCGGATTCCAATTAAAAATTGTCGAAGTCGTGTCCAAACTATAGCCATTAATTCTAATTTGCTTGAATGATAATTCTTTTCTGTTTCTGTTGTTCCTTTACTTACACAATAAACTAAATGCCACTTTCTATCTTCACCTTTTTGCAACAGCATTCCTGCCAGTCCTTTGTTGCTCGCGTCTGTGTGCACCTCAGTCTCTGCTTCGGGTTTATATAATGCTAGTATTGATTCATTAGTTAAATTATCCTTTAAAGTACTTAATGCTTCTTGCTGATCTTCGTTCCAACGAAATGTTTCATCCTTCCTCGTCAGTCTCGTTAGCGTCTCAGCTTTCTCTGCGTATTTCGGTACAAACCTTCTAAAGAAACTTGTAAGACCTAAAAATTGTTTAACTTCATGTTCATTGGTTGGTTTAGGAAAGTTTAATATGGCTCGTACTTTTCTTGGTCCAGGTTGCATACTATTTGATTTTATTAGAAACCCCAAATACTCAAATTCATCTTTTCCAAATTCGCATTTTGTCAGTTTCAATGTCAGCATTGCTTCTCTCAATCTATCAAACACTTTCCTAAGTTTTTCCATCATTTCTTCCCAAGATTTAGCCGGAATTAATATGTCGTCCAAATAGCACAATACTTCTTTATTAAGCAAAGGACCTAAAACTTGATTCATAAGTCTCTGAAATTCTGCAGGTGCATTAGCTAACCCAAAGATCATACGTTCAAATTGACCAGTATCATCTGGAGTGATGAAAGCTGTTTTCAGTTTCGCTTCTTCAGTTAAAGGAATCTGCAAATATCCATGAGCTAAGTCCAATGTAGTGAAAACGTTACACTCACTAAGACATTCAAGAAGATCATCTATCCTAGGGAGTGGAAATTTATCTTTAACAGTTTGCGAATTCAACTTTCTATAATCTATCACTAATCGTAATTCACCTGTTTTTTTCTTTACGAGTAAAACTGGACTAGCATACGGAGATCTTATTTCAGTAACAATTCCATATTTCTTCCATTCATTTATTATCTTCTTTATAGAAACACGCTCTTCGGCATTGGTTTTATACGACTTCATGCAAATAGGCTTACTCCCTTCAATTTCTTTAATATCCATTTTTTTTAAGTTTGTACACCCTAATTCCTCCATATTTAATGCAAAACAATCTCGATACTCATTTATCAAATGTAAAACTTCCTGTTTTCTCTCTGGCGTAATATTGTTATTAACTTTAATTTCTTCTAAAGTAATCGGTCTCCTAAACTTCTTAATTTCATTTATTATCAGTATTTCCTTTTGACTTGAATTTTCAATTTTCTGATCTGAACTTGGTTCAACTAATTCTGCTACTTCCGCTCTACCGATACATTGATTCTCTTTCAAAATTAGTTTTCGATCGCTGTAGTTAGTGACTGGTATCATTGTTTCTCCCTGTATTACTTCCAATAATGAGCCTAACTCATCTTCCGATCCATTTATTAAGACATAACCGTTATTGATTTCATCAGTTTTAACTTTCACGAAATTAAACGTATTACTTTCGATTTGAGTTTCTTGGGAAGCCTTCAGTTTAATTCGCGGAGTGTTGCTATCATTTTGCAACTGTGAAAATGGGCAGTCATTAGCATAGCGTATGTGCAAGGTATTTCCTATCTTGGCGTATGCAATATGCGGTAAATCAATCCATGTTCGACCAACTAATAAGTCGCATGGTTGCGTTTCATCTCCTACAATTAGAACTGTAATGTCCTTTCCTTCCACATTATCAATCTCTAAGTTAACAGTTACTTTTCCCAATGTTCTAGCGGCTGGTTTATTCTGGTTCCCAAAGCCAAACAATTCTTCCACATCAGGTTTTACAATAAGATTCAGTCTCTTAGCCGCAGACTGTTTGAATAAACACGAACTAGAACCCGTATCTATGATTGCAGTAATTTCTTCTCCATTATTGATGCGAGCATACTTTAAATATACAGCTGGTGAAACACCTGAATTCTGCTCCACGGATAAATTATTTTTAACATTTGTCAAGTCTGGATTCTTAGACGTACACTTTTTAAAAGTATGACCCTTTTCATTACATTTCCTGCAAATAATTTCTTTTTTAGGCTGAGGACAATCCGTCGCTATATGTCCATAATCATTACAATTGAAGCATTTCGGCTCACCCTTTTCATTGCGGATGCCAGAATTATATTCCCTTTTCCTTTCGTCTGTTTTATAAAATTTATCTCTCAGATTGTATTTATTATCAAAACTGTTTTTAAAATCCACTTTGAAATTACCATCTGTCTGCATGGAATCGTTAACATTTCTTTGTCTTGAATACTGATTATAGGATCCTTCATAAAATTTAGAACCAGATTTGGGCTTTTAATTATGCCTAAAAGTTTTATTTTCTACTCGAAGTACTTTTATCCCTGCCCGAATATTTTCATAATCATTTAGTTTTTCAGCCAACTCTTCAGGATTAATGAATTTAGACCAATCATCAATGAAATGGTCTCGGATAGCAGCGGGAACCCTCTTCTTTAATTGATCAGTAATAATAAGTTGTTTTAAAGAGTCAAAATCTGTTACATTTAATCCAGCAAGCCACTCTTCAAAATAAATTTTTAATTCAAACGTGAAATCCTTCCACGTATTACGCAATGTTTTAATATGATCAACGAACTTTTTCCGAAACTGTTCAGGGCTTAACTTAAATTTTCTCAGTAGCAGTTGCTTAACGTGCTTATAGTCGTTAGCTTTTTCTTCTGATTCACGGGCAATTAATTGAGTTATTTCATAAGGCAATAGACCCAACAGCTGAGAAACCCAGTTTTGTTCTTCTAACCCAATACGTCGTGCCTGTCTCTCAAATAAAACTATATAAAAACTTATATCACCTTCATTCAAATCATACTTATGCATTAATTTACTCATATCAGAAATATTACTTCTACTAACATTAGAAGGAACAGAATCATTTACATTACTACTTCTGATTTCCGCTTCTATTTTCAATTTTTCAAGTTCAAATGCTCTTTGCTTATCTTTTTCTTTTTCTAAAATTTCTAACTTTTCCCTGTCTAAACGATCATTTATAATTCTATCTAGCATTTGTTTAGTAAAGTCTTCGTTATAATTCTTACTATTCAAAATCATATCTCTTAAGCCTACAATTTTAATATCAGAAGGGACATCTACATCAAGTTCCAAAGCAAGTACTTTTAAATAACATTTTTTGTCTCTTGCCAAATAAGCCATCTTAGACTTCAATTTTCAAATACTAATACAATAATTATACTTAAGTTCTTTCACTTAAGTTTAATACTTAGACATAACATAAACAGTTTATAAATTCACGTACCTTTCTACTTTCAGTTTTGGCGAGCTTCCGCATTCAGTTTAGGCTTAGCGTACGTTAAGGCAATACGTTGTTAAATCTAGATAATAATTCTAGTTTATCCCACTTCTGAAATGTTAGCATTTGATTAGTTTATTAAAAACACATTCCGTCAAACATTAATTGTTAGTTACTTGCTTTTTTCAGAAACATTACCGTCAACATTACTGCTCAAAAAACATTACCGTTCAAATTATTATCGTTCTGAAAAAAACTGTTGTTGCCAATCGGGAAAATACATTTTAAATAAAATTAATACGTTGCGTTTACACAAGTTATATGTATGATAGAACTTCCCATTAGTGCACTAATGAAACCAAGGCTTTTTTCGCGTTTTCAGGGAGTATGTGCTAATGGTCATTAATGGATAGCGTCTACTAAAGTGCAACGTCCGTAACGAAAGCTCAGTTGCATTTAATTTCTATGATAAAAACTTTAAGTATATTTTTATTGGTTCCTGGCAAATATTTAGTACATTGCATAAAACTCTCCTAATCTATGTTAAGGCCTGAACATTCCGTGTGGGAATAAACAGAAAATAATCTGCTTTTATGGAGGCTTAAATCAACCACCAAACTGCACGCGTACTGGCAAGTATTGCAAGTCTAAACGGCATACGAGGTTTAATTTCGCATTCACGGCCATGACAATTACCAGTTCTCAGAAATATTGATCTCTGGTGTGAATTTAAAATCTTTAATTAATCTTTACAATTAAAGTAAAAAATTGCTTAACCAACTGAGAAATTTAAAAGGGCACATACCGCTTACATATTAATTGACGTAAGTCGTAGTTAATTTATTTTGCATAATTTATAATTATATATATTTTGCATATCTATCTAACTTATGATATTTTAAAAAATTTTTACCATTATCTAAATTAATAAAATATGTTTCTAATGAAATTTATAATACACTGTAATACAAACTAAGAATCTCTGCTCCTCGTAATGTCAGGTCTTTAATACTTCACACTCAGCAGGTAAATCTGAGTGCCATTTAATTTACTGCAGCTGCTCGACAGTGACTGAAAGCGAACTTAAGTATTTATTCGGCTCATTGTTATGAAACAATGTTATCAACTGAATTTATCATTCCAACTGAATGTTATCATTCCAAGCATGGAAAATTAGAGAATCCCTTTTTTTGCATTAGATCATGAATGAAAACTTTCGGAAATACGTTTTAAAAATCAGTAAACTTTCAAATTTCTTTCATTTGTTTGCTAAAAACATTCCAAATTCATACGAAGTACTAATGAAATCACATGAAAAATATTTCACCGTAGTTTCGTTTTTTACATTTGCATTCGTCATTAATAAAACTGAAGTTTAACGCAAATTAATAAAAGCTAGACTCATGAGTTGTACAAGAAGACTGAAAAGCTCAATTAGTGTTGTATTTTCCTTCAAGAAACGCAAATACAAATAGTCCCAAATATATGCCTTTAAGTATAATAAAATCTTAAATACTTCTGAAGTACATAAAAAAAGCTAAGTTTTGCATAAATAATGTAAGCACATTTTCCAGTTGCATGACCAATTATGGTTGTTAAAATAGCAACACTTGCAAATATAATTTAGTAATCCAGAAATTTATAACTGTGAAAACTTTATAGTGAACGAAAAATATTTTATAGCGTAGCTCATGATTCGTTTCAGTAACTGGGAAAACTTATGGAGTATTGATTTTCCCAATTTAATCACCAGATTAAAGAACAGAAAAAATCCATAAATCCAGGTTTTTATCAAAAAAACAAGAATCTTCTTAACTTCGAACGCATTTCATATTCTGTAACAGAACCCTGCCAGGCGGTTGAAGACTGTTGAATGCTGATATTGTACTGGGTTCGAACTTAGGTGAACGGCCAGCTGCATAGTTAGTTATCATCATTTTCGTCTGTGAAACATGTGTAAGACTTTCCCTGTGTAAATCTCAGTTACTGTAGAAAGTGACGAGTCTTAAGAACTAGATAGCGAATAATCGCTTAAGTTCGGGTGACAAGAAACAACAAGATAGAAGGGTAACTAACACTTTATTATTCCAATAAGATTTAATAAAACTCCGTCTGGGAGTGTACAAACAAAGCCGACACTTGGGCTTGAACTTAAGAGAATAAGTATTAAACTAAAACTAATATTAAGTAAAAGAAATATAGCTGAAGCTATCAAAATTCAAATCGAGTTGGCCCCTTAACTTATTTGACTACGAAGCTTAGCAAAGGCCTGAGTACGGCCGAGCGTAATAACAGCTTTGAGAGAGAGAGTGGACAAAAGGGCAGACGCGCGTAAATCAGAAACTCTGATTCTCTCTGACTCTGTCAGTAACTTCGTGGTTTAAATACCGCTCCTCCTCATTAAATATTCAGCAAGATTCCAAAACTACGTTCTGGCCGGAAGTAGTAAGTTGAAGTTAAGAATTTGACAGGAAAGGAACTTTAACTTAAAATTTAACTGTTAATAAAATTAACATAATCCTTACATATGAATACGAATCGATTTCTCTAACACAGTCTTTCACAAAGGCATTCTTTTTCCTAGGAAGATAGCTTTCGAGGCGTTTGCCATATTCAAAAAACCAAGCCAAGCCTCTGTAGCAGAACTCTGTAAAATATTAAACTGTAAAATAATTGGTTTTATTCTCTGTTTTTCAGCTGGCATACATTTTCCGGAAACGTATGGGTGTAGACAGCCAAAATATCAAATTTATATAAAGGAAACAATTAAAAATGATATTTATGAAAATGAATGCATTTTTATTTTTTTTTTCTCATTTTCAATACTCAAATAATAAAGAGGAAAAAAAATTAGCTTTTACCAAAGGCAAATAATAGTAATAAAAAATAAGCTAAATATTCAGTAGAAAATATCTATAAATTTTAAATTAAATGTTAAGTTAAAAAAAGGAAATTCCCTTTTAGTTAGCAATTAAAAATTAATATATCCTTTCTATTTATTCTTTTTATTTAAGGAATTGTTAAGCTTATTTTTTGCATAGAAACGTTTTGCTGTTATGAGTTTAAAGCAGATTAAGTATTTAATTATACCTTATTAACCTTTCATACACCAACAAACTACTGTCTTCGCAATTAACATAAATCTTCATTAACACAAACAAGAAATTAATTTTTTTTAATTTACAATTACTGGCACCGCTGTTTTCGGAATCTTCAGCAATCAATTATTTAAAACAGTAAAACTCGCCATTTCAATTTCCTCTAATAACACTCTAATCTTTAACGCATAAAAACCATTTACCAATATACTGGTCGACTAGATGTACGGATCTTTTTCTCAGGCTAATAAGCTGCAGTAGTTTCTCTAAATTACAGTTTCACTCGCTATTTAAAACCAATTAATCCGCATTCTGGTGAAGGCCATCGAATAAAAAAGATGATATATAAAAAAATTAATATAAGCACAAAGACTTAGCTAAAATAAACCTTGTAATTTATATTGAATTTATATTATTCCATTCTTCTCTTAATACAATCTTAAATATATCTATCAAAATTTTGGCCAGCTTTATGTTCCAATAAATAACAAATGTTCTGTTAGTTTTATGCAATGTGGTTTGTGGTGCATGCATCTGTTTGGGCCTATTACGTAGAATCTAGATCTTCGCAATTTTCTCAGCAAGCTTGGATGTGTTAACTAGATTGAAATAATAATCAATGCTTGCTATTAATTTCTGAATACTTTGCTTCAAGTTTCTTTTTATAGTGCTGCGTCCTACGAGTTCCTGAATTTGGAATAATTGACGATAACACTTGATGAAATATCAAGACACAATTTATTCGCCAGTATTACACAGAACAGTTCCAGAGACACTTTTACAAAATTGTGAAGTCAAATGTTTTAGTCGTCAAAAAACTATGATAAATACGCTGAAACAATCAGTAATATACCCTTCAGGCTACAACGTTGAAGACAGCTTCACGGCAAAGCACAGCTTTCGACTCGAATCGGTTGCTTTCAAACTAACCTCTACACTAAAGACACTAGTACTGAACTCTAGATACTCTTCACTCTCCGCGTATAGGTAATTTGTATATAGCTTTAACCTACTTTCGAAAACATTCTCGAGAAAAACCGCTAAAAATACGTTCGAAAATGTTCTTGCTCGGTCTGTAGCATATGGCCGATTTAGTTTCTTTCCAAATGGGTGATTTCGCGCCAAATCTGGCAACCATGCCTTTCTTTGCCAATTTCTAGCAAACCTAACGCCGCGTTGTGGGGAAGTTATCTTGCCACAGCTGGGCATTTCGCAATAATAGTTTTTAAAATAATTCATTTTTTTAATTTGGTCTCATGGTCATTTCCATGGGTTCCATGCCTCTGCTTCTCGTATACTCTCAAACCATTACGTTACCTAAACATGTTTTACAATGCAGAACTATCTCCCAGTTTTCATCTAAATAAATTCGTATGCAAAAATCTCTCTTTAACCCTTTGACGCTGGTTTGCTTTCATCTCTAAATACTGTTTGTTATGAAAACTCACTGGATTTATTAATGTATTGTTTTGCAAACGTAGCGCACTTAAAGCTATTGTAATGAAATGGCCCCTGTGTAAATGAAAAAAAGATTTTTCAAGCACGCAGTCTTTCGAGCCATGGTAGCTATGTCCTGTTGACAGTTTTCAGATAGAATTGGCACAAAGTACTGGTATATTTTAATCTCTATTTCAGTACATTTTGCCAGTTGTGCTTTGCCAGTTACGAGCAGTTCACTTTTACAGCTTTATACTGTATTTCTCTTGCTGTTTCTTGCTGATAGGTAGTTGTTCCCGCAGACTGTAAAGACTTTTCTTTCACTTAAATTAACTTCCTTCCTTTCAGGATCCATCACATCGTGTATATTTTTACTAATATAATATAAAAGTAAAATACCTGTATATTTCACATCGTGAAATTGGCAGCTAAGATCTAAAAAACGCACATTAAATGCACTAAAAACATTTGCTAATGTTTACAACACTTGCTTATTTCTCTTCCCCCCCTTTTTTTTACTAACTTTTCGAACAAAATCTAAATTTCCTCACACTACTTATTGTTACCAAACTTTTTCTGGTAAGTATTTCGTTTCTTTTTAATTGTGAATTTCTTTCGGCGTTTTTGCAAATGAAATATTATCCAGTTTCTATTACTTATAGAGAAATATAAAGAAAAACATTTTAATTATTTTAAATGCGTTTTGGTGTATTTCATTACATTGATGGAATATTTTGACTGTTTACATGTAGTTTTCTTTTCTGGTAATTGCTGTATATCAAAGTAAAAAAAAAAAAAAAAAAAAGCAAACGATTTTTTAAAATTTTTTGGTACCTTTTATCTTCTTTAAACTGATGACGTTGTATTCCCTGGTGCCTTTTGCTGATATTGTGGTAGCTTCTGATACATTTTGTTTTCCGTTATCAGTTGAAAATATTTCTTCCATGTAAGCTTTCTGAGTTTTGTACAAATAACTGTCGAGTGAAATTTTTTTGTAATACAGAAAGTAATTAGAAAAATATATTACATTTTGGTAATAATTATTTATAACATTTTATCTAGTTTTTAATCAGCATTTCTTCTTTCGCAGATTACAAAGCCCTATTGCAGTTTCTTATTTTGGTTGCTTTGGCAATGCTCAGTAAAGAGCAAGGAATAACTGTTGTAGCTATTTGTGTTACTTACGATATTCTACTCATACAAAAGGTAAGGCTTGTTGCAGATTTTATTTTTAAAGGCATTAAAAAACTGAGACATGAGTGTTGCGAGCAACAGATAAATAATTTGTTTTTAGTTAACACTATTTATAATTTTCAGAGATGATCATATTTGATTCAAAATTTTGATGATCTAGAAAAGCAGAGGATAATATTCATGCACAGTAGACCATTTATCAATTTATATTATGACATCATTAACCTTCTTCAGGAGCATCACATACAAAACAAAATATAATTTACTTTTCGATTACAAATTCAAATATTCTAGCAGTAGGTTTAATTTTGTTTAAAAAAATCCAGTCAAGTGTAATAAAATCCTTTTAATATTGGAAACTCTTTTTAACATTAATATATTTTTATTTAATATCTTTTTAACATTATAAATGTATTTAAACTTTATGCTATGAACTTCATGGCTTTCAAGAGCTTCTAGTGGCCGAGTGGTTCAGACCACGGAAAACTGGGAGTTCTACCTAGTCTCGATACAAAGCAAACGGGGCGGCTACATGGTTGTTTTTGCTGATTTTTCCTACGTTTAAAATGAATACGAACCAATTTTTCTTATGAAGTCCTCCACGAAGGCATTCTTCCTGAAGCAGATATCGTTTGTGTGCTTTGCTATATTCGAATAATTTAAAATAACCTAATCATGGCTTCGATTTTTTTTAATTTATCATTATTAGCATTACATTTATGTTAAATATTTCGTGTTAACAAATTGAAAAAAGACTACAGTGTTTTTTTTATGCTCCAAAATGTCACCAAGTGATAAAGAAATGCATGCCTGTATTAAAAATGGCAGCATGTATATGAAAATATTTTTCAAATTCATAGCATTCTTAGATGCACTTTGAAAAATTGTACTTTCTGAACGATGTTAAAAACTTTGTGTTACTTTTTAAGACTTCTCCACCTCCCCTTATACCGGAGCGAGCGCCTCGGGGGAAAATAAAAGGACCCACACCGACTTGGAGGAAAGATTTAGTTCTAAGGTTATTGGTGATCGTGACAGGTACCACTTGTTTGCTCTTCGCTAGAATGAAACTCATGGGAGCGAGGCTTCCAGTTTTTAACAGGTAAGAAAATATTAAGCAATCAATCAATATAATAAATATAAACGTCATTTATAAAAATATATGTAATAATTTTAATAATGAAATTCTGTTAAACTCTCATATTAGAAGCTTTTTTGTATGAAAATAATTCATGCATATTGGTAAAAAAACTGAAATATTATTGGCTGATTTATTACATATATTGTCGAATCTCAGAATACAGTAGACTCTCTCTTAACCGGCAGCGACGGACCGATTCCGGACAAGAAATTTTCCGTGTACTTGAATACACATTTTAGGACTTACCTGCAGAAACTACAGCATGCAATAGGTCGTATTTTTATGTATCGTCCTCTATTAAATAAATAATATAAAAAATCTTACAGATTATTTAAATTAAAACAAATACAAATGATTTTGTATTTCCGAAAATTGAAATTAAAACCATTTTAAAATAAGGATATATTTTTAATATCGTACTGGAAGCTGTACCCTTCGGGCATTTATCGCAATATTTTAACGTTGTCTTAAGTTATACCTTTACTTAAATTTACTTTAAAAGAAGGCATTTTTTTTATTTTGCCTCAAATGATAGTATTTAAATCACTTAATTGTTTTCCGATAAGAACTAGTTTTCACTTATTGAACTCATATATGCAGGCTATCTTGTAACTTCTCTTATTCTTTGAAAAACGTTTTCAAAATACAGGCCTTCGTATATATAATTTTTCTTATAAGGTGCATATTTAAGGATTTTTTTTTCTTGTAAGGTGCATATTGTCTTGTTATGTGAAGCTATGATAGCGTTAGAAAATCTACTAACTCTATCTAATGCTTTAATTATATTAATAAGGTATTATTTCCTTCTATTAGGTTTGACAATCCTGCCGCTTCAGAAGACTGGCCTACACGGCATCTTACTCATCATTTCTTAGGATGCCTGAACGCCTGGATTCTTCTCTTCCCGGCAAATTTGTGCTGTGACTGGACAATGGGTACCGTACCACTGATCACATCTTTTAGAGATTTTCGGGTTTTGGCCACTATTTTCTTTTATGCTGTGATAGGTATGCTCATCTGGAAAAGCTACCGTTCGGATTATCGTATTTCTAGAAGAGTTATCATGGTAATTTCTAATTTATCTTAAAAATTTCAGCATAAAATATTTTGTAACTGATTTTATTGATATCTTTAATTTTAAAAACTTTACATCGCATGTTTGATTTTGTATGATAAATCATTATATTTGATGATGATATTTAATTTAAAAACTTCCGACTTCAGAAAAACCTTCAAATATTTTGGGTACAGATAAAATATATCTGATAATTTTGCACTTTAGTTACACATGGCATTTTTATCTTGACTGAAAAATATTGTTGCGTACGTTGATAGGTTGATAAAATTTATTTTGTCAAAAGAAACACTTCACAGTTCTGAAAATTTCCACAGAAATAATCATACAGGTGTTCACAGTATCAGAGTACAAGCAGTACTTACTTTTCAAACTACAAAGAAGGTTTATCACAGCGCAAACAAGGCGAATCTAAAAGGCGAAGCTTTTACGTTCTCCTCTGAAGTCGCTCTGAACTTACAACTCACAACAACACAAACAACCGAGAGTATATGCTGTCTCCAGTGTTATATAGTTTTCACCCGGCCGCCGACATATTTCTAGTACTGTCTACTTTTAGAAATTACTCAAAGGCATATGAGAACCAAATTACGGTTACAACTACAGAGAACATCAATTACTATTACCTATTATACGGTGATACAGGGGCCGGACCAAACTCTCACCAAATGATCCCCAAATTTGTCAATTTTTGGTGATTTCTCGCCAAATTTGGCGCAAAAAATTAGTTGCCAACTTGGCGATATCTTTTCAAATTAATGAGACGGCCATACTCGATGTTAAACAGACTGACCCCTGTATTCTTACTTTTCCGTCAAGCTTCGCTCCTTTAAATGTTCATGTTACATTATACAAAAGAAAAACAACAGTTTCAGATAGAGTTGCACTAAAAGCATCTATCTAATTCGTAACATTATATACTTTTGGTTACATACTTATAATCAATGTAAATGAAGGTACATTTATATCAGTTTTAGAATAATATCACTGTTTTAATCATATCCTAGAAAAGATCTTGAACGATATATAATGCCGTTATTGAATAAGTTAACGTATTCAATAAATAAATGCATATAGTGAATATTTATATAACGTGTATGTACAATACTTCAGGTTTGCGCTTCGAGATATTTACGATAGTTTAAAACACTTTCTTTTGTACAATAACATTTCTGATACTAACTACCCAAATATTTAGTTTCCAAGTGCCCGATTATATTAGTTATTATAAATATAGTTTATTTATATAAGTAACATTTTATGGTAAAGGTAATTAATTTAAGCTATTTTTCCGATTTTTCAAATAATTTTACATTCTTCCGCACTTTGAAGTATTTGAGAAGTAATGTTGCGAAATATTAAGGAGATTATGACAATACTTTGCTAATTAGGACCGACGTCACGGTACAACGCTTAGACCATTTCCTACTTTCCTTTTCAAAAGCCGTCTCTTAAACCAAAGAACATTAATGAACTGAAGTAATTTGATAAAATTAATTTCGAAATTTATCAAAATATTATTCCATTCACAGGATAAATTAATTGAAAAAAAGGAAAATCTGAAAGTTTACAGATTTTACTTTACGCCCAAAAGAGAGGTTTTTTAACGCTTTGTGTTCTACCTTCATTTATTAAATATCATGTTCTTCGCACTGAAACCACATAAAATTCAATTCAACAGCAATATCACAAAATATTTGAAAACAGCAAAACAACTTATTTTTAAAATTTTGGATACGCAGTCTCGCGCGCTGGAGGTAAATTTTTTTTTTCGTATAGTGTTGGTATTGCTCGCTTTGAAATCGTTGATTTTGTTATTTAAAAATTTGTCGAAGGTTTACAAAATTTGGAATAGATAATAAAATAAATTCTAAATTCACAATTCGAGCTTCCAAGTGCCCATGTTCGGTTGGAGGACTAAATTATTCAAAATTTGATGGCTGTAAGTACCGCTGTTCGTTCACAATGCAAGAAACATTCATGCATTCCTGCAAACTCTTCATTATTTAGTTACTTTAAGTATAATACATGGCGATGATATTTGGTGGCAACAATTTGAAAAGTTAATCAACGCAGAAAGTGAGACGACGCAATAGACCTTTGAATCTCTTATTATTTTATTATCTTAAATATTGCATGTATAGTAGAGTTTCTTCTAGAAATAGTAAAATAGTCGCAAAGCATACTGTAAGCTCTAAAGCAGTGTATTATTGATATATGTATTATTGGAAATTCGGTGGTTGAAAATGCAGAAGACTAGAATGTTTGAGAAAAAAAGGATCATCTATTAGCATTTAATCGCAGTCTGAATTCGTCAGATTCCGATGCGATTCATTCTTAATAGATTACGATTTTTCGGAATTCATCTTTATATACAAATAGGTGTGTCTGAAAGGGGTGTGAATATTTAAAGTTAAGTTATTTGTTATGGTAAAAACGAAGGCTTGAAATATAATAAAGCCTTTAGTTACTTAGATTCTGTTTCTTTTTTCTACTATTATAGTGATGCCTACAATAATATTTGATTCTCACTAGTTTAGTAACTGCATGACTGCATGAGAATTTTCGTGTTTCCGCTAAGTAATGGAAATACAAAATATAGTTTTCCAGTGGCAATTTTCCACTAAAGCTTCTTTTCTTTTGACATAAAGAGCCACAACAGTGGCCTGGCGGTTTCGACCGCTAAGTATCGACCTGGGCTGGGTTCTGTTACAGGCGAATGGTCTGGCTAAGTGATTAGTTGTCGGGGTTTTTCCCCATCTGTAATGTGAATACACGCCAATTTCCCTTAAAAAGTCTTCCATGAAGATATTCCTCCTCTTACGCAGATAGCCCTCGTAACTTTGTGTTATTCAAATAACTTAAGCTAACATCTGATATAAAGCCTTTGTGTGCTATACTTTAATTGACTTACAAGCAACTGGCAATCGTCCTTCTTTCTACTCACTGGAAACATTCTGAAAAATGATCTCGAATATGTTTGCTTTCTCTTAATTTGTTTAGGCTTATCGTTGCACTAAAATAAACCTTACTTCCGCTTTTTGCCTTTTCCCCAGAAGCAAAATTCCTCAGTGAAAAATAGTAGCACTTTCGGTTTGTGAAATTGGCTGCTAATACAAACGTTTCGCAAAGCTGCGCGAATTGCTGTATTAAAAAAGGTGCCGAAGGTGGTTTTCGTATATAATTTTACCCGAAACTATTTAGCAGATTGTTGCGTGCGTACGGGTTCGTAATAGATTGAATGCACACAGCTCCGATGATAAGTTAATAAAATTAATTTTATCAATAGAAACACGCCAAAGTTCTAAATTATCTACAGAAATACTCGTACAGAAGTTCACAGTATCACAGAGTACAATCAGTAGTTATGCTTCAAACAACTAAGAGCATTAAACACAACGCAATACAATGCGCACTTGAAGAGAAAGCTAACCCGAAAATATCTCCAATCTCACGCTGAATTAACAACTCGCAACAATAACAACTGAGAGTAGATTCTCTCTCCAGCCTTATATAGTTTTCAACCGGCCCCAGAGATATTTCTAGTGCTTTCTGCTTCTCTAAAGTACTGGAAAGTAATATGAGGGTCGAATTACGATTGCAGCTAATGCAGTGATCAATTACATTTATTCAATTACAATACTTATCACGATGATACACGGACGGGATCAAAATGTTGCCAAATGGTGACCAAGTTTGGCGACTTTGTGTGATTTCTCGCCAAATTACCGAGATACGCATTTACTCAATGTTAAATACATTTGCCACTGTAATTTTGCTTTTCCGGCATAGCTTCGCACTTGAGATTTTTCGTGTTGCATTACACAGAAAAATAGAATAATTTCACATATAATTTCAATAAAATCATCTACCTATGTCCAAAATTCGTAACAATATTTATGAACATATTGTTTTCAAAGTGCATATAATTTTCCCATTCTTTCGTTTGTTGTTTTTAATTGCTTATATTTAAGCATAAGAAGGTTATCTGCTTAGAAAAAAGTTGATTTGTAAAGTATTTCCTTCAGATAACTTACTTATACTAAATCTACATGTAGAAAGAAAAGAGGAAAACCACCTGCAACCAAATTTTATTTGCCGGTAATCGAACTTATCAATGTTCAGAGGTGTTACCTTTTCTTGCCACTAAAGCTGATAGATCCATTTGAAAAATAAAGCGCTATCAAAACAAAATATTTAAAAACAAATTTTTAAAGCTATTTTTATTTTATATAACGTAAGATTCCTGCCTTTAAGCTACAGCTGAAAATGAGGAGCTCTAAGAACTGGTAAGCAAATGATCGCTTAGTTCATTAAACAGACAGCAGAACTCAAGAGGGGTTAAATACCCTTTACTATTCAAAATAAATTCAACAGACAACTCCTTTTTGGAGTTTACAATAAAGCCTCCACTTGGGCTTGAACTCAGGAATACTAAAGTAAAACTTAACTAAAAAGACATAGCCGAAGCTATCAAGATTCTAACAGAGTTGGCCCCTTAACGCTAACTAATGGCGAAGCTATCAAGGGCCTAAAGTACGGCCGAGCGTAATAATAGCTTAAGAGAGAGAGTAGCCAAGAAGGCGAAGGCGCGCTGCTCGGAATATCTGGCTCTCTAACGAAGTCAGTAGAACTTCAAAGTTAAATACTTCTCCTCATTTGCATTTGACAGCGATTCTAAAAATACGTTCTGGCCGGAAGTTGTAAGCTGAAATTAAGCATGGACAGAAAACTAATTTTAACTATTAGGAAACGTAGAATAAACCTTACAATAATAAATAACAAGAAGTAAAGAAAGAGTTTATGCTTGGTTATTTTTTCTCGATATGTCAGCTACAAAACATAAATGCCTCTACATTTTTCTAAATACTTCAGTTTTACAATATTTTGCAGTATAAAAATAGCATTAACATTCAAACTAGAATAATTTTCTATGTCGTGTTTCTGTTTCTCATTTTTAAACAATATAACTATGAATTGTCTCTCAAATAAAATAAGCTTGACTCCATTTCTTTAAACATCGTTCTTAAAGATCATTTAAACAAACATTTTGTAAGTGACGCCGTAAAAATTTAGCGAATGTTTAAAATTGAAAGTGTGATCGAGAAAGAGAAAAATGAATGAGCAAAGGCTGTATGGTATTATGTTTCATTGCTTTATTCTAGGAAGAAAAGGTTTAAAAAAACGAAACTTCTCGTAAATTACTGTTACTATTCATTGCAAAATCAATTTACCCGTCTTCTTTTGTATGTGTTAATGGTCGGAAAAAACTATACAAACTTAAAAACCATCCTGAAACTACGTTTTTATTCCAAAACAATATACTAAACTTCATTAGGGCAATTAGAAGGATTCCTTTAGGGGGAAAACTTACCTTTGTAAAAAATAAAAGAAGTGTTCTTCAGCTTTTGGGGAAGTTATTTTCGAATTTAAAGCTTCAGAGGGCAGAAATGAAGTCCGAAGTCTTCAGAAGTCCGAAGACGTAATTCTGGAGTCAAAGGCAAATTTACACTAATAGAAAGTATGTCTGAATGATCAATTATTTTTATACTTATATTTTAAATATCTCTTTTGAAAGTTCATTTGATCATAGATCCAAAAATGGTGCTCTAATTACGTAATTAATTAAATGGGGGATATTTATATAAGGAGCTGGACTGTGGTTTGATTCCGTGTTGGCAATACATTTTCCAAATCAATATGATTTACAGATCTCGTTTTTTTGTAAATAAAATAGTTATTAGTTTTTAATTATAAAATTAATTATATAATTATTCTCTCCTTTTTCTACTATTATAGTGATGCCTACAGTAACTGAACAATTAAGATATTCGGAACACTGATATTTAGACCCCGTATTCGATTTTTAGTGAAGAGAGTAACTGCATGAGAATTTTCGTGTTTTCGCTAATTAATTCGAGACATAAAACTTACGTTACGTTTTATGGCTCAAAAACTATAAGATCGAACTATAAAATTATTGAATATTTTATATAGATAAAAATACTTTAGCAGATTAATAAGTTATGAATTATGGATTTTAATGTTCTTCATTATAAATCTTTTTCTAATTAAAAGAGATTTGAGGCAAAAATATTGTGCTGTTATATAAAAAAAAGCATAGAAAAATAAGGTAATGTGCAAATAACTTATAAGTATTTCTCCAGCCTTCCTAGCATGCCTTCGTAATGTTCTGCACACTGGACCGGTATTCCAGAGGTCCGTGGTTCGATTCCCAGCGAAGGCGATTGCTAATTTTTCATCTCTCCGGCCTCCAAAAGTACTTAATGTCTCTTCAAACTTACTAAGTTCGTCAACTGGTTGTTTAATTTTTTATGTTATTAAAAGTAAAGATACGTTAGAAAAATTATTCATTAGTTCTTTTTAGGATAACCATCACAAAAACTGGAAAAAGGCAATTTTTTTAAGAGCTGGAGAAGTTTTTCCTTTTTATTTACTATTATTGTGCTAAATGTTATTCTGAATTTACAGGCTCTCTCCCTGTCTTTCAATATAAGCAATTTGATTTGCGAATATATGCTGTCTAACACCCTAAAGTCTTATTCACAGTACATGAAAAACTTAACTTCACTACTAGAAAATCTCGCATCGCATCAAAATTTAAGGTTGTTGCTGCTTCAGTTCTAAGAGATTATTTTCTTATTTTCCGAACTAGCTGCTTCCAGTGTGTTTACTGGTGATACCTCCGCTTTTGAGGTAAAGACCGAATAATTCATCACTTTCTTGACATTTTATAAATCATAACGCAGATGCTCTCCACGTTAAGAGGACGGAGAAGCCTCTGCTTCATCTGCAGTAATTTACCTTTCAAACGGTAAAGTAGTTAAAGGCGTGTAAGTAAAGCTGTGTAAATCCATAGCTCTTTTATTATAAGATCCAACCTATTTTGCTATCATACAAAGGGTCTAGATCTCATAGTGCGACTTGGCGACTTCTGGCACAGGCTTGAAAATGAATACAGCAGGGAAAGCCCTTTTATTTACCACAATTCTTTAACAGAGAGGCACTGACTTCGTGCTCACAAAAACATCGACTACTTGCGTTGAGAACAGATTGAGTGAGAATAAATCCGAAAGGTAAGAATTAGTGCTAGACTTCACAATTTAATTTAATCTAACCGGCTGACTCAGCAACCTACAACTGCCACAGGCTAACTAAACTGCCAGAATGCGAAGCCGCTACTAAATTAACAGCTGGAGGATAAAATAACAAACGTGCGATACACTAGCGAAATCACGCTCTGTCTAAACTATTCGTTTCATCCGTTTAAATACTCTCTTTCACCCACTTAATTTGTATCCCGGTGAGGAAATGCGAGGGAAAATAGAAAATTCAGAAAAGGTACCAAAAAATAACTGGTTTGTGAACTAAGAGAAACCCTACATTATACGTGCTAATAGAGAATAAAGGAGAAACACGCCGATGTGACAATTAAAATCGCAATAATAACCTTGTATTTAGCGTACAATGTTTAAACACTCAATCGATTTCGAGGGCAACTAAAGGTCCCTCCTCATCAGGAGAACGAATTTACTAGAAAGGGGAAAAAGAAGAAAAATAAAGCATTGGCAAAGGAGTCTCAGAAAAACGTGATCGTTATCAGCACACGCGTGGTCGTAACCGGACTATGAATCAGATTTACACTCGAATGAGATCGAGGTTCAGTCTTGGTGCGTGAAGGTGCACTTGCCCCTTGCTCCCTAGTTTTTGACCTTGATTTGTTTGCGTTTTAGTCTATGTGTTATAGGTTTGATCAGTAAAAGTAGGCGGCCAGTGTAAATCTGATTCAAAATCCGGTTACGACCACGTGTGTGCTGATAACGACCACGTGTTTCTCAGACTCCTTTGCCAATGGTTTACTTTTCTTCTTTGTCCCCTTTCCAGTAAATTCGTTCTCCGGATGAGGAGGGACCTTTAGTTGCCCTCGAAATCGATTGAGTGTTTTAACATATGTACGCTAAATACAAGGTTGTTATTGCGATTTTAACGTGCTAATATGTTTTAAAGTGTAAACTATTTTTGAGCATTTTATTAAATTTTTGAAAGCATCAATTGATTGTTAATCTATGAATTTTGCTTTTTGCAATTTCAGTACTTTTATATTTATATAAAAAAGTTATTTTGTTTAATTATTCAAATTAAGTACTTATTTAATTACAGGTTTATTTAAAAATGAATAATTTAACTAATGATTTATTAGAAATCTATCAGTTAACTCAGATAACTATCCCTTAAAGTAAAATTTTTTAGGGTGGTCTAAAATCTTTTTTTCACATACCTTTCGGGGAAAAAACTGAGCCTTCCCGGCTCATCTATTAAATACGTCTTTGGGCAATGTTTAACATGTACCCTGGCTCTGAATATATTTCTTAGTTACACCTCTAAATATTATTTCCATTAAAGTGCAACATTGCTCGATAAAAAATATACATATATTTATATGTAAGATAAAAAAATGTGTAAATCAAAATTATAATTTAAACTAACAATAGCCCCTTAATTCCCCGTCTCTACTCTAAAAATAAGAATAACTTTCTCTAGTCTAGAACTAGAGAACTGGTCTGAATTAAGTCTAGATCAGTCGATAACTGCCATATTGGATAACTGCGCACTTTTGCTTCTAGCTCTCTTGCCGTTAAGACACTACTTTTCTTCCGATCACAATAGTATCAAAAGTTTAAATGCTCTTAAATAGGCACAATTAGAGTGCCAAGTGAATTTCGGCCGCGAATGTCAACTGAAATAAAAAGAATATTTGATCTGCCTTGGCTGCCAAGTTTGCAGTTGTTATGGATCAACATATACGCAAGCATCTTTCCAATATTTCTACATTATCATCATTACATGACATAAAATAGATTCTAGCGCTAAGCAGCTTAGACTCAAAAATTTTTAATTTTATAAAAAAAAATTCAGAAACTAAAACATACGTACTATCCAGAAAAAAAATTTAAAAAAACTATTGTAATGAAAAATATTATTCAAAAAGTGAAAATCTCTATTGGAACAGAAAAAGGTTCCTTTTTCCATTTCAAAACTTTTCCGTTTCAATGTTTTTTCCCCTCCACTTTTTGAAAAATATCTTCATTTTTCATTTTTTTCTATATAGTATATTCTTGTTTTAGCAAACAAATTTTATACATATTTTATTTCCAGCTTTTGAAAGCGCATATATATATATATATAGGGTGTCCCGTAAGTATTGCGACAAACGTCTGGGGGACGTAGGGCACATCATAAGAATTAAGAATTGCATAAGAGCTCATGCCCGGGAATGTCAGGGGTAAGTGGTAGGGGGGTAGAAGATGGGAAAGGCTAAAAGAGAGTGATTAATGTGAAACATTTATTGGACATGAATACAAATGGTGTACGACAGCTTGAAGGTTACAACAAATGTTCGATGTTTGCACCATCAGACAGCAAACATGCCTGACACTGACGGACCATTGATTGCCAGGCATGTTCAAACACACAGAGAGTTTGTTTGATTGGCGAGTCTTGGCACGATATCCATTTCAAACACCACAGGATCGCCATATACGACACTTTTAATGGCTCCCCACAAAAAGAAATCAAGGCTCGATAAACCCGGTGGGCGCGGGAGCCAGGGAACCGGTCCACCACGCCCAGTCTATCGATGAGGGAATGATCTGTTCAAATGGCTACGAACATCCAATCCAAAATGAGCAGGCGCTCCATCATATTGGAACCACATGTTCACAAGCTCTCCGTTTGTATAGCGTTCCATAGTCTTCGTATGGTGCCTACCGCTCGAACGAAGCAATCCTCACTTTCCTCTGGCACTCTCCTATACAACACCCTCTGGCGAATTGCAGTGCCGTTTCTGCCCAGGAGTTCCTACGCAAATCTTAATCCTTATAATGTGCCTTACATCCTCAAGACGTTTGTAGCAACATTTACGGGGTATCTTGTATACTATATTCTTTCAAAAATCAGTCTTATAAAGTCACGGAAAATTTCGCATGAAATATTTTCACTGATGAAGATAAGATTTTAATCTCCTTGGTTAGAATAATTGGTCGAGTTTCTGACAATAAGTTATCTGTCGTCTAAGGGCAAATAAAGTAAATAAAATTTTTACTAAGTATTGTATGATATCAGATTACTGTTTAAACTGCTGGCTATAAAAATTTTGCTACTTACACATGAAAGAGTTAACTAAATAAAATAGTTTAAAAATTAGAGTATTTTTATATTTATAATGTAAACTATAATTGTCAGAATATCATGGCTTGGCAGAAATATTATTTTTATCAACTACTTCCCATTTCGAGGTAAAATTTCAAAAGTCGAAACACCTTTCTAATACAGAAGTTTCAAAAATGTAATATAATATTTTGATATAGGTTGCTGATATTATTCTGGTAGGAATTTTATTTCCAGCTTGGTTAGCACACGTATTTTTGATGGTCATTCGATCTGAAGCGGGAATAAAAATACCTAAGGATTGGGTGCCAAAGGTAATTTTGGAAAAAAAATCTGTGCTTGAGGGAGAGGGTGGTCGAGAGTAATTCCGTCATCTTCTCCGGAATTTTGATCTAAGTTACTTTAAACCCACTAGGGAGTAAAGCCTGCCTTAAAACTTTCCTTAGTTCTAAGAAGTCAAAAGTTTTCGGTATAAAATTGGATCCATTTTTAGGGTATTCCAGATGATCCTGAAGTCCAAAAAAGAACTAACTGAAATCCCACTCTGCAGTTTGAAAACAGTCTGTTTGAAAGAAAACAAATAATGCTCTACGTATTGTGTGAAGGAAAGTTAAAATTCTTTATTTTAAGAAGGATACCCGTGTATTTTTTATGATATCCTGCACTAATAAAACTAGCTACATTTCAGATAAAGAAAATTAAGAAATGATGTGGTTAAGCAGTTATTGGTCTTATAAAGAGATGCTTTGATTTGAAACCTCGTAAAAAAATTACAAACGTTTACAAGTTAACGTTGCACAATGAACATGGGAAAAACCGCATGAAAATTCCGGACAACAAAACACCGAATGATGTTTATTTATTTGCATTTAAATACGACAAAGCATATAACATGGGCATCAATCTACTCAAAGCATGAGCGGTTTCGTGGTGGACTTTCTAAGGAAAATTTGCGTTACAGAGGTTGTTCGCACTTTAGTTTTAAGTTTTTGCTTTGCTATTAAAAAAAATCTCCTGCTTGGAAATTTTTTTAACTGCAACTATATTTTTGAAAGTACAAGTTATCGTCTGCTATTTGAAAATTTTGTTTTCATGCAAAATGGCGCTATTAAAAAAACAATGGACCAAAAGCTAGGTTTGTGCTCCTTCTGAAGAACATTATTCGTAAAATGTCAAATTTTGGCTTCAAGGAGGAAAATTGTTCAAAATAAATATCCAAGTAAAAACAGTGCAAGGATTATTTTAATTTTATTAACAGTTAAATTTTGAGTTAAACTTCCTTTCCTATCCCTTCTTAATTTCTACTTACCACTTCCGACCAGAACGCAGTTTTAGAATCACGTCTGAATGCTTTTAATATATATACAGAGTGGGCTTCTGAAGGCCCGGTGTCCAAGGAAAGAAGTCACTCCAGGTTGTTACCAACGCTTTTAGCAATGGTAGTGCAGTCTCTAATGCGGCTGAGCGTATATTTATTAATTGTGTTCTTGAACCACGCCAGCATATTGATTGCAGTTGGTCTTTTTAAATGTGAATTTCCCGTGTGCGAGAAGTCAAACAGATAGTGATCTGGGTCACCAGTACTGCCACAAATACATTAGTCACTGTCTCTTAGGCGAAATCTGTGAAGACAGGACATATATGGGCCATTCCTTGTAAGATACTGTGTGAGGTGCGAAGAACTGCTATTTAAATTGTGGTTAACTTTTGGTTGAAAATCATACAGTCTTCTGCCTGTGGTGCTCCTCCCCCAGTAGTTTTGCCACTGCTTCATTAGTTCACATTTGAGAGTAGTTTTCAGATATGAGTGCAGAAAGGGGCACACCAATGCTACTCACATGTGTTTCTTTGGCTGCAACTTTCGCAATCATATCCGCTGCTTCATTTTCTTTAATCCCCGTATGGGCTGGAACCCACTGTAGCTGTGGCCTCAGGCTTGCAGGAACCGAAATTAATAGTTTTTGTATGCTTCTGACAATGGAATGTCTACTGCGGCCGCCCTGGATGGCCTGCGTCCCGATTTCTCCTTTGAAGCCATCAGTATATATGGCTAAGGATTGTAATGCACTTAGAGGATTACAGTTTGCTTCTATATCGAAGTTCGCAGGGTGGGAAGGAGAGTGGGCAAGGTGATTCTCGTACTCCGAGGATACATTAAGTCTTACTCCAAATAGTAGTCTTGTTTTAGTCTGGTCATTCTCACCACAGCCATCTCGCTCTGTAATATCAAGTGCAGAGGCGGAAGCCCAGCCAATACATTTAATGCAGATGTAGGAGAGGTACGGAATCCTCTGTAGATGCCCAGAAGAAATGGTCTTTGCTCGGAGTTCAATGCATGTTGCATGTTAATCGTGACATTGACGCCCCATATGGAAACGCCATGAAGAACTATGTGCTCAGCGACTGTGGCATACCATATTTTGAGCATCTGCGAGGAGACACCACAGTTAGCAACAGCTGTTCTCCGCATTGTATTATTAGACAATTTATGCAGCCTTTCTTTAAGTTCCTTGATGTGATGGAGCCATGAGAATCTGTCTTCTATAATCACACCCAAGTAGCGGAAATGTTTCTTGAATTGTATGTTTCTGGCATGAAGGTTTACGTACGGGGTACGCTCGTGCCTTTTCCTGGGCTAATTAGCATTCCTTTTGTTCTTGCTCTTGAAATTGTGAGCTTATGTTCACTGGCCCAGCGGACTATTTTGTCTAACGCTTTTTGAGAATTTATCTCGTAACTGTTACGGCTGTGACCGCTTAAAACTAGCGAAGTTCTACAGCCTTAGTGAGAGGGGTGCCAGATATTCTGGCTAGCACGTGTCCGCCTTTTTAGGCTACTCTCTCGTAAGACGCTCGGCCGTACTTTAAGCCTTTGATAGCTTCGCAGTCAATTAGCGTTAAGGGGCCAACTCTGTTAGAATGTTGATAGCTTCGACTATATCTCTTTAGTTAAGATTAGTTTAGTTTAATTCTTATTCTCTTAAGTTCAAGCCCAAGTGTCGGCTTTATTGTATTACTCCAAGACGGCGTTTTGTTAAACGTAGTTGGAATAATAAAGGGTTATTTCATCCTTCTCACTTGTTGTTTGTTGTTTCCTACCTCACGAACTCAAGCGATTATTCGCTTACTAGTTCTTAGGATTTTTCACAGTCATCTGTAACTTAGAAGTACACAGTGGGGAATCCTACAACTGGAATGTTTCGAATGTTGCAAAGGTAAGAAGTTAATGTTAAAAGAAAATCTTCGAAGTCAAAGGAAAGTTGCATAATCATTAAAATTCTCAGTGTCAACTGTATACAAAGTGATTAATGCTGATATGAGTCTTTGAGAAAACCCATAATGTGCATCTTAGGTCTCCACGACATATCGCCGAAAAGAGAACGCGCTGCAGAATTCTCTATGAAAAACAACTATTCTGACAAAAATATAAAAATGTTGTCACAATAGATGAATCTTGGGTATATTAAAATGACCGCAATAAAGACAGATCCATTTATTGCCATCAAAAAGAAGAACAAATCTTAGAACATGGTTTAAAGAATCTAAAGAAGGTTTTCCAAAGGGATTTATGATTGTTGCTGGTTTTTGACATAACGGCAATCTAAAATTAAAGAGCGTGCAAACCACTGTTAAGTTCAACTCCATATAGTATTAGGAAAATATTCTATACCCAGTTTTTCAAATATGAAGCACCTTCTTTTTACCCACAGTGACATCAATTAGTAGAATAGCATCAAGACAAATCAAGCAGCCACACGTCAAAACCCGCTGTTAATTTCCTCGAAAAAAAGGAACAAGAATCCTCTTTCAAGTCCATACCTTTCACTTATAGTTCTACTAAGTCTCCTAATGTATCATCCACGGAGTTTTGAGCTTAGGACTTTTAAAAAGCGAACGTCGACCTAAAATCCTTCTTGGACTTTGGAAAGCTGTTCAAGAGGAATGGGATAAAATACCTCTTCCTCTACTAAAAAGCTTTTATTGTCTTGGGGGAAATAAATTTACGTTGTAGTGAGATTGCGAAAAATAAGGATAATCAAATGGAACACTTAAATCACAAAAATTGTAGGTAAAATATCTCTGTAAATACAATGTAAGTAGTCTAAAAAATGTGCTAGCAGTCTTTAGTACACATGGAGGAAAATACGAAATATTCCTGAAGTTAGCCTGCTTTGTCCAGATAACCGAAAGCAGATTGACCTACCCGTGTTCAGAAGTATAATCCATTAGGACGGCGTTTTTAATTTTTTTTTTTTTTTTTTTTTTTTCCCTCGCTGGGGACCGTTTTTGTAAATTAGAATATTAGAATGTTATGCGAAACAATCTTGCTCTCTTTTAAAGCAATTTTTAACGTATATTATTTCCCTTATAGCTATATTTCATAAATATATTGATTAAAATTCGTATTTAATCTTTTATTCATAATACGTAATTAAGTTGATCGAGCAAATTTATGTTTATTTTTAATGACTCAAGCTTAATTAGAGTTTGGTAATCTTTATTATCAAAATCGTAAAAACAACCTTGTATTTAGCGTAGGTATAATGAAACACTCAATCGATTTCGAGGGCAGCTAAAGGTCCCTCCTTAACAGGAGAAAGAAATACCTAGAAAGAAGAAAATAAAGAAGTCACAGAAACACGTGGTTCTTATCAGCACTGCACGTGGTTATAACTAGATTTTTAATCAGAGTTGCACTGGCCGCCTACTTTTACTTACTTAAGGACCACGTGTTTCTGTGACTCCTTTATTTTCTTCTTTCTAGGTATTTCTTTCTCCTGATGAGGAGGGACCTTTAGCTGCCCTCGAAATCGATTGAGTGTTTCATTATATCTACGCTAAATACAAGGTTGTTTTTACGATTTTGATTGTCACATTAGCGTGTTTCTCTTCTAGTCTAATCTTTATTATATTAACTAAAAATTAAATAAATGATGTAGTTACATTAATCAGATGAATAAGCCAGCCGATTTTTGCACAGCTGCTCTATAGATGTATGCTGGTAAGGAGCACCATAGTCATAGTGCTTTAAATTTCTCTTTTGTTGCCAAGAGTGGGAATTCCGCACGAAACAGTAATAAATTTCCTAAAATGGAAGACTTGCGAGACAGACAGACGATTATCTTGTCTATTTTCCAAACTTTAAAACTTTTAGCTCAAATGGGCTATTAGTGTGGAAATGATATTTTGCAGGGTCTACTATAAACGGCTGTATCACGTTTGAAATTGCTGCCATTAAATATTATCGCTTTGTATATATTTAAAGAAATTAAATAACGAAGAATATACACGAATGTATGTATGTTCCTCGCATTGTGGAAAAACGACGGTATTTAGAGCCGTTTAATTTTGAATAACGTAGTCCTCTACCTGAACCTGGAATATACACTTAGAAACCCGAATTTTGAATTTCAAATTTTATATTTCATATTTTTTAAAACTTTAATGAAATTTTGATTAACAAACTTGACGATTTGAAAGCGAGAACTGGCAGCACTGTAAGGAATAAAACATTTTTATCTTCAGCGGGCGAGACTGCCCATCGAAAATTCTAAAGATATGTTGTTTTTAAATATTTTGGGGACTTTGCCGTTATATTGAATTTTTTGTGGCGTAAGTACGAAGAATATGATATTTAATTAATAAATTTAACTTACAAAACATTAATAATAAAATTGTAAAAAAAAAAGAAGTTTTGTAAGTTTTCTTACTAAGAAAACCAAACATTGATATGATGAACTGGGAAATGACTGATAAAAAATAGAAAAGTATATGCAAATAACACCGCGTCAGGAATTCTAAGCGAATGCTGCTAGGCTACTTTTAAAATGTTTTTGATTTTTTTAAATTGTATATGGCGTAAGTGTGAAGAAAATGATGCTTAATAATAAAGCTAAAAGGCCAAAAGTAAATGGATTAGCAGGAGTCAGTGTAATACCAAACTGGTAGACTGCAAGCTCAGCAAGAGCGTAAAAACTCTTAACAAACCCTTTTGGGTGACCGTTAAAATCTGAAATCTTTCATATTTTTTTTAATTTAAGAGAACTACAAAGGAGGCTTCGAGGGCGACAGATTGAAAACCGCTGCACTAAAATACTCAAATATCTTACACGCCTAAATCTTGTATATATTTAGAATATTTTGTGCAGGAAGCCCTCCTGTAATTTTAAAACTTTAACGGCAGGCTGTACATTAATGAGTGTTCTAAACAAATTTTTTGCTGCTTCTGAAAAATTCTAATTGATAATTTATGTAAACAAGGCATTTTCAAATAATGGGGAAAATATCGGTTATTTTGTGCACTATCCGTTACCTACCGATATAATGCCACGAATAGCACCCAGAATATCTTCTACCGTTGCTGCTCAGAATATCGTTTAGCATTGCTTCTAGCTCTCTAAGAAAGGCAGATTCATGAGTAGCAATATTGGCCCATATGGTTGCCAGGCATCGGCAAATACGCAAGTACCAATATTTTGTAAACCTAAAAAATAACGAAAAGCGTGTAGGTACAGTAATATAATATTAAGCTTCAGAGTCATAATTTGGTACATAAATTTAACAATAAATGTAATAATACCAGCATATTCCTCTGACAGGAAATTATCTATGAAACCAACTAATAGCAGATTTACTCTTCGTCGTAATTTAGCATCAAAAGTGTAATAAATTATTCCAGATGAAGTATCAAAAATTTTATAAATAATAGCGGACAAGCCCGCCAGATGAGCAGGCTGCAGCTAAAGCAAAATTTATACGTTCTTTGTACCTCTGAAACGCAAATGTATAAAAATATTTCAGTATCAATGAAATCAGTTCATTCTTTGCAAGCAACAACTACAACGCAAATAATTTTATTGCTGCAAAACAATGGTGAAGAATGATGGTGAAGAATCATCATCCACCACGTTCTTAGTTCGAAAGCCACTGTAGAGTCATTATTTTATTTTGAAACAGAAGTACATGAGAAATTAGCAATGCCCTCGCCGGGACTCGAGCCTGGGGGCCTCTCGAATGCGCCACCGCTACACCGTGAAGGTATGCCAAAAGAAGGGAGAAAACATCTTATATACCTCCCAAATGGCGACTGGGGACCAGGTTAACCAATAGCCAAACCCCGGGGGTGAAGAATCATCGTTCATCAACCTTTAGTTCGGGCGAAAATGTAGAGTCATTACGATTTCCCATTCAGGAAAAACGAAATATGACCAATGCTCTCCACGGGAGTCGAACCTGGAGCTGTTAAATATGCGCCGAGCGTACTAACTTGTAGAGACATTAGGTATTTTTTTAGATGGCAAGATGAAAAATTAGCAACCGCCTTCGCCGGGAATCGAACCACGGACCTCTGGAATACCGGCCCAGTGTGCAGAACCACTACACCACAAAGGCACGCTAGGAAAGTGGGAGAAATACCTTATAAACTGTTACCTCACGAAGGAATGCTGGAAGGAGGGGGGAAATACCATCGCGAAATCCTGGTGGTGAAGAATTATTCTCCACCACTTTTTAGTTCGGCTACCACCATAAAGGCATTTAGAATATTTTCGATATCAGGAAACTGATCACATGAGCAATGCCTTCGCCGAGACTCAAATCTGAACCTCTCGTATACGAGCTGAGTGTGCTATCATTACACCACGAAGGCATGCAGAAAGGAGGGAAAAAATACCTTATAAAGTTAATTCATATGACGTCATGATTTAAATTTAATGTAATATAACAACTTTTTCTCAAATTTAGTAAAGGAATTTACGTGGCAATAACATACTCTCTCAATTATCTTAATCTGAAACAAAAAAGGTTGCCAACAACAGATATTTATTTAAAATGCTGACATTAACGAAACGTTTTCGACATGCAAGACGTGACATGAAATCGCATGCTTTCTTCAACGTTAGAACACGATTTTGAATGATAAATAATCATATATTTAATGTTTGGGAATGCTTCTTCTATTTCATATTTTGTAAAACATACAAATTTTTAATTAACAAATTCTACGATTTGAAAGCGGGCAATGGAAACACTTTTCGAAAATTAGCGTTTTCAGAGTTTTTTAAACAATATCTTCGCTGATTAAACTCGTACGAAGATGAGAATGGTCAAAATGGCTTCCCACGAATTTTTGAGATCTGCGGCGTACTTCTCTCGAAACTCAATTCCTTCCCCTTCCGGAGGAGATGATGCAACAGACAGACGCGCACAGATTTGTATAGTATAGACAGTTACGCAGCAATAAGCATCGCGACAGAAATATATATAATTAACTCTATAAAGAAAAAGTCAAGAACGTTTTTGGTAAAATGTTATATGTAATTGGTAAGTACCAAACAGAGATTATATACTAGGGTAAAAACGTACCTACCATCAGAAAATTCTTATATTGTTAAATATGTGATACTCGCACATATTAAATATGTCTAAATAAACATTAAATCATATGTATATAAAAGATATTTAAACGTACCCAAAATATATCTGATACAAATATACGCCAAGTGCCAAAATATTAAAAACTCCGAAATTGTTTGCAAACTATTTTTAGCACAGCATGTATAGCATCCATAAATTTCACTTTTCAGAAAATTACTTTCCAAGCAACATGACACGATCTCGAGTGCTGCGATTTAGTGCTGGCAGTAAATTTCTGCTAAGCTTAATGTATTAATAATTAAGTGTATTGCGTAAGTTAAATATTTATTTAAAATTAAATTACAAGCGAGATATTTTGAGAATAGTTAACTATTAATTTCTTTCTCTCGGTTTTTAGAAAAATTAAAAAGCATCATTTCATTCTTATAGTGGTAAAATCTCTAAATACGTTATTCAAAATGATAGCTCAAAACGGATAGTAAAATTAATAAGAAAATTGTAGTTTCCTTAGTTCTTTTAATTTAAGGCTGTGTTATGTAAATACTTCACTGCATTTCTGTAAAATAAGCGATAAAACACGAGATTTATTTTCGAATCAGAATATTTACAACTAATTGGTGATTAATTAAACAGTGAACTATAAAATCGAATGTAAGAACCAGTTTTAAAAGCTGTTGAGAGAAGATTGTTTTAACACTTTCCGATTCCCAGAGAGAAACCCTGTATAAAGTAGCTTCTTTATTATTGCGCATCAAAATGTGTTGCATTGAACATTATTTTCCTCGTTTTCGTGTCTGTTCGGTTCTTTCGGCATGGAGGCTCACTTCCTTTTTAGTGCAATACGTTATAAGGTGCTTCCCTCTTTCCAACGTGCCTTCGTAACAACGTGCCTTCGTGCAACGGTAGCACACTCGGGGTGTATTGAAGAGGTCTAGGTTTGAGTCCCGGCCAGGGCATTGCACATTTAGTCACATCTCCTGTTCAAAATAACCTAGTGACCCTACATTCGTCCACCACCAGGATTTCGCAGTTGGGTTACTAATCTCCAGTCGCCCTTAAAAAGGGGAGTATATAAGGTATTTTCATCCTCCTTTTAGCATGCCTTCGTTATGTAACGGTAGCACACTCGGCGCGTATTCGAGAGGCCCAGGTTTGAGTCCCAGTGAGGGCATTTCACATTTTTTACATCTCCTGCTTCAAAATAACTAATAACTCTACAAAGTAAGAACCTAATTATTAAATTAGTAATAAACCGATCACAATTATATATGATATCCAATAAAAAAATAAGCTATTGCACGGAGTGTATTTTCCTCGACGAAGAAGCATTTGGGGATAAACTTTGAAAAACTATGTCACGAAAGGAAATGAATCCTGATATCAGAATTCAAAGATCTATTTACTCAGTATCAAATGAAGTTACTAAAGACGGCATAATTATGAAAATGCTTTTCAGACTTATTGCAGGGCCACCAGCGTCTGAGTGGTAAAGTCACTAACACTGACAGTTTGACCTGGTTTGATTCCAACGAAGCACGAACGGAATGACAGCGTGGGCAATTTTGTGATTTCACCCATGTGTAACGTGGATACGAGCCAGTTTATCTTAAGAAGTTCTTTATAAAGGCAACCTTTCCCGTTTAGAAAAATAGCCTTTTGGCACTTTGCTATAATTAAATAAAGCAAAATCAAAACAAATTTACTGAATAAGAATGTCGTAAGCCTCCTTTCTTCAGCTTAGAACTTTCAAAAGCATCTGCCGTACTTCAGTTTATCAAAACCATCTTATAGCCACTCTTATGCTAGTTACTAATCTTAGAAATATCATTCTAAATTTTAATAGGTCTTAAATGATTAAAAACTCCTTCGTGCAAGAGTTTTAAAATATTTCTTGTAAAATTATATTACTAATTAGATGCTATTTCAAATGATCATTTAACTTCGCTTTCAACTTGATTGAAAGCGTCAACTAAAAAAAGTAGTATAGAAAATGATGGTGCAAAATCAAAAACCATTCCGTGTTGATAAACAAATTCGATCTTCCCTGAGAGTTATCAAAACCCAATGTAATAAGTCAGTATACAAAAACTAGCTTAACTGTAGATTAGAGATGGAACATTTGCAGACTCATTTAAGTCTTCTTAATGAGTAGAAATCTTTCATAGTTAACTTTGTAAGCATAAATAATTAGTTAAACCGTTTATTTTACACATTTTACTTCTATGGGGTCTATTCTTATTACAGTTATTCATTTTTGTGTAATAATACAAATAGTAAAAAAGTTTCAGATGGTTAATTAAAAAAATTATTTCTGTTCAAGATATTATAAGCATTTTAATTTCCTTCAGTGTACTATTATATTATGTAGCTCCCAAAATTGATAACGTTTTGTATAAAATCTACATCCGTCTGATGTCGTTTTTTACATAAATGTTAATTTTATAAATTCCACTGATTTTTGCACTACGTAAGCAGCTCAGCATGATTAAGAAAATCACTTATAGTTCCAGAATATTTGGGTCTTCTGTGAAGGTGGTCGCTTTAAAGAGTTTGTCTATCTAAATATGCAATGCCAGTATTCAGTTATTCTTTCTCGGAAAAATCATTTGTCAAAAATGACCATTTTAGGACAGTGATCGCCATGAGAGGGTTCATAGAATTATATATATATATATATATATATATATATATACTGCGCTTATGACCTTCATATGTCTTGAACTTAGAGATAACGTCTACAAGTCTCATCTATCAAATCGTCGATAGATAGGTAGGAAGAGCTGTTAAGTCGTTGCTAAATCCATTTTGGGAGGATCACACTGTCTAGCCCCATCAATCAACTAGAAATGCTGAAGCATGTGTCTTTCGTCTCCCATATTCAGTAATTTTCCAGTTATCACAGTAACATGATCTTCGCTGTATTCTGAGTAAAGGTCATGAGAGTCCTGGACAGCCCTATTGCGTTGGAAATTTATATAATGGAAACGCTGAGAACTATTTTCTCCATTAGATGTCTTAGTCACTTTCAGTTTCTTATAAACTGTAAGATTAAAGAGCTTGCTTTCAACTATCCACAGGATATGTTATGAATGCCTATCTCGGCAAATTATTAGAAAAATTTAACTAATGATCGCAATTAAGAGGTATAGAACACATATGTGTAACAACACATATCCATTAAATAAGTACAATTTTTTAACATTCAACGAAGCTTCTCTACAACATTTAGAAGTGCTTTTATTTTATATTTTAACTTAAATGTCAAGGAACGAATCGTATTCCCCCTTGCGTGCTCTCGTGGTGCGAGTGGTTTTGATCAGTTAGCGAGGGGAAGATCCTGGGGTTCGATTCCTGACAGAGACAGAGATAATGTTTTCGTGTTTCTCCCATTCTAAATTTCTAGTGACCTCTGAAATATAGACTATCGAAAATCAGCACAGAAAACTGCAATGATTTGACAAACAATTATTGTAGTTAATCTCATAACACTTTATAAATGCTAAAAGTTAATTTTACGATGATTGCTAGCTATGGGTTCCTGTAGATCTCTTAAGCAATTACGCCAAATGAGTAGGAAGAATTTGACAATTTATTGCAAATAATAACAATGCACAGCAAAATAAACAACATGGAGACTGCAGAGAATGCAGAGATGAAAGAAATTTCCTTCAACGTACGAGAAATATCGCAGATTACTGACTTGATTCATGGAGTAAACTAAAATAAACAAACTGCACTTGTAGGAGCCGTATTTTTATAGTGTTGTCCCGATTTTCAGAACCTTTGGGGAAAATCTCTTACAGCTTCGTAAATGCGTTTTCTGGAAACATTTCTGTAAAAGTAGCCAAGTTGTCGAAACGTCATCTTAGGCTTTGGGACACACAATGTTTTTAAAGCTTGTCAGGGAAGTATGTACCTATTTCTCAACTCCTAATAGCTACTCCTAATTTGCGCAAATAAAATGACGATCAATTCAGATTCATGAAAACTATAATTTGTACAAGAAATGGCCAAAAATTCAATTACACTAACTTTCTTTTACCCAGAATTGTCACACAAAATGTAACAAATAATGAAAAATAATATATAACATTATTACAGTACTCAAAAACCGTAATAAAATCAAATTGTCTCAAATACGTTTAGAAATTTATAATAAAAAGCTGTAATTATATGCCTGTAATCATAGTATTTAATTTCATAACAAACCTATTATAATTGTAACATATTAATTTTACAATAGTTAATTATCTATCACAGATAAATTATATTTTTTACAATAGTGAGATTTAGTTTATTATAAACATTATTCCAAAATACGCCTAAATAATTATTCACTTTCATAACTTTCAGAATAATGTTGATTTTTCAAAATCCGTAATATGTTTTGATGATTTGCAAAATTAGTTTCAAATTGGTATGCTTCTTTTTTTCCACAACAATATTCCTTTACTTTTGAGAGCGTGCTGTCCGAGTTATTACTGAAATTAGTGCTTTTTTTTAATTGATTCAAATGCTTAAACTGTATGTTGACATAAAATGTCGCAGGTTAGTAGCCTATAGGGATTTGCATTAAAAATTTCAAACTATCAAAGATAAATAATTTTTCATATTATATGAATGCAATGTTTTATTTAATTACGTTATTAAACGTAAAATGTACAGAGTCATAAAACTAAATTGTTCAGTTTTCAATATACGTATCAAGCCTTTCTGGCAATGCGATATTGGAGGGGGGAATATTTAATGTTAGTTCGAAATAGGAATGGCTATTAAATAAGAAAGATTTTTTTATGTGCGAAAATGACCTCCAAGCTAATTACTAACTAAGGGCAATTATATTTTCGTACGAAGTCAAATTACAACAACTGTAATGCTTAGAAGCAAAACACTTCTTTTAAAAAATTATCTCTTTTAATAAATATGGTAATTAGTTTTTTGCTAATTAAATCAAATTTGCAGAACATTTTCTTTTGACCTAATTTAAGCAATACTAAGTATAATCTTAGTAATATGCAGATAACTAAACATTGAAAATTCTCAAAAATATATCAGCATTTTATCATAGGACTCAAAAAACGTTTATGCCCTTGAGGTATTTTTAAGACATCTTTTTTTTAACAGAATAACAACATTTAAATGTTTATTAAATTTTTCATAAATGGCGATCAATTTCAAATCTGTTTTAATTTTTTCCCCTTCACGAAAATGAAGCAACAAAAAAGAGCTATCTTAATGGATTTAAAAAATATTTCATATACCTGAGAAATATATTTCAGTTGAGCTCTGAAAAAAATCTTTTCATTCACAATAATTTCCGCCTTCCTTTTTTTTTCTTCAGCCATTTATTATTAATTTCATCTCAGAAGGTTTTTTTTTTTTTTTTTTTTTTTTTTTTTTTTTTTTTTGTTGTTGTTGTTGTTGTTGTTGAATGCATAAAGAAATCGGGGGATAATAATAAAAAACACTTGTCAGCTAATTTCACAACGTTTGCAGTTGGTATTTATTTTGCGAACTAATTATTAATTTCTTTCTTCTTACTTTAGCAATCTATCAATTACTAATTTTCTTTCAATAAATTTTTGCCGAGCAAATTGTGAAATTTCGCAAGGAAAATGAAATATAAAAAATTAATTTTAAACTAAGCGCAACAGAATTTTTTTAGTCAGTTAAATATTAACTTTCTTCTGATTCTATAACATAAAGATGATTACATTTAAAACCTTGGATAACACTAAACATACCAGTACCGCTTTTGCTGAACAAAGAATTCCTAAGCAGTGCAATGTTATTTGTAGTATATTGCGTGCAAACCACACCATGTGTACGCAATTTATACAAACAACAACATACAAATTTAGTATGTATAGTTTGTACATTAAATGCACTTTCAAGTACGTACTGTGCTTCAATAAAATTAATAATATGTCCTGATTTAGCAAGTAATGAAGTGTGGGTTTTTTGTGAATGATGAAGCTCAAAAGTTATTAAACAGAGGCAATTTTGTTATTATATCGAATAAATGCCTTTGGCAGACTAGCTAAGACGACATCTCTGTTGCTATTGTTGTGACTAATGTCTCTCGTGTGACATCAGAACAAGCCCATGAAACTCATCGCGGCAAGGAATTCAAGATTAATCCTGTTGTTGGTAAAAACCTTGGGGATCACATAGGTGACAGTACGATTTTGCCCATTTACACCCCCCCCCAATTTTGAGGAAGAGCTTCCAAGGATGGTCCGATGGTCACTCTCGCTCTTCCTGTATCACCAATTCACAAGGACTTTCGGCTCGCCATGTATTTACAGTGCCCCATGCCGCAAAGACACTATACATTTGCAATGTCCGTGTCTTCTCCGGGATTCGAACCCAGCCCTTTAGCACAGCAGTCAAGAGTCATTAAAGACCATCCCGTTTGGGCGGCAGATAAGACATCAAAACAGAATATCTGCTCCGCTCTGAAGAATTAAAATAAAATTTTGGTGATTTAAAAGGAGAGACAGCTAAATACTTTAACTAAATTATTTTGATTATTTATAAAAGCCTAAAACGCTTTCATTACTCTGAAAATTTTCAAATAAAATAAAATTGAATAGAACTGTGCAAACAAGATAAATATAAATTTTGAGAGACCACTAGGCCATCTTTAGAATTGTGTTTAAATTGATATTAATCAATTTTCTTATTAAACTTATATAGGCATGATAATAAGTTTAAAAAAACAGGAATTTTCCGAATTGTACAATAGGAGCAGAAAAAATAAATGATGGCAATAGTGAGTAGAAATAAGTTTTGTTAAACAGTGTTAAAATTCTAATCCGTAGACTCTCTGAATCGAAAATTTAATTTTCTTTCACTTATTCTTGTCCCAAACTAAAAGGAAACTTTTTTAAAATCCCCTGAGTGATTTATTAGATTTATATGTTCATTGCAGTCTTCAAATATTTCAAGAAACAGTGTGTGTCAACATTTCGTAAAATTGATATTTCAGCTGCAAAGTAACACTGAAGTATAAGGGACTGACGAATCGAATTCCATGAATTGATAAATGATAACATAGTTCCCTTAAAAGAATTATTCTTCTGAAAATATGAAGGTAGCAAATGAAATGAATAAATATTTATTTGACTGTATATATTTCATTTTTCTTAAAAACTTCTTCTGAGAATTGTTAGTTTTATGCTCTCGAAATATAGTAACACTACTGTTTTCATGTTTCTGTACAAATATCTTAGTGATTTGATATATAACATTCCGATATCTACTTTATAAAATTTATTTCCGATCTCTATTTATTGTTTTCTGTTTCAGGGTTTATCTCTATGTGTTTTTCCGTACCTTCCTGCTTCCAATCTTCTATTTCCAGTCGGTTTTGTGGTTGCCGAGAGAGTTTTATATATTCCTAGTATGGGATTTTGTTTCCTTGTCGCCCAAGGATGGCATACTCTTTGTCTTGTTGCCAGGTAAATATTTCTTATTTCCACTATTATATTTTTAACTTTTAATTCTTATTTGAAAAGATAATCAATGAAAGCTATAAGCATTCTAAAACAGTGTTAAATACACAGATCAGATAGTTACCATAGTTACCCATTTTCTAAAGTAAAGTAAATGGGTAACATTTCAAATAATTCATTTTACTATTTTTTTATCAAGTATCAATAAAATGCTTAAGATTAAAGAGCTGTTTTGAAACTAAAATATGTTCTATAAATGTTTTATGTTCTGTAAATTCCGTTTACCATGTTAAAAATTATGTCATTATTTTGCCTCTTTCTGGAAACGAAACCTTCTTGCAAAATTCGCTGCAAACCTTTGTGTGCAAACTAATCGCTGAGTTGTAGTAGGTTTGGGAACGTCATTAAGAAATTAATCAGAATCAGATGTAAGATTTGTGGGCTCAAGGCTTATCCGAACCCATGAGCCCAAAAATCTTATGTTTCGAAAGATCATCTTAATTAAAATTTATTACTAATACTTTGCACTGATAATTTTAATAAGATAAAGCATGTCTTAAATTGGCATTAAATAGGTCTTGAATAGAGTGTTACGGTTTTAAATACAGATCAGCGTCCAGGTCTTAATAAAGCCCGTCGCATCATTATAGTAATATAGCTGGTTGTTGCAAATGATATGGGCGAACAATGGGCATCAAAGAATGCGCACCAAAAAAAGCAAGCTTCAAACCTACTTATTCAATGCAACCGCCAGCAGCTTCAACGAATCCCTTTGTATTTTACTCCACTTTGGGAAATGAGTCTTCGTATGCATGGAGTTATTAATAAAACATTTCTTTAACAAGAAAACCATCACTCATTGTTGAACAGTTTAATTTTTTTTTTTATATTTATCCCCGTTTATGCATATATTACATGACTTCAATGAAAAACACTGAATTTGACTTGGAGTAGCAGAATTAAATGTCAGTTAACGAGTGTTGATCATTTCATTTTACTGCATTTATCACATTATAGCACTGATCTGCTCTTCTGTTTTAATCTGATCCCGTGGTACGAACGAACGGCGCATGACACCGAAGAAGTACATAGGAAACATTTTCTTCTTTGGACCTAGAGACAGTTCTAAAAGGCAGCTTGCACTTTCTCTTAGCTCTTACTTGATTACAAACTTAATTGATTACAAACATCTGGCGAGCTGATGCGCTAGTCGAGCCACTCCATAAGGATAAATGGTGTCAGTTGCGTTTAGGTTAAGTTTTGTTTACAAACCTTGAACCAAAATAACATGTTATTGTAAATCTACGAAAAGCTCTATTAGCAATATAATAACGACATATATAATAATTCTCAAATAATACTGAATGCATACAAGTGGTTATTTACAAGTAAAATATTGTCTTCATTAAATGAAGATCTTGAAGGGGCAAGAATCCTTTTAGTTGAAAATCTTATACCGTTCTGAGCACTTGCTCTATCTGGAACATTTTGCAGATTGAATTAGTCACGCTCTTTTAATTTTTCGGTTGTATTTTACGTCCTCTGATTCGTTATCTTTGAAAGTGGTATCGGAGGAGCTAATAGGATCAGTGGCCAGTCGGCCACATGAATTCGAGAGGCCTTGATGAAAGGCATAGGGCAGATCTCTGTAATCCTGTGGTACTGGTCATAAACTTGTGGCTTTTGTAATGTCAGATGGAGGAGCAATGAACACGTTATTGCTCCTGCAATGTCAGACCATGTCGTCTCACACCTCGAAGTTTGCCACTTGTGAGGGTGTGATTTTGTGATATGACTTCCTTATCTTTGCGTGGTCCGCCGCACACCTATCAATGAAGATCCCTTTTTCATAATCAGTCGTAACATATTAAAGAAAACTTTCCCGTTCGAAGCAGATCGCTAATATTTCGCTTTATTCTGTGAACTTACGTGATGCCACATGTTATGCTATCTTATCGTACCTATTATTTTTAAATTACGAAATCATTAGATAGTAACTTCTAAACCCCATCCTCTGCTGTAAAATGTGAATATTGTTCAACAAACTCTTGAATTTAAGAGGGAAGTGTAGAAAGTTTAATTAGAGATTTTCATCTCCTAATCTTAACTACTGCATTATAAATAATCTAAGCATAGACAACCAATTCCAGACGAATTATTTCGCAATAATTTCTCCATTAAGGCTTTATTGCTATTTATCTGCAACATTCTTCGGATTTATTCAATTTAAACTCGTAAAGAAAGTCATCCAGTTGCATTTCTTTTCATGGCTTTCATTTTATCTCAACATTTTTATTATTTTGTATTCTCTGAAGCTAACAGTTTCTATTATTACATGACCCATGCCTTCACCGTTAAAAATTTTCTACTTGGTGAATAAAATTGTGTGTAATTCTTTTATCAACCATTTAATTTACAATAATTTAATATATCACAGAAAAGACAACCTGAATATATTTATTCACCTCTTTATTCTTCATTTCTTAAATAGTCTCATCTTTTAGAAATTAACAGATAGTTATGCATACTTTATTTACTAAAATAATTCTTGGATTTTTGTACCAGTAAATCAAAATAATATAATAATTCTTTCAGAAAATTCTGAATATACAAACATTTTGTGTTCGAAATCTATTTGCACATTAAAAAATTACTAAAAAAGAACGTCACAGAACTCAGAAAACTAATTATAATACCTTAATAAGATTTAAACTGTTTTAAAATGTGTTGATGAGATCTAGAATGTAACATTTCTATTGTTATATCCTTTAAGCTATTGCTGACACTCTATTATATTTTTATGCTAAATGGGATTTCCTACAAAGACGTTTTTTGCTTCTTTTTAATCATGTGTGGGATTATTGCTTTTATATTCCGCTGTGTTTAAGCCGCATATATTATAAACATATTTTTAAAACCAAAAACTCCTTGAAAGTATTAATGCTTAATCACTTTAAGAAGTTTCATCCCTATACAGTACGAATATTTTAAATAAGCGTAATATAAAAAGAAATAAAAGATATAATGAAAAACTATATATTTCAATTTATATTTCTTAATTTATAATTTAATTTTATTCTTAATATGAAAGTTTGTGTTTTATTTTCAGCTAAATATTTTTTGTCTGTATTTAAAAACACTTTTACGAGAACAGGAAATTCTTGTCATAAATATAAGCTCTCCCATTCTGAGTTAATGCTGTTGCTTAGTTTAGCTAACTATTCATTCCTTTTTTCATAAAACATAATATAAACTTTCCGGTTTTGTATTAGAGATATGCTTTATGAAGAGAAAAGGAATTACTGACAGTTTTCAAAAGATAAGAGAATATTTGTTGCAAAATTGCTTAAGGAAAAAAAAGTAGAATTTTAAGACCCTTATCTTAACGAAACGCAAGTACTGTTCTCCGTTATAACTCTGTGTTGTCTTTAATCTGTGTTATTATTCTCTCGTGTTTATTTGAATTCGTCTTAAAGCGATATTGTCACTAAATATGGCTAAAATATTGCGTATTGCAATTTAGACAATTATATCTGAAGGATTAATGTAATTAATTTTGATTAATTATCATTAATTTTGATTAATGATCATTAATTTAAAATTTCTTTTGAAAGATTTTTTTAAAATCTCAATTTATTAATTTACATCGGTCAAAATAAGAGAGCCTTAAAATTTCGTTCTAAGGAATATGAGACACATTTTAGGAAAAAAGAAACACGTAAATTCCCTGTCGCCCAACACTGTTGATCAGTAAATACCATTCTTCTTTTTTCTATTCTTTACAACCAAAATTATTCAAAACAAAAATTCTTCCGCTGCAAATTAGATTTTCTGGAGACATTTCATATTCATAAAAATCTTTCAATTATAGTTAACGATCCCAGTTCTAAGCCGTCTTTAACCTCAGTTTTTAAAGAAATTATTTCGTAGTTCCTTCTATCTTTCATTAATAGATGGCGTGCGTTCCTTCTTCTTATCGTCATCGCCTTAGCGCAAGCTTCTGTTTCGTTATTTGCAGTTTTGCTGATAAAGAAGATGTTTCTACATTTAAACCTTCAAAACTAGTCGAGTTATTTTAAGTACTATTAATACTTTTGTAATTTTCCAAAATTCCTTTAAGCTATCTTTTCTATAATAACATTTTTAAAATGCCACTTAATTATTTGCTACGAGTATAATAGCATGTAAAATAAAAATTTTATTAGCGTAAAAAGCATTGCTGCCATTTCTGTAAAACAAAAATTATATTACTTTAAAAAAGGTCTGTCTAAGATCATTTCATTCGTTAAAGAATTTTTGAGGAGACTATCGTATTTCCATTACTTATAGGAAACTTATGAAAGCATCGATGCAATCAATTATCATAATATATCAGGTCATATATACGTTGGGATGAAATAAAGAAATTATTGGAATCTAGAAAACGTTGGTATTAGCGTCTACGGGAAAATGATGTAATACATTTTGGCCACACATTCTGCATCTTGATCTGTTGAGACGTAAAACGTTTCACTTATTATATTCAAAATGAAAAAAGAAAACTCAAAACTAACAGAAGATTCGCTGAATAAAACTGAAACTCGTTCCAAATGTCTAAGCAATCAATTCTACAAATTCGAGAACTGTGAAAAACAAGTTTTTTAAAAATATTTTAATAAAAATGAATGAATTTTACATTTCCGAGGATATCTTGTTCAAGAGGTTGGATTCTCGATAAATATCAAAGAACATAGCCTGTTTATGGGCTAACCAATATAAAATTCGAGAATTTAATTAATATTTAGAAAATTTTTAATGAGGGAAAACAAAAAAAATGTACATTTATACCCCAACCCTGACAAGCCGGAACTGAAGAAAGTACTTGCCTTAAAATATGGTTAAATAAGAAAGTACATTCAAAAATAGAAAAAAATATAGTGCAATTAAAAATATTAATACTACTAAAGACTTTGAAATATGTGTGGAAAACAAAAACCTATAATGTGGAATGCCAAGCAATATTTGTCAGTCATTATACACTAATGCTTGTGAAACCTGTGTTTGCAAATTGAAGCAAGCTTACAGGAAATGTAATCTTTGTAAATTGAACCAAACTTACAGGAAATGTTAAGTGAGGTAAGACATGCAAACTACAAAGCGATTGCACATGCGTGAAACGAGAACCGGCAGCTTAATCCATCTAATATAAAGAACTTGCAATGAAATCTGTTTATCGTCCTCTGCCTGCGGTGAACGCTTAATTAGTGGTCAGTATGCCTCGGCAGCAGCTCGACCAACTAACGGAGTTTGAACGAACCCGCATCATCGGTATGCGAAAGGATGGGCTTTTGTAGCGAGTAATCGCAGGCTGCACGCATCGTAATGTTATGCATGTTTGGAAGAAATGGTCAGAAAATAACTAAACAATGCGAATTCCGGGCAGTGGGGCACGCAATAGTATAACGGCACCGGAAGACAAATACCTTAGCCGTATGGCTGTGATGCATCGTACAGGTCCTCTCGTGTGTTAGCACAATGTTGCAGCATGGCTACAAGTGTTATATTGTCTAGCTAATCGGTTCTTCACCGTCTGCTACAACATGAACTGGTTCTATGGTTCCTCTACGCAGGGTTCCCCTGTCGCTGAGTAACAGGAAACTCCGACTTCAACCAAGTGCGTGGGGCGTGCCCTCTGACAAGTTGTTTTCTCCAATGAATCATTTTACAATCTGGAGTACAATGATATAAAATTCCATATCAGACGTTACAGGGGCGAACGTTTGCTCCCAAAGTGTGTTATCCAGCGACATACTGCGCAAACGCCTGGCATCATGGTGTGGGGAGATATTAGGTATAATTGTCGATCCCTTCTAGTGTAGATTGCGGGCAACCTCAAGAGTGAGGGAAGTGGTGGAACCGGAGGTTTCCCCATTCTTCGACGCATTCTGCACGTTGTATTTTAGCAGGATATTACGTTTCTCAAACTGCACAAACCTTCTTTAAGGCACTACAAGTTTCTCTTCTTCCATGGCCTGCTTATTCCCTAGATATATCGCCCATTGAGCATGTCTAGGATTTCATCGGTCGGCGACTCGTTCGTACAACTGGTGGGACTGAGTGAACTTTGGCGTTAAGTCGAAGCCATCTGTAATGCTATTTCCCAGGATTACATTCAGAACCTGTGTGAGTCAATGCCACGACGTTTACAGGCTCTCATCGCTCAGCATGGTGTACACACAAAGTATTGACTTCCGACGTTGGTTTCGTTTTTTGTAAATTTGACGGTTTATTTGCACCAGTATGAGTAATATGTGGAATGAATTTCATTCATTTCCGAAAATTTCTTCATGGCATTGCATTTTTCACAAACATTAATATAGTCAGACAACCCAAGCTCGTACTGACGACATTAATTACACAATTCGTATTTAAATCAAATTGTAGCAATAAAAAAAGTAAAAAAAACTTTGAATTTTAAATAAATTTTAATAATATTTATTAGGAAAATCAGTAAAAACAAATTAATTCTAATGGTGAAAAGAAGCGTTGTTTTATTGTGAAAAGAATTTAATAGCTACTTCAATTAGCTTAGAAGGTTTTCCCCGAAAGCATATGTAGATAGCTCTCGAGTGCTTCGCCTAAACAATAATAATGGGTTGAATATCTCCGATTTCACACTCTATCGTTTTTGAAATTTTAGCTCTTTTTCATCACAACTAAACAAAATCGTCAAAAATATTAATTACAGAGACTGACTGATTTTTTTAGGTATGGAAAAGAGTTTTAATGAAGATCCATGATTAAAAAAATAGTATTATGTTTTTGATAATATTTCATTTACTGTTTTGCGCGACATTTTTATTGTTAACTAGATTGAGCACTAAAATATTATTTTAACTTCCTAAACAGTAAAGTGCTTATTTGTGGTATAATTACATTTGATGCAATAAATAATAAAGTATAAACTGCTAAATTAATGACAATCAACAGAATGAGTATTTCGGTGCTTAAAAAGTAAGGAGCTCGGTAGCACATTGATACGAACTCTGTACATTAACTAAAATGTCAATAGGAATATAATTGCAGCAGCAGTTGCATAACAATTTAATTTAACGCATGAATTCATTTTCGAAACCGTTTAAATGCACTGCAGTCATTATATGCTTTATTAAATTATTCAAACAAGTTTCATTTGCATTTAACTGTTTATTGTTTCGACTAGGAGTTTTAATGAAAGAGATACTTCATATTACAGTCGCTTAAATTCTATTGCGTATGTTCTGTGATAGTTTGTGTGAATTATCCAGCAGAACAATTAATATTTATGATGTATATATTAGCTGTATCATAGGATAATTATGTTTCCTTTTCTTCTGCAAGTTTGACATATATATAGTTTGATGCAAATAACAGATTTTAAACACCTAGAAGAGGTGTTATTGTTTCTGTTTTTAGGTAAAATCGCTCTTGTTAATCGAAAATGCGTAAAAGGAGTTTTCATTTATCTTCGATATCAAAAAAAGTATGTTACCGAATATAACGTCAAACTAAAGATTTTTTAAAAAGTAATTTTATGTGAATATATATAATATGTTTTATACTACGAACTTTAACAAAAATTTTTATGCCGGGAGTGTCATAAATGAAACACATTTTCAAATATCTAATAATCGTCCGACTGCAGATTTTTAAATAGCATTTTATTTAGTTGCTAGGTATTTATTTAGTTGTTAGTTCATAAATATATAAATTATTCAAAGCAGTTTTTTTGGTAACAAAAATTTGGTACTTATCAACATTTCCTATACTTTTGTTGTTTAATTTGTAAAAACGTTCAAAAATAATCTCAGCTTTAATAAGAACATGTACATTTTTCGAATCTCACAAAATAGGAGGGGGGAATGATCTTCTAGTATTAGTAAAAGGATTGTATAGGACGAAACAAGTTGAGAACCACTGTTCCGAACTTCCATTTCTGAATCAGCTATAAGTTGAGATACAGAATTTCAAATTTAGAATTCTCTTACTGCAGCCTAATCCTGTTCAGTTAGTCATAGCAATTTTAGCTGCTTCAATAACACTTTTGTTACTGCTTAACGTGAATGTAGCAACTTCGTTTAAGGTATTTTTTCTGAATTTATAAGAGTATATATATTATACAAAATATACTGAAGTATTATAAAAGAATGAAAAGAAGATCCTGAACTAGATGAAAAAAGCTTTCAAAACTGTATTTATGCTGCTTTAAAAAATAACTACACACGACAGGTACTACAGTTCCGGCGGCAGTCAATCTTCGCTGAGATTTTACCAAGATTTTAGCGGTGGATAATTTTTTTAGACTCCACCTGGTTTATTCAGTGAATATTTTCCACTGCGCTTGATCTGGGAGTTTTTATTTTTCACGTCATATTTCTTCAAAGATAGTGTTTATTTTGCTCATGTCCCTGAGATTACTTGCGGTATTTTGCAAAATAAACCTGCTATCTGAAGTTGTACCTGCAGTGGATATTGATATTTTTTCCTGAATGAATAAATTCAAGATTTTCGTTGGCATCTAAGCTGTCATTCAAAAGATACTCAAGAAGGAAATGTATGAATTTTTAGTTTGATTCACACTAGTAAAATCGGAGAGCAACTGGGTCTGATAACTTCCGGTTGATTCCGTATTAGTTTATCTACGCACTGTATCAGTTAAATAATGAAACTCTATTTTGTAAACAATGAAAACGTTATTGAACCTATAGTGATATATATTAATGGAAACATGATCCTCCTACGTTAAAACAAGCAAAGACAGAGACATATAATAATCGAAAAGTCGTAGTGTATTATTAAGGTGCCCAAGGATTGAACAATGGAAAGTTAGATTCTATTCTTCCTCTAGGCCGATGTGAATCGAATTTTGGCTTATAATACCAGATTAGGATGATAAGCAACAACAACAAGAAAGAAAAGACTTGTACAGACTTGTTTTGTGTTTGTTTCGAAGAAAAAGCGTCACAATTCTTGTAAAGTTCTGTTTTGCGCATATTGGTAAGACGGTATGACACAAAACTTGTAGATGCCTGCTTTGAAGTATGTTTCTAAAACAGAGATGTCACAAAGCCTGTAGAGGTCTACTTTGGCATGCTCCTAAGAGAAAGCGTCACACTTGTCCATTCTGTGAACTTTTCTAAGAGCAAATATCAAATTTCTTATAATCGCTTCGATATTAAAAACTTTTGATTAACTTTTTGTTTAAAGTTTTGCTTGAAAAAAGGGAAAATAGTTATAAGAGGACAAAACAGAAGAAATGAATTGGGTAACTAAGTTACCCAACTTATTCTTCTGTTTTGTCCAGTGGATACGATGCCACTAGTATAAGATATAAGGATACTACCAGTATAAAATACCACCAGTATAAGATATAAGGATACCACCAGTATAAAATACCACCAGTATAAGATACCACTAGACCATATAGGTATATAATACAATAGATACCTTTCCAACTAGTGGGTACTTTGGTATTGCTATGGGAACTCACAAATATAGTGGCAAAATATAGGCCATTGTAAACGGGGTGATTTATAATAATAAAAGATTTATTATAATTCTCGAGAAACCTGTTGCAGGTAAGACCCTCAGAATATTACAAAACTCCGAGCCCCTACATAGCCTTGTTTCCAAACCAGAAACTGCTGTACACGTACTATCAGAAAGAAGGTTCATTGCCATGCGGAGCAGCCAGCCTAACTGGTATAGTGGTTAACGATGCTTGGTGCCGCATAGTTCAGGCTTGTTTCAAATACCAGAGAATGCATGGATATTTGTAATTGCATAATGTATGTGGGGCATGGGGGCGCTGAAAATGTCGATTGACGAAAAGTCCTCTTGAGAGGGGAAGGGGACTCTCGAATCAGTCCCCTGGCTGTTATTGTTACGATTAATCTCGTTTGTCTGATATCACAGCAAACCCACGAAATTCATCGTGGCAAAGAGGCAAGATTGCACCTGTGATTGGCAAGAGCCTTGAGCACCATACAGGTGGCACTACAACTTTGCTTGGTTCCACTTCCAGTTTTGAAGAACTACCCGGCGGAACGAATTAGAGTATCTCCCACTCCTCTTCTCATACCAATAACCTCTCGAAAAGACTTTAGGCTCGACGCTTCTTTTGAGTGTCTCCATGCCGTACAGACACTATACATTTACAAACATTCATGCCTTCTCCGAGATTCGAACCCTGCCTTTTGGTACGGCAGTCACAGTCACTAACCACTATCCCAATTGGGCGGCTATTTTCCACCATAAACGGGGCTGAGTTGCACAGTTAGCAGAGTAATCTGTATTATATAACCATTGGTGAAATTATAGTATCCTGCCCACGTCTTGCTGCCGTGCTATGCAGAGGAACATACTTGGAATAACGTTTTCGACTAAGCTTTTACTTGATCTGGTAATATTAACTAGTCCAATAACCCTAACAGACGTAAAATGAATAATCCCTATATTTGAAGTAACTACAAAGTGGTGAGAAAGTTTAAATAACTTTTTTATTTAAACATAATTTTGAATATAAACCCATACTCTTATGCAACACTATTAGCCTGAACTCATGGTGATGCAATTAAATAGAATACTCATATCGAACGTGGAACAGTAGTCAAAGACTGTGCAATTAAATATTACTATAAACTGGCTCAATAACTCTACGGGAGCGTCAAAACCAAGGTGACAGCAGCGATAGGACCCAAAGCCGAATAATTACAACTATCACAGGTAACAGGAAACTAACACGTAGCGTACACGCGAAGACAGAAATAAACTCTGTCATAAAATGTAAAGACCTCAGTTTAAATACCGATTACTTATTTGCATTCTCTTAAAGAATACGGAAAGGATAGATTACAGTAGACCGTAAATAATAATCTCGCAAATATAAACGTAACATTTGAAATCTCTACTTAAATTTAAGAATAATAAAGCAGCTACTTGAAAAGCAGATATCGTTTCAAAATGCAATGTAGTTTTGACGCGCCAGCATTGCATGTGTTTTGGCCTCCTCGGTGATTGCGGGGCTACAAATCAAGAGTTAGTGGCGTTACAGAACGTAAGGGAAGCGGACGCGCCAAAATGTCGGGCGTATTACCGCTAATTGAGGTAATTGCATCGTATCTGTCAGGTGGCAGAAAACTAGTATGATGTATCAATTTACATGCCAGGTGGCAGAAAACTAGTATGATGTATCAATTTACATGCCAGGTTGCAGAATATGTGTATCATGTACATGCCAGGTTGCAGAATATGTGTATCATGTACATGCCAGGAGGCATAACGCTTGTAAACATGTCAGGTGGCATATGGCTTGTAAATAAATTGTAAATAAATGTACAGTAAAATATCTTGGTGCAATAGATCAAGGAACACGCATTAACAACCTTCTGATCATTTGGATACGTATAGCATGAATTGATTAAATACCTTCTGTCTTTTAGTTCAATTCTTCCATATGTAAATTAGGCATGTATTAATTCTTTAAGATAAAATTAAAATTTAAATTCACTTTCAAACATCCCAAGTTAGTTTATTTTCAGAATACAGTACCGAGAGGAAAGGAAACTAAATTCTGCATTGTTTAAGAAAAAGTACTTCGCTTATTTACAGCACTAAAATTTTTCTTGAGAATTTCATACGAAACTCAACTCCAGGGAATAGGAAACAAAATTACTGTAGTACTTTTTTTTTAAATGTCTATGGTTTTCTATTTATGTTTACTCTAAAATATTATATATGTTGGAAATTTTCACTAAAACAAAATTTTGCATCAGTATTTGTATTTTTCTCGATTTCACTACAGCGTCCAGGAAGGAACGTATTCAAGAAAACTGCAGTTATGAAAAACGACAGACTATTTCAAAAATTCTTTGTTCTACATTCGTATGCTGAATACTTAAAAATTATTGGTACCGGCTGGTACCTTAAGACATACTTAAATATCTACTTTTGGACTGGCTACGCGAATTTCTGCTGCTTTGGAAGCAAATTTTTTCTGAAGGAACTTCTGAATACTCTTTTGACAATACGTGATCTAGATCAAGCTCGAGTAAAAATGTGGATTTAATATTTCATTTGACGTTTTGTAATTTTTGCTTATTGCAGTATATTTTTCATGTCTTACCATAACGTAAAATTCAAAATATTTCAAGATAGGTTTTTCCATTGTTTCCATTGAGCCATTTTTTTATCTATGTTATTTTCCAAGCAGAATTTAGCTTAAAATTTTGCTATGTTATCGATACGTATGCATAAGTAATGATATATGAAGCAAAAATATAAATTATATTTTGTCTTTTGCATAAAGCCGGGATTGTTAATGGTTAGCGACACTGACTGCTATCCCAAAGGGCCCAGGTTCGAATCCCGAAGAAGGCATGGATGTTTCTAAAATGTATAGTGTCCGTACGGTATGAAGGCACTCTAACTATGCAACAAGCCGAAAGTCCTCTCGAGAGTTTGATGGTAGAGGAAGATAGGTGCGAGATCCTCGGACTCGTCCCATCGGGGTGCTCTCCATCAAAATTGGAGGCGGACCTGAGCAAGGTTCTTCCCAACGACAGGCACAGTCTTACACTTCTTGCCACGATGAATTTCGTGCGCTTGTTCTGATGTTTCTATCAATAAAGTGAGATCAGTCCAACAACATAACAAAATGTCTTATTTGCTTTCCATTAAATACTAAAGTAAAGCTAATATTCTACAATTGAATTTCAGTGGAGAAGAAAAACAGGAAACTATCTCCAAATCAACCTATCAAATGTGCAAAAGAAAATTGCCAAAATCGGGAAAAGCTATGAACAAAGATGGATTACTTGGTTTACCTAGCCTTTTTCTGTTGTAGGATAGCAACATAAAGGATCAATTAAAACAAGCAACCATGTTTCTAGTTTATATCATGAAAAGCACAATAAATGAGTAAGTTAATAATAATAAAACAATTTATGGAATTAGATCATGATAAAGTTGTAGAGACATCAGGTTATTTAGATGCATCAGACATGAAAAATGAGCAATGCCTTCGCCAGGACTCGAACCACGGACCTCTGGAATACGCGCCGAGTATGCTGACCATTACAACACGAAGCCATGCTAAGAAGGCGGGAGAAATACCTTATAAAGGAATAAAGAAAATAATTATTTACCTCACGCCTCCCTCTTAGATCATAAATGACACCGCTTCTTAAAAAAATCATCATTTGAATTTTAAAAAAATACCTTACACATTATTTTAAAGATCAGAATTATTATTAATTATTATTTCTGTTTTGAACAGTTTTTTAATTATTACATTTCTAGAACTTGAAAACAAAGCAGAACGTTGCAGCCTGTATATCCGTTTTTAACTCATTGTATGAAGTACAGTCATGTAGTTTAATTTAGCAATTCTTGATAAATACTGGATAGCTAAATAACGGCAGAAATTAGAATGATCAACAAATATTTCAGCGTCAAATTCTTTTCTTTGTATTCTATAAGCTGATTTCAGATATGCATTCATATTTGTTCTTTACCTCACAGTTTTTTAATAATGACATTCTTGTTGTTGGGCTAATTCATTTTGATGTATTCTAGTTTATGTTATATTTACATTACTAAATCTATACCATGGGAAAACAGTTCAAAAAAAATAATTGTGTTATTTTAAAAGCAACTGCTATTTTTCTTTATTTTCGAGCAGCCTAAACAAAATACTGTGGTTTCTTTTATAAATGAAACAACATAGGCATTATTTCCAAAGTATAGGCCAAAATGAACACATGAATTTTAAAAAAGATTTATTTCATTACCGTAATACTTAGTATTACTGAAAATATATATACATGCTTTCATAAGAAGTTTGAAAACTTTATAAAAGCAACAACGAATACAAGTAGTTAGAATTCAGATGTCTCAAAAATTAATTTCTTGTCACAAGTGATGCTAAAACTAAAGAAAGTACTTCTGCAGAATAAAAATTAGGATATCATTTCTTGATCTAAAAATTCTAGCAGCCGAACGCTTACAAACTTGCTCCAAATCGGTCTTTTAACTGCGCTTCGAAACATTTCTTGAGTTGTGCGAGGCAAATAACTATTAATAAAAAATCGCTGAAAGGTAATGAAGTAAAGGCATTTGGATTTTAAATGAAGTAAATGAAGTAAAGACATTTGGATGCAACAAATGTAAAATTTTTCTGCATGAAAAACATGATTTCATGAAAGCTAAACATGAAAGCTTCTTTAATAATATTGAAGCAGATGTGCAATAAAATGAGCAAACTATTTCATCAGGAAACATCTGATTTTTAGAAACGTCATCAAGATCATTGGAGACATAACATGATTTGGTGACTTCAACTGGTACTTGGATTAAGATTCACCTTTGGGTAAATATTGCAGGCAATCATATTCACATCCTTTCGATGATTTTGTGGAGACATTATATTATTTTGAAGCAGAATACGTGAAAATGTGCAATGACGTCGCCGGGACTCTAACCTCGGACCTCACGAATACGCGCCGAGTCTGCTGGCCACGAAGGCATGCAACCCCCTTTTAAAGGGCGATTTGGGATTAGGGAACCCACTCGCCAAATCCTGGTGGTGAAGAATCCTCATCCACCATCTTTTAGTTCGGGCGCCACTGTAGAGACATCAGGTCTTTTGTGAAGCAGGAGAAGATACAAATGTGTAATGTCCTCTCGGGGACTCGAACCTGGACCTCTCGAACACGCGCAGAGTGTGCTGACCATTACACCTCAAAGGCATGCTAAGAAGACGTTAGAAATACCTTATTATTTACCTTCTTGATAAATTTATGTATACTCATACACAAACTATTTCACATGAATCGTCATGAATTTACACTAAACATCATAAATTTATGTATACTCATACATTATCTATATGAACGAAAACATTCTTGCATGATCAAAGTATTTCGATTATATATTTGAGTTTAGCAACAGAAATCTGAACAAGTTGCTTACATAAGGTTATAAGGTATTTTTCCCACCTTCTTAGCATGCCTTCGTAGTGCACGCTGGGGGCGTATTCCAGAGGTCCGTGGTTCGATTCCCGACGAAGGCGTTGCTCGTTTTTCATCTTTCCTTCGTCAAAAATAATTCTAATGTCTTTATAAGGTTTCTGCGATTTTCCTCATGTCTGACATAAAATGACAAAAGTCCCTCTTAAGAATCCCTCCATGAATCCCTTTTTGTAAGATAGATAACTATAGAAAGCTTTTACGTAAGAGTATAATCCAATGTAACCTTCACAATGGAAACAGTCTCAGAGATATACTTTAGAAACAAAATTTTCTAAGAATGTTTGTAACATATTCATTAAATAAAAAACTTCAAAACGAGCTCGCATTACTTACATAAATGAATGAAAGGTACATTTCAATACAGAGTCTATATATAAAGGTCTATAAATAGGATTTCTTAAAAATTTAATTTATCTTACATTTTTCCATAGTCTTTTCCTTTATGAATTCTGTTTAAATTGTACTACCCAAAAAGAAAAGGAAACTAAATCAAGCTTTAATTAAATAACTTTTCTGAAGTATAAAGGAACGTAATTAATTACCAGTGTGGATAATTTATAACTAAAGGGCACAATGTATGCATTTACTGAAAGATGCATTTACTCAGGCAAGAATCAAAAGCTTCTTAAAAGTGAGCCACCGAAACTAAAAATCTTTTAACACGTTTCCTGGCCAACAATACTTGAAAAAAAATTAAGAGCTATTAACAAAAAATTCATTTTATCATGAAGACAGCTTTTTATACCAGTACTTAATTAACTTATTTTTTCCCACAACCGCTATTTTGTATTTAATTTTTTTTTTTTTTTTTACATCATCATCATCAAATCACTTTCCTTCAAACATGAAATAAGAAAGAAATTTTTTTTTAATTTTTTGTCATCACAAGGTATCTGTCATTTACGCTAGTGTAAAAGAGAGAAAAAAGCTATTTTTTGCAAAGTAAAAAAAATCTAGTTCCGACTCAATGAATGAAAGGAAAGCTCTGTTATTACATGAGCAAAATAATTTTTTTGCATAGTAATTTAAAAGATTTAACTAGTGGCATAATGGCACTAGGTAAACTGCGGGCAAAATTCCAGAGTTCACAAGTTTCGCGGTCTGCTGCTTTTATAAAACTTTAATCGTCGTGCATTAATTATCGTTAAATTTACTCTTTAATATCCAAAATAATGGCCTTATAAAATCTTTACGCCTTTCGGGATATTCTCCATTTCTCTGTTGTTATTCACACTGCAATATGCTTTTAGATAAGTATTTTTAATTTCTTTTAATGGATTAAATATAATTTCTTTATTTATGTAATGAAAATATTCTTAATGACTTAAAAAATGGTAAAAAACAATACCGTATTTCTTCCATTCTAAAATCCCCATCTATTTTAAAAAGCACCTTTAACTTCAATACTACCAGCACGGAAAAGACATTAATCATAAGAAGAGTCTTTCAAAAAGGACCTAGATTTTATAAAGTCCCACCAGAGTCTGAGAGAAAAGACTGCCGAACACCGGTACTTCGAGCCGTGTTTAAATTCCAACACTCATAGTAGAATTTCCACGAGTAAAACTAATCACTGGCTTCAACGAAGCTCGCGTGGTATCTGCGAGATACCCAAAATCACTCATTGGGCTTCTTGGCATTTCGCCTTGCAACCTGTGCACAGGCTACACTGAATATTGCTGAGTCTCCAAGCGTTATTTACGTTGGGCTCCAGTATACGGGGCCTTTGCATTTCAAGGTTAAATTCTGGTTCAGCGGAGAAAGTGAGGTAATTTATTGCTCCATCTTAATCCTCCAGAGAAATAACTACGAGCTCAGAAGAAGATTTAAAATAAACCTTTTTATTAGAACTTCAAATTATCAACTTAGGTGTAATTAGCAAAGTAACGCTTCTTGTGGGATTTAATAGAACATAAAATTGAAACTCTAAGTATAAAATTCGCTAAGCAAAGGTCTATTGTAAGCTTTGGCTCAGGCCTTCTAACCATGCGATCAAAACATAGTTAATAAATGATAAGGCCGATTCATTTAAATCTAAGAGCTGGTCGAAAATAGTGAAAAATCAGCAGTCGTTGCCAAAAACTCTTTCTTAACTTCAAGAATTTGTCCTTATGTATAACTAATTTGCATCCTAGTGGGAGCCGATGAAAACATAAGCAAACGATAATCGATAAACATAAAATAAAATAAAGCAAGAAAATAGGAGTGAAAGCAATCAATCAATAAGCATAAAATGCTGAAAATGAATGACATTAATAGGAAAATAACAACCTAAAATTATGCCAATTTGTTTTCAAGCGAATCCCTTATGGCAACTTAAAAAGTGATGAAAATTCTAAATTTTGAAATTAAGTATATCTATTAGCTTCTGTTGAATAGAAGTTAAAACGTTTTGTGTTTTATTTCTTATAAATTTCTGTTAAATATAACCATAAAGACCGCGAGACCATATAAAAGGTTAGATATAAAAATTTTTTTTAAACTGATTTTTCTTGATTTAAAAATTCCAAAACATAAATATTTGCAGCATTTAAATAGTTTTGTGATGGGAAGCATGTGACTGCGAGGAACGGTCATAGAAATAGAGGTCATATAAAGACGTTTATAAACGTGCTGCACCTAATAACCGAATATTCGATTTCTTAGCCGAAAAGAGGTCTTAGCCCAAAAGGGCTATTAGTCTCGACACTGCATTTTGCATCGAATCACTTTTCATATTGTTGTTAGCAAATATTGTCTCCCTGTATATTTAAGGAAATTAAATAGTCAAGAGTCTGTATGAATATATGCATGCTTCTCGCATTGTCAAAAACAACGGTACCAAGAGCCATCAAATTTTGAATAACGTAATCCTCCTGTGAATATGGGCATTTGTAAGCCCGAATTTTTAATTTCGATTTTGTTTTATTATCTCTTTCATATTTTGTAAAACTTTAACAAATTTTTGATTAAAAAACTCAACGATTTCAAAGCGAGCAGTAGCAACGCTGTACAAAATAAAACATTTTTATCTGCAGCGGGCGAGACTGTTTATCGTTAATTCTAAAGATATGCTGTTTTTAAATATTTTTAGTTCAAATGCTCGAAACGAGTATGTGTGTGAACATGAAGAAAACGCCCCTTTGGAATTAAAATAAATCTGAACGCTTTCAGATTTATTTTCTATTTATTTATTCCATTTTGTATTTGGATACGGGTATGGTATGTAAATGCTTGTTATGAGAGAAAGTTACTGCATCTTTTTTCGTCTGTCAGATAATAAAACTTCTTTGAACAGATTCCTTTACAAGTCATTGACATATAGATCTTTTCATTTTGAATATTTTTCGACTTTTCAGTTCTCTCGATTAATTTTTATCTATATTATTTCACTTTTCAGCTTCTAATTTTGTAAATGTTTTAGAAGCAGAGTCGCGCTTTGAAATAATAAGCAGTAATCTGAAAGATTAGACTATAAATTGTATAGTTATTTATTCATTTTCTCTTCTATCATACTTCCATTCCGTGCAATACTATGTTTTACGACTTAATCTACGATTATTACGCATGCCGCGTACTTCCAGTTATTAGGTACGACTTAATGAAAATACCATTTTCGTGAATCTCTACTCTTCTGAAAACCGTGTCTACAAAATCTTTACCCGCCTTTCGCAACCGTTGGTCTAAGATGTATTATAAGGTATTTTCCCGCCTTCGTGGTGTAATGGCCAGTACACTCGTATTCGAGAGGTCCGAGGTTCGAGTCCCGGCGAGGGCATTGCACATTTTTCATCTCTCTTGCTTCCAATTAACCTAGTGCCCCTACAGTGGCGCCCAAACAAAAAAAAAAGGTTGTAGATTATAATTCTCCACCACCAGGATTCTCCACCACCAGTCGCCCTTTAGATGGGGGAGTATATAAGGTGTTTCTCTCGGCTTCTTTGCATGCCCTCGAGGTTTAATGGTCAGCACATTCGGCGCGTGCTCGAATTCATGTAAATATAAATATTTTCATTTTAAATTTATGCAAATACGAGCTATATTACGAGTTGGCTATACCTGCCCTTTATGTTTTCTAAAATACGAATTAAATTAATACGAATTAGTAAATTTAATTAAATGCATTTAAATTAGTTTAAAATAAGGAAAGGACCATAAAAGTAAAAAAAAAAGAAAAAATGGAGTTTAACTTGTTATTTCATTTTCCCATGGACTGGGTATTATTCTCAAATCCAGCAAAGTGTTTTATTCATCGTCAAAGGACTTAAATTCCTTTTCAATTACTTTAGATATTTCTCAAAGGATAGTTTAAGGTTTTAAAAAATAAATTATTTTAAAGCAAAAAAGGCTTTTAACACAGGAGAAGATAAATGATAACACAGGGGAAGATAAATGCTTTAAAATGATGTTTTTCTTAATGGGAAGGTAGACTTTGAATTCAGCAAAAATCGACTATATGAGTGGATTTTTCTAATTCCCTAATAAAAGTATTTATTTATGGATATAATAACTTAAAGTTTTTGATGTTAAAGAAAAATATTTTAAGAGATTCTAAGACGTTAAAGTATTAAAGGTGAATGTAAAAAAGAACTTTAAGCAGGTTTTTTTCTCAATATAAATTTTTCAAGTTTTTCTAAGTGTTCTACTCCGTGTGTTTTAATTTTAGCTCAAAATGCATAGAATTTTTCGTTATAACCGTAGTTATATATATTAATAAAACTTAATATGAATTTTAGAATTCCAATTTAGAAAGTTTATAAAACATATTAAAGTATACTACGAGTAGTATGAATTTTTGTCAAACATTTAGTTAAGCGCAAAAACTGCTTTAAAATATTAACTTGCATGGCATTTTCAAACTAAGGTTTGTTGTGATGTATTTTATAATAATAGTTAAAGGAAATTAAAAATAAATGAAAGCAATTAAAACACATAGAGCATTTAAAAATTATTTTAAATCTTAATATTTCAGGAAAAATATAAAATTGCGATTGCTTTAAGATTTTTAAAGATTTGTTTGACAGATTTATGTTTAAATATACATGGATGCAAAATTTCACCTATGATAATCATTAAAAATAAATATTTGAATGCTCACTAAAACCCTTAACCGGAATTTACGTGTTTAACGAATTCAGCATGCCTTTGCTTTTAAATAGCAAGAGCTCAGTATTTTTTCTCTTAAACATACATTTTGACAAAAACTATTAGATATTTCTTAGTTACCTACAATGTTTTAAACAACTATAAATAACTCAACTTCAGATTTAATGTACGGACATGCATCTCTATTTGATCTAAGTAATGCAAATCTAATAAACTTTGCTTGAAATTAAATTTTTAGTATCTACTAATCATTAAATTCATCTGTCCATTCATTGTTTCATACTAGTTAAAGACCTATTTTCTTTTGAGCCATAACACTTTTGTAAAACCTCTACTTTATAAACTTATGAGTAACTAATCATCATTAAATATATGTTGTGGTGAGTATATGTGTTTATATAATATAACTAAGCTGACCAGTATAGGCTGGGCTACAGAAGGCAATCCGTCTCCGGAGATGGTAGGATAAGAGGAACAAAGAAACGAATTACATTTATTCCCTTACCAATAAGTCATAGCAGATGCTGAGCTTTTTCACATATATGCAAATATGTGCACGTATATTAGTCGAAGTATGTTTGTTGGTATGATATGCTGCTTTTCAACATGATACTGTGCATAGTGCTCTTGATATTTTCCTTGAGTTCATCCAGAGTATCCACACGTTTGGTGTACACTTTAAATTTTCGCACAGATAAAAATAACATGTGGACAATCCCGATAAAATTAGCGGACGTAATCCTTTGCTCAAAGTTTACTGTTCAGTGAACAGTTCATGAATTCATGCTAGTATGTCGCGTGAGATTTGTATGCTGCCCCCGGATATTAGTTAGCCATAAAATTGTCCGAAGATGGCGTGGTAAACTGCGGTATTCATAGTCGATTCGAAGACAACTCGGCCCACTATATTCGTGTACTTAACATACTGCACAAAGTGCTACCAATATTTCTGATCGTCAAGTGGTGTTTCGTGAGTCAAGTGTTGATTTTCAGTCAGCCAGTACCTTTTATTTTCGGAATTTACATGCTCCGAAAATGAAAATGAACTTCATTTTTCATGAAGTACAACAATAGGTCCAAATGTCCTTCCGCAATACTAAACAGTAATTTACGTGTTTAACTTTATTGAGCTCTTTCGGTTCTCGTACACATATTATTCAGTACGGCTTGAAATTGAGACATTTGAGCATTGCCGAACACATAGTACATAACATACTAACTTTCTGAGACGTTCTTTGATTTGATTTTTGGGAATACTTGCAAACTTCTGCTGAATGTCGCGGAAGACTTTAGACGGTTGAAGACTTTAGACTGACTTTACATTCATATTTTCGGTTTGACGTCATTTCTGTACCATACTGCGTTTTTATTCCTGGGAACTCGTCAAGGAAGGCTTCTTGTATTTCCTTAATCGATCTGCTTCACACAAAAGCCTCTACAATTAGTTTATACTGTTCCGTAGTAAATACTATCTTCCTAAACCAATGTTCATAGAAAGACAAAAAGGCAAATTAAAGTCAGGATAATGTTTTATTAGGCAGCGCCAGGTCGCCAGAAAGATTGGTAGTCGGCAGCAGACAACCAGGAGCTATAGTCTGCTCCAAACAGCATGACACCTGTGTTGAAACCCGGCAATTTTTCTGAGTCCCGCCTTGTATTATTTATGTCTCGCATAAAAATAAAATCAATTGAACTTTATTCATTAGTAAAATTAGCATAGTCATTTAGGCTTTGGGTAACTTGAGTCTCAACATGGGTTCATCTTCAAGTCATGGGTGACTTGACGATAAGGAATAAGGAATTTTTTATTTTTAATTGTACCTTTTTAATTAACCTACAGAACTCAGGTCATTACCAGTTTGCAGGCAATCGAAACATTCTCTGTAATCTAGATACAAAATACTTGATATTAAAAAAATTCTAAGTACTTTGAAGCTTTGATTCTCAGCGAACCCTAGAGATGTTTTTAATCTATTTTTAAGAAACGTTGTGATTGTAAGCAACGTTTCTTCTGTTATTCTTATTCAGCAGTTGTTTTTTCTTTTGTAGGATAATGAATAGCCTTCATGAGAGATTCTTTCAATAAGAGGCTTGACTTTCATATTTCCCTAAACTAGTACTAACCAGGTCTTCCTATAATCTGGAATAGCCACAAGTCTCCAAATCTATAAATTTCTCTCTTAAAAGCAATCACATCCATGTGCAGTGCTTATTCAAGTTGACTTCCTTTCATATATACTTACTAAATTAATACCGAGTTTTTGGTTCAATATTAGCAAAATTAAGCGCACCATTTTCGCTTTTGCAGCTGAGGATGATGGTTCGGTAAAACCATCGAAACTAGTCCTGTGAAAATTTGAAAACATAAGGCTGATTTTTGTTGTTTGACTTCTAAATTAATACTTGTCCATCGTGTTATTGTACCTCAACTCAGACTTTATTAAAACCTTACTAGTATTTCTGAATAAAATGGCTTACCTAGACGTGAACGGATAATATCATTGAAAGCTAGTATCTAGTATTCGTTGTCAGATTAAATTTTCCATTAATGGGCAAGCGTTTAGCATAAAGCATCCTTCGATCGTTGTGTAACTGGAATATTTTTAATTAAAAACCAAATTAATTTACGCTGATTTTTAATGTTGAACTTTGTTTTTGATTGTTATCCAGCGTGATATTTAAACTAAACTAAACTAAACTGGATATGCATTCATCCATCTCATGAAAAACTATTTTAATCAAGAAAGAAAACCTGTCAAGTATTTAATTACAATAAACTATCTATCTAACTAATTTGCAAATAAATTAAAACTCAATACATGTACCTGATGGCTGAACAAAACGGTTTTTATAATCTGAATGTACTGAATATGTGTTTGTAGAGAAACTCTTTCACTATTAACCCAGAATAAGAACTCGGTTATTAACTTCTCTTAGACGAATCAAGTAATCTTCCTGTCTCAAAATACTCAGTTACTCAGTAAATCAATGCTTAACTCTCTTTCGGATATAAATCAACTGCCTAGCACTAACTCCTGGACTGTATCAACTAATAACTTGTGCCGGATAACTTTAACTCTTCTGATTCTTAGATGAAACTAAGTGAAAGCATCCTTCGATCTTTGTGTAGCAGGATTAGATCTCGATGATCTAACAATAATAATTGTTAAATGATTAAGTAGTAGTTTTATTTAAAAGGAGGGAAGGGGAATTTATATCTTTTAACTAAAATTTGCATATTAATTTTTTAACATCAAGTTTTTTTTCCGTGTTTCAAAATGTGTAGTGTTCGAAGTGGGAAGACATAAAAGTTTAATATAATAAATTTAAAAATTTAAAAACTAAAGAAATCTTGCCGTCTAAAGATTTTTTTTATTTCATTTATAATGATCAGCCAATATTATTGCATGCAATCGATTGTCCGAATGACTTGTTATTCATTTTAAGTTCATTACACCGATACGTATTTATTTCTTGTTTATATTTGATTTCCGATCACAGATGTTAGCTGATGCGTCGCTAAATATGCCTGACATGTCCATATTGTTTAGGATTATAATGTATTTTATCCTAATCAGCCAATTGTTATGGTGTTAATCTTTAAAACGTTTCCTTTCCGTATTCCTCATCAGAAAGCAAATTAGGTTTTCAAATACTTAAGCTGATGATTTTGAACTTCCAGTTAGAGCTTCTGACAGCCTTTCTTATTGTTGCTTAGTATCGCTAGCTATGCTTAGTTTAATTTCTGGCTTTGGCATCTTGCTAGTCGAGTTTAAAATATACGCCGTGAATTATCTTCATCCTGCTTTAATAGGTTATTTTGTGCTGTGATCTCATACTACGTTACTTACATTAGAAATTCAACTTTCTTTTAAGTTAATTTCTACATCTACAATCTATATAAGAGCAAGAGTTTCTGCGTCTATAATATATACAACAGAAAACAACAACATAAAAAGCCTGAGCAAAATGCAGGATTTCGATTGGGGCATGAGCACAGAAAAAAGTAAAAATTGCTGTATACGGAAGCGCGAACTGAACTCATCCACTCAATAGACGAAAAGTGAAAAAGCTGCAGGCTATCCATAAGCCATTCCTGTTGACAATATCCAGATGTTACAGGATAATATAAAACCCAGCTCTGCATGCCCTCACAGAAACTTCACCATTATTCTTTATACCAGAAAAAGAAGCAACCAAAGACAGAATACTAAAACTTCAAAAGATTCGGCATTAGAAAACGCCTAGTTCAATGCCTTAGAATATGAAGAACAGAAACATCCATACAAAGAGCTAAACATCCACTTCAGATTTCATTCATAAGGAAACACTGAAGAAACGTTCTCACAAAAGCTTTCACAAATTCCAAACACGAAAGAGGAAGTTATCTATCAGAAGAATCAAAATCTTAGATATCATCTAAAAATTGAAAATACAGTCGTCGAAGCAAAAGCGCTAGCCTTTAAAGAAGCCATTGAAAATTGCATTAGCATTAATCTTGCGGCAACAAAATTTAGAACAGATTCTCTATCATGACTTCATGCAAAAGCAGATAAAATACATAATAATCAGAGATTTAATGCTTTAACACTAAAATAATGATTATCTGGCTTTTAAAGTGTACGCTGGAACATTTGGAAAAAAAGAAGCAGACAAATATGCAAACGAAGTAGCTAGTGATCAAAAGGGCAATAACAACTGATATTCTACTTCCTAAATCTCAGATTAAAAAAAATCATTTAAGCAAGTTTTGCTCAAAAAATGGGACAATTGGTGGAAAACGCTCAAGAGAATCGAAGACCTAGATATTTATTCCAGTTATCAGGACATATGAAACAAATAGAGTCCATGTATTGAATTGGTACATTACACGACACGATTGCTTCTCCACATACATCTGCTATGAAAGGAAGATTTCTCTATCAGACATGTGCAAGAGGAAAGGGGCGTTTCGAAACACTAATTATTCAAGTGCTCCATAACAGAAACTCTACATTTAAAAAGATCCAACGAAAGTCTAGATACCTTCTTATAGTATACAATGAAAAACAGACACCTGAAAAAGAAGATACAGATAATAATAGGAAATCTAGGACAAAAGGCGAAGAACTATGTTAATAGATACCTGAAAAAGAAGATACATATAATAATAGGAAATCTAGCGACAAAAGGCGAAGAATCAGATAATATACGTATCCCCAACTCCTATAAGAGTAACTTAAAAACTTAAAGAAAACAACTGTATACGTATAATGTATATGACAATGAGCTTTCAAATGAGAATAATTATGAAATATTTAACTACGGAGTGAATACCAAATTTACAATTATTGAAACCATAGTTAACTGTAAGGTAACCATACATTACATGTGAACAAAAGAAACCTGTCATGTGAACCAAAGAACTAATGTATTTATGCAAATGTTTGTATTTCAATAAAGCAATCCGGGCAAATGGGAGACAGCCCAGATGCCTCTGGCGGTAGAAGAGCCTGCAGTGCATGATGAAGTGAATGTCTCTGTAGGTGAGGCGAAATTTGAGGACTCTCGGAGCCTTGTAGGACTTCGGTATATCTGTATGGTTAGTAAACAGGGACAACACCTGAATCACCTTGCTGGTAAAAACCTGGTTCGCTCCTACTTTTGCCTGTACCTGTTATGTTAATTTAAATATCCGCAAGTCGCGGAGGTTCGTCTGTTGCATGAGTTGTGCTTTTCTTTTCATTGAAGACTTAAATAAAAAGGTTGTTTAATCTTCTTTAGACTCTGTGATTTGTTTTAGGCTAAGCGATAACTCGCTTTTAGTATAGTGGGATGTGCAGGACTTTGACGCATCTTCTAATAATTTTGAGAAAGGTGGGGGTAGAGAATGTTATATTGAGGGATCGTAAATGCATATAATTATAGAAATAAAAATATTCTCAGAACTATCAATGTATTGTTACTCTTTTTTATCCAACCTTTCTACCTGATTGGAGGAGCTACTGACATCAGACATGTCTTTCACTGTGCATTATAAATTATTCTTTCAGTCAGTGTAATATAAAATATTTGCATATATCAAAATGCATTAAATGAGATACCAAAAAATCAAAATCTCAACATGATTATGATCATAAAAATTTTAATTGGAACTGTAAACAGTTGTACAACAGTGCCTCCAGCATTGAGTTGTTATGCGGCGTTCCCTATGTGTAACATAATCCTCCAGGAAGGCATCACTCTCCATAACATGATAGCTGTGGATTTGTTTTGTCTTAATAAATTGACTTAATCTGACCTGAGATATTTATGGCTAGAGGTGCTTGACTTGATGGTAAATATAACATCAAGGAACAATAGACGACCTTATTCATTGGAAGCATGCATCAAACTAAATACAAAATAGGTGGAAAACCAGTACATATTCATTGGTGAAAGTAAAAACTGTAATAACTCATCCTATGTGTAGTTTAACAGGTTTATGAGCAGATTTTTTCTATGAGACATCTACCGCCAAAACGCTCAGTGTAGGTAGTGCAATAAAGAAATCCAGGCGTTACTGAAAATTTAACTCATCTTTATTGAACTGGCAAAAAATGAAATATTTTCAAATTCATTTATCCATATTTTGGTAGAAAAAGAAAATTGTATTTTTTATAAACTCTTTCTTACATTAAATACATGAACATGAAACCATTAAAATGATGTGGTAAACAAACCCTAATAAATTGATTTAACATTTCATTCAGGTAATGCATCTGAATCATCGTTCCAATTAAATATGGACTTAAGTAGTAATAAAGTTCAGTTTCTCCAGAAATCAAGGACAACCTTACGTGAAAGAGTGCGAACAGTAAAGAATGGACAGTAAAGAAAAACAGAAATTATTTTTTCCCATGGTTAAAAACACATAACTGACTTTTTTTCTCTCCTTAAATGAGAATTAAAGAGGAAGTTCATTTGAAAGATATTCCGGCAGTTATAAAAACTTTAATTAAGGTCGAGATCTTCAGCTATACAAAACACGCTTTTTCATAGTTCAGTTTAAACTGCATCCATTAATTTTCTTTTTCCCTCATATTGCAAAAGTTATAAAAGCTCCTTGCTTGGCAAAAAAGTTATGTTATTGAAAGTAAAAAACTAGAAGAGCATGCATTTATTTTTGCAATGATATGATGATTATTACCCAAAAACATGATTTATGACATGATGTCTGATGGGGAGAGTTTTGAATTTTATTCGTGTTCGTGTAGATGATATATTGCATCTATTCCCAAAAGTTTCCATATTTTCATATATAATGTTCTTTCTTGTGCTACTGCAATGTAAAGAGAACATGTATTTATTACTTTTATAGTTTTTTCCATAAAGTATGGTTTATATAAATGGAAATATAGCGGAAAAAAGATGATTTTAGAAGGAGAAGTTTTTGAAAATTAATAACGTACTTATCTATTATCTAATTAATGGAGCCTTAAAAATCATTTGGATTCTAATTATTACCAAACTGCAAGACCACATGGAATGAATTTCTTATTTCCTTGTAACACTTCTCATCACCAGTCACCTTGTTTCCTTGTAACGCTTCTCATCACCAGTCACCTTGTTTCCTTGTAACGCTTCTCATCACCAGTCACCTTGTTTCCTTGTAACGCTTCTCATCACCAGTCACCTTGTTTCCTTGTAACGCTTCTCATCACCAGTCACCTTGTTTCCTTGTAACGCTTCTCATCACCAGTCACCTAAAAATGCCTATGGGAGATAACACGACAATCCAGTTGACCAGTCCAAGCTGGTAACTAATTATCATTTACCAATTTAGTTCGGTGGCCAGACGTAGAGAAGAAAAATGTTTGGAGCGTGAAATCATTGAAAATTAAACATTGTTTTGCCCGGAATTGAACTTCGAGCTATGTTAACTGATGGTACGTGCTCATTGTTACAATAAAAGGACGCATAGCAAAGATGTCAAACAGTAGAATCTCGACTGTCCATGACTTCTTTAATCGTCAGCTTTTATTATCTGTAAGCCACTGAGAAAATTCGATGGACAGAATGAATCGCCCTCCAAACAAACATAATTAAAATAAGAAATATATAATTAAAATAAATATATTATTAAAATAAGAAATAATAAGAAATATATGTAACAAGAAACCTTATTGTAAAATGAAGTTAATTTTTCGTCATCTTTAGAACAAATGGCGATAATGTTGCTTTAAAGGATAAATATTACTGTGTCAACTAAAACTCCATAAAAAAAAAAAAAAAACTCCCTTAAAAATGTAACGAGCTAATTCGCTAACCAAGAGATATCATGTTTATAATGAATTATTTATTAAGCATTTTGCAATCCTTCGTAAATGTGTTAAAATTACGTATCAACACGTGCAACGCCATTAGAAAATTTCCATTGTATGTTTTGGAAAGAAATTAATTTAAAACGATGCCGGTGGTTCGTATTAAAATTAATGTTTAATATTTAGCATATAGAGGCTAGAGACACTTATGGATTTATTTTAAATATTGCATATTTGGGTGCGTAATAGTAAGCGAATTAGCATATAATTTGATCAGTTTTTCAATCCTAAGTCTGAAAGCTTTATCTTTAGCATTACTGTTCAATGTATTAAGCTAAAAATGGATCTGCGTTATTGATTGCTCATATCAGATTTTGTCGGTGGAAAGATTTCTTATTATCCGTTAGTTCTATTATAGGTTTCGACGATGGTCCCTAGACGAATAATCGAAGTTCTGATCCAAATGGCTGCAAAATATTTCTTCCGAAGAACAAATAGTAAAGATACTAAAGCAACAAGAATCAGAGTTAAGTTGCATAAATTTGCAAGACTATAGTTTTAAGGGTTAAATAGAACCTTCGAAACAGTATTCCTGAAAATTTATAGAACTTACGCCGATACTTGTTGCCTAGAGTATTGTTGCGTGCGTACGGGTTCGTTATGAAATGAATTCACAAGTCCGATGAAAAATGAACAAAAATTTATTATTATCACAACAAAAATGCTTAAATTTTCTCAAATTGTCATGCAGTATTACAATATCTCCCAGTAGTTTTCTTTTAACTACTCAAATGTCCAATAGAACGTAATTCAAAACAGCTAAAGAACGCTAATCCGCGAATTCGCTACAATCAACAAGAGCAGTTTTCTAAACAACAACGAACTAAGCAACTACTACTACAAACTGAAATCGAAATCGAAATCGAGTCAATGGCTAGGCGGCAATTAGTAGCCAACCGCTACTTTAGTTTAAGTTATAAGTTTTCTAAACAACAACGAACTAAGCAACTACTACTACAAACTGAAATCGAAATCGAAATCGAGTCAATGGCTAGGCGGCAATTAGTAGCCAACCGCTACTTTAACCGTCTATGTTGGTAAATTGCCCTAAGGCGTTGGTACTTAAGTTTTTAATTAAAGCGATTTACGCCGCGCCAACTAGGCGAAACTTGTCAAATTTTGTGAAATGTAGGTGGAGTAAGGGAGATGATTGGCAGGAGCCTGTCACGTGGGTGGTCACCAGCTTACGCGTACAATGAGAAATATTGGAAATATTAATAATTATCAAGTTTTGAAACAGGTTATCTAGATTGGAATAATTAAATTAATATCGCGATCTAAATGAAGACAAATGGCACAACTAAGTGCAACAGATTAGCTAAACAAAATATTCAAATTCATCCTTTCTGTAAAACACAGATTGGACAGAGGTAGTCACGTGGGAGTCACCCTCCCGTGAACTGTCCACAGCCCAATGCATCTTACTACAAACTGAGATGTTTTCCTCCTTTTATAAGATTTTAAAATCACGCGCTAGAATTTTCCAGTACTTTCTCGAAATCAAAAAGAGATATTTATTTATTTAATGCACGCGCTCTTGTATTTTCAATTTTCCGGCTTAGCTTTCTTTTAATATTCGTCACGCGCTGCACTGCGCGAGAAATAAAACCATTTAATTTATAATTGAACTAGCATTAGATTTTTAAATACCAAATTCGTAACAGTATATTTAATATTTGATCTTTGATCCTTGTGTAATAATCCCCAAAAATTGAGATTGTATGAAAAAGGGCATCTAAATGAATGTTCGGAAGCAAAGCATTATCTTGAAAATATTTACCCGCTTATAAATCAAATAATCAACAAAATCTGAGGATTGCACTAAAATAAGATTATGGGCAACGGAATAAAATAAAAAAATCAAATCACTATATGTATCTGATAAAATAAAGAAAACTTTAAAATATTAAAAAGACAAAATTCCCCAGATTCCAAAAATTCGTGGGAGGCTATTTCGATCATTCTCTTGACGCTTATTCGTATAGATTTAAGGCCCACCAGCGGCCGAGCGGTAAAGTCGCTGAACACTGGTAGTTCGGTCCGAGGTTCGAATCCCGCGAACGGGCTGGCTGCATGGGCGTTTTCGTGGTTTTCCCCATGTGTAACATGTATACGAGCCAGTTTTCCTTAGAAAGTCCTCCACGAAGGCATCCCTCCCCTTAAACAGATAGCCCTAGTGTGCTTTGCCATAATTAAATACACCACACACCGCACCGTACGGCTTTAATCTGTGGAGGTATTAATTAAAAACTCTGAAAACTCTAATTTTCGCCCTCGTCGTTTTTTCGAATGGCAACAGTCTTGCACGCTGGAGGTAAAAATCTGCTTCAATTCGAAAAGTGTTGCCATTGCTCGCTTTCAAATTGTAGAGTTTGTTAATAAAAAAAACTGAAAGTTTTACAAAATATGAAATAAAAATGGCACTGTCAAGCATTAAACATATTAATTTTATGTAATATTCATGCTGACATCAAAACAGGAGATACATTCCGCTGACCTCATAGATCACGTGACTTATGTATACCTTTTGTAAACAGACAATGCAGATGACCTCAGAGATCACGTGACTTATGCACAGCTAATGCAAACAAGCAAGGTCATTCTTCCTCTTCTTCTCTTGCGGAATGTATCTCATTAATCAGTTATTCTTTATAAGTAAAAACCAAAAAGAACTGAGAAAGCTAGTGAGAATATATTTTCATAGCTTAACTTCTAGTTAGACGTTCATTTAGAATTTATATGTATATTTGAAAACCAAATACATATTATAAGTTTGAAAAATGCCTTAAAAAACTTTTTTTACGCACAGAACGTTTTCCTTTCTGTAAAACATATTTTACATAAATAAATATTAAATAGTAAAACCGAATTGCTACCCATAGTTCTTTGTAAGCGCAATTATTTGTGGAAAATGCATGTTTCGTTTAAATCAAACATTTTATTGTATTTTTGTATTATTTTAAAAGGATAAATTATATTTTATTCTTTTCCTTTTTCCTAGAAAATATAAACCACTACTACATTTTGCTCTTGTGATACTTCTGTGCCTTAACTCTTCAAAGACGATTTACAGAAACTTCGACTGGTAAGTCTTACAACTGAGTTGAATGCTAAGCGGAAAATGGTATTTCAAATTAAATCAAAATCTATGTAGCAACTGTAAATTTCTCATTTATTTTACCTCAAAATTAGAAGGAAGTGTATAGTATCATTCCACCAGTAAATATTTGCGTTTAATCAATTTTTGCATGCCCAATGAATTATTTTATATTAATAGTAAAATTTTAGACGGAATGAACATATTATCACTGTGATGTAAATCTGAAATATTAGTACTATCATACAAGGCTTCAATATCAGAAGATTCTATTAGAACACCTCCTTTCTTCATTTTTCTTAGTCTTCTAACTCTTACACCAATGTGTTAGACATCTTTCTTATTCTAAGACCAATGTATAATTGGGTGGGATTGATTGAGTTTATAATTTTGTTTTTGACCTCCTCGGAAGTAGTTCCTTCCTTTTTTGGATAGAGTAGAACTTTTGGATATAGCCTTGGAAACAGAGGCTAGAACAAATGATTTGCTTAGAAACGATATGTAGTTCAACGGCCTGTTAAGAAAGATCCAAAAATTATTATTTATGATGTAGATTCTGATCTTTCTCGAGATGATCTTAAGATTATGATTAAAGACCAAAATATGGTCTTTGCAAATGGTGGTTTTGACTTAAAATTTTCGATAAAAGGTATAAATACCAAAGTAAACTGGGTGGCCAGTGTAGATGCTAAGAAATATAGAGAACTTATCAAAGCAGGAAAACTTAGCATAAGATGGTCTCGTCTTTAAATTAAAGAATTTTCGAAAGTAACTCAATGCTTTAAGTGTTCAAAATATGGGCACTTTCAAACAAAATTCCTAGAACCGCAAATATGTGCTAAGTGTGGTGAAGTTGGCTATAAAGATTGGGAGTGTAAAGCTACTCCAAAATGTACTAATTTCAAAGAAGCAAATGAAAAGTATAAATTAGTCTTTAATTATTATTTATAAGAAATAAGTTTTAATCCTATTACTGTCTCGCTAAATTTTAGAACACTGGCTAAAATGTAGTGCAGAGATTGTTTTAATACGATATTAAGTTTTTTCTTCCTTTTATCAAAATTCATCACAAAATTGACTTCAAAACAAAACAGCTTTAACAATGGCAAAAATAAGATTCGCTAAAAGAAACTCCAATGAAAAGGTGAAACAGTTTAATGGAAAAAGACACAGTTTTTCTCCAATGGACAAACCGTTTGGAAAGCAGACTACCTGAATTTATACTTGTTATTTATTCTTGAAAAAACTATTTAAAAAGAACATATCAAAAGATACGGTTCAGCTGTCTTTTTATTTTCATCTAAAAATCCGCAGAATGTCAATAAAACACGCAACCACACCATTATATGATTCTAAGTATGGCATCAATGCACGCATCTCAAAAGAAGAAAATTCAGTATCTAAAAAATATAAACGTAAAACTGTTTTTCAATATTTGTATCATGCCGGAAAGATTCTTATATTTAAGCCACTTACACATTTTCTTGCAACGACTTTCGCCAAACTAGTAACTAAACTGAAGTTATTTGCTTAAGTTTTTGATAAACGTATAGTGAAAAAGTTCCGGGTATAGAATTTTTCAATGAAAAACCGGTTCACATTTCATGAAAACAAAATCTTGAAATAGTTCATGTAATAATCTATTTCCTCGCAACGAAGTTAAGCCCATTAATGTCATGTGATCTTCCGAATTTAAACGAAATTTGCTGTTTTAAACAAAATAAAATATAACAGCTGCATCATATCGCTCCATGCGGAAGAAATCTGGTGAAAATTACTTCACTTGAAAGCATCTTTTCTTATTTGCCGTAATTTTAAAAGTTGTTATACACTTGTCAAATATCTGAAAAACTAATGGACAGATTTTAATGAAAATTAGTATGAATATACATTTACAACAAAGTGATGTATCATTCAAAAATCATTTTATGTACGCATCATTATCAATAAAGCTCGTAGTGAAGGAATGCCTAAAATACACGTTGTGATATCGAACTGAAAATGAGTTAAACATGGGACATGGTGCCCTCTCACAGGCAGACAGGTCGTGCAGCGTGACAACATACCGGACACACTTATATACTGGACCAGTTGAGAAGACCTTATAGTAGTTGATCCCACTCTTGCAGCAAGGCAGTTGTCAACTTCGAGATGGTTCTCAGAGAGGATAAGGTCACAGGCTCTCAAGTCTGGTCCCAAATATGCCCTGTAGTGTTGAGGTCAAGAAATCTAGCTGGCCAATCCACGCGACGAATATCTTCACTTTCCAGGTAATCGTCAACCGTCTGATAACTATGTGGCCGAGCGTTCTTGTCCATTAACGTAACCCAGGATCAACTACACCCCTGAAAATTCGAATCTAAGGCTCTAAGCTCTCCTCTCTGTACCTCATAGTGGTCAAGGAGCCTTTGTCAAACATATGCTAGAGTGTGAGGCCATCCAATATTACTCCTGTCCAAACCGTTACACCTCCACCACCCTAAAGATAATTTTCTCTGGTGAGGGAAGGATAATATCGTGTTTCAGCCTTTCTCCAGATATAGGTACGCCAAGAATCAGTGTTCAGGCTGATTCTCGACTCGTCTGTGAAAAGCACTGTGCTCCCTGAAGTCTAATCCAAGGCGCATGTTGTCAGCACCATGCTAAATGCGCTGTCTTGGGTGCTGAAGTAGCTTGGAAGCAAATATCGGGTCTTCTGACATACAGAGCCTATCTCATGAAGCCTTTAGGTAACTGTTGACAGTGAAACTTGGGTCCCAGAGGCAGCATACAGCTCACGTGAGAGCTCCAAAGCTGTAGCAGTCCTATGTAGCGGCGCTGAAAACGTCAAACAACGATCCTCATTCGTCGTTGTGGATCTTGGTTGAACTTGTTCATGTTTTCTCGATATGTATTCAGTGTCCTGAAACTGTTTCCACAAATTTCAGATGACACTGGGCGTTATACTGAGTTCTGTAGCCATTTGCGCTTGTGACTGGCCTGCTTCGAATCTGTCGACAATTCTCCATCTCATTTCGTCATCCATATTTTTGTGGCTACTCATTTTACCTGATACCTTATAAATTTACCCAACCCCTGGCAAGAAGCACGACGAAAGGGCGAATGTCATGAAGGAGTACGAGCACACAAATCTCCAAAAGCCCCTCGTAGGCTTATATTCCTTCCACAATCATAGCTCTTCAGACACACATGTATATGCTTACTTACTCGACCTTGAATATTTTGCATAATTAGTATCTTTAGTTCAATAGTTTTAGTAAAAATACACATAATTTGCAAACTCTCTTAATTTTGCAGATGAGTTTAACTTTATAAGGATTATTTAAATAGAAAGATATAGAGGCGCATAGCTGTCAACATAGTCATGCGACAACTCAGAATGTCATAATATTGCTTCAAGCTCATGTAAAGAGAATTCATGACAACTGTGAAAATTTGGTGTTGCAGTCGCCATCTAAAAGAAGCGAAAAAAAATGACTATTTTGATATTTGGCATCAGCGAAATGAAAGGCCAAAAAAAATTATTCAGTTTGCAGAAGTAGAACTGATCATGTGCAAGGAGGGGGGGAAGTCTGTAATAATTCATGATAAAAAAATCACGTTAGTTTATCTAAACAAAAAGATCAAAGATGTTAAGCAAAAGAATTATACCAACACACGAAACAGAAAAATATTCTGACTTGCAGCCAGCTTGTAAAAGCACTTTTGGCTCAAAGGTTTAAGCATCGGGTTCGTATGTAACAAGTCCTAGCTTCAACTCAGTGAACAGAATCAGCTTTCTTGACGGCTAACGATATTTCCTTCAACAGATGGCGCTACCACTGCCAAATTTATTCATTGCTGATTGGTGAACAAAAGGGTGACAATTGAAAAAAGTATGTTACAGCATCTTCTTGTTTCAACTCAACTGGTTCGCACACAGTTTTCATATGCGTATGTCCATCTCCCAAAACGGACTTACAGCAACAGCATATCGTGTTAAACGCATTAGGAAAGGTAGTAATATGGGAGCTCAAGAAGCACAGAAGAAAAATCTCTGACTTGCCCTTAAGTCTTAATTGCAATACATGTCAATAAAGAGCAGTTCTCATATTCAATTCAACGATATTCTCAACAGATGGCCCCCAGCATCGTATCATCGCAGTTCTTATACATAGGCACCAAAGAACTAGACGTAAGCTAAACCACTTTCTTATGAGATCAGATTAGAACCGTTCATTCACTGAACTGTATAGGTCCCTTTTTATGCATCACAGCTCACTAACAATAATCAAATCATAATAACTTTGAATCAGTTCGCCAGCGAATCGCACATCTGTACAAATGACATTGCTGTTGCAGGGCAATGATCTTTCCTATACTGCTAAACTAACAAGCAACTTTTTTAGCCATACTACTGGGAATTATTAAAATATCCCCCTTTGTATCTCTGACTTCAGATATCCCGTCATATTTAATTAAATCCCTTCGCAACTTCTTGTAGTTTGTCCTCTGAAGAAACCCTTGCATGCATAGCATCCACTTCGGATCGGGTGATTATCTCAAGCCAGAGCTGATAATTTGTGCAAAGGAAAGACTTTGGTAAAGGAGAAATCAAAAAACCTGATTAGGCTCGTGAAGTAAGCACCTGAAGGTTATAAAGAGTTGTACATCTTTTTTTCGTCCTTTTCATATGGATGTCGTTTATAAATCCGTTATACTTTTATTGCTTTTGTTGCTGTTGTTTTTATTATCATCATTATTATTATTACAGGCAAACTGATGAATCCCTTTTCCAGTCTGGTCTCCAAGTTACAAACAACAATGCAAAGCTTTATAATAACTTAGGTCACGTAATGGAGTCAAAAGGGAAACATCTACAAGCGCTTGAATTGTTTTTAGAAGCTACAAAGTAAGTTGCGCTTATTTCATATCATTTCATTAACTTTGAATACAATGTTTCCGTCTGCTGTAAGTTCTAAACTTTTCTAATACAGAATTTAAATTTTCATAGAGAAGCGTAGTTGTGAAATTTCTTTATCTCAGATAGTTTCAATTAAATACGAGTATATGGTTTAAATAAGTACGGTTTTAGATATTTTTGCATTAAGACGCTTCTCGTTGAATGTACTTACTGTAAAACAGCTTCTTTCCAGTTTGTTTTATTTTTATACTGTATGATGTATGAAATTGCTTGCTTTTAAAATAATTAACTTCAAAAACAGAAGATCAGTTCTTTTACAAGCAATCGCATAAATATGAAACCAGCAATACTGACAATTTTATTGCAGTCGGACAAAAATGATTCAATATATCTTGTGATAGAAAATTAATTCGGTTATTTTTAGAAATATCTAGTTGTATTGGAAAGATTAGAACTGTTCTGTCTGTAAAGGTAACTTCCCTCTTAAGTTGAAATAAAATGATAATTAAGTAAATATTATACATGCTTCTTCATTTACGATGGTATTATTTTCTCTGCAAATTCATCATAAATTCAGACTGTCATAACTTGAAACTGCCTGTAATGCACTTAATTTTGCAAACATTGTAAGTTTGCCTAGAGGGCTCTTAAATCTTAGACGTACAACTAAAGAAATCATTCAAGCCAAATATCTGTTTTGCAGTATTTTTTTAATTTTTTGAGTAATTTACCGAAAGACAAGAACAAAACATTTTAATCTGCATTCTCCATTAATAAAAGCAGTAATCCATCATACGCTGTTTATAGAATGTTTAATGCATTGAACTTAAATTACATTCTAATTGGGCAGGAAATTTTCCCTTCAATTTTGTCCAACTGTAGAACGTGCTCGAAAGCATTCCTCGCTTATAGGCGAAACCTTAGGTTATTTAGTTGTCTCATAGACAATATTGCACATAGAGTACTACAGGTGAACGAGTTTGCCTTCTTGAGGAGGAGGGCAAGGATATACGCATATAAAGAAGTCTTAACAGGAATCGAAACCACATCCTTGCTTCGGGCTTGCAATCGCAGGGCATTGAGGACAGGATATTAAAGTCATAATTTTATCTCTGTTCTCATGAGCTCCAGACCAACTGATGTAATAGTTTTGCTTTGAGAAGAAGGCGTTTTAGTAACGCGGCTTTAGACGATTCCATTCTTCAGATACGGTGAGAGGTTAATATTCCTGTGGTAACATAACCATAGCGGTTTTCTAATTTGGCACTGTTATATCGATTTTTGGTTAGAAATTATAGTTTGAAATTAATGATAACGTTATAATTATTAGTAAATAGTAAAACAGATGTCGTCAAAAGAATAGCTTGGCGAAAAGTACGGTCGCCAATTATCATCTGCTTTTAGCATTCCTAACCTGCTAGTCCCTACTAAAAAATGAACAACTCCAAGGTTATGCGCCAACTTACTGGACTATGGAAAACACTGAGACACCGAAATTTCTCAAGAAATGTTGTTGTTGTCTTGTCCATGAATGTCATGGAAGAATGGTTCCCAGAGTCCCAAGGAGGTTGGACTTCTTTCATCCCAATTTTGAGGAAAAGCACCACAAGGGGTCTTCCGAGGGTCTCCCACCCCTCTCCCCTACCACCAATCCGCACGAGAGGACTTTCGGCTTGCCATATAATTTAGAACGCTCCCATGTCCAAAAGACCCTATACATTTACAAACATCCATACCTTCTCCGGAATTCGAACCGGGCACTTCGGTGCCGCAGTAGGCTCTCCTAGCCTCTATACCTTCTGAGCGGCTTGTGAAAAGGTATAGGCAAACATAGTATTCTTCGAAAATATATCAAGTTTTTATCGTACTATCGATTTCTATTTTTCATTATAGATTTCTCTGTAGCAAGCAAAATGCATTTATGTGTGTACTTCACTTATGCACTAGACGTAATACCTCGTATTCCATATCGTTAGCAAAGAAAAGATCAAAATTTGAAAGAAAGAATATAGTTTCTTCTAAACTTGAGAAGTTTCCACATCATGGTAATTTTAAAAGAAATCACAAAATAAAAAAGACGTCACAAATCTGTCTGGTTACTTGTATATAAATTATTAATTAGTTTCTTTTACTCCACTTAATATGAAATCGTTAATTATAGTAAATGTCAGAAGAAATACAAGTATTACGAAACTTAAACCAGTATTTCGTACAATAGTAACCCGCCACCTAAGTAACCCGCCAACAAAGTTACTTGTAGGTAATATTTCTAACGCAAATAAAGGCAATATTTTGTGGCTATATAATATATTATTCTGAATAATATCAAAATTTAATTTTAAATGATTCATCTTAAGATGTGTCAATTTTATAACAATGAGAAAAAGCTACGCTTTCTGTAGAAATCTTAATTCCATTTGTACAGTGACATACAGGCCGCTTCTGTTTGCTTTAAAGAACTACATAAAGAAACAAATGAGCTAAACATCATAACTTCCTCAGTAAGTTAAGAGGTTGATGAAAAGGAAAGAGCAGCACTAAACAATGCAATGGCATCCCCCAGGGTGCTCTCAGTCAAAATTAAGTTGGAAATTAGATGGACAGGTCTTGTGTGCTTTGCGGTAATTGGATAATCCAAATCTTCTTGAGAAACATTACGCGTCTAAACCATCAATAAGTGTCAATGCCTTCCTCTATTTTGAGTCTCTATAGAAGAAAGTAAACTTAATGATTGCTTTGCCGCAGCTTCTTCGTCTTTCTAGCAATTAGTTTAAGCTCAATACTTCAAACAGCCCCTATGTATAATGCGTTTTCAGCTGCTTATATTAATGGTGAGTAACTGAGCACGCCCACTTTTCACTTTCCACACAGTTCTTGAGAAACTCCAAGAGTTACTGAATATTTCATCATAACGGTTCGTGTTCAACAATTTTTGCTGAACTGTAAGTTATTGAAAGCCCTAGTTCCCTGCAAGTCCAGAGACAATGTAAAGAAAGCTATAGATTAAGCTATGATGTTTTCTTGGCTAAATTCACCGGACACATTTTCGACTCCCAGTTTTTTTTTCTTACCAATGTAAATTAAGATGTGACCCTATTGTAAGGTGAATGTACTGTGTTTTATTATCAAATCATAATAATTAAAATAAGAAATTGAAAAAATAAAAATATACAATAATAAAATTCATACAGGTTAGATTAAAGAGTTGATCTCCAGCTAAGACAGGTGGGTCTCCAGATATGGTTGGATTAAGTAAGGCCTTGATCGTGTAGAAGATAGAATATCACTATTATAATCAAAAAAGTCTTCTTTTAATACAGTCCCGTCAATGATCGAAAGAATAAAACCACTAGATGCTATAGTATTTCGACCAGAGCTCAGAGCCAGACGAAAGGGCCATAAAAGGAGTGTTTTTGTGTTTTCCTGAGTGTAGTGTAAACGTGACCCAGTTTTCCTTAGGAATTCCTCGACGAGGTCACCTTTTTCCTTACATCCTAATCAAAAACCCTCATACACTTCGCAGTAATGAGTACCAAACCTTTGACTTTCTCTTTTTGAAATGGGATGTAAAATTATCTTTTAAGATAGAAGAAATGTTACCCAAGATTTTTTTTAAGATCAAAATATTTTTTCATTGTGTTAGAATCAGCTCCCAGATGGAAAGAAAAATAACTGAAAACGAGCAGAGGAAGAAAAAGAGAGAAAGGAAAAAGAAAAAACCAAAGCTCAAGAGCCAGTTGCAATATGCAATAACTTATTATACTTGTTTATTTATTCCTTTTAACTGCTTATAAAATTTATTATGTATTGGCATTAAGTGACATTCTGCAATAATTTTATAAAAAGAAGAAAAAATCTACAGAAAGATATTATTGTTCTGTAATACATTAAATAGAAGCCATTAAGCATTCCAGAAAAAGTACACAATTTTCAAATTCAGTCTCTCATTCAATTCCTATATCCGCTTATTTAAAAATTTCATTTTTTTGAAACCGAATTTTAAAAACAAGAAAAGAGAGGAGAAATAAGGAGAAAAGAAAAGAAATTAAAAAGCAGTTTTTGATTTTTAGGATTGGAAACAGATCTATTAGTTATCTTTAAATATGATCATGTAGTGCTGCCATCTGCTGTGTATGAATGAAACTAATTAGTTATGCTTAAAATCACTATACGTTTTTGGTTACTTGTTATCATATATCTTGATGTCTTATCTGTTATTCTAATGACAAAAAGAACGTTTAATATCGGTTATTAATTTTAACAAAAAACTAGATTCATTAATCATCTTAACATCAACAAATATGCAATAATTTTACAAAAATGTTTTTAGGCAGCATTTTAAAAATGCTGCATGGAGGGAGGATCATAGAATGCTTAAACATCAAATCATGTTTAACTTATCTTGATTTAAATGTAAGAAATAGACAAACTCATATGAAATACTAATTGCATTGTTAGAATATGATGTAATTTCCGCTAAAATAGCACTAAAAAGTGATATTTCTAAACTGAAGACATGGGAAGTCAAAGAGTAAAATATAATTAACGACGGAAAACAAAATTCAGTTACTTTATCCTTTTAAAATCTGAATCGTCAGATTCAAATTAGATAAGAACAAAATGAAATATGTAAAATAATTTTTAACTATACGCTAAATATTTATCGGTTTTTAATATTAATTTATAAATTTTCGTGCACACTCATTACCACGATGTCATGTAAATCATACAGAAAATATATGAGCATTCTGCAAACTCACTAACTTTTAAAGCTGAAAAATTTATAAGCATTTTAAATCATGTCTTTTAGAAATATTCATTAATTCAGAAGTAAACATTCTTAGGGTTTGCCTCACCCCTCAGAACGCAGTTAAAGCCAGAATGTATTTGATATTTCACCTATGGATGGTGATTTTTTCCTGCGAAATGTTGGTATTTTGAAATAGGAACTCCAGAATAAATTTAGGACATTCAGTGTTATTACACATATTCTAATACATTTTTCTTCAAATAAAGCCTAAATGAAAAAATATTTGTTACGTTAAGATCAAATTAAATATTACTCTCATGTAACACTTTATTTTAACAATATATTAAAATAAATTTAATATTGAAATCATATCTTACAAAAGACGTATTTATTTGAAATGCATTGAAAAAGGCAAATGCTACTTAAGCTAAACTTAGACGCATAAATTTAGTATAAGTCTAGGGTCATTAATATGTTTTTTGAAAAAGCCCAAAAGTAATTTTATTTATCCATTGAAAAAAAAACTTTTCAAAAAACTACGTTTATGATTATTTTTAGGCTTAGTGCTACTTTTTTTAAATTATTCAGATGATTTATAACTTGAAATAATTGTAATTAAATAATGTGATTAAATAATTGATTATTAATTGATTAAATTAATTTTAAAATAATTTAACATTTAGTTCACGTTGGTTAGGTTATACCAACGTGAAAAAACTGGACGTTTCTAAAGCAAAGCAACATTACTGTAAAAAAATTGAATGTTTCTGAAGCAAAGCAACATTCAAGAGCAGTTTTTTTATTTAATCATCATGCATATTTGTTTACATATAAAACAACTTCAGTAGAAACCAGGATAATTTTAAATTTGCGTAAAATTATTAATTTCATTTTGGGTTCTTCATCAATACAAAATTGAACTATCTGTATAGAATCTAATGTATAATAGATAAGAAGGATCTTACCTTGAAGAAAAATATGATGGTTATCTAGATAAATTTTGTTTTATATTGTCGAAAAATGTGGTATTTAAATAGATGAATTTTGTTTTATGTTGATGAAACATATGACGGTTATCTAGATAATTTTTTTTTATCTTGATGAATTATATGACGTTTATATAGATTATTTTTTTAACTTAACGAAAATAAAATATAGAAGATAAAACTATCCTATTTCCATGAAGAAAACCAACAAATTATATCATCTATTAAGCAAAATTACATAAGAACACATATAGCGTTAAATTTCTCTAAATAGCGAATTCATTTCTTTAAATATAACCACCAACGTTTTAACCATAACGATTAATATACGATTTTTTGCGAGTAGCAGATTACTTAAAGCACTTAATACAGTTTTGATAAACGCCTGTAATTAAGAATTATGTGAATTAACGGAATCTCTACAAGAATTATGGCAAAGCTAAAATGATAAAAATATCGAGTGATTTTTGAAATTATTCAGAATCTCTAGAATGTTGGTTTCGCTGGCTGATTTTATTATTGTTCTTTGTCAATTTGATATATGTGGGTAAAATAAATCTTCAGACTGAAAACTAAAGCGAATTAAATTATGAGACGATTTCCCATCGTAGATCTATGCTTCCAGTTGAAAAGGTGGATCAAATAATGCAACTTTCCAGGTTCCGATAATTTTGGATAGCAGTTACCTTTTTTAGGTAACAACTATGCACAGCTTAACTTTATATACGAGCCTTATAAAAATACATCTAATAAAATATATATATTATGTACCCCATTTATTAAAAAAAGGCAAAAATAATAAACTTGTTTTCCAAACTGACCTTTATAACGGCAAAATTCGAAATTTTTTAACAAATGAAACGACCCCTTTCCTCGAATATTTGTTTATCTTTTTCGCTAAATGAAAATTATTTGAGTCACATTATTTAACAATGTTTTTCACAGTTACAAATTTAAAAAGCAAATGTAGCAAAATTAAAAAAAAAAAAAAAAAAAAAAAACTGAGATCTTTCAGATTTTATATATTACGGCCAAACGAGCGTTTATTTTTTTATTTACAGACACGTATACGTTTTGAAAGGATTTGGGTTAACGCTACTTTAGGCTAAAAATATTTAAAATTTCCTATATCCTATATATATTTAAAATTCCTATATATATATTTAAAATTTCCTATATCCACTGCTCGCTTTGAAGTTGTTGAATTTTTTAATCGAAATTCGTTAAATTTTTACAAAATATGAAGTAGACAGTAAAATTAATTCGAAATTCCATATCCGGGCTTCGAGATGATCATATTCGGTGGAGAACTATGTTATTCAAAATTTTATGGCTCTAGGTACCGTTGTTTTTTCACAGTAAGAGATATATACATGCATTCAGGCAAATTCTTCATTATTTAGTTTCTTTAAATGTAATACAGGGCGATAATAATTGGTGGCAACAATTTGAAAAGTAATACGTCATTTATAGTGAACCGAGGCAACCGCCGTTTCGAGACTAATAACCCTGCTGGGCTAATGCTATTTAGGCTAATAAAAAAGAAATTTCATTTCAGAGGCCTGTATAAATACTTAAGTTCCATATGTTTTTGCTAAAAATTGTTATGCTGTAGTGGAACATAATTTACTGCTTTTATATAATTATTAAGATTTTCTAATTGGCAACATGATGTAATGTTTTTGCATAGTTATTAAGATTCGCTGTGTAACAAAAACAAGTTGAGTTAAAAAAGTTGTTCCTTGCAGTGTTTTATGATAAGTGTTGACTTATTCCTTAAAAAGCTTGCTACGTTATTTTTATGTCAAAACAAAAAGTAATATGTTGCAAATAAGTATGGAAATTATAAAAATAAATATATTGTTTCTTTTAAGACCAAAACAAGCATTTATTTAAATTATGAGATGATCTGGCTTTTTAGTTTCGATTTAGTTTTCCCATCAATACCCACAATGCTGTAATTTCATAACTGAAATTGTGTAGCTAATCTAACAGCCTGTTATTAAGGCTGTGTAATCGACTAATTTATCGCAAAGTAATTTAAAATTGAATTGAATTGAAGGTCAACTAAAATTTATTAATTCAGTACTTAGGAATATAAAATACGATCACATAACTGAGTAACTCTTCCTGCCAGCTCAAAAGGAATTGAAAATAAAATCGCTGCATATACAGTGTACAAGCACCTGAGATGTAATATAAAGTATATAAAGCGCCCGAAATCTTTTGTTAACCATAGCTAGCTAGAAAGCTGAATTTACGCCTACCTATTAATTACCACTATAAAATCAAAAACTTTAAAAACAAACACACATTTACTTACGGTTCCAAACCTTTGTGGCTATCTTTGCTTTAATGAGATTGGTAAATATGAATCACACAGTAATATAATCTAATTAAAACACAAGATTATTTTTGTTCATTATTAACTTCATCTCAGCAGCAACTAATTTACATCTTCTGGAGGGAGTTTAAATTGTGCATATAAAAGCGCAAATAGATCGGACATATTAAAAATTTAAAGTAATTGATTTAGGACCCATTAAAACTTCATTAATCATTCATTTGAGTTCATTAATCAAAATTATTGTAGTTTGAAACTTAAACTTATTTCACCCATTTCTTGAAATGAAATCTTACGCAATTTTCTCTTTACTAACTTTCAACTAACTAATATTTAATCGTGCATTGTTTTTGAAGCAGCCTATATAAACTTATCACAGATGAAGTATATGATAATAAACGCGTAAAATCGAGGCAATTTGGTGACAGACAGTGCTCCAAAAGGATTGCCAAAGTTATATCTATTTTTGCATAATTAGCATGTCTGCCACGCATAAACTTCAGAAATACTCAGACAGAGTATTCATCAGGATATAGGGCAGGTGCATAATATATCTGCCACACGTCAGAACACACACAATTGTTTTCAGCTCAGACTTGGCTTTCGGGTATCATTCATTGAAAGATTCATGAAATATCTCTGCCGTCATTTTCAAATGACCAAGTATAAGGAAAGAATGAATCATAACTTTCTTTTCGTAATTCTGATTTCCATATGGAACTCAAGGCTCTTTAATTTCGCTCGGAATGCCATCCTTCTTTTCAGTTACTTCAGCTGCAGACGATGCCCTTGAAACATGCAGATGTTTTACGCAACATCATCGACGGATGCAATAATTGTGAATGCTTTAAGATGCATAAAAGAATATGATGAAATCCAGATTTGTCATCGGCGAGGTTTCAGCTGATGATGGTGCTTTATTACGAAACTTCCTACTAGAAAATACAATGAAGGAGCTCAGGTTATGAAAAGATAAACCCTAGGCTTATTTGCTGTCTAGACTAGACTTGATCTGCAAAATCTCAGGAAAAGAGGATTAGATTGCATCATCAAGAGAGCAAAATAGCCTTACATTATGTCTTCAGAGTGATTATATTCTTTCTTCTGATATTTTTAGGATGAAAATAACGTCTGAATTTCATAAAAAACAAAATAGGAAATATCGCAGCTAAATGAATCTGCAGCCCATTTAGTTAATCAAAAATCACTCAGAATTATTTTGTACACTTTCGGTAAATCAAATATATTTAAGGAATAGGTAAGGTTATTTTTTCGCTTATCGTAGTTTATTTTAACAGACAATTATTCATCTTCAATTTTTTTTAAACAAACATGCATTTTTCAACCAAATTAAGTAAAGAAATTAATATTTATTTGCCTAAATACATATAAATCGTTTCTGCTTAGGAAAAAAATTAATGAATTTCATTCATACAGGTTCAAAACATAAACGCATAACCTTGTCATTTTTATTTTACGAACATTAAAATTAGAAATGACTTTTTATTTCCATCGCTAAAAAGAGAAAAAAAGCGTATAATTTTTTTTCTATTGAACTATAATAAACTAAGACATTATTTTATGTTGTCGTAAAATGTGATGATGAAACTAGAAACTTAATGCACATTAAACGCTTTTTAACCAATAGTTTGCAATAAATTTAGGATTTTAACGAAACGCGTAAATGAAAATGAAGCATATTAACAGAATTCTTAATCCTCTTTCTTTGGGAGGGGCGAGGAATTCTGGAAAATTTCAGATTTTAACGTCGCCCAAATTGGTTTGTTAAGGTTGCTGAGCTTGCAATCTGCTCCACTCATTTCCTGTTAACTTTTTTTTTTTTTTCTTTTTTATAGGTCAGACAAGCGATCATTAGCAACAACAATAACAGAATTCCCGATGCATTTTTAAATGTCGGCGCACATTTTTATAATTTTTCAGTCTTTTCTCAGTTTATTATATTAATATACAGTTTTCTTAGTAAAATGGGTAACAATTTTATTTTGTCTTTTTATTATTAACTTTTATGTGCAACTTTATTTATTAAATAAATCTAATGCTCCATATAGCATTCATTTCAACAGCAAAATCATAAAATATTTAAAAACAGCATATCTTTAGGGTTAACGATAGACAGTCTGGCACATTGGAGATAAAAATATTTTATTCCGTACACTGATATTCTCTTTCAAATCCTTGAGTTTTTTAATTAAATATTCAATCAAAAATTTATTAAAGTATTACAAAATATACTAAAATAGATGATTAAAAAATTCGAAATTCAAACTTTGGACTTCCAGGTGCAGGACAATGTTATTCAAAATTTGATGGCTTTAGGTACCATCATTTTTTTACAATGCATTTTTTTACAATACATACTCGCAAATTCCTCATAGTTCAATTTCTTTAAAAAATACTACAGCGCGATAATATTTGGTGGCAACATTTGAAAATTGATAGGTCGTTTATAGTGAACCGACGCAAAATCCCTTTTCGAGACTAATAATCCCTTTTGGGCTTTTTAAAAAAAAGCGATGCGGTTAACATTCTTCGTTCTATTAGTTCTTACTGTGTTTTTATTATTCTCTAGCTTATCGTTATTTTCTCACGAGCTTGATATTCTATTAACCAGATCTACAGCTTTTCCTGTTTTTTGGTAAGTTACCTTGAGGAGCTGATATTATTGAATTTCTTCATTGTTTCAAACCTTGCTTGCAATATCATTGGCGTCATTAGACTAAATTCGATGTGATTTATTTGAAAGAACTTACCTTTTCGATAGAAGTAGTTTATCGATGCTAGATACTATGGTGTTGCACTGCTCGTACAGACATCTGGGTTGAAAACCTTTTTTTAATACTTCCCTGTAACTTTAGAAGGATTGGATTAAATCTAATTCTAATGCAGGCAAAGCAGACGAGGCTATCCATCTAACCCATCCCAGTTTTATCCAAGAGATTTCAGGGTTACAGAAACTCAAGAGTATCGTATCTTTCTTCTTCTACCACTAACCTCTCAGAAGGACTTTCGGTTGGACAGATTTTTAAAAGCTCTCCCATGCCACTTTGGATTCTATTGAAAAATTTTTATTTGCAAGATCTGTACTTTATCGGAGCTCAAAGTCGGACCCTACAGCAAACAAATTTGTCCTCTTACACTGACTACCACATTGTCCAGGATGAAAAAAGCATTTTTGAGCACTTATAATACATTTTCCTTTACTAAATCAAAATACGACCTATGTGTTCTGCTGTTATTACCAGTTTATAAGTAACAATCATGCCGAAATTCTTAGAAAAGCCTTAAGAGCATTTAGATTCACTATAATATCTCGTTTTAGTTTTAACGGGGGATAAATTGTCCATCTTAATATATTATTAGGAAAAAGGACGCTAGAAATTACTAACTTATAATAATAAATGTTTCGGAAATACGTAATATAAAAGCAGAAGTATGAGCATGCATTTTAAGGAGAAAGTGAAGCGAGCAAGGTCATTAGTGCAACATCATTAATCATAAGAGGTTTTCTCTTCTCATTATCCATTTATTTATTTAAAACACATACAGAATGGTTTCATTAAACACAAATTAGTATAATATTATAAGGAAGTTTTCAAGGATATCCTCCAAAGAATTTCAGAGGACGTGTTAATTTAAATGATTAATTAACGTAGCCAAGTCAAACACAGTTAAATATATAAAACGTACTATGACACGTCGAGATTGTCATCAAAATTTTAAATTCTAAATCCCAAATACGTATATACCAAAATAATAAATATACAGTGTAAAAATAATAAATACAGCAGAATCACATAATATAGTACTACTGTACAAAAAACTGAAACAGTTACTTGAAAAAAAATCAGTGAATGATCTGTGATTTTTTTAAATTATGCGAAAAAGCAACTTTTGTTTAGGTTACATTTTGAATCTTACTAGTTTTGAGAGTGATCAATCACGAGAAACAAATCATTTTCGGAGAAAAAAAAATTCCCGCTTATTTCTCTTCCATTCGATTATGTTCTATGAGTAATTTATGTAATTTATGAAGGAATTTGCAGTTTTTAAATACCATATGTCATACATTCTTCTTGACGTGGGTTTTGAATATATATTTATTAACATAATATATACACACACACATTGGATTTATATTACGTAATTATATATATTAAGTATATAATTATTAGACCAAAAAGCTAATAATTTTGTTTTGGCATTTTGCGTCGATTCACTTTCTGCGTGCTTCACTTTTCAAGACTGATTGCACCAAATATTGCAGCTCTGTATTCTGTTTAAAGAAATTAAATAATGAAGAATCTGCATAAATGTATGTATGTTTCTCGCATTGTGATAAAACAACGGTACCTGGAGACGTCAAATTTTGATTAGCGTAATCCTACACCGAATATGGGCATCTGGAAGCCCTAATTTGGAATTTAGTTTATTACCTGTTTCATATTTTGTCAGACATTAAAGAATTTTTGATTAACAAACTCAACGATTTCAAAGCGAGAAATGGTAACACTGTAGAAAACAAAATTTATTTTCTGCAGCGCGCGAGACTTTGTATCGGAAATTCTAAAGATATGCTCGGTTTAAAATTATTTTGAGATATTGCTGTTGAATTGAATTTTATGCTTGAAGTGAGAAAAACATGATATTTAATAAAGGAAATAGTTTACTATCACATTCTCTTCTATTCTATTCTATGTCACGTGAGAGAGGGGCGATGCACGCCGTTCGGTTAAAATGCGCATGCGTGGTCATCAAGTCATCTCACCATATTTTACTCGAAAATAATACCCACCCTTTTTTTGCTGTATTTTGTTCTAAAATTTGACAGGGTCTAATAAATGGGTACTTTAATAAGTGAAATTGCAGAATCAGAGGCAGGAATTTAATTTACAATACTATATAGAATACTTGCACTGTTTAAGAAATACATAGCCACACAGGCAAACACTGAATATATAAACATCATAAATATCACAAATTGGAAACGCCACATCTAGTTGATCGATGTTAAGCACTATGTTAAGCACTATGCCTCAAAGCAGGTGGGTAATAATGTATTGTTAATTTTTCCTATTTTTTGCCTATATCACAGTAAAATATTGAATTTAATTAACTAGCTTGTTTTTTATTGTAAACAAAAGTAAATGAAACCTAATCAGACACATGTTCCCTTGGAAATATTTACTTACATTTTTATTTCTTAAAATGTATACTAAAATTTAATTTGGGGGGCTGAGGATCTTGCATTTGAGTGAGTCTTAGTTTCGAATAAATATTGCGTATGCCATTATTTATTTCATTAAGTCGATAGTAGTATTAAGTCCTTTAATTAATAATAATATTAAAATCTTAGAAGTGAATATGTAGTCTTTTAATTATGTATTTCACGTAGGACTTCCAATCACTTGGCTTTTTGAGATGAAAATTCTTTATGATGGCACAATTAGTGGGCTAGATTTCCTTTCTCTACACAAAGGGAATAAATATCTTTTGATCGTTTAATGGAAAAAGATGAAAACATTTGTTATTTATTAGCATTCGGCTATTCATCAATCAAAAGTGTCTAGCCATCTTTTTCTATATGTCTGTTCCAATCCCTTATTCTTTTCGGGGAGTAGAGCATTTTCCGAAAGCTTTCGTCATTCTTGTGCTATACAGCATGTTCGAATAAATTGCTACATTCTTTCTTTAAATATTGTTGTGCATTTGCATCTGCAGAATTTTTCCAAATTAGGTTACATATTTCTATCAAAACATTTTCTAGATTAGAGTGAAATATTTATAAAATTTCTAAATATATTGCTAATTATGTGCTTTAAAGGAGCAGCTAAAATGTCAATATCGATTGCTTTTAAGTCACTGTTCAATATAAGCTGCCCGTTTTTTATAATGTATCCCTAAATTTGACGAAAATAGGTTCAAAACTGATTAACAATAAGTATGTGGAAAGATCTAATTTGGTAAATTCGTTTCTGAACATTTCAGCAAATTTTGCACTTAAAGCTAGAGAAATTTTTGTATTTAATTTGTTATAGCATAATGAACATTTTACATATTTGCTTCTTTGATCTAGAGGACCATATAAAATATTAAGCTTCATATTTATACAATTTTCCTCAACTTTCATTATTAATAAACAAAACGAAACTAATCTACAAGATATGTTGCTGTGACTTAACTCGCTTGTCAGAAATCAAAGCAAAGGCACAAGTAACAGTACTACTGAGTAAGAGAATCCCGGAGTCCGAAGGTCTCCACTCCACTAGTCTCTTCCTCTACCACCAGTCTCTCGAGAGACTTTCGGCTCGATGCATATTTAGAGCCATCATGCCGCACAAACGCTATACGTTTACAAACATATCTATACGTTAGAACCTTCTCCGAGATTTAAACGCGGGCTTCCTTCCATATGATAGTGAGAGTCGCTAACCACTCTCCCAGTTGGGCAGCTTCTACAACGTATTAAAGAACTTACCTAGCTGCATGCATCAGTAGAGAACCTACAAAAAATGATTAAAAGTATTCAAGATAGATTAGTTTCTTTTTCGCTATTTTGGGGAAAACAGCATTTCAATTTCCTTAAGCGAGTCAAAAATTGGTAGAAAGAAAAAGGGCGTAGATGCAAGACTGAGTTCGTATTTAATTCCAGCGCTAAAAAGTAGGACTGATGAAATCAATACTAAGCAGCAGCAAATTCCAATTAAATTTAGTCACTGAACCCTTTCACTTTTTGTACAATGTAATGAACCTCTTAAATATTTTTAGCGCAGCACATTAGGAAATCAATACGCAGTAAACTGGAAATTTCCTTGCTCTGTTCCATTACTTTTAAATTGAAAAGGATTTTTTACCAGAAATCACGTGCATATTCTTTTCTCTTTCATTTACATATTTAGTTCATTACGGAAAAGACATGAAGGCTATCTGCCTAAGGGGAGGGATGCCTTCGTGGAGGTCTTTCTAAGGGAAACTGGCTTGTATACACTTTGGGAAAACCACGAAAACACCCATGCACCAGCCCGTTCGCCGAGATTCGAACCCCAGACCAAACTACCAGTGTTCTGGGACTTTACCGCTCGGCCGCTGGTGGACACATAAGTAAATAAAACCGCCCTATTATATTGGCCAATAAGCATCAAATTCATAATAACTTGTTCAGATCTTCTAATCAAATGTCATTGTACATATTCAATTTAAAGTCAATTCAAAGTAGGACTTTAAATTTAAAGCTAAATCTAAATATCGATTATCCCAAGGCTACGCAGAATCATTTAAATGCGAAAGTTGCTCCTAAAATTACGCCGGCATGAAAGTACCATTGGCAAGAATCAAGCAACACAAAAGACAGGAACTTACTTTAGAAGAGCAAACTAGTAATGTGGCCTTCAGCAGACAGAACACGCTCTGTCTAAACAACTTCAAAACGTCACTTAATTACGGGCGAGCCAATCTGCATTCTGGCGGGAAAATGAAAAAAGAGATGTGACGGTGCAGATTCAGAACATAAAATAACTGGTTAACTAACATAAATAAACCTCTTAAATGTTTTATAGAAGTGTTGAGCATAGAAGTAATGTTTTAGAATTGGATGTACGGCGAGACATTTTTTTAAAGATGTTGCTCGTAAGAATCAGCTCTTAGGCCTAGATCTACGATAAGCCCTTTTTTTAAAAGAAATATTTCGATTAGAGCATTTTTCCCCCCAATCTGATAAAATTCAACGAGTTACAGCCATTTATTCGTCTTTTCCTGGGAAAGCGGATTGTCAGTTTTATGAGTTTTCATGAACAGATAAAATCGCAGATGGGAAAGGTTTTAAAAATTGTGAACTTTTCTGAATCATTTCGATCGTTCAAAGAAACGCTAAGCAAAGCTTCATAAAGTCTGCTGTATTTCGTAGACAAGAGCACAATTCATAAATTACCATTAAAAGGTAATATATAAAATACGTAAGTGTATATGTTTAGTATACAAGTGTTCAGCAAACGTAATCATCCACAATATTGTGGCATTCGCTACATATACGTTTAACTCCAATAATTGAATCACGTAGCAAGCAAATTAATCTTAATCTATATTATTTTGCTGTAACCATTATTTTATCTCACTGAATGCCCAGACTCTAGAGAATATAGCTTAGAAATTCTTACCATTAGGGATATGCCATTTAAAATGTGTACATCTATAAATTAAATATTATTGCGTTACTTCTTCTGACACCAATTCGTACGGGGTTCGTAGATTTGGAGTGAATAACGACGACACTTGATGAAGTATCGAAACACACTTTTATTTAACAGTATTAATCAGATAGCTCCAAAATCACTTTTACAGTCGTCGAACTGTTATAAACAAGCTGACACGTTCAGCGACACAGCCTTCACACTGTCAGGCAATAACGGGGGAGACAGGCAATAACAGCTTCACCGCAAAGCACCCGAGTACAGCTCCCAACTCGGCTTGGTCGTTCTCGGAACTCCACGTACTCTCAAGACTCTCCACGCGATACACTCGACCATACACAAGATAACACTCGACGATACACAGAATAAGAGTATAGCTCTCGACTCAGCACAGTCTAAGACAAAACTCGACGATGCACTAAAAGACTCTCTACTCGCCCTCTCGACGAGGCACACACACTAACTGATTGCGGACCAGCAGGGTTTATATAGCTTTCGGCTTGTGTTCGAGAACATTCTGGGCTAAACCGGTAAGAATTCGTTCCAGAAGGTTCTTCATCCGTCCATGGTATATCGCCAATTTTTTCGCCAAATGGGCTATTTCTCGCCAAATGCAGCAACCCTGCCTTCCCTTACCATTTTATGGCAACCCTAAAAATGCTTTGCGGGGAAGCCATCCTACCGCGCCTGTACATTTCATAACAATATATTAGATTTAACTAAAAAATAATAATTTCATTTCGTTACAGAGTCCAGCCTGACGATTTGGGTTCTCATTTAAATGTCGGACGAGCGTACAACAGTCTCGGGATGACAGAAAAAGCTGAGCAAGCATTTTGGATGGTATGTATTATAATTCATGTTGCAACTTTGTAGAGTTCCTCATTTTGTAAGAGCTAATTTACATATGAACGTGAGAAATCTTAAGAACTGCTAAGCGAATAATCGCTTAAGTTCGTGTGACAAGAAAGAACAAGATGGAAGGGTAACTAACCCTTTATTATTTAAATAAGATTTAACAGAACTCCGTCTTGGAGTGTACAATAAAAGCCGACATTTGGGCTTGAACTTAAGAGGCTAAGAAGTAAACTAAAACAAATTTTAACTAAAGAGCTATCAAAGTGTTAATGCAGTTGGCCCTTTAAACACGAGATGACTGCGAATCTATTAAGGGCCTGAGTACGGCCGAGCGTAATAACAGCTTTGAGAGAAAGTAGCCAAAAAGCAGACGCGCGCAAATCAGAAACTCTGATTCTCTCTAACTCAGCAAGTAGAACTTCGCGGTTAAATACCGCTCTTCCTCATAATGTATTCAGAGTGATTCTAAAACTACGTTCTGGCCGGAAGCAGTAAGTTGAAGTTAAGAAATTGACAGGAAAAGAACTTAAAATTTAACTGTTAATAAAATTAACATAATCCTTACAACTTAAACCTACGGTACCAGATTTAAGTTTAAATCGACTGCATTTACCCAATGTTAAATTTAAAAACTATAATAATTGCATTTATGTGGTTTCGAATTATAAATAATATTCAGAAAATGAGGTTTTATCTACTCAGAAGCACAAATGTTTTGCTTGCAATAGTAACAGATTTGCCCATTTGCCTGTAAAGAGATTATTACTCTATTTTCTTATTTTTTCTTATTTATTTTCTATTTTCTCATTTATTTTTCTATTTTCTTATTTATTTGTTCCTCTATTTATCTGTAAAGAGAACTGTATTTTTTTAATTAAATTTTTAAAAAATTTTGGTCACTGTCAATTGCTAAAACATATACGCTACTTTTTTTTAATTTCAGTAAATAAATGTAAAATTACATATGAATAGTCTAATGTTATTAGTTCCGACTAAATATGCAATGGCGCAATCTGTTTAAATATATTAACGTTTACATTAGGAAATATCAACCTTATTAAGCATTAAACCTTCATGCTACAAATCTTATTTGAATTTAATTTACAAATAATAGCTTTTATATTTCAGTGTTAGTTAGTTCTCTAGAACGAAATGAGAAATTAAAGCACTAAATTTCAGAAAAAGATTTATTAATCTAATGACAAATCTTAACATATTCCATACATAAGGAAAGTGTTTTACTAATTTTTCAGTTTTCGTTGTGGCAATAGGTATAATTGAAAAATAAATATACTGCACTGGTATGCCCTGAAAATGAAGCATTTATATTTGAAAACTATATGTCTGCGTTTATAACTATGATATCCCTCAGAATCAACTCTGGAAAGTACCTGAATTTGAAGTGATACGTTAGAATCATTGTATAGCAAAATATCCAACAAAATTATTTATACCAATGTACGACATTATATGTCTCATATTAAGGATATGTCTTCCTCATCTCATTCTTTCAGTCTGAACTCAGGTTTTTACTCTGATATCTTTCGTTTGGAGGAATTTTAAGCCAGTAAGGGGGTGGGTATAGTTGCACAACCCCCTAGTTGTTGTGACACTCCCATATGCAGAATTTCAACGTTCTACGGCTAATCGTTTTTGTGGTATGTGAGATACACACATACGTGCGTACGTATAGAGGTCACGAAAAAAATCCCTTTTGAATCCATCTTAAATCCATTTTACAAACAGTTTTGGAAAATCTGTTACTTAAGAATGTTAGAATAAAAACGAGAAATTATTAAGTTCGGATCAAATGTCATTTATTTTTGTCTTCTCTCTTAAACAAAAAATGTTGAAACACGCTTGAAATGCCTTAAGGATCGCATATACCACCACATACAGGGTGCTCATTCCGTTGATAACCATTACTTAACATCTTGGTGGCTAATTTGTCTTCAATGTATTGTGATCAAAACCTTGGACTTCACTTCCGTACTACAGTTTTAGTATGCGGAAATGGGATTTAAGACATATTACTCCTCTATACAAATTGTTAGCGAAAACTTTATGTGACGTGTGTGATATTAGCAATAATCGAATTGGTTTTTAGAGACTAAGTCTCTGTGTAGTATAAAGTAACATCATTCAAAATAGCGTAATAGTTTCGAGCTGCATACAGTGTTAAAGGATTTTTCTACCAACCCGCGCATTGAGATAATTGAGCTAAGAAAGAAACGCTCGTTTCATTGATCAGAAATTGATGCCACAACAACTTTATTTATCAGGCTGTAGGGTACTATACTGTGTAAGTCCAACTTAGAATCTACTTAAATTGATTAACTTAGATCTACTTAGATTTAAACCCTACTTAGATTGGCAAGCCAGTTATCGGTCCATCTGTGAAAGTACTACAAAATCCTGAACTTAATAAAATACACAGCTTGTGTGTACAAATTTAACTGCGCCAGTTGTGGGTAGTAGAAAACAGAAACTTGAGTTTATAAATTTAAATGAACTTGTAAAGCCAGAGAATATATTATAAATGGCCTAACTAAGCATTGGCTCAAATTTATAACTGCGCGCTCTAACTTCGGCTAAAAAAATTGCGAATTCCAGAATACTAACTTAGCAGGCTGTGCGAGAGATAGTATAACTGCGAACGTCGCTGCTTCCAAAAGTTCTATATCTAAAACTTTAAAGAACTCTGCTTTAAATAGTCATAACTCATTTTCCTTCTGATGAAAGCTTACGAAAAGGAGAAGTCACAGTGCAGATCTAAATCATAAGAAAATATTAACTAAAATAAACTCTTCAAGGTTTGTAACTTTATCATCCATATTAGTCACAATGGTTTTATGGAGTGCATGCGTTTAGAGAATTCAAGCAATCCAAAATGATCAGAGAGTCTCTCTATGTGAAAATTCAAAATAGGCATTATATTAAGGCTTCAGTGAATGAGAAGACCGTTATAATTCCCGTGTGTGTTTTAATAGGATTAGATTAATTTTAATAGGAAGCTAATTTGAATATATATATATATAAATCGCTTCATTATCTCGAATGCAGAAATGCAAATATACTCCTGCTTTGCATAGAAGACGTGGTAATATCATTAACAGTAGTACTTGAGGTCAATAAAAATTTATAAATTAATTAAGAATTGTTAATAATATCACACTGGATAATTCTCGTTCTTCTATTATTCCAGGCGAAGAACCTTCTGCCCAAGAAGCGTCCAGGAGAGAGATATCAAGCACATATTGTTCCCCGACATATGGATCTGTTCCTTAATTTGGGAAATCTTCTCTCCAGAAATCATTCCAGGCTCGAAGAAGCCCAAGAGGTAGCATGTTTCTTTAAAATATTACTTTAGAATTTTGTTTGACACTTAAAATTCTTTTCTGATGTTTTTTCAGATTTTTTCTTAAAATCTAAAAGTAATATTTTAGAAACGATGCAAAAGTATGAAATAATTCATGTAAACTAAACGATTGATTTATATCAATAATTAATGCTAATATTCCTTAATAATAATAACAATTCAATGAGAAAGAAATCAAAAAAGACATAAACTGCAGAGGATGTTTTAATGCTAATATTCCTTAATAATAATAACAATTCAATGAGAAAGAAATCAAAAACGACATAAACTACAAAGAATGTTTTACACACTTTTAGAACGAATTCAATGCCGCTTAATTAATTTAAAAAAAAAAAAGAGTAGATTTTTAAACGCTAGATTTTATAGCCTTTTTTATCTGGACTATTATTCTGCTTCATGGTTTCCATGATGGAACATCTTTTCGTAAAATTTCCTGGGCTACTGATTTCTACTCCTCTTCCATTACTTTCAGAGTCTATCAGGAGTAGCTAGGTTCGCACTTATAAAGAGCTCTTCGCAAGATTCCAAAGGCAGCATAATCCGTGGGTGAAACGTCAGAGAACTTTGCAGGAATACTTTGAAAATAATATATATGCAATAGCTGTGTCATTCTTCATTTTTTCAAGGAATGCAGTGGTGCTTTCCGAAACATGATTTGTTGCTTTGTCTTGATGAAGTTTCATTCTAAACGTCATTGGGATAAAGAACGTTTTTTGTAAAATATCGGATCTAAATCTTTATCTTGATAGTACGTTAAATTGATTTTAACATTTTAAAATGTCGTAATTGAAAAATTTGAAAAATCTTTCGTTCATATAAAAAAGGTCACAATAAATTAATTTTTCTGAATTAAAAATTTCTTGAGAAAGTTAAGTTTTAAATTTATTAGTACTGATTAGTTTGTAATTTGTTTGAAAATAATTTACATTATACATTATTTTGAATTACTAGAGGGGTAAACAAGGAGTATCTTAAATAGCGGAGAACGTTATACATTTTCTAATGAAAAATAATTTCTTAAACCTAATGAATATTTATTGGTCTATTAAAAACGTAAGTTTAGAAATCTTTTCATCTGTTAAGTTATGTTCCTAAGCATAGCGCTTCTAATTCTTAAGTATAAAGTGTATGTGTGTGTGTGTGTGATATGGCAAAGCCTCGAGGGCTATCTGCCTAAAGGGAGGGGTGCCTTTCGTGGAGGACTTTCTAAGGGAAACTGGCTCGTATACACGTTACACATGGGGAAAACCACGAAAACGCCCATGCAGCCAGCCCGTTCGCGGGATTCGAACCTCGGACCGAACTACCAGTGTTCAGCGACTTTACCGCTCGGCCGCTGGTGGGCACTTAAGTATAAAAGTGATATTGGAAAATTTATTAAAGTGAATTGTTTAATACTTTTTAAAGCATGGCTTAAATAACGTGAAAGGTAGTAATAACAATTGTCAATAACATCTTAGGATAAAGGACTTCCCCCCCCCTCCAAACCTCCACACATGTCGCTCCACAAACTGTTTCTAAGTTGAATAAAATGAGTTTCTGTTCTTACTGTTTACTACGTTCGATTTCATAATGACTAGTATCAACATTTTGATCTTATAGGAAGTATACATTCTGAGCTTGAGCATCCAAGTCAGAAAATATGAAACTACCGTCAATAATGTTTTAAAAGCAAATGTCTGCTACAAAACTGCTACATTTTGTCCATACTCATTTTATATAGGTTAAAATTCAACAATATTTGTTAAATATGTATGTTGGTATAATATATATTTTCTAGATATAACAAATACCATTCTTCATATACCTTTATCCTCGTTAAATTGTTCCCATGGATTTCTATCATCAACAGGAACATGAAATGCTGTGGTATTGGAAGTAGATGAATTATTGCCATCCATGCGATGTCTTAAATGTATTTTTGAAACTGTGACAGTATTTCATTTGTAGAGCCATTACGTTCTTTTGAAGCAGGAGATGAAAAATGTGGAATGCCCTGTTAAAAAGTAGGGGCATACATTATATGCCCCTGCTTTATAAAGGATAGTTGAAGAGGAAGGCACCCAATCGCCAAATTCTGGAGATGACGAATTATCATCCACCACCTTTTAGTTCGAGCGCCATTTATAGAGGCATTAGGCGTTTTTTTAACAGGAGATATGAAAAAAGTTCAATGACGAAGCCTGGATTATTACACTGGACCTCCAGATGACACCACGAAAATTGGTTTTTCAATTACACTGTGAAAGCACGTGGTAACATTGAGGAAAACATCTTAAACATTATTCATCTGTGCGAAGAAATGACTCAGTATGTTTTTTAATATTATTTTGATATTTCTCAGTAGTAGCAAGACTGTAGTAAAATCTAATAAAGAAATTAACGAAGTCTTATTTCGAGTAACAGGAAATATTTCGCAGCTATGAAAATAAACTAAACGTTATTCTTTCCATAAAATACTTATTTCGGTATTCCTATATAAGAAATATTTTTATTTACATTAAAAAGCTCTATTAATTGCAATAATTTCTGTATTTATTCATCTAACAGGCATTAACGATTCAGTTAGTGTGTTTGTGGAATTATTGCATCTTATACTCTTTTTCAGTTGTACCGGGAAGCCATCAGTATGAAAACTGACTATGTAGATGCCTACATACAAAGAGCAAGCGTCCTTCTGAAGTTAAACAGGTATACATAAATTCTGTGTACTGAATGATTTATCTATGAATAAATAAGGATATTTTCGAGTAAGAATGATATGACTTGGTGGAGCTAGGAATATTTGTTTTAATTATATGTAAATGATATTTGATCTGTTCTATCTTTGAATAATTACGTTTAAAACTATTCCACCCCCCTCAAATCATCACATTTGCTCAAATACACACAGTTGCATATAAAATAAGAAAATTGTGAAAATCCTTTTAGGAAATAAATTTTTTTAATTTTAAAAATAATTTACAATTTGAATTAAATTTCCCCAAAGAAATAGGCTCAATGTTCAGTTCTCTTTAGTAAGCTTGCAAAGCTTTTTCTTAAGTCCAAACGGGCGTTAGCTCAGAAAGGATATTAGTCTCAAAACGGCATTTTGCGTCGAATGACTAAAAGTGTTAAATCAATCTTCAAATTGTTGCCTCCAAATATTATCGCCCTACATTATACTTAAAGAAATTAAACAATAAAGAATCTGCAAGAATGTATGTATGTTTTTCGCACCGTGAAAAAGCAAAGATACGTAATGCCATTAAATTTGATTAACGTTGCCCGCTACACGAGTATGAAGCTCAAATTTTGAATTTCAAATTTTATATTTCCTATTTTGTAAAACTTGAATGAATTTTTAATTAACGAACCCAACGATTTGAAATCAGCGGCAACACTATAAGGAATAAAACATTTTATTTTTGTTTTTTGTGATTTTGATGTTGAATTGAATTTTATGTGTCGTAATTGCAAACAACATCATATTTAATAAATAAAGTTATTACGAAATACGTTAATAATAGAAGATAAAAAAAAGTATTTGCCACCTTCTCTGTTCACCTCCACGTTCTGTTAGCCACCTTACTCACAGAACTGAACATTGATGTGAACTGAGAAAATACTGAAAAAAAAAAAAAAGATTATGTTTAAAAAAAATCTGAAAGCTTTCAGATTTTATATTACGCCCAAAGGGGCGTTTTTTTAACACTCTGTGTGTTACCTTTATTTACTAAATGTCATGTTCTTGGCACATAAGCTCTAAAATTCCATTCAACAGCAATATCATAAAATATTTAAAAAACAGAATATCTTTAGAATTTCCGATTCACAGTCTAGCGCCCTGGAGATAACTTTTCCCCCTTACAATGTTGCCATTCCTCGCTTTGAAGTCGTTGAGTTTGTTAATAAAAAATTAGTTTTAGTTTTACAAAATATGAAATAGATAATATGTTATTAAAAAATAATTTTAGTTTTACAAAATATGAAACAGATAATAAAACAAAGGTAATAAAATGAATTCTAAATTTGGACATCCAGATGCCCATATTCGAGTGGAGGACTATGTTATTCAAAATTTGATGTCTCTAGGTACCGTTGTTTTTCACAACACGAGAAACATGTAGACATTCATGCAGCTTCTTCATTATTTAATTTCTTTAAATATAATGCAGAGCTTTAATATTTGGTGGCAACAATCTGAAAAGTGAAACGCCGTTTTATAGTGAAAGACGTAAAATTCCAAAACGAAATTAATAGCGCTTCTGGGCAAATTGCCCTTTTGGGCTATAAAATAGAAAACTGCAGGCCAACACTTAACCCTGCATCTTGAATTCTAAATATATGCTGCTATGGTGCTTTTAAAAGTTTTGTAATTTTGCTGTTGTAAGTGAGAAGTAAATATTGTTTAGAAATAAAGCTAAAAAGACAAAAAAAGAAATGGGTTAGTAAGAGTGAGTGCAACAGCAGACTGTATATTACGAGCTTAGCGTAAAAAACCTTAAAATATCCTTTTGGGCTATCGTTAAAATCTAAACCCTTTAAGGTTTTTTTTAATGCATTTTGAGTAAAATACGACATTTTTTATTCTAGATCTGAAGAGGCCTATAATATGTATAAAGAAGCACTGAAGCACGACCGTATGAATCCGGATATATTCTATAATGTAAGTACATTTGTGGACGGTTCGGTATATTTTAGGCTTAATTTCTAATTTCGAAGGCATTGAATGTTTTTCTTGATTTGCATAGATCGGAGTGTTGCTTTTAGAACAAGGAAAATCACTGCAAGCATTGGCTCGGTTTGATCAAGCTCTGAAGCTGGATCCAGAACACGAAGTTAGTATTCAAATTTTGGCTTATGTAGATCTTACTTTGAGTGATTACAATGCATGTGTTATTAAGTGAGATACAAAAATATAGTATAAGATAGCTGTAAGTTCGTAAAATCAAAGATGCTTACGCATACGTAACGTTAGAAATATCGGTAAGCGCTAGCCTCCACGTAAATTGCGTTTATGGAAGCTTTTTTTAAAATGGTAAACAGTTTCTTTGTAATGCAATTGAGTACCTATGAAATTTTTCTTCCGCATTGGTGAAAACATCAACATTGACGTAAATTCAATATCAGCATGACCAGATCGTTATCTTACTGCTACTGAATGATCGCTATTTATTTTGAAGCAACGTGAATGCACTATATTCTTCTTTAGAAATTCTTCTGTGAAGACAAAATTTACAAACGAAATAGCTCTCAAGTGTTCTATTTATAGAATGTGACAACTATTATAAGTTTTGCTAATGATTACTAAGTTAATATAATGTTAAGTTTTACTAAAATAATGACTAGTAATTATTTTAAGTTTTACTAATGCTAGTTACTTTTAAAAGTAAATTTTAATTAAGCATTGTCCTACTTTCCCTTTAATTAATATCACACATATTTGCTGGGATTAGTTAAAAGAACGAGAAAGAAAATAATGTTAACTTCAACTTTTGCCTAATGAAGTAAAAGGTCGCCGTGCCGATCTGATAATTAGCTCTAGTTCTGTTTTCAAGAGATATTATTCATCACAGGCAGCACTGATTCCCGTTTTTAGCTCGAAACTGGTAAATACTTTTTAATACTTAAAATATAATACTTTTTAAATAGAATTTTGTTTGAAAAAAATTTGATTTTGTTAATTGTAACAATGCAATGCCGGGGAGGGACAGAGAAAAGTGAAGAGCACCAGAACTTTGTTGGTGATTTTACAGGTATTGCTCCGCCGCACTACAGTACCTACTGGCCGCACAGTCGGCCCGCCCTAGACGTTGGCCCAACAAAATATTTCACAAATATTCTTCACAACAATGTTAAACATTTTCACACTGAATTCGCAATAACACGTAAATTATATAAGTAGAGTAAGACCCCGCTTAACGCGGAGGATACGTTCCATCAAAGTAGAGCGTAATGCGAAACAGCGCTAAACGAGGCTATCTTTACATGTAAATATTGGGGTTAGGGGAAGATGGCTAGGAAATTGGTTAGGTATTAAATTTAAAAAGTATGTTTTTTTAATAAAAATAAAACCAAACATTTATTTCTTAAAGCCTAAATTAATACCACATTATTATTTCTTGAAAAAATAAAAACAAAATATAAATATATAAATAACAAAACGAATATTCTTAAAAAAAACAAATAAAATTCTAAGTCAGTCATATTTAGTTAGCCTTCCGCTTTCTCAGTGTTCTGCCTTTTTGTGACAAAAGCATCTAATGTTGTTTGCCTTTTTCTTTTGCGTTGTTCTCTTAAAAGTTCTTCATAAAGGGATAGAGCATCTCTAACACCACGCCTTACTTTTGAGCTCCTGTCAAAATTCGGATCATTTTCAATGAATTGATCCATTATTTCAGTTATGGTAGACAAACTCCTTTTTACAAACGCCATCGAAAGTTCTTTTTGCTCTTCTTCTGAATCACTGCTGTCAACATTTTTGTTTTCTTCTGGTTCAGTTAATTCCTTGAGCTCATCATTAGAAAGACTAGCCGCTGCTTCTTGAATTATTTCTTCGACATCTTCCACATTTACCCCTTCAAAATATGTCTGTACAATACCACACCAAACAAGAAATACAAGTACACTCTTTCGGATATGTATTTGAAACCTATCGCTGCATAAGATTTCGTGGAATCCCCGGGTTGAAATAAAAGAGCGCTAAACCGAAACAGCGCTAAACGAAACAGCGTTAAGCGGGGTCTTACTGTATAAGCTACACAATATTTGCAATGATCTTACCATATGGATATATTATTTACATAGAATTACAATAAAACCTCAAGTCTCAGCATATATCACAATGCTACGCTGCAACATACAGGCTAGATACGGCTAGCTGTTTAAGCTTTTGACTAATTGTTACCATTAACAGTTTATGACTAACTGCTACTATTAACAACACTCCAGTGTAATTCGTCAAATTGTTAACATTATTATCGAGAAGTAATTGATTTTTTTACTTTGATACTTTAGCTATAATTCGTTAAGGGCGGACAAATAAAAGTTTTCATGAACTCTCCGACTACTATTAGATGAGCATACTTTAAAAATAGTTGAATAGCAGAGTTATAATACCAACGTATTAACCTCATTAATGTAGAGACTTTAAATAGGATACAATATCTTGATAATTTGTAAAGAATCAAATGATATTAAATTATCAAAATCTAACCATGAAAAAAGAGACTTAAACGATGAATTTCTTTTAATATTCTTACAAAATGAAATTTTAGTACAAAAGTTCAGGATTTCAATTTTATGAAGATCTATGAAACAAAGGAATTAAATTTATGTCTGTGATAAAAACGGGATTTTATTTCTAAATTTAGCTCTAAAACATAAAATTAGGCAATAAATCAACCCTAAGTTGGATGTTGATTTTATATAAAATTGCGATATTGTGTTTGTTTCCTATAAAATCATTGTCATCCTAAGGTTTGTTTCTACCTAAATTTATTTCCATCTAACTTCATATATGGCATTGACACATGTGCTTTACATGCATCAGTTATTAATTCTTATAAAAATATTTATCTTCTCATCCACGATTTTATTTTCTAAACAATTTTTTATTTATTATTTTTTTATTGCGATTGGAAGTGCTCTTTAACTTCTCGTCTCGAGTCATATTTTATTTAGTATTGTATTCAATAGATGGCAGCACCAGCGACTTTGTTTCCATTTTCGGAATTGAGAATTCGCTTCTGAGTTTTAAAATTCAATTATCGTAACAATAAAATTTATTTATTTTAATTAAATTCATTTAAGCCAAGAAAGAAAATTCATTAAAAACAATTTTAAAATTTAAATTACATGATTTTCGAAAATGGCATCTTGTTTACCAGCTTTTTTATTCGAAAAGTAAAATAACATTTTTTAATATTTTAGTCAGAAAACTGCACAGTTGGGATTTTAATCCAGTAATGTCTAATGAGAGTTGCAGATAAAAGCACCAACAAAGAGCTTTTATAAATGTTGTAAATTGTTTTTAGTTTTAAAATTAAAATAAATAAAAATATAAAATAAGTATAAGAATTGAAAAAAGAAAAGGAAGAAAGAAAGAAAAAAACAAAGGAACATTTTCTGAATATCTTTAATTATGCAGTTTAATAGCAATAACTAGCTTAATAAATAATAATAATCAGTAAATTATTAAATGCTAATTTTGCTTCTTACATCTGATTGAATACAAAATTTCAAATAAAACGAACTTGATTCGTTAATTAGTCTTATATTAAACATCAAGTGTAATTTCTACAAGTTTTTTTTTTTTTTTTTTTTTCCCATTCACTAGTTTTCTGAAAGTATATTTTAACAATTTATTTTGTCGAATGACTTTTTTATTTAAGACTTTCGAATAACTATTTTCAGAAATCACTTTTGAATTATGCCATTTTAACTCAAGATTCTGGAGACTCAAGCCTAAGACGATTAGCTCACGAACGGTAGCTAAACTTTTTATATTCCATTTTAGCTTCTTGTATTTTACAAGCTTTAATTTAAAACTGAAATTAAATATGATATGTACTGCATGATGCACGTTTGTTCTACACTAATGGTAAAAATTATGGCTATAGAGTATTATATTCCTGCTGAAATATATTTTAATAATGTAAGACAATGCTGCTGAGAAATTGTTTCGTTCCAATGGTGTGTTTTAATAATGCAAACCCACAAAATTCAGTACCATTCCTTATTTTATTTATTCAAAATTTAATACACCATTATGCTAAAAATTTCACTTAAAATTTAGGCAGCCAGGAAGACGAAGAATAATGTAAAACAATTCATCTATACCCTCGAATGGGATTTTAACCATGGATCTTCCATTTTTCAGCTGGACGATGTACTAACTACTTAACATAACAAGAGCACGCACAGAAAAATGCGATAACGCCTTCTAATGATATTTAATTTGATGGGTTACAAATATTTGCAAGCAGTACATTTGACAGAATTATTTAGTTATAAAACTCCTCATGCAACATATTTTTTTTTAATTATATTGGTAAGATTACATAGACAGTTAATTCCCGCTACAATGATGTTTGCAGTAATTGACTGAAAAACAACAGAAAGTTCAATCGTTCCTTTTTATTTTAATCATTCTGCAATAGAAATGGCTGCTTTTGTTGAGATATCAAAACAGAATTCCAGTGAATTTGGAGTCTATTAACCACTTTTAATAATAATTTATATTTGTTGAAGAAAAATCTAAAATTTTGTTAAAACATAGAGTTTTCAAATAGCTTTCATTAATTGTGTTAATATTTCAGGTTGCAAGGAGTAATCAAATGAGAAAATACTATTTTTAATGTAATTAAAATAGTTTTGCGCATTTAATTTATATTCAAAAACATTTCCTATTATCACCTTACATTATTATAATTAGAGAAGCAATTTTATCGAGGGAAAATGGAAAAATTCACTTTGCAAATACGGGAGAATAGCAAAATTTCGCGAAAACGTCGCGGCTTCAGATCTACATTAATAACTCTGTGAAAACATCCGCGGCTAAAGACGTATTCTAACATTTTAATGGGGAAGAAAATATTCCATATATAAAAACAACAATATAAATAATGGCATATAATTCTAAACTCATTATATCATACGTTTTTAAGTTTGAAACATATATCACTAACGTCATACACGTCAAGCATCCAAAAAAACACTGTTTCGAATAATTAAAAGACTGGCATGACCTTGGTTTCGAAAAAATTCAAGTTCTGCGTAATGCTTCATAAATGTTTATTCCTTAGAGTATGTATCTGTTTCTTTTAGCATAATGTAAATTATCGGAAATTTAAATAGAAAACGAATTTTTAGTTTAAATGATGAAATATATAAATTTGTGTGTAGATGTAGTACCGATGGTTGATCAATCAGCCACATTTTACCATTGCAGTTTGCACCAGATATCAGATAGTGTTTTGATACGTCGAACTGTACATATGCGGACTTTATTGTTATTATTATTATTATTATTATGTAACAGGCTTTTAACTTACAAAAAGATCGCTAACGTAGAAACTGTTTCTCGGTGTTGACAACTTAAGATGACTTTAATCCTAGCTACAGCCTTGCCTTTAATAAAATGAATTAAGTCTTTCCGCTTATATAGAAATGTTTTATTAATACAGATGACACTCCATATAACAGTCTTCTATATTCTAGAGAAAAAAGATTGGTATAATAGTTGATAATTATAGTAAAAAGGATTTACGAGGATGCTTTCACAGTAGGACCTTTTGTACCGATCTTTATAACGGAATGAACTCTATAGCGTGTAGTGATTATATGAGCGTCAACTATATTACTCTGTCGTTTCTGCTTCTGTTACTGTTTCATTCGCTGAAAGCAATATCAAATTTCATTTTGGAAAAAGATTAGATATCAAATACAGTTTGCCTAACACCTATTTATCACGTGAAAAACGGAATTGAGTGATTTCAAATAAAGGTTCATTCAACTAAGTTCTGCAATTTATACTCGAATAAGTTAAATATAGTAGAATGGATAGACTCTCTGCTAACTTTTAATATTAAATTGCTCACTCTGAAAGCGTTTTTGCGTTTTTTTAATTATCTGTTTCTTTTATTTGTTACCATGTGTGTCCAAAAGTATTATAAACCTTGAAATATAACAGATTTCTTTACATTCAGTTTCGTTTTGCCCATTTTATGATAATTTTAAACAAATATTCATTTAGAAATGACTGAACAAAAATGAGCTTGAAAACAAATATTTGTCAGAGACATTTGCGAAATGTATATTCTCTCAGTGTCACTGTATCAAATAATGTAATGTGAGCCATAACTTTAATTTTATTGGCTATTGCTTTATTACCCGTGAAATTCATAGCATAACTTATTCCCTATGATCGAAACCATCTGCTTATGAAGCTGCTTTTTTTTTTATTCCCATATAGCTTGCAGGTGTTACTGGAAAAAGGGCGACAACCTGAAAGGACGTATTTTAATATGGGGATGCTGGCCATGCAGGACAGAGACACAGTTCGAGCGGAGAACTACTTCAGAAAGGCATTAGAGGTTATTATCTGAAACAAAAATTGTTTCTTGAATTTATTTATTGCTTATTTATTCTCACTCGGTTTATTCTAAACATTTTTTTTTATAAAAACACACAAAATATTTTTTTCAAATTCAAATATAAAAACTTTCAAATTGAAACATTCAAATTAGGTACAAAACCGGAATTATTTCATGTGGTTCGCCTTTAACTGACAAGTTAAAAAAGTCTGATGTGTGTACCACACGACTTCCTTGTACGGAATATTAAATTATACGCATTTTTTCTTGCATTTCGTTTAAACTTATTGGATTGAATTAAATCTCTTTCGTCGATATTCTATTGCATAAACCACAATAGAATAAACGCATTCTTTAAAATTCACTATTTTTATAGCGACACTCTGGCGCTAGGTTCACTTAAAAGCGTTATATTTCGTTCATATTATAACTCAGAATGCACAAAATGTATATCATTTGAAGAATTATTTAATCGTTGCCACATGTTCTATTCAATTATTATAATAAATCTAGAACGATCTATAAAAGAAATTAAGCAAACAAAACAAAAAAGAAACAGCTTTCACAAACGATTGAGTATTTCTCATTCAATTAATTCAGTTCTCACTTCGCGACAAGGCAAAAATACATAAAAACTCAAAATATCTATATTAAAAATTATGAAGTAAATCTGAAACACGTATTTCCTCGAAAATATTTCAGAAAGGATTAAGCATGATTTATTTCGCAATAATAAATGAAGGCGTTATTTTTGTTGTTGCGAATCTTAGTCTCTCTAGATTGGCAACAAATCTACTATTCAGCTATTTCAAATGTAAACAAACATATCCGCCATGTTATTTAAAAATTAGGCTTAACCGCACTTAAACAGCTTTTAAATTGTTGATAATTCTACAAATATTGCTTGCAGATTTCCTAAAGGCATAAAAACCTTGACCGGAAGATAAGAACAACATAATTCAATCATTTTTAAAGCAAAAAATGCACAATTTACAAACATATAAGAGTAAAGAAACTGAGATCACTGAGCCGGGTAACAGAGTGGATGTATATATAAATATATTTATATACGTTTAGTGCGAGCCGATTGCAACCAAAATTCGAGGTGCACATCTACATGTTATAGCAGTCCTATATACAAAATTTTAACGTTCTGAGGCTACTCGTTTTTGAGTTATGCGAGATACATACGTACGTACAGACACCACGAAAAATTCTCTTCAGAATTCATTTTAAAGAAGTTTTATAATTTTTGTTGGAGAGAAAGAGTCTTTTATTCTGTCCTTACATACAGATGTCACGCAGAAACATTGTTAAATTGCATTCGATACCTGTCAAAATGGATATTTTCGTTGAAATATACTGCCTGAAACTTTTCGCGATTACAATACTTCCTTTTTACTTCGTACAAGGAAGTAAAAAAGAACTACCTATAGCTCTGAGCAGCAGAATGTCAGTGATGCCTCATGAGAATCGTGTATGAAATGAGCCGTAGTGAGAGAGGGAATCGGTCCCTTCATGAATTTGTCACTTTTCTATCCTGTTGGTCACGGCGCGATGTGGATTTATCACATCACATCATGATCGGACCCTTGGAGGAAATGCATGGTTCTGCTATTCAAACTGTTAATGTGACGGGTGCGAGGACGCTGATATTTAACAGAATGGTGTTACCCTAGTCTGGCTGATAAAAGCCTGTTGGAAGGTATGACTTTTACGCAAGATGGCGCTCCACCCCATAATGCTGCACGTGTAAAACATCTGTTGCACACATCGTTTGGTGAGGATTGCGTGCTGAGCCGCCACTTCCGTCATGCTTGGCCTCTCAGGTCCCCAGATCTCAATCCTTGTGATTATTGGTTGTGGAGTTACCTGAAATCGCCAATCTACCGCTATCGTCGACCTCATTAGGGATGTTAAAGACAACATCCTGACAGGCAATTCCTCACCGTACGTACTGATATGCTGTATAGTGCTTTTTCCAACGTTATCCCTCGTCTACAGGTATCATAGATAACGACGGCCGACATGTTGAAAATTTGTTATAACGAATATAGTCTTTGTTAAAAACTAATTGTTGCTTTTATTACCTATAAAGTGCCATCTGTTGGACATTTTAAGCACTTTTTCTTGCTTTCAATAAAAACGTATGACATTTCAAGCATGTGTGTCAGTTTTTACCTCTCTGCCTACATTATTCAGTGATTATTGAATTTGCAAATGTTAACATACTTTTGGGTCACCTGGTATATTGGCGGTCAGCTTAACCTGGGGGTACTAAATGTGCTAGAAAGCATGCGCATTCGCCGCAAAATACAGTTCTTTAAAAAAATATGAAATTAAACACATAAAATTCTATTCTAAATTGTATTTCTTTTTTAATTCCCCCTCCCCTCGCGTCCTGACAAACAATAGGAATACCGCAAAAAATCGTTACTCAAACACCATCCCGTGCTGCTCACTAAAAAACCTATTTGACCCGTGGGTAAAAGTATTTGCCTATCCCTGCTTTAGGGAATATGAATATCGGTGATCCTCAATACCAATGTTTATTCAGTTCTCAGAGACACTTACCATTTTTAGAGGTGGTCGCAACAAGATGTTTCATTGTACTGATTATTGAAATATTTGTTATGTTACTGCAGTTGTTCTTGACAAGTGGATTTCAGTTATTAAAAACATAAAAACATAAAGATTGAAAGAAATATGATTGTTTCCATTACCAAAAGCATATCGTTCCATTTCTTTTAATTTGATTTTTAGACTCAAGCAATTATTTAATTTTACCGATATTTTGTATTTTTGTGATTGCAACACTGCAGTATTTTAATAAATCGTTTTTGTCAATTATTTCTTCTTTCCTGGTTTGTTATTAATTAATTCTTAACCAAAATATTTTCCTTGAGAAATTAAAACAAATACAATAGATGCATTCACACCGTTCTAAATAATGAACACCAGCAGAAAAGCAAGTTGATGAACTGCACAATGTTTCTGACACATACGCACTGTTCTTAATGATTAACAGCCATTTCTTTCACGTGCTTGCATTTGCCAATATGTTTAAAAGGTGATTCATTTCATAGTCTTAAAATAATTCAACTCCATTACCTATTTCTGTACACATAAAAAGAGTATTTAAAAAATAGTTTTTTTTATAGATCTCGCGAGTTGACTAACACACATACTCTAAAAGGACGTTTATTTGACTTTTTAATATATTTCTGATTACGTCATATTTGTCCTCATGTTCATTTGGAACTGCATTTAAAAAGTTCGTGTCCAGTGTATTTAAAAAATTTGGGAATATTTAAAGAATATGGGACATTTCGTGGGGCACATTCTTAAGCAATGTCTAAATGTCTGGTCACTTTACATTAATGGATTAGATTAAAGTATTTAATTAAATAGCCTTCTAGATTTGAATTTCTAGTCGAATTCAGACTCGCCTACGCGAGAATATTAATTAGCATTCGTACACGTATCAGCCTTTTTCTTTCTACTGAGATGATTTTAATAATCATGAGTTCCTATAACACATGTGCTTTTGCAAATGCAAGTAGGATGCCAGAAGCGTCATCTAACTGTGAGCAACATCAATTCGCGGCAACACTTCGCGGTACTGTTGTGAACTAAATTTGTCCACCACTATATACGAATGCATATACCAAGAAAAGAAGCATAGTTTTCATATACTGATTCTTTTTTATTCTCAAATATGAAATTTAATATGGCGCGTAGTCTAAATCATTTCGTGATAGCAATCCGTAAATCGAAGTTCCGTGAAATTAATTGAGATGAGAAAATGAAAAGAAATAAAAAATTACATGAAATCTCAAGTCAATAAGAAAACAGGTTACTGCTATGGGAAAAGTACAGAAGCTTCCCTTCGGGGTGCGCTTCCCTATTTGACAACAGCATCTATCTTAGAGATCGTAGAGAACAAGGAACGCGAAAAAGAAAAAAAAAAAAAAAAGAAAGAAACTTGATTAATTAATCTTGTAAAACTCAAGGCTACCGTGTAAGGGAGACTGTTATCTGAATTTTTTCCCCTCTTTTAGTTGAGAGGAGATTTTGATGCGGCCCTCTTCAACCTAGCTCTCGTCTTGTATGAGAAAGAGCGCCCCCTGGAAGCCGTGCCTTACTTGAAGAGATTGAAGGGGAGTCATCTGAAAGGGCTTGTCTTGCTGGGAAACATCTACTTCAATGATCTCAATAACTATACAGCTGCACAGCAGGTGAACCTTTTTTTATATGTAAAACTCCAAGTAAAACAAGTGGTAATTCTACTCCATAAATAGGCTACCAGAATCAAGAAAAAAAGTATATGGTTCCTAATTTGCATTGTAAAAAACTTTTTTTTTTTCCTAAATAATGATATAAAATAATACGTTCATTTTATACGAAATGGAAAGTGGATAAGGAATTTTTCAATATTATTTAAATTTTTAAAAATTTAACATCTTCTCAAGCTGGCATTCTAATAAAATTACATAATATCAACACTTCTTTTTGAAATTCACGTACAGTATAAGACTATTAGAAATCAATTTTGAACATCCTTTGAAGATAGTTTCAATCATTTATGTTTTCCTGATTTAACAGAAGCATAATACAAGTTTTTATGTTGAACAAAAAACTACGTGTGTAACAATAATATTTTTATGTGTTTTAAGTGTGTAATAATAACTTTTATGTGTGTATCTTAGTTAAAGATTTACTTTTAAGATAAATACGATTACCTCCTGCGCTACGTAAGCTCTGAACTCACAAAAGTAAGTTAACGAAGAAAAAATAAGAAATAAATTCAAATTACAAATTTTTGCAAAATTAATTTAATTATTTTCAAATAATCAAGTTAACAATTTATTTGGCCAGAATTAAAAAAAGTCTTCTATTTGTTCCAAAGGCACAAACCCAGAGAATCAAGTGATTTTCACCATGTATAACGTGTATACGAACAAGTTTCCCTTAAAAAGTCCTCCTCGAAGGCATCTCTTCCCTTAGGTAGGTAGCCCTCGAGACTTCGCCTTAATCACATAAACCAAACTCAATCACACGAGAGAATCAAAGGCAAAGTAGTAGAAAAACAAATGTGTCTAATCTTATGGCTCGCATTTAAGGTTATACCTCTGAAAGGTATAAACTTAAATGCTTTAAGCAACTGGCAAAAGCTAAGTTACCACGTGCGGTAAAGCTAAATTACCATGCGTGGAAATAATTTGCATAATTTTTATGTGTAATAATTGCTTTAATGGAAAGCGGGAAATTTTTCTGTTTTCCCAGATGTGATAAATTTATTATTCCTGTGATATCTGATAAATAATGCGAAAGGACTGATAACTTCATGCGAACAGATTGCTTTTGGGAATCGCAATATTAGTTATCAGGTTCAATATTTCTTCTAACCTTCTTCGGAAACATACAATGACCTACTAGAACAGAGAGCTTACTAAAGCTATGTTCACTAATTGTAGTAAGTAGACAGGATACAGACGAAGGGTATACAAAACCCTTTATTTTTTTCTTTATATACAATGACTTCCGTACTTCGGAATACAATGACCCTCCACTCGGGGTCTAACTTAAAAGATATCAAAATAAAACTAAACTCTAATTTAACTTTAGAATAAGATTGGCCTTATAATAACAGGAAGCGTATGTAGCACAGAGACTGTGAACACTACAATACGTTTAATTTATCAAGAGGATTAAAACCTCTGGCCTGGAAGGCAAAGTAGCAACTGCGTAACTTCTAAGGTAAGCGGCCTGCTTCGAACTCACGGCTTCCTCTCTTCTGCTTGGCAAAAAGGCCACACTTAAATACTTGGCGTTCGCCAGACAACTTTGCATAAACTCCTTCACGCTTATAATTCTAGCCGGAAGTAGAAAATAAGAAGTGATAGTAAAGATTTAAAATAAAATAAACGTTAGTAAAACTTAAGATCCTTACATACTTCCCGCCAGAGTTAATTAGTTTGAAACTGAGGTCTAAAACGACCTTGTTGAAAACTTTTAGCTCTAGAAACTAACGCGAGGCCAACCTTTTACAATCATAACTTAGCTAGAAACTAGAAAATTTTAAAAGAAAGAAATTTGTTACAATAGCAGCTCCCGGAATATACAACAATCTTTTTTCTTTTTCATCTGTACTGCATCTAAACAGGAGCTTTATTCAATTCTGGTTCCTTCCAGAGATCTGGAAGGAAAACTAGTTTAATGAAATGTTACAGAATGACATTGCAAATAACATATAGAATATACTTTTCTTAACATTCTTATTTCATTCATGACTATTTTAATTATCTCTCCCCGTGCTCTCTGACATGTGTTGTAAAAACACCAAACACGAATGTGTTTCTGTCTATGTGTTCAACACTTCCTCCTACAATCAAAACACTAACGTGTTAAAATTCAACATACGAGACCTCTTAACACACCCTAATTTCAACTCTAGACCCTGAGGTACTATTCTGAAAGTGGCTAACTCTAAAGTGTAGCGTCAGAGAGCCTAACTACATCATTCAACCTTTAACACATATTCACCATGATTTAATCTTTACAGTCACACGAATAACAAATTTTTAACATTACTTTCACTTTTACCATATCACGGTATTTCTAAACATTCAAAATAACAGTTCACATGTATACAAGAACATATCAAGATGCCGTTAATTTTACACATTTGAAAACATACATTAGTAGTACATTGTTAACTTCTATTCTTTTCAAAGCAAGTGCCAATTCTTTCTACATTGAAATAATACTACATTTCAAAAAGTCTTTCAGACTAAAACTTCTTTCTTGTTAGAATGTTTTAAATAAAATTTATACAATAACTTTTTACAATATTTAAGTCTTTATACAACGCTATTATACATCAACTTTAGTTTTACGCGCGAGTAATTGAAAAACATAATAAGAAAATCGGTCACAACTCATTTCTCGCCCTTTTGGCGATAAAGGTAGACCTCGCATGAGGTAAAACTTCTTGAAATCTGCCACTTGCAGTAAGAATGAAAGATTAACTTAAGTTTGTAAAGTAACATAAAATTTTACTTATCTTTGTAATATTCAGACATCCTTTTCTGGGCCCAGTCTTTAAAGGTGCTGCAGACCGTAGCTTGGTTGATCCTCCTTCTTGTACGGGCTCGCCCTTCAGTGCTTTCCTCTGGAAGCTTCCGTTTTTCACCACTACGGCCACCCTTGAACATCTTCCTTTTGTGCTCTGCTTGTGGTCTTGGCCGTTTGAAGGCAGCTGGTCTTGGTGGAACCGGGAAACTTCTGTCGTGATCCTGCTTGGACCTCGTTGTTGGCCGTTCAAATTTTTCTTGTACTTTTTCCTCCGCCGCTGATGGCCCTTCCGCAGTTCGGCGACTTTTGCTGCGGAGAGTTCTGTCGGATGAGTCAATCTTCCGTTTCACAGCCGGGTTATAGTTGCCGTCCTTTCTCCCGGTCTTTTCCACATACGTCGTCCTTCTCCCTTCTTCATTCTGGGGATGTTCGTGAACTCTGTTTTCTGGACGGTGGAACGGCTTCTTTTTCTTTTTACCTTCAGTTTTTCCGCGGGGCAATTTTCTTTTCACTTGCTTCTGTCTCTCATTGGCTTGCCCTTGTACCTGTCGTTTTCCCACCTCTGGAACTTGTACCTGCGGTGTCTGCCGTACCGGATCCTGCAAAAGATCTGAAAAGATTTGCATTTTATTACGATCGAAGTAGGGCTTGATTTGATCAATGTTTGCGGAACAGGTTTCACCATTTCTTGCCTTTAACACTACAACAGCGTGAGTTATTTTTTCTATAACATATGGTCCTTCAAAGCGTGGAAAAAATTTGGCAGTTTTATCTTCTGGTGCTGAAGAAAGTGAATGCTTAATTTTTAGTACTTCATCCCCTACTTTATAAGTTACTCCCCGTCGTTTCAAGTCATAATACAATTTTTGTTTTCTTTGTGCTACTTCCGTATTCTTTTTTGCTTCTTTTATTAGTTTTTCTATATCACCCATTTTAAATTCTGGGGCTCTTTGTTGCACATAAAATAGTTTATCTAACGGTGTTATAACCTTTCTGCCTAGAAATAACTCAGCAGGAGTTTTGCCCGTTGTATCATGCTTTGCGGTCCTAAGGGCGAAAGCAAATTCATTGACATAGTTATCCCAGCTTTTATGAAAATTTTTAACATAACTACGGATAATTTTCACTATATTTCTGTTGACCCGTTCCGCTATATTTGATTGCGGCCGATACGGGACCATTTTTAAATGACGTATGCCCAGTTTTTGGCACATGTCTTCAAATATATTACTTACAAATTGAGGACCATTATCCGATATAACTTTTAGGGGCGCCCCGTATTTTAAAATATATTTATTTAAAATAGAATCGGTAACTAATTTCGCGGAGGCTCGTTTTAAGGGAACAATTTCGGTCCATTTACTAAAATGATCAACTATAACAAGGAGATAGCGACTTTTGTTTAACTGACTTTTTGGGAAAGGGCCCAATAAATCGATGCCGATTATTTCATTTGGAAATTCGGATTTAATACTATTTAGAAACCCGGCCGGGCGGAAATTAATATAATTAACGGCTTGACATGTTGGGCAGGACTGGACATACGCCCTTGTTAACTTTTGCAGTTCAGGAAAGTAGACTGCCTCGCGTACGCGTTGAGTAGTTTTTCGAATACCAGCATGAGAAGCTAAAGGGCTGTCATGGAGCTCTTGCAGGATATTTAATCTAAGACTAGCTGGGATAACAGGTCGAAATTCGTTGTTGGAATTCGTAGTTTTTGTATAAAATAATAGACCATCTATTAGTTCGTAATGGGCCGCCCTATTTCTTATCGCCACAATATCTTGGTGGCTAAAATTTTCAGGATCCTTCAAATACTCATAAATACTTCCAAACTCAGGATCCTTACCCAGTTCGGTTATTACAGTTTCTCGGGAATTTATTGTACACGCTGTCAGCATTGCAACTTTTACGGTATTACCCTGTTCGTCTAATTTAATTCGTGACAGGGCATCTGCTACGATATTTTCCTTTCCGGGGGTATGCTTGATTACCAGATTATATTCTTGCAGTTGAGTGCCCATCTTATTAACCTTGGGGATAAATTTTTCCCAGAGTACAATCTAGTTACCGCCGCATGATCAGAATATACTGTTATCGGCGCCTTTCCAAAATAGACTCAGAACTTTTGCACTGCTAACAGAACTGCAAGTGCCTCTCTCTTGGTCGCGGAATAGTTTCTTTGTGTTTGATTTAAAGTTCGGCTAAAAAATGCCACTGGCTGCTGATTTTGCGAAAGTACCGCTCCTACCGCATAATCCGAAGCATCCGCTGAAATTTCTAAATTTTCATCCTTTTCAGGAAATTTCAACACAGGGGCTTGCGTTAATGCTTGTTTTAATTTTTCGAAAGCACTATTGGCTTCGGCCGTCCACGAGAATCTTGCCTTTTTCCTTTTTAATTTTAACAATGGCTCAGCGATAGCCGCAAAATCTTTTATAAAGGACCTATAATATGAACAAAGTCCTAGAAAAGAAGAGAGCTTCTTTGCCGTGTTTGGAGTCGGATACTTTTGTACAGCGATTATTTTTGATTCATCTGTCTCGATCCCTTTTTGCGATATTTTGTAACCTAAATATTTTAATTCAGGGGCTGCAAATTTGCATTTTTCGACATTAACTTTTAGACCGGCCTCATTTAATAAAGAAAACACCTGTCTTAAATCCTGTACATGTTGGTCTAGATTATCACTAGTAATAATGATAAATGTCTAAATAGATAAATGTGGACTTTCCGAGAACAGGTCTTAACACAATGTCCATGCATCGCTGAAATGTTGCTGGGGCGCCTGAAAGGCCAAACGGCATTCGCAAAAATGCATAAGTGCCAGACTTGGTTATAAAAGCAGTCTTAGGCACGTCCTCAGGCCTGATCCCTATTTGAAAATAACCATTCGTTAAGTCTAAAGTCGTCATAAATTTGGTTGATTTTATGTTCCTTAAAATTTCTTCTATAATCGGTAACGGATATACCGGATATTTCGTTATGGAATTTAATTTACGGTAATCAATAGCGAATCTCCACCTTTTTGGATGCTCCAAAGGATAATCATTATTTTTCTTACATAAAACCACCGGACTAGCATAACTACTTGAGATAGGCGTTACGATCTTTTTACGTAGCATATCGGTAATATGCCATTCTATAATTTTTTCCTTATTCTTATCATACCGGTATGGTTTTTGACGAACCGGCAATGCATCTCCGGTGTCAATACTATGGTTAGTAACCTGGGTAAATCCTGGAATATCACTAAATAAGGAAGCAAATTCACTTACCACTTGTCGGATTCTATCTTGCTCGTCATTAGGCAGGTGGTCAAGATTTAACCTTGGCGGTTCAACCTTTTCTACACACACTGGTTTCATCGTCAGCTTAAGAGACGCTTCATTAAAATCCAGTGTAGCTTGTGCGTCTGAAAGAAAGTCTATTCCTAGTATTAAGTGTGCTTGCAAATTCTTTACTATAAAAAACATCACCTTTACTTGTTCGTCCTTGATACGGATGTACAAAGGTACTTTACCTACGCACTTACATTGTTCTCCTTGTGCCGCTAATACTGTTGTATTATCCGCATTATATATGCGGTATTTGCGAAAGTACTTTCTAAAAAAGACTTCTGCCACACAGGAACACTGCGCGCCGGTATCCAGGAGTGCGGTGGCCGGGATATTATTTACCAAGACTTCAATCTTCGGAAGAGTTAAATTTTTCACCATTACTGTATTTAACTTGTAGGAAGAGGGGTTTTCGTGGCCTTCGGATTTCCGCACCCTCTCGTCAGCAGAAATCCGTTTTAGTTTAAATTATTTTTCCTTTCGGTGCTTTCCTTCTTTCTCCACTGGCCTTGAGACTTTTTTCCTGGGTTGCTATTGAACTGTCGACGTTCGCCGGCTGTTTTTGAATGCTCGGGTTTCCTTGCCCACTGATTCGCTTTTTCTCCGTAGCCATGTGCTTGAGTTTGCTGTAGTCTTGGCGTACCAAATTGGTTTCGCTGTTGATATTGGCGTCTTCTTTCGACGTCCGCCGTTCTTCTACTTTCAAACTGGATTGCTAGCTCAAATAATTTTTCCAGTGTAGTCGGATTTCTCAATTCAATAAAGTCTTGCACTTGGGGTAGTAACCTCGGCAAAATCACTTGAATTATTTCAGGATCCGGACGGTTTCCATACAAGAGCTTGAAAACGTGAATTTTTCTTAAAATAAAACTCGAGAGGTTTTCCATTCTTTGTTGATATATACTGAAAAGTTCTGTTTCTAATTTCGCACGATCCCTTACAACAGGGAAGGCTTTTAGTAGGGCAGTCTTGAAATTTTCGTAGGTATAGGTGGGACTTCCTGCTTGACCCAAGAGACTTCTGCCGATACATTTGAACCAGTTAAGCGCTTGGCCCCTCAAAGCGCTGGTAGCTAAGGTAACTTTTTGAAACTCGTGCACGGGGTAGAGCATGAAGTGGTCATCCAATTTTTCCAAAAAACTGGTTACCTGTGAGTTTCCATTAAACGTTGCTTCTGGTTTCATCGAAGCGCGCATGGTCTGGACAATGTACCCAAATCCTTCCAGGGCGGCAGCTGGCATTTCTGGATTCTGAGCTGTTTCTGCAGGCAGCACAGGTTCTTCTTGAAACTCGGCCATGGTTATTCTTCGTCGGGCGCCACTATCAGGTTCAATATTTCTTCTAACCTTCTTCGGAAACATACAATGACCTGACTAGAACAGAGAGCTTACTAAAGCTATGTTCACTAATTGTAGTAAGTAGACAGGATACAGACGAAGGGTATACAAAACCCTTTATTTTTTTCTTTATATACAATGACTTCCGTACTTCGGAATACAATGACCCTCCACTCGGGGTCTAACTTAAAAGATATCAAAATAAAACTAAACTCTAATTTAACTTTAGAATAAGATTGGCCTTATAATAACAGGAAGCGTATGTAGCACAGAGACTGTGAACACTACAATACGTTTAATTTATCAAGAGGATTAAAACCTCTGGCCTGGAAGGCAAAGTAGCAACTGCGTAACTTCTAAGGTAAGCGGCCTGCTTCGAACTCACGGCTTCCTCTCTTCTGCTTGGCAAAAAGGCCACACTTAAATACTTGGCGTTCGCCAGACAACTTTGCATAAACTCCTTCACGCTTATAATTCTGGCCGGAAGTAGAAAATAAGAAGTGATAGTAAAGATTTAAAATAAAATAAACGTTAGTAAAACTTAAGATCCTTACATAGTATTCAGATATTCAAAGCCTGAGTCTTTAGCTAAAAAGTCGGCAGTTTCATTACCATAAATTCCGCAATGTTCATGCATTTAAACACAGAGAATGTTCTGGTTTCGAGAAAAATAACAGTCAAAATCAACTGAACGATTAACTTTTCTGCACTCGAAATATTCAAGAAAGAGAATCACTGTAAATATGAAATCTTGAGCTAAGATTTCTGTGTGCTTCAGACTATTCGACACGAGATAAATATAGATAATTAATGCTAATGACATTTTAAAAATACCTTCAATCTAAGCAAAGTGCACAATAGAAATTTTATCATTATAGAATTCATTATTTTAAATCATTCTAGAATTCATTAATTTGGTAATTTTAAATTTTTTCATTATAGAATTGTTTTATACCAATAGAAATTTTATCATTAAATTATTCATTTTAATTTCTGTAATTTAAAACTTTCGATGAGTCCAAATGGATGTTTTCTGCGAACTAAATTTATTAAATATTAATAGTAACTTTTCTTGAAATTCTGCATTTCAATCAGTTAAAAGATTCGATAAGTTTAACTTTTCGAATTATTTTCTTCGCGCTTCTTTTATGATAAACCGTTGCCAGATAGAATATCCAAAATGGGTAAATTCAACTCCAGTTCTTCTTTGTAGAATCTTTAGAACGCGATGTAATTCCATTCTTGTAGTTTTCTAGATCATTTAGGTACCCTCGTAAGCAATAAATATTTGAAAATATACGTGAATAAACTCGCAATTTCTTTTGAAAATGCAGCTCACATTTTTATGCAAAACCGATCAGAATTTGGTATTGTACTTTTTTATATTATGGTTTGATATATTTCCTTTAAGAAATCAAAAGATTACGTTTTCGAAATTATTCTTTTCTTTATATAATTTATTCCACGCATATTTTGAAAGAAAACAAAATTTTACTAAATGCAGATACAGCATTTTATGAACTTTCATTCTCACTTTGATGCATATACCTAATTCTACGTTCTCTAAAATGGTTAATTTTTTATTTAATTCACGGCAATATAACTTACCATCAGCATCGCTGTAGTTGAAGATATGATCTAATTTGAAGATATGATCAAAATGTTTTGCTTTTTGTATGAAAGAATTTTAACTTTATCTTTTTAACTATGCTTAGATATATTCGTATAACCGAACTAAAACTTTTATGTTGACGATAATTTCTAAGGTCAGTTTGTTAAACATATTTACGTGCATACCTGAGTGGAATGTTAGAACATTTTAAGCGCAGTTTGCCGAAGGTTAGTTAACTAAAATTTTCGATTATTCGAATGTTTTTGTTCAGTTTCGGTTAGTCAATGTTCGACCTTAATTATGATTTATTATAGCTATAGTGAACTTATAGAAAATATTTTATTAGCATGATATTGTAAACAGAAGCATATTTGTTATTACAACAGATTATAGCTTATATAAAAAGAAATTAAAAGAGTTAAAAAAATTGAAAAATTGTTAATAACGTGAAAACAAATTGCTTTTCTTAACTGACATTTAGTATCATAAAGATGCTATATACAAACTAATGAAATTACTAATTTTTTATGTTATTAAAAAGTTAAAAATAAGAAAATCAGCTGATATAAATGCTAGGTCTACAGTCAGTCTAAGTGAACTGCGAATGAAAATACTCGTACGCAGATTCATTTAATAATTTTTGCACAGTTCAATTAAATACCATTTATTATGCATTATTTGTTTTCTCTAATGTCTAAGGCAAATTATTTTTATACAGTTATTTTACACATGTTGAATTAAATTCCTTAAATTAATATAACATACAAATATTGTAAGGTCTAAACAGAAGAAATATTTTCGATTTTGATTTTTTTGTTTGTTGATTTTACTCATTAATTTGCTTGCTTTAAATCGTGTACGTAACATTTCTTAAAAACACTAACATAATCTTCGATGTCTGAAAAGTATACCAAATTTTAATGTAAAGAAGAATGTTGGAATATTATTCATAGTTCTCGATTAATAATACAATTTTTCGAATAAATATTATACGTACGTCAAAAACAAAATTCGAGTCTCTTATTTAAGATATATTTAAAAGAATTATACTTTTTATTTAATACTTTATGTGTGCAACTGGAAGAGATGCATCCCTATGTAAAATTAAAAGTAGATACAAAAGCAACGTTTGTTAGGCGTAGATTTTTGAATAAGTTACTATCGATATAGAGAGCGATCAAACAATGGTCCCTTTTTCTTCAGGAGTAGTGAAGCAGAGGCCTTTAAGTCAATGGAATCGCCGTCAAAATCAGTGGAATTGAACCCAAAATTTAACGACAAACTAAGGCTATTGTTTTTTTCCCTCACATTTTTATATATATCACATACTCTATTAAATTAAAAAGGAAAAATGTTTAAAAAAAGCATTTCAAAAACAAAGCTAGTTAACATCTCAAACCGATCATTAAAACAACCTTAACTTCAGTCAAACATTTTTATACCTACTTTCATTAACCTCATAGTTAATCACATTCCCTTTCAGCTTCATAAAAACTTTACACGCATCTTTGAATACAAAATGAACTATAATAGGAAAGACATATGTTTTGAAAAAAAAAAAAATAATAATAAGGAAAGTGACCCTTGATAGTTTTAATCTTATTTAAATAGTCTTTTTAAAAATTCAGTTGCAGAATATTGTTATTTTATTCTATAAAAATTCAATGATCTCTTTTCAGTGCTATGAGCTAATCTTAAAACAAGATCCGAACCACATCCCAGCAATGCACAACTTGTGCGCCGCCCTCTTCCAGATGGGCCAACTGGAATCTGCGGAGTCCTGCTTGCTACGAGCTGCAGCCCTAGCTCCTGGGGAGCGGTATATCGACCAGCACCTAAAACTGGTCAGGCAGCACCGCAAGAAATCTCTCCCGAAGTTTCTTTTTGAGAAGCCGAATTCCGAACCAGGTTACTGCTCCGGTTCCAACAGCAACTGTAACAGAGAAGGAACCGACCAGAACTCATTCTCGAAGAATGGTAATGCACCAGAAGAACAAATTAGATTGTGATACTTGTTGAATAGTTGTGGAAACAAAATGTATTTCTATCGTGCACAAAGAAGATAAAATGTTTGTATGTGAGTTATTGTTTTTATACTAAAAAAAGAAAAGAAGAAGAAAGTATAGAAATGTAAATTTGGAATAAAGGTATGTTTGTTAAATGAGCATTTTTACCCCTGTTTTTATGTCACGATAAACACACATATCAGTTACATAAATCAATTTCACAGTTCTAAATGCAACTTAATTATAATTACCAGTGGAGTTTATTACAATTAATGAGTAAAACCCCACTTTAAACTTTTCATTTTGATGCAAAATATAATAATTTTATTAACTAATTAATTTATTCACTTTTACAGACCTACCGGCTCCTATAGCCCACTCACACAACAACCGCCTCCCACAGTCGACCCCTTCTGGATGGAATCAGTACTATCTTATTATTTATTTAATATTATTAAAATATTTGATTAGAAGGCCTTTGTTTGTGGCATCGGCGTTGCATGACAGTGAAACTTTTCGTCAAATTTCCAGTATTGTTTTCAACTTTTCCATCAACCGGCTAGGCCGCTTTTATACGTCCAAAAATATTTTTACTGACACATATAAATAACTGTATGTACACTGCGGAAAAGAAAAAAAAGAACAATTCTATATCTCCCGTTCTACTGGACGGATTGACGAAACTCAAATTGCGTTTTTCATTTCTCCAAAGCGCGACTTCGTTTATATATCAGATTTATATATCGCATTGTTCTAACATAGGTATTTTGACACAGAATCGGACTTTTTCTGAAATGGCATGCATTTTTTTTATATTTCGATTCTACGATTCAAATTATGCCTAAATATTAAATTTTGTAATATTTGGAAAGAAATTTATGGAGAAATTTAAAAATTTATCTTGACGCAAACTGAAAAAAAAATGCGGCAAGATAAATTGGCGAACTCCTTAATTTATGGCAACCTATTTTCCTTTCCTTTTTTTCATTGCATAGGAGCGGAAAAAAAGCATCGTTCATACTTTCAAATAATTTTAACAAAGTGCGCGTAAACCACATTTGGCGTTATTACCGTTGACAACAAATATGCCAAATTTCAAACTGCGCCATTATATAAATTCATGTATATCTTAGAAAAGGTTGAATAAAAAACATCTAATTTTTTGCAGGTGTGCCCAGAAACACGTCTAATTTAAGAAGATGTTAAAAATTTTATAATACAAAAAAAAATTCGAAAAGTTTATAAAAGAAATATTTGAAAATACAAATTTAAAAAGTAAATCATAAAAAATGGGCAAATTTTATTTGGATGAAGCTTAAATTTCGAATTCTGGAAGAAGGCGTCAAGTAAGTTTAATAAAAAAAGGAGATACTAAATAAATATATATCAAATCAAATTAACATTGAGGAGCTGATTTGAAATCACCTCATATGCGGTCAGGTCGTAAATCTAGAACCCCTTTTTTCACGGGGGGCTCAAAAGAAGGGGATAATCTTGCTCGTGGTCTTGAGAAAATGTGGGGGTCGTTTAAACATCTAACTTCTCTACATTCAGTTTTTATACAGAGGAAAATACAAATTGAATTCTTCGAATGAATGCAATTTTGTACAATGAAAATGTATTGTTACGAATTTGGCATTTAAAAAGCTAATGTTAGTTCAATTATAAATTAAATGGTTTTATTTCTCGCGCAGTGCAGCGCGTGACAAATATTAAAAGAAAGCTAAGCCGGAAAATTGAAAATACAAGAGCGCGTGCATTAAATAAATAAATATCTCTTTTTGATTTCGAGAAAGTACTGGAAAATTCTAGCGCGTGATTTTAAAAATCTTATAAAAGGAAGAAAACATCTCAGTTTGTAGTAGTTGCTTAGTTTGTTGTTGTTTAGAAAACTACTGTTGTTGATTGTAGCGAATTCGCGGATTAGCGTTCTTTAGCTGTTTTGAATTACGTTCTATTGGACATTTGAGTAGTTAAAAGATAACTACTGTGAGATATTGTAATACTGCATGATAATTTGAGAAAATTAAAGCATTTTTGTAGTGATAATAATAAATTTTTGTTCATTTTTCATCGGACTTGTGCATTCATTTCATCACGAACCCGTACGCACGCAACAATTTTTGGTGGCAGCGGTGGGATTTGAATGCCAATAACAAGAGCGATGGAAGAGCAATTAAGGTATTTAATATCAGCCTTTGCCTCATTTAAAGAAGAAATGAAATTGGGCCAGGAATCCGTTAAGGACGAAATGAAAGCCGTTAAAGCTGGTCAAGAAGAAATGAAAAGAGAAATTACCTGCATAATAGAAAATAAATTTGAAGCTATGGAAGGCAGAATTGACACAGTTGAAAATAAAGTTGGACAAATTGAAGAAAAAGTTTCTTCTGTAAAAGATCAAATTGAAGAAAGAGTTTCTTCGGTGAAAGAAGAAATAGAAGAAAGAGTTTCTTCTGTAAAAGAACATATAGAAGGAAGATTTTGTGCCGTCCAACACCAAATCGAACAACAAATTGATGATAGGGTTTCTGCAGTAGCCAAAGAAGTGGATATTTTAAAGAAATTCGTAGCGACGGCAGGGAACAATAGTGATGGTTTTAAATTTTTACCCATGCCTGCTCGTCCCTCTCTGAAGTTATCCACTTATGATGGGAAGACCTCCTGGCAAGTGTATAAAACACAATTTTCTATAATGGCGGATGCGAATGGATGGGATTCCCAAACTAAGGCCTGTCATCTCGCCGCTTTGCTGAGAGCAGACGCAGCGGATATCCTGCAGACGCTTCCTGAAAACCAAAGACTTGATTTCGAAGCTCTATCCGGCGCATTGGAGCTGCGCTTTGACGAGAAATGTTTAAAAGACTACAGCAGACTTCAATTAAAATCCCGTCAACAGAAGCCCACCGAATCACTTCAGGAGCTTGCCACGGATGTTGAAAGGCTGTCACATCACGCCTTTTCGGAGTGCCCGACAGAAACAAGGGAAATCCTGTCCCTGCAATATTTCATCGATGGAATCCGGGATCCCGAAATACAGAAGGCTATACGAATGGCAGATGTAAAGGATGTAAAAGCGCTCTGTTGTACGCCGTGAAATTGGAGACAGCCCAGCAAGCAACTCTTAGAGATCGCTACCCAGTCAGAGCTGTGCGAGTCCACGACCCAGGAGACCAATAGATGGCTCGTTTAGATGATTTATCCAGAGAAGTCGATGCTTTGATACGGAGTAGCAGTGAGTACAAAGTGGCTGTAAGATGTTGGAGATGTGTTTCTGAAGGTCACCTACAACGGCATTGCAGAACACCCCAGGGCACGAATAATAAAACGGATGAGTTGACAAGACCAGTGAATGCCTTGAGAAGGAATAGTGGTGAAAAGAAACCGACCCTAAAGTGCTGGAACTGCGGTGTTGAAGGCCACATACGAAGGAACTGCAGAACACCCCAGAGCACGGAAAATAAGGCATACGATTCAAACAGACAATTAAATGCCATGGGAAGGAAAAGGACTGACAAGAAACCAAAGTGCTGGAATTGTGGAGCTGAAGGCCACGTACGGAAGAATTGCAGAAGATCCCAGGGTATGAACATTGAGACCATTTCTCAGCAACGACGCAGGAAACAAATAAATGACCATATCAAGGAACAGAGGTTGCCAGATAATGAAAAACCTTGTTTTAAAGCACTCAAGATTTCTACGGTGAGTGGCAACAGTAACGGACTGTCCATCAATGGGCATATCGATGGAGTTCCTTGCAGTATGATCATTGACACAGAAGCTAATGTTACCATCATTAGGAAAGATTTAGCTGAACAGTTTAAAGATAAACTTATTTGGACGCCATCCTGCGTTACCCTTCAGACTGCGTCTGGTGACAAGATCGAGATAGCTGGGAAGTTAAACGTGAACATCACGTTTGGAAGTGCCGCCTACAATCACACGGCATATGTGGCGGATATTACAGATCCATGCATACTCGGATTGTACTTTTTAAGGAAACACAATTTTTCCTTAGATTTCAAAAAGAATAAGCTGTTCTCAGCATCTGAAGCCATGACGATCCATCTTCAAAAGGAATCATCGCCTGGAAACGCCGAAGTCTCATGTCATTCAGAAAGCTGCCGAAATCCTCCTAGGGTCGGAGAGAAACACCAGACTACCGGGTATTCACCATCACAGATGCTCTCCGGTCGAGACCTTCGTCTGCCTTGTGACCACCTGTTTGATCGCCATACGGATGCGCCTTCAGCGCCTGAGGAACACATCTAAGATGTCCAAGCCCGTTTTGAAGCGATGCACCGTTCCGCACGAAAGCGAGTGAACTTGGCGACGGAGAAAGTGAAGACCAGATACAACGCGATAGCTACTGGACATAGATTTAACAAAGAAGACAAGGTGTGGTTGTGGAACCCGATTCGACGAAAACGAGTCAGGCCTGAATTACAGTCACCTTCGGATGGTCCATATACAGTGCTGAACACGAATGACGTCGTGGTTCGGATACGTAAGTCTTCGAACTCTAAACCTAAAGTCTAAACCTGATATTACGACAGGTTAGCTCATTACTATGGCCGTAGTACGTAATGTAAATAATTGTAAATAGTCTAAGACCATGGTCCTTTTTGTTTTTAAATGTGTATTTGATTTGATTTGTATTTAGTATTTGATTTGCATTTAGTATTTGATTTGTTTTATTTATTGCATTTATTGTTCATGTTGTTTATTATTGTAATGTAATGCTTATTAATGCATTTATGGCACAGTTGTAAGTTTCGCTTCCTGTCCAGGGATTGTACTGCCCGGGACGTGCAGTCCTTGGGAAGGGAGCAATGTTACGAATTTGGCATTTAAAAAGCTAATGTTAGTTCAATTATAAATTAAATGGTTTTATTTCTCGCGCAGTGCAGCGCGTGACGAATATTAAAAGAAAGCTAAGCCGGAAAATTGAAAATACAAGAGCGCATGCATTAAACATTTAATAAATATCTCTTTTTGATTTCGAGAAAGTACTGGAAAATTCTAGCGCGTGATTTTAAAAATCTTATAAAAGGAGGAAAACATCTCAGTTTGTAGTAGTTGCTTAGTTTGTTGTTGTTTAGAAAACTACTGTTGTTGATTGTAGCGAATTCGCGGATTAGCGTTCTTTAGCTGTTTTGAATTACGTTCTATTGGACATTTGAGTAGTTAAAAGATAACTACTGTGAGATATTGTAATACTGCATGATAATTTGAGAAAATTAAAGCATTTTTGTAGTGATAATAATAAATTTTTGTTCATTTTTCATCGGACTTGTGCATTCATTTCATAACGAACCCGTACGCACTCAACAGTATTATTGAACTATAAACTGTAAGGCAAATAACATCTTTTTTTAAAGTAGGAGTAGAAAGACAGATATTTGTTACATCAATGAATTTGTAGTAAATATTGAATTTTTCATTTTGAATGCTGTGTTTGTTCCATGTATGCGAAGTAGCTGAGTATCTGAAAAAGTAGTCTTAACCCAAATGACCTTCAACCTTTTCACGTCTAAAGGACTGTTTTTCAATTTCATTGTGGCCGCTGCTTTTTGGTTAATTTTTTAATGACATATAAACACTAAATTGTTTTTAATTTGAGACTTATGAATAAAATAACGCAAACTAGACTGCAAAAAAATTCTTCAGAATGAAGTTAATACTGAAAAATACATTTATCCTATTATCTAATTTTATATTACAACAAATCTTTTAAAATATGTGAAATTAGCAGGGAACTAGGTGGAAATAAGGATGACATTGTGTTTTAGGAAAGTGACAGTGATAACCTAAGTGAAAATAACTATGATTTTAGCAAAAAAGATGACGAATTTCTGGGATTCTAGGAAACGCTGATGTATTTGCTAATTTTTTAATGCAACAGTTCCATTTTCGTTGTATAAAGTGTTATCACTAAAATAGGTACTTAATCCTTTTCTGTCTAAGTATTTTTCGCAAGTTTTAACCTGATAAACCACTGCGCGTCTTACAGGCCAGGAAATTGAGGTATAGTATAAATCGCCCTTCATTTCGTATCAGTGCCGACGATTTCGATGAAAAAAAAAGGTACCTTTTTAAATACGAAATTCTTAACGAAGAAAAGCCGTTTTATATACAGCATAATGTCTAAAAATAACGTCAAATTAAACAGTAATCTTGACTTTAATGCTTTTGTATGCATTTCTTGAATTGATTAATAAATGTAAATATGTAATTTAAAAAATCTGATGTGTACACCACATGACTTCCTTATACGGAATATTAAATTATATGCATTTTTTCTTGCATTTCATTTAAACTTATTGGATTGAATTAAATCTACTTCGCCGACAGCGCATAAATCACAATAGAATAAATGCATTCTTAAAACTTCACTCTAGTATTTGCTTACCATAGCGACACTCTGGCGCTAGATTCACTTAACAGTATTATATTTCGTTCATATTATAACTCATAATGCACAAAATTTATATCATTTAAGGAATAGAATTATCTATTCGTAGCCACATGTTCTATTCAAATACTATAATAAAGCTAGAATGATGTATAAAAGAAATTAAGCAAACAAAACAAAAAAGAAACAGCTTTCACAAACGATTGAGTATTTCTCATTCAATTAATTCAGTTCTCACTTCGCGACAAGGCAAAAATACATAAAAACTCAAAATATCTATATTAAAAATTACGAAGTAAATCTTAAACACGTATTTCCTCGAAAATATTTCAGAAAGGATCAAGCATGATTTATTTCGCAGTAATAAATGAAGGCGTTATTTTTGTTGTTGCGAATCTTAGTCTCTCTAGATTGGCAACAAATCTACTATTCAGCTATTTCAAATGTAAACAAACATATCCGCCATGTTATTTAAAAATTAGGCTTAACCGCACTTAAACAGCTTTTAAATTGTTGATAATTCTACAAATATTGCTTGCAGATTTCCTAAAGGCATAAAAACCTTAACCGGAAGATAAGAACAACATAATTCAATCATTTTTAAAGCAAAAAATGCGCAATTTACAAACATATAAGAGTAAAGAACCTGAGATCGCTGAGCCGGGTAACAGAGTGGATATATATATAAATATATTTATATACGTTTGGTGCGGCCGATTGCAACCAAAATACGAGGTGCACATCGTTATAGCAGTCCTATATACAAAATTTCAACGTTCTGAGGCTACTCTTTTTTGAGTTATGCGAGATACGTAACGTACGCACGTACGTACATACGTTCGTACAGACGCCACGAAAAATTCTCTTCAGAATTAATTTTAAAGCAGTTTTATAATTTTTTTGAAGGAAACGAGTCTTTTATTCTGTCCTTACGTACAGATATCACGCAAAAACATCGTTAAATTGCATTCGATATCTGTCAAAATGGATATTTTCGTTGAAATATGCTGCCTGAAACTTTTCGCGATTACAATACTTCCTTTTTACTTCGTACAAGGAAGTAAAAAATGTATAATATTTTATTTAGTTACATGCTAGTCATCTGTGTTATTGCTTCGTTTCTGGTATAGACCCCTCCTCCCAGAAAAAAGCGTTTTGCTCCTCGATCGAAACAATTTCTCGATTTTCCATTACTTAACTAGTGGAATTTCCTAGTCCCCTCCCCAATAAGGCATCTGCTAGGCATCAGCCCATCGCTCTTAGAATACATTATTAATCCAAAGGGGCAATTTGCCCAGAAAGATTATTAATTTCATTTTGGCATTTTGCGTTGAAAATATAAACGGCGAATCACTTTTCAAATTGTTTCCACCAAATATTATCGCCTTGTATTATATTTAAAGAAATTAAATAATGAAGAGTCTGCGTGAATGTATGTATGTTTCTCGCTTATGATAAAACGACGGTACCTAGAATTGAATAACGTAATCTTACATAGAATATCGGCATGTGGGAGCCCTAATTTGAATTTAAAATTTGTTTTATTATCGATTTCATATTTTATAACACTTCAACGAATTTTTGATTAACAAACTCAGCGATTTCAAAGCGAGCGATGGCAACACTGTACGAAAAAATTTTTTTTTATCTCCAGCGAGCGATATATATTCCTGATATACTGATACTGAATGAGACCTAAAAACACTTTTCTTTAAAAATATATCTCCCCTTATGATCCCTAACACAGCCGTTTACTTTCCCTTTCCGTAATTAACGTCAGCCTCCTGCTCTTGACCGCATTTGCCAAGCCACCGCTGATTTTACTTTGAGAGCTGATTTATTATATGCAAGTAAAAACTACTCGTGAATTTAAGTCGTAGACTCGGAATATGGAAAAAAGTTGGCTTGTGATTTCAGAAAAAGTCCGATTTTGTGTCAAAATACCTATATTAGAACAATGCTATATATACATCTAATACGTATCCTAAGTCGTGCTTTCGAGACATGAAAAACGCAAGTTGAATTTCGCCAATCGGCCCAGTAAAACGGGAGATATAGATATATAACTGTAAGATGAGCAGTGTACGAGCATCTTAAAATATGTCCAAACAATTGAGGATATTTATTAGAAGAAATGAAGTCCATACATAGAATAATAGGGATATTACGTAATTAACATCAAGCAAATAAATTTTTATAGCATTTTGGAACATTTGAGCTTTTTGGAGCCAAACGTCAGTAGTGGTAGGTTTGAGCATAGGAAGAGCTCTTTTAATCCGCAAGTGAAAAGTCTGGGTAACTTTGAGGAATATACTGAAAAGGTATTTATTACATATAATATCTGTAGCAGTATTCATTTTTTCAAGGAAACCATTGGAATGTTTCGTAATACAATTGATTGCATCTTTGTTTTTGTGCACTTCAATTTTGTGAAAGTTATTGGGTTAAAGAAATAGAGTTTCTTTCTTTACTTCTTTCATTTTTCTGATTGTATGTATGCCGAATTGATTTAAACGTTTTATTTTACTTGTCATTTTTTAAATTTCCCATTATAGGAGAAATCTGCAACAATCGTAGCCCCTCGTTCTTTCTTTGCATTGTCTGAACCAAGTCTACGTATCTTTTGTAGTGGTAAACGGAAACGAACATCTACTCCGAATTCTCGAGTAAAATTTTATTATTTGTGTGCGGCTTTCCTGTTTTCTCGGAGTACAGTATCGGTCTACTTTTGCAGAGCAACTTGGACAATATCTTCGATAATAAGAGGGCTAAAACCCGGTTGAGTTTCTGCATTTCCAACGAATTGTTGCTCTTAAGCAAGTGTCTGGCCATTGGATTAAAAATTAGTATTTTTTAACTTCCGTGAAATTAATATATTCGTCATAATAGTTTATGATAATAACGTATCCATCAAAGTCATATTTCATAGCAAGAACGTAGACGTAAAGAAGCCATCTGTTTGCAAAGCTTTGGAATTTAATGCTCATTAACTTGTCACCTTTTTTGTCATTTCATGCCACAATTCAAGATGCGTTTACAACCGTAATCATCAATTAATTATCCTAGGAGTGAGATTACGCCATACATTTGGATGATAAAGGCGTACTTCCTCCTCATACTTTGAAATTTTCGGCCTGGCAGGTGTTGCGTGAGAGTTCGCTTTCATTTACATGTTTCCTGTAGCTGGTTGCTGGAGTTGTAACAGAATATACTGAAGAACTTAAATGCTAAAATACCTAATAATCAGCACCATAGTTTAATAACCATAATAAATAACAGCTATTCGGGAGTTCAAAGGCTAGCGGTCAGTTTTTGCTAACCGCTATGCTCTGTACCAGAGGTATATATATCAGGGGTTCTCAAACAGAGGGGAATTTCTCCCCAGGGAATGGGGGATTTTATAGTTTCGGGGGAGGAATGCCGTTACCCTTTTACTTACTTGTTAAGTATTTAGATTTTGTTTATGGGTATTAAAAATCTACCTTTATTTAAGTATTTGTCAAAATTTTCAATGCTTTTTCTTGCGTAATTTACAAAACACATTATATAAAAAGAAAAGGAAATCTGAAATTTTAGATTTTAAATTACGTCCAAAGAGGCGTTTTTTTACATTTTGTCTGTTACCTTTATTTATTAAATATCACGTTCTTCGCACTTAAACCATAAAATTCAGTTCAATAGCAATATCGCAAAATAGTTTTAAATTGAGCATATCTTTAGAATTTCCCATTACAGAGTCTTGCGCACTGGAGATGAAAACTTTTTTTTTTTTTTTTTTTCCTTTCGTACAATGTTGCCACTGCTCGCTTTGAAATCGTTTAGTTTCTTAATCAAAAGTTCGTTAAAGTGTTACAAAATATGAAATCGATAATAAAACAAATTCCAAATTTGGGCTTCCAGATGCCCATATTCGGGTGGAGGAGGATTATGTTAATCAAAATTGGATGGCTGTAGGTACTGTCGTTTTATCACAGAAACATACACACATTCATGCAGATTCTTCATTAAATAATTTGTTTAAGTGTAATGCAGGGCGATAATATTTGGTGGCAGCAGTTTGAAAAGTGATACCGACATTTACAGTGAATCGACGCAAAATGCCAAAACGAAAAAATGCCAAAACGAAATGCCAAAACGAAATTAATAGACTTTCTGAGCTAAAGCTCGTTTGGGCTAAGAAAGCTTCCTACTACAGATCTGTCACGGAATACTTATAATGGAATTAGTTACGATTCATTCGAGAAGTAAACATCAGTTTCTCTTTTAAATAATAAACAAGCTGAAGAAATGCTTGCTATGAGAAGTTTCACAGAGTTTGGTATCGGAAATATGCTTTATGAATATAGAAAACTCTGCTTGTTAAAAAGAAAAAAAAAAGCGTTGCGTATCGTTCCCCGTAAACTGCTCATCCAGCCCCATCTCCCGCACAACCCCTCGCACGCCAAAACGCCGGAAACAGCATTTTATCGCAATGATTGATTTCATGCGAGGGGAAAGTAGAGCGGAGTGAGGGGAAGTGTTTAAAAAAACATCACGGTTTGCCTTTCAGAACACATATGAGGGGCCCACATTTCTGCTGAGTGCATTCTTAAAGCCCATTTTTTTAAAAATATTTCCAGATAGCACAGGGGAGAAGAGGTAGATAAAATTTGCGTGGGAGAAAGACACTTTTATTTTTTTGGTTGCCCTTCTTGCCTGAGAAGTTGCATCTTCCCCTTCCACCCACTGCCACCCGCGGTCCCTCTTGACATTTAAATGTGGAATACAGCTAGAAACAGCTGTTTGAAGAGGGGACGTAAGGGGTCTGAGAGCAAGAAATAATTCGTCGAGAAGTTCTGGTTTAAAAACAGCAATCCAAAAGGGTTCTTAATGCGTGTGAAATGCTTTATCTTGAATTAGTCGCTGTGTTCTTGATAGAGATTCCCCACCCCTCTTCTAAAAAAGTTCTTTTCTATAAAAATATGAGCAACCATTTTTATTGGAGTTAAGAAGTTGCTAAGCAGCTGTTGCTCAAAAGGATTCGTGGGAATTTTTGCGAGTCCGATTAAAGTAGCCTATCGGCGTTATATGTTACAGTTCTTTATAATCAGTCGAGGCATGATAAAGTAAAATGAACAAATTTAAAAAAAAAGTTACTTTTAAATGGTTACATTTCTAAAAGCATATTAATTGTTAAAGTTTTCCTGAAGATTACAGTATTTACGGCGTAATTTGTTTATATATAGGGAAAAAATGAGTATTTCTAAATAATTTCTCATTTGATAATTATTTTACCAAATTCAGATCATTCAGAGCTTCAATTGAAACGTTCAGTTGCACTAGAACATTGTTTTAAGGTCCTACAGACTCTACCAAACTGGAAGTGAGTGAATGCTTAGGCTGCAACAAATCAAATTCTAAAGAATGTTGGAAAAAAAATAAATGAAATTTAAAAAAAAAAAAAAAAAAAAAATCTGAAAGGTTTCAGATTTTTAACTACTTCTAAAGGGACTTTTTTAACAATTTATGTGTTACCTTTATTTATTAAATATCATTTTCTTCGCCCTTAAACCATAAAATTCAGTTCAAGAACAATATCGCAAAATAATTTTTAAATGAGCCTATCTTTAGAATTTCCGATACACAGTCTCTCGCGCTGGAGATCAAAATGTTTTTTTCTGAACAACGTTGCCATTTCTCGCTTTGAAATCAAGTTTTACAAAATAGGAAATCTCTAATAAAACAAATTTCAAATTTGGGCTTTCAGATACGCATATTCGTAGGAAGATTACGTTATTCAAAATTGGATAGCTCTAGGTACCGTTGTTTTATCACAGTGCGAGAAACATACATACATTAATGCAGGTTCTTGATTATTTAATTTCTTTAAATATAATACAGGGCGATAATATTTGATGCCAACAATTTGAGAAGTGAAACAACGCTTGTAGTGAACCGAAGCAAAATGCCGAAACGAAATTCATAGTCCTCCTGGACAAACTGCCCTTTGGACTAATAACCTTTTTATTTAAGTCTTAAATGAACATAAAGGCCCAGCTTGTGCGTCAGATGAACGTTCGCTATTTGCGGGAACTTAAATTAACATAAGACAACGTTAAATTCCAATGTAGATAACGAAGTCTGAGACTATAGCACCAAATAAACTTACGTAAGCTGGTTCAAAGCAGTGACGGCGCGTAACGTCTGCTAACAAGATGTTAAAGCCGGAAATAAACAAAGCAAAGCTTATCGCCAGCTTTGTTTAGTTTATTACGTAACAGCAACACGTGGCTCTAATCCACTCTAATCTAAACGCTCAAATCACTCGGTTTAAATAAACAAACCAACTAATTTGCATTCTGCTGAGGACTACGGAAAGGAAAAATTACAGTAAAGGTTTAAATTATAATAACTGGTTAATTAACATAAAATACATAATAAAGTTATCCGGATCTTATTTCTAACCAAAGTAAGTTAATTGAATTACATGTCTCAATTTTTTGCTTTAGATTACGTAAAAAGGTAACAGAATGCATAATATGCTATGGTTTTTTACTTCCTTGTACGAAGTAAGAAGGAAGTACTGTAATCGCGAAAAGTTTCAGGCAGCATATTTCAACGAAAATATCCATTTTGACCGCTATCGAATGCAATTTAACGATGTTTTTGCGTGATATTTGTACGTAAGAACAGAATAAAAAACTCGTTTCCTCCAAAAAAATTATAAAACTGCTTTAAAATTAATTCTGAACATAATTTTTCGTGGCTTCTGTACGAACGTATGTACGTACGTGCGTACGTACGTACGTACGTATCTCGCATAACTCAAAAACGAGTAGCCTCAGAACGTTGAAATTTTGTATATAGGTCTGCTATAACATGTAGATGTGCACCTCGTATTTTGGTTGCAATCAGCCGCACGAAGCGTATATAAATATATTTATATTTATTTTAATTTATTATTTTTCTACTTTGATTTTGATTTTTATTTTACATCGTTCGGAATCATAATAGCCTTTGACACCTTAATGTGTTTTTCAGCGGACGCGTCGGGAAAAAAGACACAGAGCAGTGGAGCTACTAAAAAGGATTTATTCCAAAAGAATTTTTTCGGAAATACTAATATATACTTTTGTAAAGGGCTTTTTTCGCACTAAACAAGAGCTTCAATGGTCTGTTTCGGCGAAACGCGTAATGGTAATTAGCCTATTTCGTAGAACAGTTTTTTTCCCTTGAAAAGCCAACTGAGAGTACGAGTGGGCTAATATACCATTTTTCCGCTATTTAATTATTGTTTTTGTAGCTAGTTTTTGATGCTTTTTGTGTCTTTTTTATATTTATTATATTTTTTAATTTTGATTTTAATTTTTATGTATTGGCATATTATATATTGGCAATTTTAATTTTAATTTTTTATGTATAGGCATTTTATATATTGACCTTTATAATCTATGCTTTTTGTAACTTCCTATTATATATATATATTTTTTCCGTCCATCTTTTTTTCGTGTGAGTTAACTTTTCAAACATTACACAACGGCCAGATTAGTTAATTTTTTTCGTGCAATAGCAAGTCTTCCAGCACTAAAATTTGGCAGTTTTATCTCGCTTATACAGTTTTTCCAGTTTTACCAGGCAAATTTCTTATTGTTTATGTAGTACTATGTTACAACATTTCGTGGAGCTACAGCTCCTGGTAACTTTTTAGCAAGGTTGCTGCAATGTTCCTACCTACTACTATTCTTTTAAATATATTTATATATATATCCACTCTGTTACCCGGCTCAGTGATCTCAGTTTCTTTACTCTTATATGTTTGTAAATTGTACATTTTTTGCTTTAAAAATGATCGAATTATGTTGTTTTTATCTTCCGATAAGGTTTTTATGCCTTTAGTAAATCTGTATGCAATATTTTTAGAATTATCAACAATTTTAAAGTTGTTTAAGTGCAGCTAAGCCTTTTTTTTTATGGCGGCCATTGATTGTTATCATTTGAAACAGCAGACTAGTGGATTTGTTGCCAATCTAGAGAAACTTAGCTTCGTAACAACAAAGATAACGCCTTCATTTATTATTGCCAATTAAATCATGCTTAATCCTTTTTGGAATTTTTTCGAGGAAATAAGTGTTAAAGATTTACTTCGTAATTTTTAATGTAGATATTTTGAGTTTTTATGTATTTTTGCCTTCTCGCGAAGTGAGAACTGAATTAATTTAATGAGAAATACTCAATCGTCTGTGAAAAACTGTTTCTTTTTTGTTTTGTTTGCTTAATTTCTTTTATATATCATTCTAGCTTTATTATAGTATTTGAATAGAACATGTGGCAACGATTAGATAATTCTATTCTTTAAATGATATAAGTTTTGTGCATTCTGAGTTATAATATGAAAGAAATATAATACTGTTAAGTGAATCTAGCGCCAGAGTGTCGCTATGGTAAACAAATACTAGAGTGAATTTTAAAGAATGCATTTATTCTATTGTGGTTTATGCGCTTTCGGCGAAGTAGATTTAATTCAATCCAATAAGTTTAAATGAAATGCAAGAAAAATGCGTTTAATTTAATATTCCGTACAAGGAAGTCATGTGGTGTACACATCAGATTTTTTTTTAAAAAAAAGCTATAAATTTAATTTAGATTAATGTGTACTATATGCAAACTGACTTACATTGTCCCCAAATATGTAGCTTATAAGCGCTTATAAAAATGTAATTGCTTACAATATTATCGGCCTATTTTTTGTCACCTATATGCATCATTCTTAATATCATTAAAAACAGACTAAATAAACGTGTTGGCAAAATTTTTGTCTTAAAATATGCGGTGCAAAAACAGGCGTGCGTCTAGTTTTAAAGCCTACATAAATAAAAATTAATTTTTTTGTTTTGTATTTGAAATGTAAATATATTATCTGATTAAGGGCATATTTTCAAAAAAAATCATTGTTTAATTTTTGTCAAAAAATAGCTTACCTTTTACGAAAATGAAAGAAAAAAGTTAAATATATGGTGATTTGGGAATGTTAATTGTGCTTGTAATAAATGCTGAAGCACGCAATAAAAGATCAGTAATGCAGAATAAACTGAGAAGTCGCATAGATGCAACAAGACACAATCATAGCAGATTTAACTAATAGATCTTTGCGGACTTAACTAATAGAGCATTTTACGGACACAAAATACTTTGACGCATTAATCTTGCCCGTTTCAGAACGTAGCATTTACATTTTTGTTTGATATTGTTGCGATAGGAAGCAGCAAGTAACAGCTAAGTCAAAAAGTAGGAGCGGTGGTGTATTTATTACGGCAAAGCACACTAGGGCTATCTGCCTAAGGGGAAGGATGCCTTTCGTGGAGGACTTTCTAAGCGAAACTGGCTCGTATACACGTTACACATGGGGAAAACTACGAAAACACCCATGCAACCAGCCCGTTCGCGGGATTCGAACCTCGGACCGAACTACCAGTGTTCAGCGACTTTACCGCTCGGCCGCTGGTGGGCTCGAAAAGTAGGAGCGAAATGCGTAATTATGCACATGGAAGCTTAGTTTAAGAGAAAAAGCTTCAGTTCTGGAAATTTTGAGTTTAATTTCCGAATTAGCTAAGTCATCATCCTCGTGTAAAGGATGGAAACGGAAAATATCTAAATTGAAATGAAGAATTAAGGGACTATTGCTAATTTAAGACATAATTTTTTATTTATATATATTTTTTATCTCACATATATTTTTTCAACAGTATTACATTGATCAAAAATAATTATTCTAAAAATTAAATTCCATTCGTAAAATAATCAAAGACAGTTCCGATTAGCATATGTAATCAGAAAATTTGGATAAAAATTAATGAATCAATAGAAAAGAGCCTTTAAGTGCCTTTTGGAATTTAGGAGAAGTTTTTAAATAGACTGTGTAAATAATACTTTTTTTTTTTTTTTTTTTTTTTTTTTTTTTTTTTGGTAGCGGACTAATGTTATGTAAAAAGTAAAAATGTATTTACTTTATAGTGCACACAAAAAATAACTTAGTAATCCGTAGCCTTCAGTAGTTTCTGCAAATCGTTTCAGAAGCTGAAGAGGGGCGAGAGAAAAGAAGAAAAAGGAAATAAGAAAGAAAAATGGAATAAAAAAAAAGAAAAGAATATGTGCAATTGTAAAAATGAAATTAGAGAAAGTAATTAGCAAATTAGACATAAAATTTCCGAAGCCGGGTAATAACCACAAAAACATATTTATTATTATTACTAGTCCCAAGGGGCAGTTTGCCCAGAAGGACTATTAATTTCGTTTAGGCATTTTGCGCTGGTTCACGGTAAATGTCCCTTCACTTTTCAAATTGTTGTCACCAACTATTAGAGCCTGAATTATATATAAATAAATTAAATAATGAATAATCTGCATGAATATGTATGTTTCTCGCATTGTAATGAAACAACAGTACCTAAATCCAACAAATTTTGAATAATGTAGTCTTCCACCCGAATATAGGAACTTGGAAGCCCAAATTTGGAATCTCGAATTTGTTTTATTATCGATTTCATATTTTTTAAAACTTTAATGAATTTTTGATTAACAAACTCAATGATTTCAAAGCAAGCAATGGAAACACTGCACGGGGGGGGGGGGATGTTTTTTAAATTTTATCTTTAGTGCGCGAGACTGTGTATCGAAAATTCTAAAGATATGCTCATTTTAAAATTATTTCGCAGTATTGCTGTTGAACTGAATTTTATGGTTTACGTGCGAAGAACATGATATTTAATAAATAAAAGTAATGCGCAAAACGTTAAAAAAACGCCCCTTTGGACGTAATTTTACTTTTTATAAATTATTTTATTTTATTACTGTTATTATTGTCATTGTTATCGTTACCATCAGGAACCGTGAATTCATATATTCGCCTGCAAACTGTAGAGTATATTCTCTCGTGTAAGCCTTTTTTGCTTGCTTCCATTTAAGTACATACAAGTATTTGCTTCCGTTTAACTACATGCAAGATTTAACAGCAAAACTTTTATTGTGACAATTATTCTCACATTTTGCTAATAATAATTTTAAATTAATATCTATGGTATTCTTGTTGACTCTTCAGTATACTCGCTTATATTATAAATTTATGCAAACTGGATGTTAAGTGGCATAGTTTAAATGTAGGAGGTAAATCTTAAGTATGCGCCTAGCTTTCATCGTGATCTTAAGTAATCTTAAGTAAGTTTCATCTTAAGTAAGCTTTCATCGTGATGCCATCCCTTATTTGTGAAAATCGCTTGTCGTAATTACGAAGGAGTTAACTGAAAAGTGCTGGTACGCTCTTTAAATTATTTAAGAAGTTATTCGTAGGTATTTGTGGATTTGAGTTTAGATTATTACTAGAGTTACTAGATTTGAGTTTAGATTATTGTTGTTATCATTCATATCAATTTGTTATAAATCTAAGTTTCGTAATATCCGCTAGGAGTGGCAAATAAAGTTCTATTTAAGTTTTCACATGTGGGTAATATTTCGTATTGATATCGTCAAATAGATGCAGTTTGGGAGATAGTTCACCAAGTATTAAATTAACTTTTGTGCATAACCGTTAAGTGGGGATAAGTTTTCCTCGCTATAGAAGTTATAGTATTGTTTATCAAGATTAAAATTGATTTAACTCTTATTCGTTAATTCATCTAATACAATCTGTTTACTAAAGTTTGCTTCGTCACATTCAAGTCAGATAATAATGTGAGCGTAGTAAACGGGTTTTCCACCCGAACTCTTTATACACATCATAGACCGTTTCAGTTATCAAGCGATACATCATGAACGTAAAAAGTGATCAGTCAATCAGCTAAGGAGTTCTTTCGGAAACATCCGTTGGGTTACGCCTGCCTTGACTCGCCTGTCATTTAAAAAAAACAAAGCAGTAATTGTTCTGGTAATTGCCTTTCAAGTTTTTAATTATTCTGCACGTTCGACGCACCCTGTGACAGCTTCCTCCGTGCTAGCAACTCCGAGTTTCAGAGGTAGGAACCTCACACCTTGTGACAATAGTGATGTCGTGCCTCCTACACCTCTGGAGAGGGATGGCATCTATATTTAACATCCGGTACCATTTCCGCCCGCACTCCTCCATATGGCCCGAAGGTGACGAGAAAACACCGGTAATGCACCCCTCGCTGCCTTTCCTCTTCTTCAAACAGATGGGAGAAAGCTGGAGTGAAAATAACTAAAAGAGCGAGGGTGATAAAAAATTTGACTTTTTCTTTCAGGATGGAGAGGGTTACGCGGGGGTGAAGTCACATTTGGGAGATTCGTGGCCATCGAGGTGAGGACGGATAGTATGGTAGAGGGCAAGAAGGATTGTCGCGGTTTCCTGCGTTAGTAGGCCATCCGTTTCTGAGCAGTAAAATAAAATTCTTTTCATTTTTTCTAGCAAGGCTCATTTAGAAATGAAAGTTAGACAAAAAGAAAGGCTACGAATAAATATAATCTGACACATGGTTGGGTCTTCCGAAACTCTGAAATTATAATGTACCGAATTATATAAAAAATTAATAGTGTGTTGATAATCTTTGTTGTGTTGATTGCAAGCTCATCACAATTCTCAAGTAAGTAATATTATGAAGCAAATTCATAAAAAGTTTTTCGCAAATTATTTCATTATTTAAAGCAGTATATATGTCATAATAAAAGCAAGGAAAAGACGGAGCACTGTTGATGCCTAGTTATCCTATATTGAAGAGGATGTATTCTGATTGCGTCGTAAGCTAATGTGTTTACTTCGTAAATAAAACTTGGCAATCGAGGCGATTTTAATTTCATTTTAATTTTCAATTGACATTATGCGGCCACAGATCACTTGACACTCTAATCGTGCCCATTCAAGAACATTTACATTATTGATATTATTGCAATAGGAAGCAGCGTAGCGAAATTGGGGCTCTGTTGCGTCCAAGCAGAGCACAGACAGAAGTTGAAGTGCGTAGTTATAAAAGATGGAAGCAGGCGAAGAGAAAAGTTTTGGTTTACAATGGTAGTTGCAGTTCCCAATTATGACGTCATCAGAGCTGCACAGGCCATAGAATGATCTAGAAATGACGTAATCCAGAGAAGTTATTGCGATTTTTAGAATAGAGAGGGAGAATTAATGTTTTACCGTTAGTTTAAATTATAATTTTGATTCATATATTTTATATCGATATATATAATATTGTTTTTATTATTTTTACTATTATTATTTATTTATTGTTATTATTTATTAATTATTATTATTATTATTATTATTATTATTATTTAATATTATTAGAAGAACAAATGGTAATAGTAGTATTTAACATTTTTCTGCGCATTTAAAAAAAAAATATATATATATATATCGTGATCTATTTCATAATTTAACGCATTATGTATACGGATGAGCACTAGTCATTGTCTTTGTTGACTTTAACAAAAATACAATTTACAGTGGGTTTAGCTGAAAAATAAAAGCGAATGAAAATTTCGCGGTTCAGAAGCAAACGCGAAAATTTATTAAAAAGAAATCTGTAGGTGAAGCTCATGTCAAAGAATATTATATTTAAAAAAAAAAAAATCCGAAATGTTTCAAATTTTAAATTACGTCCAAAGGGGCGTTTTTTAACATTTTCTATGTTATCTTTATTTTTTAAATATCATGTTCTACGTACTCAAACCATAAAATTCAGTTCAAAAGCAATATCGCAAAATAATTTTAAACTGTATCTGTAGATTTTCCGATACAAAGTCTCGCGCACTGGAGATAAAAATGTTTTATTTTTTTTCGTACAGTATTGCTATCGTTCGCTTTGAAATCGTTCAGATAATAAAATAATCGTTTAAAATATAACAGTTAACATAGCTTAAAATGTTTGAATAAACGCAAAACAAACGAAACTTTTAATCAAAAGAAGACCACATGATAATTTCAGTGCTTTAACCTGTTTTCCATTGTTTTTATGATGGCTCATAAATGGTTTGATCTACTTTTACACTGGTTTCCAGAATTAAAATTGAAAATACTTTTCGCAATAATTTAAAATAGCTACTACTAATATTTTTAAAATGTATGTCATATATTATTTTAGGAACAAATGTGAGCATCTAGGGATGATACAAATTTTAAAAGGATACGTTTTTATATTTTAAAAAAGAAAAAAAAACGTCAAAGTGGCCGGTTTCGATTCGGATTCTTAAACTTTATCCGAAACATTTCCGGAAAGTTGTTGGGTAAGATGCACGATAACAAGAGGCCATGCAGAGCTCAAGTAGCCGACGATGTTCTGGAGAGTGAATGTATTTGCTGTATGGTGTAGCCAGGGAAATCAGTTGATCGAAATCCTATATGGCATGTTTGGATGCCCTTAAGAGCCCAACTTCGTGGACGTCAACATCCTCTCACTATGAAACTTATAAGAGCGCGCGTCACCCAGATATGCGCAAGAAAGAGTAGAGACGATCTGGTTTACTTAACACTGAAACCTATAGCGTTTGTATCACATAATTGTTTTTAATTATTAAATGTGATATGTTGTACAAGTGATGAAATTATGAAAGTCAGAGTTTTTTCAAATAATATATCTCTTTAAAACGCTTTTTACTGCATTTTGCGCATTCTTTTCACACGTAATTCTTGTATAAACATCTTTACTTTGGTAAAACTGTAAAAAACTCTAAACACAAAAATTTATGAACTTACTTTTGAGCACAAATAAAGTAAAATTAAATAAGAAGGATAGTACATGAAGCTTTGAAACAAATAAAGAAAAATTAAACAAGATCTGATATATATATTTTTAAATTTTATGAGCATTTTCAGGCAGTGGTTTACAATATTATTATAATATTACAAAACGATCATTTATTTGATCATATGATTATTAATTATTAACATCATATGATTATTAATTATTAACATCATATGATGATTATTTATTTTAATAATTCGTAAAATTCGGAGCATAAACTTTTCTCAGTGTAATGAAAATAAATAAATAAATAAATAAAATCTGGAAGCACTCAGATTTTATGTTACGCTCAAAGGGACGTTTTTTAACGCTTTGGGTGTTACCTCTATTTATTGAATATCATGATCTTCGCACGTAAACCACACAAAATTCAATTCAACGGCAGTATCACAAAATATTTGAAAACAGCATATCTTTAGAATTTCCGCGCTGAAGATAAAAGTGTTATTTTCCGTACAGTGTTGCCATTGCTCGCTTTGAACTCGTTGAGTTTCTTAATCAAAAATTCATTAAAGTTTTACAAAATATGAAATGGATTAAAACAAATTAGGAATTCGGCTGTTTATAATGAAAGAGTGCAAAATGTCGTTTCGAAACTAATAGCCTTTCTCGACTACCGCCCCTTTGGGCTAATGAATTAAATTCACCGTAAATAAAAAAACTTTATACAGAACTAGAATTAAGTTTAAAAAATAATCGCTATAAAATGTTAGCACAATCAATTATTACAGTTTACAATTTTGACATTAGAATAAATGTATAAAAATTATTAAGGTGTTAAAAGTGTTTATCACTATGATGTATTGTGAAATATAATTGAAATAAAACTCCTTTATAAAAAATATGCTATAATATTCACCTATAATCTTAAAAAAGCAGCACAACTTAGAACTTTAAACAAAAAAACTTTAAAAAATTCATTTTTAGGTATTTTAGTGTTTTTTACTTATTTACACCAATAAAAAGCATAAAAATTATAAGAGAAAATTCTTTGTTTGTAATTTTCTATTAGTTCAGATTTAAAATATTATTTTCTAAAAGTAGTTGCAGATTTCCATACAGCATAGTAAAAGCTAAACTGATAGCCAGGCCTGAAAGCATGTAACAGCTTTATAATTATTTGGAACGTTAATTATACTTTATAAATATGCTAAATTTTTTTAAATCAATCTCAGTTTCAAAAATAAAAATATCTAAAAATTATAATTTGTGAAATGAGGCGCTACAACCAATTTTTTTCTTGACAATTATGCACACTGCAATAGCCAACCATTGTAAGTTTCTGCAAGTCGTCCCTACTCATCCAGATGTTATCAAGGTGACAGCCGGTAATGCGTCAGAAGAGGAAGAAAAGCAATTTAGGTTGGTTTATTTCTTAGAAGGTCCATGCTTCTCACAACACTTCAAGCATTAAAATCATCGCTTTTAAGAAACTGTTAGTTACTACAGCCTACAACAACCTCAAAATCTATAAGTACCAGATCCCGTTCTTAAGTATGTAAAGCTCCCGAAAGATGGTCACGCTTCTGTTAGTCGAACTATTCTGGAAATATGAGGTGTAATGATTTGATATTTTTGTTAAATTTGTATATCGCAAAAATACCAAGATAATTACCCCCTATTTATTTTATTATCTCACTCCTGGCTGTGACATCTGTGTACATACTTTTAGTAAAATAAACTTACTCCTTTTGGAGATATAGCATGTTTTGTGCTTATAACCGTAATTTTAGACCGCAACAGTATATATTTATTAAGCACGCATTTATTAGTTTACCATACTATTAGAAATTAGAAAATTATCTCAATATTCTGTTATGCTTGCTTGAAAACATTTGTTTGTTTGTTGTTATTGGTATAAATTTACTAAGGAAATTTTTTAGATTCGGATACATTTCTTATGCAATTCAGGTTTACATATGATCTACAGAGAATACAAATAATGCAAATAATTTTCGACATAGTCTCTCACATTAAAAGAGGCATATAAGGTAGATTCAACTTAATAATTCAGGAGATATTAAAATACAAGCTACCTTATACCCGTAGCGAAATCAGTCAGAAATTTTTGAAATATTCTAATATTTTCAGCCATAAAGGCTGAAGTTTTGTACTTAGTAAACATTTCATAAAATATACATATTGGATCAGAAAATTTGACTAAGCATTATAAGTAGTGACCGGGCGTCCTTGGTAGACGGAAATGACGTCGCAGAAAAGGGGCGTCACCGCCGCCATCTTGGAATCCCATGATAACCGGAAGTGACATCCACATATTGGATTTAGCTGGAAGTGACGTACACAATAATTTTACTTTTTGTAGCAATGACAATATTTTTTTCTAAGTTCTATTTTTGTGGCAATGACGAACTTTGTGGCAATGATGAATGAACTTTTGTGGCAATGATTTCTTGAAACACGTGCTTGAGATGACATCATCAGTTTCTTTTTTGGACATACTTTCTGCAAAATAAAGGCAGGAAAATGATGTCAACCATAACCTGTTTGAGTAAAACTAGCGTCAGGAAGATGATGTCATCAATAACTTATTTGAGCATGTTAACTTACAAAATGGCGTCTGCCGTATAACGCTTTTACGTGCCTCCGCTTAGGTAAACGATTGCATTTCTGTCGACCAATCAGGCTGTCTAAGAACGACGTCACCGCCTCTAAATCAAGCACCATTCAGATGAAAGGAAGAGTTCCTAAAGCTACTCTCTTCTTAGGAAATGAAAAAAGTATCCTTAGTGTTACGACTATGCAATTGGGAAGAAGTGATGACAATCTTTACCGTATTAGTGACATTGTCACGAATCTCATTGATCAAAATATGAACTTTTATGAAGGCAGCGAAACTATTAACGTGGAAAATCCTCCAGAATTTTTTGACATTTCTATAGGAAGAGCATGCTTTCAAACCATTTTGAAGACATGCCTTGAAGAGCTTCTTTAACAATAAGGAGATCTGGAATATGAACAAGCTAACAGACTTTGAAGAAATTGTTGTTCATTTAAAAGAACTTGGGAATTCCCTTACTGTGAGATTAAATCCTGTTGAGATAGCCAGACGACTTTAAGGAAAAATTTGGGTGGAAGAACCCTATTTAGTTTTACTTAAACCTGCTCACTACATCACCAAAGACTTTTTTTAAATCTCTGTTTTTAAATTATATATGAAACTAAGTAAAAAAATCCCGATGAACTTAGAACGATATCATGCTTTAGGTACTGAATACTATAAATATTTGTAAAATAGTTATGATTTCCAAAAATGTAATTTTCTTTAACAATAACCTCGCGACTGTTTCATTCTCAGATTCAGACAATATTTAAACAAAAAATCAAAAGAAAAAAGTTATATTATTTAATCTGTAATATTTACCGTCACAAATGATATAACGACCGAAATGTCAGCAGTTTATTTGGATTTGATTTGGGTGATGGAAAACTGTAAAGTAGAAGTGTTCCTCCAGTATACACCAGATTTATTAAAAGCCATGAAAGTACCCTCCTACAAAAATAAAATTGAATTCAGTTATCTTCCTGTCACGAAAAAAAGTGACTGTTAAGATAGACGAAAACTCCAGTATCATTCTTCCCAAAGAATTATCTGAGCTTCTAGGATTCTAGCCCGACGTTTGCAAACGATAGGGACAAAGCCATTTTGAAGCCAAAAGCATCTTTTCCTTCATGTATGTGCACTGTGAACTGGTACAGCCTCAAATTGTGAAGACGTGCAAGCAGGGTATTAAAAATTGTAAAAATTGTCACCGTAGAAGGAAACGTCAGGGACGTCATAAAACCCTATTACCCCAGACCCTTTTACTCGCCAGTCATCCGTCAGCACTTTCAAGTACATATTGACATAAGACTTCACTCTAGAGATTGAGTGCCCTTTCGAAAGAAGCAAAGTTTTTTTTTTTTTTTTTTTTTTTTTTTTTTTTGTTGTTGTTGTTGTTGCATTTTTGTCTGAGACAAATTCTCTAAAAGAAGCAAGAATTTAAAAATCGATTTCATTTGGATTGTGTATGCAGGATTAAAAGCATTTAACATGCGGGTGCCTTATACGTGTTGCACGAAACAATTTGGAGGTTATTATGCAGCTCAACATTTTACAGAAATGTGTTAGTAGATTTTTTGAAAAACCATTTAACAGTGCTACATCCTTTTTTAATCAATAGAGCAAAAATAATTGGAGAAGAAGCTTTACGGACTGGAACACAGATTGCAAATGGCATATTGTTGGGCTGAAAGTTTGAAGTATCCCTCAAAACCCAACTTGAAGAAGCTGTGAAAAAAATTAGTGAGGAAAGTAATTCAGAAAACAGACGAGATGATCCGTCGTCGAACGTTTAAAAGGAAGTGAAAAACTTCAAACACTTCATTTAGTCTAAACCCAGAAAGGTGAAAAGATGTGATATTTTTTTACTCGTAATGGCTCTTCTATTAAAAGATACTCCAGAAAGTGCAAAATCCAAACTAGATTTATTTTCGTTACTTCTCCTATCAACAGTTATAGAAAGAGATCAGTGGGTTGAATTTCATAGATTAGCCAAGGTGTTGGAAGGAAGTTCTGTAGAGTTCAATGTTTCTGGAAGTGGAGACTTTATCAACAACTACACGTCCAAGTGAAATTTTTTTAAGAGATGGCAAGCCTATAATGGCTGAAAGTAAAGTGGGACCTGTCAATCTGTTTCTGCATTCTTTGTTTTCTCAAGTGGACATCAGCTTAAAAGAAAGACTCGTTTTCACCAATAACATTTTATCCCTCCACTGCCATGATAGAAAAATTACTGAATCATGGTTTTCATGTGAAAACTTCTCAACTTTCATTAGAATTACTTTTTAAAGGTACAGCAGAACTTATGAATATTTTCGATTTTGAAGATAGTCTAATGAAGGATTCAGCTAACGAGAAGAAATGTTTAAACTGAGTGCCTCGATCGAGATGATTGGCCGGTTGCATATGGATCTGCTTCATTAGGACAGACTTTTGTTGAATATGGTGGATATGAAAATTAACTCATACGCAGCAAACTTACATTTTGCTTCCTGGGAGATAGTGAATTTAAAGAATTTAAAGCTTTACTAGAGGCATGCTTCTTTTTTTGTAAGAAAAGTCACAGTCAGACCTGATGTTTTTCTATGACATACAAAAAGCCAAGGAAAGTAATCATTTGTGGGGTTCTGTTTATGTTTACTAATAGTTATTTTATTTGTGAACCTTTCTGAATTCTTTTATTTCCCTTCGCGTTTCCTCGCCAGACGTAAATAAAGTAGGGTGAACAAGAGTATTTATGCTGTTGAAGCGAAAAAGGTTAGACTTGGTATTTAAGCTGTTGGCGGGAAAAGGTTAGAAAAAATTTCGCTATTGCGAGCACATGGCACATATTTGTTAGTTCCTACCAGCTGTTAATCTTAATAGCAGCTACACATTCCTGCCGTCGAGGCATTGGTCTCGGTTTCCGAGTCAACCTGGCAGCTTAAACTGAATTGTGTAGTCATGCACCATTCTTTACTTTTAAATTTAGCGTTACATTATCTTTTAAGTTCTCACCGCAAAAACGGTTTTTTTTAGTCATAAGTCCGTGCCAACTGTTAAATATTTTGTGTTCAATAAAAAGGGTCTTTTACACCCTTTCCTGGTTGTGTTCATCTTCAAACCTGCGCGAGAATTTGCACGGATCACACGCAGGTAGATTTAGTTGTATTTTATGATAACTAAAGCTTACTAGATCCTACACAGTCAAATTTTCCATCAATAGAATATAGTAGTATACCCTTCTGTAAGTCTTCTGAGTGTACCTTCAAGTTCGAACGAAACGGATTTTGTTAAGAAACTGATAGCTCTTCAAATGTTCCCTCATGCCGACTAATGTTATTTATTGCTACAGAAATCGTCATTTTAATTCAATGAAAAATGCAAATTTCGAAGAAAGATTACCATCTAATCTGTAGATTTGCCAAAATACTTTAATTATTATACACGATTTAACGTCTGAATTAGCAAGCGATACTCGTTCAAACAAACATTTTACAAAAGGAAGCCATCATCAAAAACTTTCAGTCATTTTTGTAAAGCAAATGTTTTTCATCAAGGCAAGGAAATGAGAAATATTCGTCTAAAATCCCATTGCATTTCTTATACAAAAGTGTCAGAGATAATGTCAAATGCATTTAGCTAGAAATATGCTCCTGGGAAAAGGAAAGGCCTTTCTAGAAATTTTTCAGGATGCTCCTCAACTCCTTTAGTTACTTGTTAATTGATTTACGACCTGGGGGGGGGGACATGCGAACCGCTTACCTTTGCATTGGCATCTTTCTTGGGGATGAATACTAAGTTTATCACTCTCCTTAATTTTCAGACGTCAAAGTCGCAAACATGTCTACGCGAAACGTTATAGATTTCGAAGGCTTTCAGTTGATGTCTCATTGTTATATTATTAGAATTAATTTTTTTCTCTGTGCATGGAGTAGATCACAGTTACTGGTCATTTTTACCTTCTCGACCTTGGAAAAAATTACCTTCAACAAAAGTGTTTTGCCTGGATAACAAAAAATAGTCTACATGAATAGGAATGATGGTGTATTACCTTATACTCATCTTCGTATAATTTTGCAATACTTATCATCTATTTTCTCTGCGTGAAAAGGTTAGAAAAGAAAGTATTTTTAGAAAATCTGTTATGTAGAGATATCATCAATTTGGATTGTCCTAAGGTATGAAATTTTTAGAAGAAATGTTCTTTAATATAAAATCTGTTAACGCTGATGATTTAAATGCTGTGCTTTAAACGAAGCGGATGAGTTTGCCACCTACATAAAAGACAGTTGCATGAAGAAGAGCTCCTTTGCATTCTGAATGTCTCATCAGAATGATGTGGATTATCTCAAACTGTTAGGAAAAAAGTCGGACAAAAGCAGTTGTACTGAAAACGTGCTCGAATCTTCTCATCTCATCAGACCTTTTTAAAAGAGCTTTATTCTGCTAACAAACTGCCAAAACAATAACCTCTTTTTAAGAAAAGATGTCCTTAAGCTCAAAATAAGGCTATTTCTTATCTTTCCTGGTTCTCCGCCCACACCGTTTAGTGGTTAGGGAAGCCTGAGTGCGATACCAAAGAGCCCGGGTTCGAATCCCAGAGAAGGCATGGATGCAAAATTGTCTGTCCCTTCATAGGAGGTAACGGTGGCCGCTTATTATGTGCCTCCACAATAAAACGGCCACCACTTCTGGCCTTAGGAGTGGCCAGTGCCGTTATGGGCAAGTGCCCGGCACTGGGGAAAAAAAAATCTCTCCTGATTCCTGCAGCATTAACTTACCCATGAAAGCGTTAACTTACCCATTACCATCTCTTACCCATGAAAGACAGTAAGAAATTTGCTGTGATACCCTCGGAGCTTATGCAACATTTTGAACGATGCGAAAAACATGCAAAAAACTTTGGATTAAGTTGCGATGAATTAAGTTATTAATCATAAGATTGTTTAAGTTATGATGATTGCTGCGCACAGGAATAACAGGTACACGCAAAATTTGTGAAAGTAATACATAAAGCAAAATGAGATTACAGGTAACTCATACCGTGTAAAGCACAGCACATACCGTGTAAAGCATACTGTACATAAATTTTTTTTTTTTTTTTTTGTTCAAATCAAAAGCAATTTTCAACATGCTTCCATCATCTCTAATCTTTGTTTGGTAATGAATTTCCCTTCCTTCGCAGCATTAACTGATTTAATAGCGTCGTTGTTTTTCACAAATGTAGACACCATTCGATATGCAATAATCAAGTCTCGGATACGAACGCCATTCAACAATCTCTTTTTCACCTCCATGGTGATCCTAACAATTTTCTTCGTTGCTTGACTCTTCTTGTTAACCTCCTTAAAACTTCTTGTTAAGGAATTTACAAAACAAAATTACACGAAAAACACCAAATCACTTGAAAATTCAGAGTTATGTCGAGGATTTTTTACTGTAATAGTAATAACAGGCTTACGAGCGCTCGTAAGCAACCATGTCGAAAGTGTCGAAAGAGGTACAGAAGTGCAGTATGCGCAGTCATGACTCATCGAACTTGAGTCATATTCCAAACATTACGTATACCAAGTTGGACGTATTTCGAAGAGACCATATACCGAGGTAACACAATATTCTGTAACTTCTTTACATTCAAAGAATTGCATTATTAAGAATTACTCCTCAGGAATGACTTATTTTTCTGAAATATATATTAGAAAACTTGTTTTCTGTCAGAGGAGTCTTTTTTATTATAGAATTTGAGGTGTAATCGGTAATTTTTGTCTTTTTTTTTTACTTTAACCAACTTTTTATTTTAGCTTAAGTTTAAAAATAACAGATATACCCGAAAACTTTATGAATATAAAAAGAAAAGAAACCTTTTCAAGGCCTTTTGCTTACTTAAAAACCGAATATCATGACTTAAACTCAGTTTCTTACAAAAACAAATATGCAGAAGCAGCTTGCTCAGTTACATGTAGATGTAAATAAATACATAAAACCCCAGTTTTCTAAAAGTTATGCCGAAGCTTCAGTTTCATTTTATTTTCAATATCAAGATGGTGGACATGATTGTTATTTAGGAAGCAGCCGCATAGAATTCTCAAGATGCTTACAGCGCTACTGGAAAAAAAAATTCAAAATATTTCTGTCCAAAAAATTCAAAATATTTCTGTCCGAAAAATTCAAAATATTTCTGTCCATCAACCCAAATAATTTGCAACTGCTCTTCCCCCCCCCGGCTGATTTCGATTAATGTAAATGAGTAACGCAGAAAATTCTGCTTATTTTAAATAAAAATAGGATAAACCGCTCATGTGCAAATAAATCTTCCTCACGCGAACGACTTGCGAAGTCCATACCTGCTATGAAGGCCACCCACCGAGCAAGAACAGATCGCAAACAGAACCGAGGGGCCAATGGCACCTGCGGCAGTTTGTTTTTATCCTAATTCTCTCTGGAAAATCGTGCTTCGCTTCGTTTCGATTCCAACAGCTGTGCACACGGTCACAGCTAAAAAGGGGTCGATAACATTTTCCTTTAGCAACCGCATTTGTTGCATTGGTCCTTCCGCGTTTGTTACTATACCGCGGATCGCTCACTTTTAATTGGCAGCCTGGTGTGGGGTGACTCCATTGATCGCTGCATAGTTAACGAGTAATTTAATGAAAACAGAAAATATGGCTGCTGTGTCGATGAACCCTTTCGAATTCGCTTTGACAGGCACTGTCGCGTCCTTTCGAATCGGAGTTTCTAGCGCAGCTGAAATCGCTGGAGCAAAATACAAGAACGTTATTTGCATGGTTTATTAAGTTAATCAAATTCACTCCGTCATCCAGGGGTGGTGTATTCCCAAGCCGAGCCGCAGATGAGAATTAGATCAGCGGGAGATAAGAAAAATTATTCCATGATGTCTGGCAGCGCATTAAAATTACTCTCTCTTTCTTTTTCATCTGAAATATTCACAGTTCACTGTATTCGAAGAATGTTTCCGCAGTCATTTTGTACCAACATAACAAAACATTTTTACTTTTACACAGGTTGCAATTTTTGTAAAACAATTTTGAACTCTTAATAATTTCCTTAAAAATATAAGACATATTACATAAAATAATTAATGGGAGAATTATTTAATATTCATTTAAGTCTTGCACATAACAAATAAAGATTTAAGGAACCCTAACCAAACTAAGTCCTGAGCAGTGACGTAACTAGAGGAGGACGGAAGGGGCGATTGGCCCCGGGCGGTATATTTTGCGTGAAACATTAGTCAGTTAAAGAATTCTTCATTAAGAAAGAAGTATTTCAGTGTTTTTTTCTTTTTCGTTATTGTTAGAGAAATTTGAAACAGAAACGTGGAATTGAGCAAATTAAGCCTTTTTGCATTTTTGCAGTAAAAAAGAAGAATATAAAAAACTTCTAAAAAAAAAAGAATCTTCAGAACAAAGTTACAAATATTGCAATGCAAGTGTAGACTCCCAATTGTTGTAATTGTTCCTAGTTCTGATAAGCGTTTTCGACATAAAAAAGGCCTGTAAGAAGAATTAAGAACTGCAAATCTATATTTTGCATTAAAAATAAATATTTCTCTACCGTTTACTGTTTAAATTACCCTCAGCAGCAATCAAAAAATAGACCTCTGGTGGTTATGCCTGTAATGAAAATGTCACTGTTGGTTTTGCAAACCAAACAAAAAGGGAGCGGGAGAAGAAGAAGAAAAATCTGAAAGGGTTCAGATTTTAACTATCGCCCAAAAATAGTTGGTAAGCTATTTTCAATAGAAGCGTAGTGCTTACAGTATTAAGATACTTGATGTTTACATTGCTCATTGTACTTATATACATTTTTACTGTTACTGATGGCTCAAATTTCGGCTTCAGCTCCTCCATCAGTAACTTCTCAAGCTCAAAGTGTCCCTCCTTGTGATTCATCTCTTACTCGCGCACATAATTTCCTAGCCCAAAGTTCAGATGTGTTCAAGCTTATTGGAGCAGAGAGCTCTAAACATAGGTTAAATAAGGGAGACCAAAAAATTCTTTTCGACGCCTTTCAACTTGCTTTAAATATAATTTCTGATCAATTGCAATTAATTGCAAATCAACGTGGACAAATTGATTCTCTGCAAAAGGTGGTTGCGGTTCTGGAGCCTGCAGTCCCACCAGTTACATCCTCAGACCTGCATACTTCGGAGGATCATTCTAAAATTGATTCAGATCCTACTTTTACCTTAATTAAACGTAAAAAGAAAAAAGGCCTCTCGTCCACAACAATTGACTGATCACGTACTCTTACTAGCTCCAACCGACCAATCTATTACTCCAAAGATTCTACAAGATAAATTGGCCTCTTCAATTAAACCTTCTAAGTTAGGTATTCCAATTAAACAAATCCGTCCAACTCGCAGTAACGAGTTGCTGATTAGGTGTGAGACAAGCGAACATTTACTAAAACTTAAAGAGATAATTTCTAGTGAAGAAAATCTATCGCGATCAGTTAAACTGCGAGAGCCAAAACCATTTTGTGACTCGATTATATTATTTGGAGTCCCTTCGGACTTTACTGCGGACGATTTAATTTCAGCATTGAATTCACATCTCCCAGCTCATAGACAAAACTCAATTAAACCAAGAACCCTTCTTTCAAGACCTGATTCCAGGAAAAATTGGATTATTAGTCTGGATCGTGATTACTTTAATAGATTGGGTCCTCAAGGTAGGATTTTTCTTGGCTTCACGTCCTGTCCCTATCGGCGTTACGTACGTATAACACGTTGCTATAATTGTCAGGAGATAGGTCATATTAGCCGAGGGTGCCAGAATAAACCAAAGTGTGCTCAGTGTGCTGGATCTCACGACGCTCCAATAACAGATTGCCAAGAACAACCATCTTGTGTAAATTGTCTAATTTCAAACGAGCATAAGGGAACAACATTTGATTGCACTTACACGACATTTTCAACAAAATGTCCGACCTATCGACAGAAATTGAAGCAGCAAATCAGCCAAATGAACCGGGAATAGAGATATTAGGCTCTTTAAGTATAACTTCGTTTAAATTTATACAATGTAATTTACAGAGATCTATAGCGGCAACCAGCAACATTCATCAAATACAGCTTGAACTGGGGTGTACAGTGGGTCTTTATCAGGAGCCGTATATTACGTCCAAAAATTTATTAATTGGCTCTTTATCTTCTAACAAAACATTTCTTTCTTTAAACCATCTGGCTGCAATCGTGTACAATGGACCTTTGTCACCACTTTTGTGGAAAGAAACTGAGCATAGCGTTTCGATTCTGATTGATACCCTTGAAGGAAAATTGCTAATTATTAATAATTGGAATTAGAACGCATTATTAATCACCTAAATTTAAAGAAGGCTCCCGGACCAGACGGCCTAGATAATGTTGTTGTTCGACTGTTGTTCAATATTGCACCGGACTTGATCATCGCATATGTCCAAACCTGCTGGCGACTCCGATAAAGCCTGAGTAAAAACTTTAAGGCCAGTAAAAATTTTTGAAAAAATGGAAACATTTAAACTGAGGAATTAAAATACCATTTGATTGATAATTATTGAGCTAAAATAAAAGTAGAAATGTAGAAAAAATAATTTGCAAATATTTTATTATTAGAAAATATTACAGAACACACAGATGAATATTTGACCCTGAGTAAAAACTTTAAGGCCAACATAGAAAATAACATATAAGAAAAAAATTACAAATTCTTAGAAGGTTGTGTAGAAGCCATTTCTTCGAATTACTTTAAATATTCTTGTTTTCATGGATGAAACGAGTTTTTGACAAAGAGTGGGGTCGGTTTTATACCATTCATCTTCGATAGTAGATTTCAGCTGTTTTGTTGATGTAAAATGTCTCCCATTTGCATAACTCTTCTTGCTAAGTCACCCCAAAGGTTCTCCATTGGGTCGAGGTCAGGTGATCTAGCTGGCCATTTCACAGTTTCAACATTGTTGACTTGGAACCAATTTTTTGTTCTGTTACTCGAATGGATCGATGCATTGTCTTGCTGATAAATCCAATTTTCTCCAGCAAGACATTCAGCATTTGGAAAAAGATGATTTGTTAGGGCATTTTGGTATCCTTGTGAATTCATTCTACCTGAAACGAATGCAATTGACCGAATGCAATAGCCCACACCAATGTAAGCAAAACAGCCCCAAGTCATGACAGATCCTCCACCTAATTGGCGCTTGGAGAACATTTCTTTTTCATTTTTTATATCATGCCAGTAGAAATTCCAGCCATCTGGCCCATCCAAATTCCATTTTTTTCGTCAGAAATAATAATTTCTATCCATTGGTTGTCCCAGGTCATGACTTTCTGGCCAAAGTTCAAACGCTCTATTTTGTGTCTCTGCAGTAACTGAGGCTTAGTGAATTTTGCTGTATAAGTGAACCTTCCAGACCTTCTAATTGTGTTATAAATCGTTTTTTGACAAACTTTTAAACCTGTCGTCGGAATCAGTTTCCTGGTTGAGTACTTTCCAGTAGATACAAGTTGGCAAACTCTTCTTTCATCACGCGAGGACAAAGCCTTAGGTCTTCCCCAGTATTCTTTTTACTATAATTGTCTTTCAATTTTAAAAAATTGTTGACTACATCTTTGATCTTCCTATCTTTATCGCAATAGCACGACTACTCATTCCTGTTGAAGACAAAGCTTCAATCTCTCCTCTTTCACGATCAGTTAACTTCTTACCCTTCGCCACCTTCACAAAGATCACCAATACTTCGAAGAAACGTATGACAAATATGAAACTTTCAGCGTTGTCAATAGCTAGTAGTTGCAATGGTAATTACACAATTATATTACATTTACTTTTAAAAAATGACCGGTGGCCTTAAAGTTTTTGCTCAGGCAGAAATACTAACTTTGTAAATAACCACATGTTTCTCATAATTATGCATTTACAAATTATGTTTATAGCATTTATTTCTTATCAATGAACTTTAATAATTAATATTATTTGAATCTCTTTTATTTCATTTTACATTTTCTCAAAAATTTTTACTGGCTTTAAAGTTTTTACTCAGGCTGTACATTCCGAAAAGAATCGAAAAGAGCAGAGGTCGTACTTTTCTTAAAACAGCACAAAGATCCACTTAGACCGCAATCCTACCGGCCAATTTGTTTAATACCAGCTTTAGGTAAGCTCTTGGAGAGGGTAATTTTAAGTTCTGTGTAGGGCGTCTGCAGTATTATTTACAGAAAAATAGCATACTACATCCATCACAATATGGATTTCAAAAAGGGCGCTCTACAGAGCATGCAATCTACGACCTGATTTCGTCACTACAATCGAATAGGAACGAGCATTTGCACTCGATTTTGATTAGCATCGATATACAAGGAGCTTTTGACTCCCTGTGGTGGCCGGACATAATAGGCGCTCTGGTCACCATGGGGTGTCCAGTAGATATCATTGACCTCATTCGAAGTTATCTGCAAGATCGTCATATCCAAGTGACTTTAGATTCAGGACAATATGATCAAGAATTACAAAAAGGGTGTCCTCAGGGATCTTGTCTCGGTCCCATTTTGTGGACGATAGTAGCTGACTCTCTTTTGCGACAGTTTGATGGAAAGTCAGATTGTAAACTCATAGCTTTTGCAGATGATTTTATGCTAATTGTTAAAGGTAAATCGGGTATTTCTTCTGCGGCTGAAGCTTATCTGGATATTATAGCAAACTGGGCACGAAGGCACAAAGTGATTATTTCTACCAGTAAAACTCAAGCAATGTTGATAGGGGCATCTAAACCCCTCAAACGCAAATCACCTTTAAAATTGCAAGGCAAATCTATTAAATTTGTAGGAGGCTTGAAATACCTAAGTCTTATTATTGACTCCAATCTTTCTTGGACGACTCACTTGAAGGCAATCAGAACAAAAGTAATGTCACTGACAATTCACATGAAATGAACAACTAGTAAGAATTGGGGAATCTCATCGCGGATTTTAAAAATAGGCTTCTTGACTGTAATAGAAATAATAATCTTATATTGTTCAGCAATATGGACTTACTCTCTTACGACACATGAGAAACGACTCTTAATTTCTATTCAAAGATCTTTTCTTCTAATGATCAGTCGAAGTTACAGAACAACTTCCAATGACGCTTTGTCCGGCATTCCTCCGTTGGACTTAACAGCAGAAAGGGAAGCAGTGCTGGCTCGAGTTTTGCGTCTTCGTCTAGAGAGTAAACTGGGGAATATTTCATACGATCCTTTTAGTTATGAAACTAGAAGCACAGAACTTCTGTGTCATCCAGCACAAAATGACATTTCATGTGCAATAAGGACAACCTTCTAAAATGAGTCAAAAAGTCAATTCCAGATTTACACAGATGGATCTCATTCAGAACAAGGAACAGGATGTGGACTATATGTAATTCAAAATGGCAAACCAATGCATTCATGGCTGGGCCAGCGAACTCTATCTTTCAATCTGAACTACTTTCATTAAAAAAAGCAGTTATAACAATTATTACATTACCTTATTATATAACAGCCTTGTACAGAATAACTTCTGTACAGAATAACTTCTGATTGTATATCATGTTCATCACAATTGGGTATAAGTTTCTGTTTTCCAGCAGATTAACTATTTTAAGCATTGTGAACTATTACAACCAATTCAACTTAGAGCGGATTTATTTTATTAGCTGGCAAATTGGAATATACTAACTGTAATGAAAAATTAGTTGCAGCATTTGAAACATGTGCATTTATATGGTATAACTGATTGGTATATAATATGTACTGAATAATTTTTGGTATTTCATGTTTGTTACAATTGGGAATTGGTTTCTGTTTTTGTGTAGATGTTTTTTATTATTTGAAGAAATTGGGCCCTATTATAGCCATTTTACAAGAATGATTAGCTATATTTGAATATGTGTTCTTATGCTGTAGGAATACTTGTCAATTTGTATAGATTGAAATTGTTTATTTGTGCTATTTACAATTGTATAATAGAAATTTATTATTTTAACTGCCATAAAAAAAATTAGTTGCAGGTTTTTTTTTTTTTTTTTTTTTTAACATGTACATTTGAAGTATGTTTGATTGGTAAATATTCTAACTGTAATAAAAAATGAGTTTCAGTATTTGAAACACGTGTATTTTTATGGTATGATGATTGGTATATAATATGTGCTGAATAATTATGTATTTTATGTCTATTTTAATTGGGAATTAGTTCCTGTTTTCCATTAGACGTTTTATTTTAGAATATGTGCTTTATAATGTTGGAATACCAGTCAATTTGTATTGACTGGAACTGTTTAACAAACCTGTAGTTTTGCACAATTTAGAATTGTATTGAAAAATTTAAGAATTAGTTTCCTTCTTTTTTTATCATCTGGGAGCAAAGTCATTATTTACAAAACATTTGCTTCTGTGGATAATAGTAAAATAGTGTACATATTACAATGAAATTCCCAATTGCAATTTCGTTATTGCCTTGTGAATAATTGCGACACAGTGTTCAAATTGCTATGGATGCACATAATGAGGTGTGCAAACTGTTAAGGACACGAAGTTATGATGTATCGAAGTGGACAAGTAGTATTTACTTGAACGATGAACTTAACAAAAGTGAGCATAGAATAGCCTACACAACATCATATACTTTAGGCTATGGAACTATCAACTGCCTGGACTGATGTGACTGGCTTACTCTGTGAATAACTGCAAAAATAATACGGACACACATCATTAGGTGTGTAACTGATAGGAACATGAAGTTATGACGTAATGAAGAAGACATAGATTTAAAAACTGGTTAATATATAAGTTCCACTCTGCACAACATAGATCCTATCCATGACAATGTAATTATTAATTGATCGTATATTTATTTTCATACAGATTATTATGTAACAATTATTGTATAGATGACATTGTCAATTTAGCATTGTAATATTGCTATCATTGATTCAGTGGATGCCGCTGGCGGTGGATGGTAGATTCTTTTCCGTCGCATGGACATATAACTCTGATTGGTGTAGAACCTTAGGTCAGAGGTCCATGCGACTGCGTGTCAGTGGCGGCAATAATGGACTCTTCAATCGTGGGATATATCAATGGAGCTCCAAGCAATATAGTCATCGATACAGGTGCGAATGTTACCATCATTCGGAAAGATTTAGCTGAAAAGTTTGAAGATGAACTCATTGTCATCTTGTACGTGTTAGTCTCCGGTCTACCTCTGGTGATCAAATCGAAATAGATGGAACGTTAAATGTAAACATCACGTTTGGAAGTGGCGCCTACTATCACATGGCATATGTGGCAGATGTTACAGATCCTTCCACACTCGGATTGGACTTTCTAAGGAAATACTGTAATTTTTCCTTAGACTTAAAAAATAACGAATTGCATTCAGCGTCTGAGGACATAACTATCCATCATCAGAATGCATCCTCAAATAGAAACGCCGAAGCCTTGTTTGGAAAACCCTCTGCTCAGAAAGCTGCCGGTATCGTATCAAAGAGAAACCCGAGTTGCTGAATTCGATATGCGATATGGGACGGAGGGCGTGGGCACCATGCCTCTACCATTGAGGTTAATTGGTATAGCGCCACGTCCGCCTATATCTAGAGATACATTTTGTGATTCATATTACAACTGCATTGACATTATTTGCTTAAAGTATGTTTGTTACATGCTTAATATTTAAAACACTATTACATGTAGAGCACTGTTACTGCAATATACACATACATTGATACATACATGCTGCTGAATGCGATTGCACTACAAGTTATTATTTCAAAATCGACTGATAGAGAACCATGGAGTGACGAAGAAGTGGGGAAAGACCAGTTTAGAAGACGGCGGCATTAAACCTATAATTGATTCAATAGAGGCCTCAAGCAGAAAAGCCTATCTGGCAGGATATTTCGATCTATAGTCTTACGAGAAAACAATATTGGACTCTGTGAGACTCATTCTATATTCGAAACGCCGTCTTTTAGCGGAAATTAAATTCGGATGATAAAAAGGCTTTCCGACGACAGATTATGCTTCCAAGATCCCGGATTCCAGACGTCCTCAAAAAACTATATAACAGCCCTACAGGAGGCCACTTTGGAATAATGAAGACTTTACGAGAATTCAAGAGCTCTAATTTTGGAGTAATGCAAAGGATGACGTGCAAAAGTGGTGCCAATCTTACGATGCCTGTGCGGGTCGGAAAGGACCGAAGCAACGCAGCCGAGGCAAGCAACAGCGCTACAGTGAAGGTGCGCCTTTTGAACGTATCGCCTTTGACATTCTGAGACTTCTGCTACGAACTGTTGATGGCAACAAATAAATTCTGGTTGTCATTGATTACTTCATTAAGTGGCCTAAAGCGCATGCCATTTCTTATCATTGACTGTCACAGAAGCAGAGGTAATGATTACAGCATTGGATTTCCATGTTGGGAGTGCTTCTTCAATTACATTCCAATCAAGGAGGAAATTTTTGCATTGGCTGAAATTATAAAGCAATAATTTTAGCTCATGGTTTCCACAATTCATCTCAGTGCAAAACACTTTTGTGCTGTTATATTAAATTGCATATGAAAAAAAGGTCTAAAATAAAGGAAAGGAAAGGAATTTGAAAAGAAAAAGAAAAACCACAAACAACTTTGAGCACACGAAAAAAATAATATAATTAGTGAAGTATTTCAAACAACATTTGTCTGCTTTTACAAACTCTGTTCAAAATATTAATTAATATTTTGCTTGCGTAAGGGTTCGTAATGGACTAAATGCACACTGGTCCGACATTAGGTTCATAAAATTTATTTTATTAAGAGAAACACTTCAGATTTCTGAAACTTTCCACAAAGTAGCCGTACAACTCTTCACAATATCACACAATACAATCAATAGTTACATTTACAAACTGAACTTTAAACACAACGCAACACAAAGCGCAGTTAGAGAGAAAGCCGTCCAAAGATAGCTCAGTACTTCGAACTCACGCCGAGCTAACAGCGAACAGCAACAACTATTGAGAGCAGATGTTCTCTCCGAATTTATATAGTTTTCACCTGGCAGCTGAGATATTTCTAGCACTTTTTGCTTCTCAAAATTTCTCGAAGGCAATATAAGAGTCGAATTACGGTTACAGCTAGTCTTGGTTGGTCATGGGACAAGTAAACTTGCTAAGAGGACTGCACTACGTCAACTATATATTACAGTTACAGCTAATATAGTGATCAATTACATTTATTCAATTACAATACCTATTACGATGAAGCAGGGACCTGACCAAAATGTCGCCAAGTTTTGCAACTTTTGGCGATTTCCTGACAAATTTGGCGACAAAAATTAGCTGTGCCAACTTAGCGATATCTCGTCAAATTACAGAGATATCCATTTACTCAATGTTAAATACATTGCCTCTGTATTCTTATTTTTCCGGCATAGTTGGTCTCTTCAGATTTTTCGCGTTACATTGCACAGAAAAATACACAAATTTCACTAAAATCATCTGTCTATGTACAAAATTCGTAACAAAATTATTAACTTCAAGTTAATTCAGTTATGATGTTATGATGTTATTTATTAATCAGTATACTCAATTACCGCGGATTTCCGTGTATAAGCCAAGAATTTACAGCACATTTTTTACTACTGCAGTTTTGGGGTTGTCTTATATACGAGTTTAAAATAATTCAGTCCCAAAAACGGTATTAATTTTAAGAACTGAAAAAATACAATCTCTTTACGTTATTTGATTTGACTATAAATTAAAGAAATTTCTTAATATCGGTTCCATTCAGAATTTCTTAGCAATTCTCGGAAGTCTGCCTCTGCAAAGGCATCTTCACGTGAAAATGATCGTTTTATGCTCAACAGTGGTAAATCGCCTAGTAAATAATGTCATCTGAATTTCCATCCACAGCACTCTGAGCGACAAAAGTAATAATTCTAATTTAAAAATACAGCACAAAACGCATTCCTCTTTTGTTCGGGTTCGACTGGCTGCCTAAGGCGAGAAATGCTTGCATTAAGGACTTTCTAAAGGAAACTTGCTCGTATCCGCCCAACATGTAGGGAAAACCACAAAAACGCCTATGTCTATTCGCCTGGAACTGAACCTATGTTGTGTTCACTCACATTCAGCCTGGAGAACCGGGTAGGGCGCAGGTGTGAACCAAGGACTCTTCTGCGACTTTACCGCTTTGTCGCTCGTGGACATCTTTTGTTTTCTAGCATATAGCAGAAATGCAGAATCGTAAGAACTGAAAAAGCGCACCTGAGGATAAAATATCGTGTTATAATAGTTAGGATAAAATATCGTATTGGAGAATAGTTACCACAAGTAAAAACAAAGTCACTATACTATTTCGAAATTGCTAAATGATGTGCATGCCGTATAGTCGGAGAGCTCACCAGCGGGGCCGACCAGTAAAATCTTTGAACACTTGGCAGTTTGATCCAGATTCAAATCTCAGTGAATGGTCTGGCTGCATAGAGGTTTTTGTGGTTTTCCCCGTGGTGAAGACGAATACAAGCCGGTTAACTTTAAAAAGGCCTTCCAAAAATGCATTCCTTTTCTCAGGTGTATGGCACTCTTATGCTTAGCCGTATTGAACCAGCCCAAAAGTTGCAAGAATTTAGAGAGAGAGGAGTAGTCGCTCAGAAGCACTCTGTATCTTTGCAGTGAAGTGTTTAAAGGAATTTTACCATTTTGGGTTGAAAATCAACTTTTTATTTTTAAATGATGTATCACTTATAAAACTAAAACATTTTTAAGCGCGAAGCCTTCCATATTTCTCGTTGAATATATCTTTGTTAGCGTAGTCCGGTTTAATTACCAGTAGAAGGCATCAACATCATGTGAAGCTGAAAGATGAGCTGGTACTCATCTTTAACTCATCTGATAGGTCTAGAAAGTTAGATGATAAGTTTCATTTTAATTTCCTACGTTAAATTATTTTTCTATCAAGCCTCATTTCATTTCGTTGCCAGAATGTAAATTTCTAGTGCGCGATATTCAACTTATGTAAAATGAAGGAAACACTTAAAAGAAGTTTTTAAGGTGAAATCAGAGTGTTCTTCTGTTGCTAACTTTGATCCTCTTGCCAATAGAATTCTGCAACATAGAGTTATTCTTGCCAATAGACTTGTTGACGCTGACTTCGGTCAGAGCCACCTTGCGCGCTACATAAACTGCAAAGCCGTTAGTCTATACTTAGAACTTCATTAATTTATCTGTTATCTTTGATTTTAAGCCAAAAGTGTTGGCTTCTGTAAGCATGAATTGGTGCCTTCTCTTAACTTTATTTGGATTAATTAAAGGGTCTTTTACAGCCTTTCTTTGTCTCTGTGGTATTGATAAGACACAGTGAAAGGTCACTAGTTGTTTTTAGAGGTCTGGTCTAATTATATGCTCTCGAAGAAGACCAGATCCCATAAGATAACCGATTATTCGCACATTTTGGGATACATATAACTGGATTTATTGGGTAATTTTAAATTCTATTTGTATGCAGATGGAGTTTCAGTTTTGGCTGAATTTTGCTGCAAAATCTTACCTTTCATCCCCATTTTCGGAAATATATGGTTATTATGTTTTCATTGTAACAAGACTGGAGTATTAACAACAGATAGCATAAAAAAATATTTAATTTTAGATAGAATATTTCTTCACGTACTTTTCGCACATTATTTTCCAGACTTATTAATATACGAAAATAATATCTGAGTATTTTTACTTCCTTGTACAAAGCAAAGGAAGTATTGTAATCACGAAAAATCTTCCGGGTACGATATTTCAACGAAAATAGCCATTTTGACCGCTGTCGAATGCAAGTTAACGATGTTTTTGCGTGACATCTGTATGTAAGGATAGAATAAAGGACTCTTTTTCCCCAAAAGAATTATAAAAATGATTTAAAATGAATTCAGAAGAGATTTTTTCGTGGCGTCTGTACGTACGTACGTATATGAGTTATGCGGGGCACATACATAGATACGTACGTAATACGTATGAATGTATATATGTATGTATCTCGCATAATTCAAAAAAGAGGAACCTCAGAACGTTGAACATTTGTATATAGAACTGCTATAACATGTAGTTGTGCAGCTCCCTTTTTGGTTGCAATCGGCTACACCAAAAGCATAAATTTTGACCAAAATTGGTCTTTTTTGTATTGTTCTTACAACTTTACTTATAATTATATATATATATATATATATCACTCTGTTACTCGGCTCCATGAGCTCAGTTTTTTTTATTCTTATATGTTGATAAATTGCGCATTTTTAAAAATGATCGAATTATGTTGTTCTTATCTTCCGGTTAAGGTTTTCATGCCTTTAATTAATCTGCATACATTAGTTGTAGAATTATCAACAATTTAAATGTTGTTTAAGTGCGGCTAAGCCTAATTCTTTTTATCATAGCAGCCATATTTGTTTGCATTTGGAACTTAGAGAGAATAGTCTATTAAATGAGTTTCTGCACCTTCACAGTCTTTTTGCCGAGTGGGACCAAAAGGAAGCTTTTAGTTTTGTGCCCCAAAAAATCTGCCTTCTTGCCCGTTGGCCGAAATGCTTATTTTTGCATAGAAACTCTATTTTTTATGGTAAAAACTGTTTTTTTAATTGTTTTTAACTGTAGTTGGGATTTTATGTTTTTCTATATCTTTCAATTTTTAATGAGATATTTTGATGTTTTATGTATTTTTGACTTGCCACGAAGTGAGAACTGAATTAATTGAATGAGGAATCTATCTCTAATGAAATTCGAGGAAATTTTAAATGAAATGCAGCGAAAAATGCGTATAATTCAATATTCCGTACAAGGAAGTCATGTGATGTCCGCGTGAGGTTTTTTATTTGGATGATAACGTATGAAATCAGATATATTTATTCCCTAGCCATCTGATGGAAAATTTTAAGAAGATTTCTATTACGAAGAATGGATGTGGCAGAGATTCATTCAGTCTTCTTGCACCTACTTATTAATAAACACCAGTTGATAAACTTCAGAGGTAAAATTCAGAAGTTTTAACTACAAATGTATGGTTGGACGTAAAAATTAAATTGGTGTTACTTAAATTATTTTTAAAACAGTGAAAATATAAAAAAAGGTATTTAAATAATTTTAGGAAACGGTAACTTGTTAATTCTTAAATTAGGAATCCAAAAATAATACTCGTTTCAGTTTATCCAAATGATTATTGCTTTAGTCAAAGCCACGGGGTTCAAAGAACAAATAATCTTTTTATAGGCAAGAGGTCAACGAAATTTTTACTACTTGCTAGTCATAAAAACAAGGCTGTGACTCTTAAACAAAAAGAATAAAAAAATCATGATTTCCTCTGAAAACACACCTGACTTTCACACCTGAATATATTCCACGCAATGTCAAAAATAAGAAAATATTCCATGCTCTCTAATGGGATCTAATAAGATGAAGCTAAACACATAAAATATTCTATTGACATAAATGGAATAAAATGATTGGTTTGGAATCCTTTAAAAGGGCGAGAACCGAAATGTTTGCATAGTGTGGGTGTAACGAACACGACAGAAGTTTACAATTGCCGCCCTTTTTTCTGCGTTCTACAGAAAATAGAAATGCATTGCTAAATGAGGGCATAGATATCTATTGAATATATTCACAATTATTTCCAAGCATCTCAGTTGGGTTGTGTTACTTCTATTTTTTTTTAAACAAGCCATTTAAACTATTCTCATCTTCGTGCGACTTTAATCATCCGAGATATTAATTAAAAACTCCGAAATCGTTAATTTTCGTATTAATTTTTCTGAGTGGCAGCAGTCTCGCGCGCTGGAGATTGCTTTATTTCAAGAAGTGTTTCTGCTGCTCGCTTTCAAATTGTAGAGTTTGTTGATAAAAATTTAAAAATTTATAAAATATGAAATAAAAATAGCATTTCCAAACATTAAATATATTATTATTATATAATGTCATATTGAAGAAAGCACGGGATTTAATACGACGTCGTTGTTAAATTGAAAATTGTTCGTTAATGCCAGCATTTTAAATGAACAGTTGCTGTTGGCAACGTTTTTGCTTCGGGTTAGGATAATTCACACAGCGATATGTTATTGACATGTTAATTCTCTTATTTATATTGAGAAAAAATTGTTATATTACATTAATTTTAAATCTTGGCGTCATACGTATTAACCTGAAATGTCAAAAGTTTTTGTTTACTGGTTTGACTACAAAATAATTATTTACGAATTGGATGTTGCTTGAACAGAATGAACTGTTTATTTTGAAATGTTTTTATACAGCTTCTTTTCAGGTGTACATAGAACATATAAGTTTTGCTTTGGCAGCAGCCTGCTCGTTTTGCGAGCTTGCCCGCTAGTAATATATATTTATTGTAAATATTTATTACTCTCGGACTTATGCATTCATTTCATAACGAACCCGTACGCACGCAACAATAGTGTTTATAAGGGTTTTTTTACTGTTGTAAGAGTGAACTTGTGTTCTACGAACGTAAAGAAATTATCGCGCTGTTCAAATGTTAAATTTATGAGCGTATCTCTTGCGCAGTTACCCGTACAGCGACACTCATGTTGACGTTCTGAAATCTTATAAAATAAACTGTCTTTGAAGAAAATATATATAAAAAGTAATATTTTTGTGTTTTTGTTCTAGAAGTTAATTAATTAATTAAACCACATTTAATTGGTTTTATTTCATTAAAGTTCAATATTATTTTCTTTCCTCAATTTTTTTATTTTTCCTTTACTCCTTATTTCTTTACTTTACTTCCTTCTTTACTTAGCAGTTACAATATCTTTACTCCTCAAACTGTAATTTGCGGCAATATGAGGAATAAATAAATTGTTAATCAAGCTGTTATTGTTTCTCAAACTTACATAAATAATAATGATAATAATAATAATAATAACATTTCTAAGAAACGGTCATTATGATACCGAAATATTCCCATTCTGCCATAAACCCTTCACAGATATGAAGTCAAATTTGTAAAAAAAAATTCTAATATTATAAAATATAATCCTGCAATAATTAAAAAAATAAAATTGATAATATATCAAAGAAAGTCGGTACTACCATTTCCCCTGCATCTGGCGACGCGTGCGCACTTAATTTTCTCTTCCAAGGCCTTTAAAACCTGTTACAATAATTACAAATTGTATCCTTTCCAAATGGTACTTGAACTCATATTCAGATACAGAATACATGATATTAAAGGAAAACTACTCTTAGTAATTTATTTTTACTTCTTAATAAAGTTCTTAAAATGCATAAGACGTGAAATATGTTATTTACTTTCACCCAAATTTCGGTCCTCCCCTCCCAACTGCACATATAATATGCTTATTAGTGTTATTTTGTTTACTGATTTAAATACATATACTATAACTTAAATTAAACTGATAAGCAACAAAGCCTCTATCATAATATAAAGTTGTTATAACAGCAAAAATTAACTATTTTTAACCATGAAAATTAGTTGAAAAATAGCTATGCTCGCAACAAAACCTCTAACATAATTTAAATGTATTATGATATTAAAAAACTATCATTGTAACTACGGAAATTAGTGGAATATCTAGTCATGCTCTAGTTATATAACTAACGAAAGAACATTCGCAAGTAAACGTAAGAATCTAATTTTTGAATAAAATTATTCTTAGATTATAATGTATAAAACTATGTGGGGTTCATTTTCTCAATCTTATCATTTATGAGACGCTCTTAGACGCCGTTAAACACACATATAACATTTTAAATTATCGCATGTTTAGATTTCATGTCCTTTTCAAATGTGTGTCCCTCTCAAATGTTTTTTAAAATTCTAACGATCCTAACTGCCATATCATCGGGCACAGGTTGGAATTCAAGAGAATACATGGATGTTTGTAGTATCTTTGCAGTATTGGGGTACTTAAAATATTAAGGAGCCGTAAATCCCCTCGAGTAGTTTGATGGTAGGGGAAGAAAGGTGGTACACCCCTGGATAATTCCTCTGAGGTATTGCCCATCAAAATTAGGGTGGAGCTGTACAGTTAGTTTGGAAGAACTATACTACCAATGGAGAAATTCTTGTGTACCGCACAATTCTACGCGTGCCTGTGCCTGTCCTTTTCAAATAATCATAATAGTGAAAAATGTGTAATAAAATTCTAACCTATAACTTTTGTTGAGAGATTATTAAGTTAGAAAACTCTCCCCTCCTCTATTCCACCCAGTTACGATTCCTAAGTACTGGTAATTCTACCCAGATATGTTTTTTTTACAGCGAATCAGCTGAAAGTGCTGTGCTTTCGATCATGTGAAGATGAGTCATTCTTGTTAGAAGGTCCTTCAGATTAAGACAGGTTGTAGAGTCATGCTGGAGACGTGAAAAATGAGCAATGCCCTCACCTGGACTCGAACTTTGACCTCTCGAATACCCGGCGAGTATGCTACCGTTAACCACGAAGGCATGCTGGAAGGAGGGAGAAAATAAGGAAACCTTCACTTGCTTTGCTGTAATAAATTCTTTCTACCTTTCTAACATAAGATGTTCTTTGAATTTGTTTTTTAGATTGACTAGATCATGAAGTAATGTAAGCTGATGGAATATCGTGTCTTTGTAAATTTTTACTTGGACATGAAGGACATGAAAAATTTAAGGACATGAAATAAAATAGTCATTATATGCATCAAATAGTATAAAGTTCACTCACAGTCTAGTAAAAAAAAAGTCATCTTTTGTTACTCTAAAACCTGCCTGACATCACTGACCACAATCTACTTCAGAATTCTATGAATCACAGTTTTCAGAGAGTGTTGAACCTGACTTTTTCAGAACTTAACAAAACAACTAAAAAGGAAAAAAATCGGGGTTTTGACCTAAGCCTTTCTGCGTCATCCTATTGTATACCAAATCCAGCCGACCGTACATGTACCAACACGAATAACAGGGTTTTGTACGCTAGATTGTTGATGGAACAATAAATTATTTTATTTTCGGACATTTTTATTTATATTGTGTTGGCAACAAAACTGCATATTGTTTCGTATGTCTCGGTTAACTTCACGTCTAACGGGGCAATAAAATAAAGGGGTAAAACCCCTATTCGCTCGAAAAGCAAATATTAAGAGATCCATATCCATCACGAAACCATAAAACACACACAAAGCCAGTATTTTATAACCATTATGTAATATTCATGAATTTGCTAATTGTGTACTCAAAAGTGTTTCTGGAAATAGAAATAGAAAAAATACGAAAACACTGCTTTTGAGACGCAGAAAACTTGTTTAATCAGTTCCGTACTCCTTTAGCAAACTTCTTCTTCATTTGATAAAGATTCTGCACCCTTCAAATATTTAATCGATGCTGGAAAGATCGAAGAATCGGATCATAAACTTTGAAAAATAGTGAATTATTTTTTATGGTAGGTAATTACTAGAAAAGTAATTAATAGAAAATGTTTTATACTGTTTTGCCTTACGTATGAACTTTTGACATTGTTACATCTACTCCCTGTGAACAATAAATACTTCAGACAATTTATGACACTTCGCTTTATACAACATTGCTTTCATGAAACATTTTTTTTTTCATCAAAAGGGACGTTAGCCCAAATGGACTATTAGGCTCGACACGGGAATCACTATAAAAGGCGGTACGTTTTTTCAAATTGTTGCCACCAAATATTATCGCCCTGTATTATTTTTTAAAGAAATTAAATAAAGAAGAATGTGCATGAATGTATATATGTTTCTCGCATTGTGAAAAAGCGATGGTACCTAGAGTCAACAAATTTTGATTAAAGATTGTCCTCTACCCGAACATAAATTTGCTGCTGAATTGTATACGCGTTAGTGCGAAGAAAAATATGCTTAATAATAAAGCTAAAAAGACAAAAAAAAAATGGTTCGCAGGAATAAGTGCAACAGCAGCAGATTGGTACACTGCAAGCTCAGCGTGAGCGTAAAAGATCTTAACAAACCCTTTTAATCCATGACCCATGACCCAAACCCACGACCTTTTTTGGTTTTCTAAAGAAATCCGAAATGGACTTTTACGACGAACGCCAGAAGTGAATATAATGGTCAACATGTATATTATGCAGTAACTGAAGATAAGTATTATTTTAACTGTGATTGAGTAAGCACAGCCTAAAGAAATAGATGACAGAATTCGTTTTTAATTTTTAAAATGTTTTTATAAAATAACCTTTTATTTAAAACTCATAAATTAATTAATGTACTTGTAAGATTCCTGTCTTTAAGTTAAAGCTGAAAATGAGGAACCTTAAGAACTGGTAAGCGAATAATTGCTTAGTTCAGTGAACAGAGAGCAGAACTCAAGAAGGGTTAAATACCCTTTATTATTCAAAATAAAATTAACAGACAACTCCTTCTTGGTGTTTACAATAAAGCCTCCACTTGGGCTTGAACTTAGGAATACTAAGGAGTAAAACTTAACTAAACTTAAAAAGATATAGCCGAAGCTATCAAGATTCTAACAGAGTCGGCCCCGTAACATTAACTAACGGCGAAGCAATCGAGGGCCTAATGCACTGCCAAGCGTAATAATAGCTTAAGAGAGAGAGAGTAGCCTAAAATGCTAACGCGCTCTGCTCAGAATATCTGGCTCTCTAACTAAGTTAGTAGAACTTCAAAGTTAAATACTTCTTCTCCTCATTTGCATCTGACCGCGATTCTTAAAATACGTTCTGGCCGGAAGTTGTAAGCTGAAATTAAGAATGGACAGAAAACTAACTTTAACTAAAAATTAACTGTTAGATAACATAGGATAAACCTTACAAACTAAAAGGAGAAAAATAATTTATCATAAAGTTTAACGGGAACAAGGGATTAAATTATTCTCTTTATAAAATTCATCCGCAATTTTATATCAAATATACAGGGTGTCCCGTAAATGTTGCGACAAACTTCTGGGGGAGATAGGATACAAAGAATTAAGAATTGCATAGGAACCCATGCCCGGAAATGTCAGGGGTTAGCGGTAGCAGATATAGAAGATGGGAAAGGAAACAAGAAAGTGATTAATTTGAAACATTTATTGGAGATGAATACAAATGGTGTACGACAGCTTGAATATTACAACAGATGCTCGAAGTTTGCACCATCGGACGCCAAACATGCCTGACACCCACGGTTCATTGATTATCGGACATGTTCAACGCCGGACATGCCGAGAGTTTCTTTGATTGTAGCACCTGCGCAGGGGAATCTTTCAGTAACTTAACCCTTTGGAGACGAAAGGTAGAGAAGAACTTTGCGCTCAAGACATGCTGAACACAGATACAAGATATTCTTAATTGAGAGGGAATGGCACGTATTCTGGTCCTTGGATTACCTCTCCACCGTATCCAACACACTTTCTTCTCTAAAGACCGAGCGAGTCCATCGTGGCCTGCCCTCACTTGTCCTGTCACTTTTGATGACCCGTAGTCGTATACAAATTTTCCTGCAGGCGTGCGAACAAACTGTGGTGTGGTTGATATCGTCGGAGAAGCGTTCTTTATAAATGCGTGCAGTGGCTCGTCGATTACCCTCAGCTATTCCATACACTGAGTGCATGTCCTCAAGCTCTCCGTTCGTACTGCGTTCCATGCTCTTCGTATGGTACCTACCGCTCGAATGAGGCAATCCTCACTTTCCACTAGCATTCTCCTGTACAGCACCTTTGGCGGCATACAGTGACATATCTGAGCATAGGTTCCTGTGCAATTCTTAATCCTTATAATGTGTCCTACTTCCCCCAGAAGTTTGTCGCAGCATTTACGGGATACCCTGGATAATTTATAGACAAGAACCATAAAAATTAGCTCAATAAGAAAAAACTATGAAAACTTAAGAAGCAATTGCAAAAGCTGATTGTGAAAGAAATGCCTTTAGAAAAAGAGAAGGAAAAAAAATGGTTCTGTACAAAGTTGAGTAACATGCAAATGTTTTACGTAGCAAATTTATTAACAGTAAGCTACAGTACAAACGTTTTCAAAAACAGTCTTATTTTAAAAACATTTTAAAGCGTAGGAATCAACCAATGACACTTTATAAATTTTTAATGAAACAAAAGCTCAGTGATTCTCAAGTAAAGTTGAATGACACTGAAATAGAGCCATTAGTACGATTTCTCTATTTTGCTTAGGAAAAAAAGCAGTGTTGCAAATAATTGAGCTGCAGTCGAAATTCGAACTCAAAAATTTGCTCCGTTCTATCAAACTACATTAACCTTCTGATTTACTTAAAAATCAAACTCCTACTTTTGACCTTAATGGCATGACTTGATGATAGTGCTTTTACCTTGTATACTTTTCACACTCATTTCTTTGTTTTTCCCTATATTTATTATCAATACGATCCATTTTTCTCTTAGAAAGTTCTCCGTAAAACATCGCTTTACTTAGGTAGGTATCAGAAGTCAGTTTTATTGTATTTAAATAAATAAACAATTTATACTCATCTTCTATTTGAAGTGAAAAATGTCCACCAAAGCGCAAAAAGTGTACAGTCTTTAGCCGATGACAGTAGAAATCTCATTTGAAGTGTGCTAGGAAAGTTTATTTCGATTTTAGAGCAGGAAGAAATGATTCAAAGATATCCTTTTCCAGGTACATATTGATTTTCATTATTTATTGGGTCATATAAAAAGTCTCCGCGCTTTTTTGCCACTAGATGGTGTTGATGCCTATATATCCGGCAACACTCACCCGGCTGTCTCAAACGAACATGTGCTTAAAAGGTGACATTCAGCTTCCATTGCTTGTGGAAATAGTTTTCTAAGTCGTTGCTTGTGTAAAAAGTTATATTGATTTGAAAATGAATGAAATAGCTGAAGAAATACGTTATGTGATTCTTTTTTACTATAAGAAGGGTAAAAAGGCTGCAAAACCATGCCGAAAAATTTGTGAAGTGTATGATGAGAACGAAGGACACAGGAGTGGTTTGCTCGATTCCGTTATGGAAATTTCAATATCAAAGATGCACCTCGGTCTGGTCGGCCACTCACTGAAAATGTCTAGGAAATTTTGCAACTGGTGAAACAAGACCGACATGTAAGCTGTCAGGAAAGAGCAGAGGCACTAAACATCAACCACATGACAGTTTGGATTCATTTCAAAAGAGCAGGTTACAAAAAGCAGCTCAATGTTCGTGTGCCACATAAATTGCAACCTAGTGAAACCTGGCGAAACCATCGATTCGGCACTGTACTATACACAACTCGATCGTTTGAACGAAGCAATACAGAAAGAGTAACCAGAATTGACCAAAAGAAAGGGAGTTGTGTTCCCTCATGACAATGCGCGGCCACATACATCTTTGATGACTTGGAACAAATTGACGGAACTTGGTTGGAAAGTTTTGATGCATCCGCCATATACCCCGAACCTTGCATCGTCTGACTACTATTTTCTTCGGTCTCTGCAAAACTCTCTTGATGGTATTGGCCGACTGAAGAGCCGCTGAAAATCCCTCGCCCAAGTGTTTCAACGAAAAACCACAGAAGTTCTACACCGATGGAATTAAGAAGCTACCCGAAAAATGGCAGAAGGTCATAGATAATATAGGTCAATATGTACTTGATTAAAATTTATTCTGAATAAAGAAACTGTTTGTTCAAAAACGTACCAAAAAAGCGAGGAGACCTTTTTATATGACCCAATATTATTTACAGTAAACTAAATAAATAATTTTTTTCGTCCATATGCAGAAGCATCCGGGAGATCGACTTTAAGCAAGTTACATGATAAATTGGTATTTTTACTATTCCATTTTATTTCAAGATCCATTGTAAAGATCTGGGCTTTGTCAAGAAATTAAATCCACGACATCTTCTCCGTGTGGGCTGCTGCTATCCCCTGAATCACGAAAGCTGACAAGTTGCTTTAATTATAGTGAACTTTTAACGTAAATTGGAACTAGAACATTTATAAATATCTGCACAGTTAAGCCAGTATTTTATATTTTGAACCTTTTTATGGAGAATATTACCCAATAAATAAATTTACAGGAGATCATCATAAGTTAAAAAGAAATAAAAAAGATTTATTCTGATATTTTAAAAAGCTTAATTTTTATGTTATTTCCACTCCCAGATGGGAAAGTGGTTAGTGATTCTGACTGCCGCACCGAAGGACCCCAATTCGAATACCGGAGAAGGCATGGATGTAAATTGTTTTTCCCTTCATAGGAGACAACGTGGCCCACTTGTTAGGTGTCTCCATAAAAAGTGACTACCGCTACCAGCCATAGTAGTGGCTAAAGCCTATAACGACTAGGCCTACCACTAGATGAAAAGAAAGTTTTTTCTGCAGCAATATTTATCACGTATAAGTTTCATCTAAAATAAAATGCTATTAAAAATTAATTAAATATAATAATAAGCATAAATTAATAAATATAAATTATCAATTAAAAATTGTAGCACCTGCTATAAATGTGCTAAAATATGCATGGTTATAGTTTCCGCTAAACATCGTGCTGCATATGAAAGAATTGTGTAACAATAATGAGTTAATAAATAGTATTTTTAATTAATAAAATTTATTACAATCCTAAAAGAAAGTTCTACTACTAAAACTATTTGAAGAAATTTCAGTAGCAAACTTCGGATAAAATTGAATTATTTCAATCGTTTGTGCAATTTATTCAACTTGGAAAATAATAAATTACCAAAACTCATTGTAGTTCTAAGTAAATACTTTATCACGAAGCACAATAGAAGTGAAAGCTTGAAAATTCAAGATATACTAATAGGGATACTGATCGACTATCGGACATTCTGAAACGAGTGAGAAAATAATGTAACTGAAAATAGTAAATAAATCATGAAATGATGACTCTATATCTGTGAGTAATACGTTCTAAGATTTACCGCAGATAATAGCGACATTATAAAGTATGAAGCAAGAAATTCGCACGACGTGCCTAAGCATAATCAAGCTTAATTGATGAATTATAAACTGTAAGAATCACCAATACAAAGTAAATAACTTATCTACAGAACCCAGAAAAAATTCTTTATATTTTAAATCTTACTGAGAAAAGTCTCCCACGCCTTTGCCTACCACCAAACCCAACGAGAGAAATTTTAGCTTGCCGTGCATTTAGAGTGTCCCCATGCCGCAAAGATACTTTACATTTACAAACATCCATGCCATCTCCGGGATTCGAACCCAGGCCAAAGAAAGTCTATGTAAAGAAGGAAAGGCTCCATAGACGTAATGTAAACTAGTTTGTCTTCTACGCCGCTAGAAAGAGGAGGGACAATTCGCCGAGGGATTTGGCGACGTACTTAGTCGAGATTTTCCACCTCCGCCACGTGTACAGGAAATTGAGGAATACGGGTTAAGATGAATCGTTCTTTGACTTTTCGCGATAATTTAAACTCGAATTTTCGTGCTTTACTAGTTGAACTTGTATTATCCATATCGCAGTTTGATGTCTGATTTTATATCTGTCAATATGTAAGGGGAAAAAAATGGAGTCACACAGCTTTTAACTCTTGATAAACGTGACCGTCGAACCTGTTCGAACTTCGACATCAGCTTCGAGCTTTGGAGCTTTTTGGCGACAGATATTTCACGTATGCGCAGTTGTGTTCCTTTTCGTTCGGAGGGAGCCACTCCTGCTGCTGCGAAGCTTTCCTTCTTAACAATACATATTCTTTGCCCAGGCCCTTCGGTACCACAGTAGGCTTCCCTAACCACTATATCGCCTATCGGCTGGTGGAGGCATTTTAAACTAAGAAATGAGGATATGAAAACGAATAAAGCCGAGTCAAGCGTTCTGATTACTCCCCCCCCCTGACAGTATACCTTCACTAAGCAAGATAAGACTAAAAAAACCGCGTGAATCTGGGAAGAAACCTGTAAACTAAGAGCACGCATAAAATTCCCAAGATGACTATTTTTATTCTTCCTACTGATTACATCTGTCTATTAATGTTCCATATTTGTAACTGCTTTTGAAAGCCGATGGTAATGAATATGTTAAATTTCAATATCTTGCGGCTCCTTGTTCCTTAAATGATCTTAAAATCGTTCCCTTTCCGTTGGAAATTTCGAGTACAACTGTGCGGTATTAATAAGAAGCTGTCGTTTCATGAGGGTGCCTCTTCATAAGGTGCTCGCTTCGTTATGCAGGCCGGCCGCATTTCAAAAAGACGGAAACTTTTATATAGGTGCCCCGACATGAAAATGCATGCACCCTTATGAAGATCAATTTTTAACTTGAAGAAAGAAACCTCCACAAAGTTGCCGACATCTTTCTGTCGGGGTACCTCATAAAGGTTTCTGTATTTTTTCATTGAGGCTTACCAGCATAAGGGTGTGGACATTTTTATGACAAGGCATTGTTATGACTGTTACCAAACGTCTCTCAATATCAGCAGTTCATTAATTTTTATTATGGGATTACAGAACATCGAGATGTATACTGACAGCACCATTCGATACAGGATCTAAAACTGTGAACTTAAATTGGTTAAATCTGAAGATAAGAAAATTAAGATGCGTACTGATAAAGGCGCATTCTGGATTTAAAATGGCTACGGATGAAAATGTGTGCAGGTAGCAGATATTAATACGAACGTTACGGATGTAAGTTGTAGGTTTTTATGATTATGGTTGTAGAGACGTTAGGTTTGTATCAGAGAAGAAAATATTAAAAAAAAATCACATTACCATCGCTGGGATTGGAACTCCAGACTTCCCGACTGGTAGCCAGACGTGCTTCCAATTATACCACGAAGGCATGCAGTAAAAAAAATGGAAAATTTCTTAAAACAGTGAAAAGTAAACTCTAGGGTCTCCACGAGTTTCTTTAAATTAAATGTGGTTTGTTTGCTTACTAAATTCAATTTCACAAGTGTTGGTGTACCACACTTTGAAAGCGCTTAGATTTTAACTTAACCTGTTCCATGTCCATTACTCAATCTGTAACCTTAATAATGCATACGATGATATTGAAAAGATAACTTTCTTAATAAATTCCTCTACGATTAGAAGAGATATTTATCGTTGTATAAAAAAAAAAAAACGAATTCGAGTTCAGAATGCAAATATGAAGTAGGATATACTGCAATTAAAAAGATTTCAATCCAAAATACTGTTAAGATGGTTAACATGATCGGAATGTGATGTAATTATTTCGATTCGTAGAAGTTTCTTCGGAAGAAAAGGAATTAAAAATAATCCACTTAAATTAAATGAAATACGAATGATTCTGCTATAATATAATAATTAAATTATTTAATATAATACATAACAGTATTAGAAATGCTGATGAATGAAATGTTAGCTTTATTGGTTACTTGGATTTCTTCGAGATAATAGTGTGATAGTACAAGATCTGTAGGATATGTATAAAATCAGTATGTAGCGAGGTGTATCATTCAGTCAACCAAGTAGAATGGCACTAAAACAACTCCCATTGTTTTACAGGTAAATCGTCTGCACTTAGCGTTTCTATTTCCGTTGTTTCCTGATGCTTCTGTTAGGAAATTAAATGCCGGTTTTACACCGTCGTTTATCTTTCCGATCCAGCGGAAGTGGAAAACCATCTTCCTGAGTTTTGTGACTTCCAGTTCATCGTCTACATACCTTCATCACACACAGAATTCTGAGTATGATAGCTGATAAAGCCATTCTTCTAATGCAAGAACCGCAGAATGACCTGAAGGAACTGGCTATTTCTTTACATGCACGGGCTTGCTCCATCCTGTTATTGAGTCAATGGCATCAGCATACTCTTTCATTTATCACACTGTGACCGCATCGCGCGAGAATTCCCCCGAAGCGCGCGCCATTCAAAACCGGTCGGTCTCTAAATTTTATTTTTGAAGATGCAATTTCAACATTTCCTGGTTTCGTATTTTTTCCTTTGCTTTTGGCTTTTAACCTTGAAATGCAAAAGAAGTAGGAAATCATTTAATAATTTGTCGTCTGGCGCGCTTTGAGGTGTTAAGGAAAACGCACGTGAATTATCAAAAAGAAAACAGGAAGCGTTAAAACAGGAAATGAATAATGGTGCAATGATCTTATGCGAGGCGGGTGCTTTTGAAATTTGGTTGAGAACATAAATGTCTTATCGATATTTTGTTTTGCCGTGGGATGGATTGTAATCAGGGTTAAGCTACAGCAAAAATCATATATCAAAGACCTTTTTATGCTATGATCAGAAAGAGAAACTAGACTCTTTTAAAAAGACAATGAACTTAAAACATTCTTGGTTAATTTAATAAATAGTCTTTCTGATTACAACGCAACCATTAAAGCATAGCAGAGCTCCAGATATCGAAAATATATCCAAAATTCAAATATTCAAAATCCAAAATATCTGAATATTTCATTTATGCGATCATTCGCTCTCCTTCCTAAGCCAAACAGAAAGCTTATTGTTAATACATTTTTTCCTATCAATTTCATTTACATAAAAAGTAGTCTGAGAGTTCAGATTTTAACAATCGCCAAAAGGGTTTTATTATGGTATTTTACGCTCTGGATGAGCTCGCCGTCTACCAATATGTGTTTCCTCAGTTCATCATATCAATGTTCAGTTTTCGTACTAAGATGGCTTACAAAACTGTTTTTAGCCCAAAGGGGCGTTAGACTAATAACCCAGAAAGGCTATTAATCTCCAAATGGCATTTTGCATCAGTTCACTATAAATGTCATTTCACGCTTCAAATTGTTGCCACCAAATATTATCCGCCTGTATTATATTTAAAGAAATTAAATAATAAAGAATCTAATACATGATTGATCCTAGCATTCTGAAAAAACAACAGTACGTAGAGCCAACAAATTTTGAATAACGTAGTCCTCCACCAGAATATGAGCACCTGGAAGCCCGAATTTGGAATTTAGAATTTGTTTTACAATTTATTTCATACTTTATAAAACTTTAACGAATTTTTTGGTTTAAAAACGCAACAATTTCAAAGCAAGCAATGGCAACATTAAAAGCAATAAAACGTTTTAACTCCAGCGCGCGAGACTGTATTCTTAAGATATGCTGTTTTTAAATATTTTTAGTTCAATGTGGCTTTAGCCCAAATGCTCTGGAAACGAGTCTGTAAATAAAAAAAGAAACGCCCGTTTTAGCTTAATATAAAATCTGAAAGCTTTCAGACTTTTTTTATGGTCTTTACATTATTAACGTTTTATTTGTTAACTTTATTTATTAAATATCCCGCTCTTCGCAAGCCACATAAAATTCAGTTCAACACCAAAATCACAAAATGTTTAAAAACATCTTTAGGATTTCCGACAGACAGCCTAGCGCGATGGAGATAAAAACATTTTATTTCGTACAGTAATGTCACTGCTGGCTTTGAAATCGTTACAGGGCGATAGTATATGGTGGCAATAATTTGAAAAGGGATTCGCCGTTCATAGTGGATGAAGCAAAGTACCATTTCGAGACTAATAGCCCATTAGGGCCAACTCCCTTTTTGGCTAAAAAAGTAAAACGATACGGTGATTCAATTTTTGCTGTTAAATCAATTCAGATGAATGCATTCTTTGTGTAGATTGACCTACCTCGGCAACCTACGACCAAGTGAGCCATTTTATAATTTAAAGTGACCCACTTGAGTTTCGAAAATCAAGTATAATATCTAAAAATAAATTATAGAACATAAATAAAAAACAACTGCTTGAACTAATACACAAAAAAAAAAATAAACCGAAAATATATAATAACATTTTTGATTGATTGCAAAGTTTCAGTAACGAACATGCATTCTTAAAAAGTGTAACATAATTTCAGAAATCGATAAATTTGCTAAACCGATTCGTAATCGATAATTCCAAAAACTTGAATTTTCCATTTTGCCCGTATTCTGTTCAACTTATAAATGCGAGCAAATATTTTCATACATGAAATATATTTGAAGTAAGTACGAGCAGCTTAAAATTACTGAAAATTCAGATGCGCATTTCGTCTTAAGAGACTAGCTATAAGCTAGACTAAAGTGGAGTCACAAGTTCAGCATCAAAGGAGCTATTAATGTCGAAGAAAAAAATAAAGTCATTCAGTTATGCTTAGTTTTGTAATAATTAGAATTAGAATTTTAATTTTTATGTTTAAAAACATACTGTAATTATTTTCTGAATTAAATGTATCTTGTTATTCACCAAAATTTTAAATTGAAAATACCACTGGCTAGAAAAGTCCTCTTAATACACACATTTTGGTTGATTTTGACCTACAGCCAAAAAACGTTGCCGAAGCCTTACCTACATTATTCTTCAAATGTGTAAACTTTATAAATAATAATGATAAATTAATTACTCCCTGTACATAAATATACAATTTTTTGGTTGCTCCACGATAAATTGCTTGGTCGATATTTTTTAATCCAACCCATGAGGAAAAAGGCTATAAACTATTAATAAATAATTAAAATTAATAAATTGTTAAATCCGTATTACATCGAATTTAAGTCGCAGATTTTAAGATGCAAATTTGCCTATACTAATTGTAATATTTATATTAAGTCATTTATTATATGTCTACTTATATTAAATCATTTATTACATTTCTATTAAGTTATTTATTATAATTGTAAGAAGCAGAATTAAAATGCGGCTTAAATTAAATGCGAATACTTTAAATAACCTACTTTTGCCGATTCCCCCTCCCCAACCCGTGGATGAGAGCCAGTTTCTCTTAGATAGTTCTCCATAAAGGCATCTCTCCTCTTAAGCATATATCTTTCGTATACTTCTATATTCCAATAAATCAACCTAACGTAACCTACTTCTAGGTGATCGAGTTTTAAATAATCAAATTCTTAAAAATAAAAACTATTTTATATTAGATATTTTTTCAATACCTATTATAAAATAATTTTGATTTTTACTATTTTCGCAATTTTAAAATTTCACTGGGCTGAAATTCTAAGTCAGCTACTTTTTCTACTTCGTCAAATTTTCCAGTTTTAAAATCCACTGCAGCTTAAACTCGAAATAATACTATAGTTGAAAAGCTCTATTATTATGCAATAAAACATTATTACTTATATTAACTAATACTGTATTCCGTATCGAGAGGGCTTGCAAAACACAAACAAAAAACATTTTGTAACACATACAAACGCATTATAATATACAATACGGATTTACAAAAATGAGTTAATTAAAAAATACATTAATTAATAAAGTAAACAACAGCAACAAAAAAGGGAAAAAAGAAGCAGAGAATAGCAGTAGACTTACAAAAACAGATTAAGTTCACTTATCAAGTCACACCTAACTTTTTTTAAATTGTTTTGCAGACGGTATTTAGGGCCATCAAAAGTCTTCAAAAGGAGAAAATTAAAATTTTCCGCATCTTGAGGTACGTTTCTGGAATAATTACACAATTTACTTGATCTGAGATTGAAATGTAAAAGGTTATTTGCAAATTAACATATCTGCATAAAAATTTATATCCTTTTAAGTTCGTAAAGAAAAAAAAATAGTCGGAATTCATTCAGGTTTAATAGAATGAAAGAAATGTTTGGTGTGCCCATTTCTGGATGGGAAGTATATTCTTCATTCCACTAAGATATAAGATTGCTATAATAAGCGCACCTTCCAATAATACTTTAGAATATTAATACTGATGTCAACGGATAAATTTAAAGCATCTTTAGTTAAAAAATCAGGTCATTCATTTCTACAAATGCCTTGATGGTCACGCACATAAGCAAAAAGAATATGAATTCCCCTTTTTCTAAATAAGCTGACAATTTAAGAGGGTTTCAATTACCAATATGTCCCTGCTAGTAATAATGTTCAAAAGGCGAAGAAAAGAAAGAGAATCAGAGCAAATAAGATACCTTGAGGATGCAGTTTCGTTATCCTCGATCCACATGACCGCAGGATAAAAATAGAGACGTTCTGCTTGAAAAAATGTTCATTCATTTCGAATCTGGAACTTAAAATAGCAGACTGGTGTTTAAATAAAAACCTCAGACTGGTGTTTAAATTAAAACCTCAGACTCAAAATTAAAACCTCAGACTGGTGTTTAAATAGAACAAAAACGGGACAAACCTTATTATTACTTTTAGTGCAATGTTAAACCAAACAATATAAAAGCAACTTTCAGCAATTTGTTCATAATCACAGAACGTTATGGGCTTTTAAACAGCTGGATAAGGAATATCATAAAAGGGTTAAATATTAATGTATGCAATCTTCCAAAATATGATTTGACACTGCCTCTAAAATATTATTCCTGTCTTCAATAATCGAAACTCCTCTAAGAACAAAAGAAACCATCTAACTTATAACCACTTGAAGAATTATACTTTGAGTCTTTCTAAGATTCCTCTTGTTAATCTTCTTTGTAAAGGAACATGTTCCCATACATGAGAGTTGTCGAAATTTAAAACACAATGTTCTGGTTATACTGCACATTAATTATATATTAATCTTTTGCTTCATAGCTTATTTCAAAAGCATATGACAATTCCGCAAAGATCATTAGTATTTTCCCCCATTTCATAGAAAGGTATTCAAACCATTCTTTCCATGTCAGTTTTTTTTTCAAATATACCACCTTTCAACCTTTTCAATATGTTTTAGCTTGTGGATACGTCATCCTTCCAAAATACAAGGTATTTATTTCCTCTTCATTTTAGAAAAATATTTGTTGCAAATTTCGTGCCTAAGCGATCCAATGTCCACTGTTATAATTTCACTTATACTCTTTCTCAAGGGATCAATATAATTCGTAACCTCAAACCTAAAAGGATATAGTGATAATATTTTTAATAAACTCTGCTTTGAAATATAAAGTAATAAAATGTGACTACACACCTTTTAAAGAATAAGGAAGAATTACCTTTAGAAAAATAATTTTTGAACTCCATAAACGGTTTAAAAACATGACGAAAATAAAATAGTTTTTTCTCAAAAATTCAAGTTTGAATATTGGAGTATTTGTTTAGCCCAAAAGGGCTGTTAGTGTCAAAACGGCATTTTATGGTGTTTCACTATACACGAAAAATCAATTTTTAAATTGTCGCCACCAAATACTACCGCTCTGTATTATGCTCTGTATGTATGAATAACGTAATCCTCCACCTGAACGTGGGCACCTGGAAGCCCGAAATTTGAATTTAGAATTTCTTTTATTATCTATTTCATAATTTTTAAAACTTTAACGAATTTTGGATTAACAAACCCAACAATTTCAAAGCCAGCAATGGCAACACTGTACGAAAAAAAACACGTTTATCTCCAACGCACGGGACTGTCAACCGGGAATTCTAAAGATATACCGTTTTTAAATATTCCATGATATTGCTGTTGAATTGAATCTTATGTATTTTAAGTGCGAAGAAAGTAAATAAAGGTAACACACAGAACGCTAAAAAATTCTTTTTGGGAGTAATATATGAACTAAACTACCTATGAATATGCTTTTAGCTAAAAAAATTTACATTTATTACATGTTGCGAATTCGTTTTACGAATACTTAGTCGGCAGTTAAAAAATAAGTCCGATAATATATGGGCTAACTATAACCACAACCAACCCGCACGTTCGAAAAATCAGAAAAACTGCGATTTTTCTGCGAGCTAAATGCCTACTTAATGTAACGTGAGATAAGTGAGCTTTGTTTTTTATTGAACAAATTTTATTTCAGCAAATATTATACATTAAAAAAAATAATATCAACCACAGTAAAATTACCTAAGAGCAAATTACAGAATAATTTTAGAAACCTATTCCATACTATTGTGTTGTCTTACTTCTGTTATTGTTTAAATACTACATATATTTATTTAATTATCATACGTTTGTTCCAATAATACGTTAATATTGATCATTTAGCAGTACAAAGTGTGTATGTCAAATTAAATTTAGAATAGAAAATATGAATTTAAAAGTTGTTAAAAAGGTAGTCAATTTGAAATCTTATTCTAATGCAAAGCATAAATGAAAAAAAAAGTATTAATTTAATAAAATTTTTGTAAGTAACAAAGTTGTAACGATTGCTTTACTTTAAATTATCATAAAGATCACTTTTACATGAAATAAGTATTTAAACTGAATTTAATTATTTTATTTTAATGAATTCATTATTTTTTTATTATTAAAATTAAATAATGAAATTATTTTTATTTGCCTCAAAACATTAGCTTTTACTATTTATTCATTTGTTAAAAAAAAAAAAAATAATAATATTACAGCAGGCTCTAAAAGTTTTAAATGTTGTTTTTCCTTTTCTTCGATTCCAAATTTAAGTAAAGAAATTATTTTATATTTAAATGCAATAAAATTCCGTAATCTAATTCTGTAAAGATTAAAATAAAACTTCATTTTGTGGTGATATAAAAAAAAATTAAATCTGCTATTGGGAACACAAATTGTCGTAAATTTAATTCTCTAAATAAACGAAAAAATTTTTAAATGAGAATAATTTAGCAGAAACAGTTTTATTTAGATTATAAAAAACAAGAGATCCTGGTAACAGAAAAATGTTTAGTTGGAGTTCCGCTTTAGTTCAAACATGACTTTGACAGATATGGTAATAAAGAGGGTGTTTTTTAGCTTAAAAGCTGGCTACTGGTAAACCGCACACTCGGGGTATCGATATCCTTGAAATCAGATGACTCATTGAGATTCATGTCTTTTTATTTTCTGCAACTCAAGAATCATAAAACGAACAAAGGAATAAGTAAAGAAGTAATACAGCGTTTCAAATTATGCAGATGATGAATATTTTTTCGGCAAAACGATATCCTGAAATTGTTCTAGAAAAGCACCCGTATCATCTGTTCCACGTCCGGTTCGAATTTAGTCGTCTGCGCCAGCACGTTCTACACAAGATGGGAACAAATTACACCAGGTTTTTGTTTCTTGGGTGTTGTTTATCGGTGAGAGTTACACGAGGGAAGGAAACGGAAACCAGATGGCAGACGATCACGTCTCAGGGAAAGCAAACCTCGCGCGGAAGTAGCGGATCGTTTGGTAAAACGATGCGTCGTTCTCTTCCTGCGTTCCCTCATCACCTGCGCGTGCACTAAATTTACAAGACTCGCCGAGTGACAACGCACCCAAAGGGGTTAGGCAGTGGTTCACTGACCAATTCAGGGTGACAAGGACATGTTGTGGCGCCAGGTCAAGCGCGTGCAGACGATTAACATTCTCGCGGTCGGTGATGTCGAGGCAGGTTTTGTTTGGGTTCGCAGCACAGCTTATAATATTGCTCGCTTGAGTGCAGAAGTCTGATAGGATTGTGGTTTCGTTTCCACTGAACTTGTTTTCATGAAAACTATTTTCTTTTCTATCTGTTTGCGAACATTGATTCATTCGACTCATCAGATAATATCTAAAATATAAAAGTTTTCCAAACAGTGATATAGTACTATAGTTGTTGTTGTTACTAATGTCCATGTTTAGGAATATACTACACGAGGTCCACGAGTCCATTCACCTTCAGAAAATCGAAAACAAGCTTTTTAAACTTGTAAAGGTCCTCAAGAGACAACTCCAGGCACTCAAGGATATGTGCCGGTGATGCCGGTGCATTTTGACATTTAGAACAAATTGGGTGCATCTTGAGACCTCTCTCAAAAGTAAGTCCTTTCAGGTGTCCACTGAAGAATCGGGAAAGCGTACTATAGTGCTAAGCATTAATGCTTTTGAAATTATTAATAAGATATTTTAGTACACCAGAAATGCTTTTACACGTCTTCTTGTAAACACAAGTTAAATTATCTCCCTAATTTGAAACTCTGAGTTAAACTCTGATGAACAAAAAATCTTCGCTTAACCAAAAACCGACTTGACCAAACCGAAGTATTACCATCATCAAGCGGAAATCAGAAGTTGTAAGTCGCGTTTAAAGCCATAATATTTATATTTCCCGCAGTACTGTAAATACGACAGCAAAAGAAACTGCTTAAATTGCCTTAATAATTCGTTGAACAGACAGATGAATCTTCAGCAATCACTTCTCAAATGATGGAAAAATGTAATCGCCTACAAAGTTAGAAAAACTATTCAAAAGAAATCCATATTTCGTTGCATTAAATACGTACTTTAGCAAAAATATATTCAGGCCAACGCTCGTTATAACGAATTTTATTTTGGCGATTGTTCCATTAAAACAATCGGTACAAGATAACACGAGTTGATAATGGCATACATACTAAATCCATTTTTGTTATAGCAACTACTGATTAAATGTCCCTTTTTTCAAGAGGCTAGATTTCATTACAATGAGTGTCAACTATATTACAATGAGTGTCAACTGTATTACATGTTCTGTAATACACATTTTCTCCGACGATATGTCAGTATTTATTTCTACAATCATTTGCCTAAATTAACAAATTATTCAAAAATATATTGGTATCCTGCACTATTAGGGTTAAGCATAATTCTGTTCGCTACAGAATCTGAGTTATTAAAAATTGGAGCAGTGGTACAAATTTAATAAAAGATCTTCTTTGTGCTTCTTATCAATTGAGTTCCAACAGAAAAAAAATTATAATCATCCAGTACTTAGATATTCAATCTACTCAGTCCCTGAATAATATGCAAACAGTTTTATTTGAGCTACATCTTCCGCCTTACAACAAGAATAGTGTTATTTAAACTCATCATTTCTTTCAAGACCGAAAATCTGCATCCATGGGTAAAAGACAGAAGAGATGAAAATTATAACCAAGTTTGTTCTCAAATAAAATTCAAAACCGACTGGAATTTTTAAGGATTATTTTAAGTTATTTCTGGTTGGTTACGAATAATATAGTATTTTGCCATTTTGGTGCCTGTAGTACACCTAAGTTTACCTTAAGTTAAATTTTGCACGAAAGCGAAAACTTTGGTGGTAATGTTTTTAATGGCCTGAAGCTTTATTTAATAGTCGTTAGCTTTGCGCCACTACAAAGGCTGGAAGTGGTGGCCATTCCAATATAGAGGCACCTATTAAATGGCCACCATTGCCTCCTATGAAGGAGACGGACCAGTTATAACCATACCTTCTCCAGAAGATTCGAACCCGGGCCTGTCGCTACACCAATCAGGTTCACTAACCACTATACCGGCTGGGCGGTTCCAATGATGGTAAAAGAAAACTAAAAAATAGCGCAACTAAAAAGGGTTAAATGCCACAAATTGAATTTTGGTATAAGAAGGATTAAGTGCCAAAAATGTCTTTTGGCGTTTATATCGAAAAGCCATAATTGCGTTATTTATTGCGAATCATCCTCTCTCATAGTAAATAATTTGCTTACAAAAAAGTGAATTTTGTGAAGTCTGTAAATATCTGTGTGAAAGAATGAAATGATTAAATTATTCGTATTCTTTTTTTCTTTTTTTCGCTATGAATGCTTTGAATTTATTCCTAGACTTTTCTCAGTTGCGCAATTATGAGATATAAAGCAATGTACAAAAAAGACAAACGAAACCAGTTTGATATATTCAGAAGTTCCTGGTCTAAAATAGCTTGTTTGTCTCGACTAAGTACCTTTCTTATCAAAAAGTTTGTTAAATAACTCTGATAAGAAACTTGCTGATTTAGTTGTTGTTTCACACCTTGTTGATTCTCCAGTATCTTCAAAGTATTTAATATCTCCTATATAATAAAACTAGTTAATAATTATTAATACTAACTCCATCGTATTATTTTCATTACACATTACACATTAGAATTCTCAAATGCTTATAGTTTTGAAAACATTTCGAGATTCAAAAGCTCTAATTATCATTCATTTTTCGTCATTTGAATCTCTCGAGTCTAGAAAAAAAAATTAAGTGTTTAAACTCAAATTTTGGAAAAATTAGTTTTCTTGGCATCCATTAAAAGAATCCATTAGAAAGCAATAAAGCCATCATTAAAGCTTTATGCTCTTTTATATTTTCTTAAAAGTATTTGGTGTATATGGTTTTGTGAATTCTTAAAATAGTTAGTTATTAGTCCAAAGGAGCTTTGTCCCTGAAGGACTATTGTTTTCGTTTTGCAATTTTGCGTTGAAAACTTTAAAAGGCTGTATTACTTTTCAAATCATTGCCACCGAATACTATTGCCTTGTATTATATTTGAAGAAATGAAGTAATGAACAATCTGCATAAATGTATGTATGTTTCTCGCATTGTGATAAAACAACGGTACGTAGAGCCATCCAGTTATGAATGACGTAATCCTACTGCGCATATGGGCATCTGAAAGCCCAAATTTGAAATTTGGAATTTGTTTTATAATCGATTTCATATTTGTGAGACTTTAAAGAAATTTTGATTAACAAACTCAAGGATTTAAAAGCGAGCAATGGCAACACTCTACCGGGGGGGGGGCTTTTTATCTCCAGCGCGCGGAGCTGTGCATCGGAAATTCTAAAGCTATGCTCATTTTAAAATTATTTTGCGACATTGCTGTTGAACTGAATTTTATGGTTTAAGTGCAAAGAACATGATATTTAATAAATAAAAGTAACACTCTCTAAATGTTACTAAAACGCCCCTTTAGACGCAATTTAAAATCTGAAAGGTTTCAGATTTTATTTTTTAATTTTTCTTAATTTTTTAGGAGGATTTAGAGCCTTTATTAACATTAAATACTGAAATAAACAGTATTCGTAAAAGGTTGGTGATTAGAAGAGGAGTTAGTAATCCAGTTCACTTTCCCTGCAGAATGCAGGGGTAGGGTGATTTTAATATAGGAATGAAATTTAGTGAAAACATATGTACTAATATCCTCCGTATAACCTCTGTATAAAGATGCAGGTAACCTCTGAATATTTGTAAATGCATGTTCGCATAATAATTTAGGCGCGTAAGAAGGAAAGAGTGATTCTTTTACTTCTATGTTTCATATTTTGTTTCATATTTTGTTTCATTCTTGTTTCATATTTTTGAACGAACTAATAAATTTTTGCTGAAAAATAAGAAGGAAACTTGAGCATTTAAAAACTGAAAATGAGTATAAAATTAATGCAACTTAATAGAATTTTAAATTTATATAATTAACAAAGGTCATTAATAAATTAAGCTTTTTACTTCCTTGTACTAAGTAAAAAGGAAGTATTGTAATCGCGAAAAGTTTCAGGCAGCATATTTCAACGAAAATATCCATTTCGACCGCTTTCGAATGCAATTTAACGATGTTTTCGCGTGATATCTGTACATAAGGACAGAATAAGAGTTTTCCTCCAAAAAAATTATAAAACTGCTTTAAAATGAATTCTGAAGAGAATTTTTCGTGGCGTCTGTACGAACGTATGTACGTACGTATGTATCTCGCGTAACTCAAAAACGAGTAGCCTGAGAACGTTGAAATTTTGTATATAGGACTACTATAACATGTAGATGTGCACCTCGTATTTTGGTTGCAATCGGCCGCGCCAAACGTATATAAATATATTTATATATATATCCACCCTGTTACATGGCTCAGTGATCTCAGTTTCTTTACTCTTATATGTTTGTAAACTGTACATTTTTTGCTTTAAAAATGTTTGAATTATGTTGTTCTTGTCTTCCGGTTAAGGTTTTTATGCCTTTAGTAAATCTGTATGCAATATTTTTAGAATTATCAACAATTTTAAAGTTGTTTAAGTGCCGCTAAGCCTAATAATTTTTTTGATGGCGGCCATTGCTTGTTTACATTTGAAACAGAAGAGTAGTGGATTTGTAGCCAATCTAGAGAAACGTAGCTTCGCAACAACAAAAATAACGCCTTCATTTATTATTGCGAATTAAATCGTGCTTAATCTTTTCTGGAATTTTTTCGAAGAAGTAATAAGTGTTTAAGATTTACTTCGTAATTTTTAATACAGATATTTTGAGTTTTTATGTATTTTCGCCTTGTCGCGAAGTGAGAACTGAATTAATTGAATGAGAAATACTCAATCGTCTGTGAAAAACTGTTTCTTTTTTGTTTTGTTTAATTTCTTTTATACATCGGTCTAGCTTTTTTATAGTATTTGTATAGAACATGTGGCAACGATTAGATGATTCTTTAAATGATATAAATTTTGTGCATTATGAATTATAATATGAACGAAATATAATACTTTTAAGTGAACCTAGCGCCAGAGTGTCGCTATGGTAAACAAATCGAGTGTATTTTAAAGAATGCATTTATTCTATTGTGGTTTATGCGCTTTCGGCGAAGAAGATTTAATTCAAATCACTAAGGTTAAACGAAATGCAAGAAAAAAGGCGTATAATTTAATATTCCGTACAAGGAAGTCATGTGGTGTACACATCAGATTTTTTTATAAAGTTTTACTGATTTTTTTATGAAGAATAGTCTAAAAATGCTTAGGAAAAAGAAGATAAATAACTGCATGAGGTTACTTCTGTAAAAATTGCTAATTATCAAATTGTTTTCTTTCACATTTGTTAATCTGATATTGGTTAAGTGAAAATTACATTTTTTTTTTTTTTTTTTTTTTTTTTTTTTTTTTTTTTTTTTGTTTATTCTTAAAGTGTCGTTAACATTTTCATGTATATCGTGCAATTATTTTTTTGGATGTCGATTTGTTAGTTATGACGAACGTCAGTTACATAATATATCAGAATGGGATTTGAAAAACGCGTGTGTGCGATGTTATCGTCATGCGATGATTTGTAGGTACTTTATTTTTTACCACAATATTTTCGACGACGATATTATTAAACTACGAAGTTTTTGAACCGCTTTATTTTCGGCCACGATATTTTGTACCCCGATGTTTTAAAACTGTGATGTTTTCTCTTCGTTTTCTTTTCTTTCAGGCTTTCTGCTTTCTTTTCACGATGTTTTGTACCAGGACGTTGTTTTCTCGGAGACGTTTTCGTCCGCGATATTTTTGCCACATTGTTTTTGGCTGTAACCGAAATTTTCTAACACTAACTAGTTATGGGTAATAAGTGACGTTCCCGCACACCCTATTAGAACCAATCTATTAGCCTTATGATTTATTGAGATGACCTTTCTCAGGTAATGTCCATGCCTGCTCCGGCGGTTGTTCTGAGTGATTCTTGTTTATTATCAATTTCCCCACAATTCTTTTTAGAACATTTATGTAAAATGCATTACACTCTTATTGAAGTATCTATGCACAGGAAAACTATGCACAATCTAAAACTACTACCGACATCGGCAATTTTGTATTAATGCAATCCCTAAAGTAACAACGTGGAGATGTATAAAAGAAAAACTGAAAGAGTGGACGACAAATTTACAGGACATATCTCTAATTATTCTGCAGATTATAGTACTTGATTCTTTTAAGAATTTATTATTCTCTATATGTTAACATATATATAATATAAACATTTTCTTAAAAGCTACATTTATACAGCATAGTAGCTTGAAATTTTGTAAAGCAAATTAATACTCCGAATTGTTGTTCTAAGTGATCGAAAGATAATCAAGAATATATGGTGTAGTGAGAAACTACTAAACTGTACAAACTACTATTACCTATCCAGAAATGAATCTTTATTGCGCTCAAGTATTCCTGCTTTTCAATATGTGCTCAAGTGCCACTAAATTGCTAGCTGTACCCTTGAATTATACTTGGACTCATTAAGATCATTATACATATCTTTTTATACAATAACTGTTTTAGAAGGCTGGCAACAAGTCAGCTAGTGATGTAAATTCCAAACGATTATGATCTTGATTTTTGCAGTATTGATGCTTTAACTCCAATTTCTGGCTAGACAAATAACTTAGCGCTTTTAGAGGAGCTGCAACTTACTCTACAATTCTAGGATGCTTATGTACAAGATGCTTATGTACTATATCATGGCTCCTGCATCCTGACTACGCTGCGCTGCACAAGACATTGAGGTAATGATCTGTCTTCTATCAGCTTTGCAATATGCATTTAGAATCAATTTCACAATGCCAATGAATTCTCTGCCACACCCAAGACAGTCTTTCCCTTCTCGCTTGAAGTATCTGGCTTCAGACAACTATTGCCATTTGATTTTTTATCTAGTATTATTTTAGCTTGTATTTATTTCTTTCAGAAGCCACAAGTATAATAATGTTTCCAGATTCTTAGTTTCACCTCAATAGGATGTCTTTCTTTTTTACTTAGTAGTTAATGATTCCCACGTCGCTGAGTTTTTAGTTTATTTTTTCTCGGAAATGGTTTACTATTCATCTACCTGGAAAAGAAAATAAAGTATAGTCTGCTTCGATGCTTCATTACTTTTGAAGCTTACGCAAAAGACCATTATTTTCAATGCTTACGCAACTAACTTGTGGCTAGACATAATTCTATTTCGTTACGAATGAATCATGCTTTCCTGTTCGCATAGATTTCATCAGCAATACTACCCTTAGAAATATTTTCTCGAATCATTACGAAATTCTTGTTTACTTCTTTTAACATGCAAAACTAATTAAAAAAGCAGAGTTGACCATTGTTATTTGACTCATTTCTCAATACATTAAAATGGGTAGATATTCTAATCTCTGGAAATAATTTTCTTTGTTTTTAGTAGATCTGTATGTTAGAGAAATTTAAATAACAAGAAAAGTTTTAGGATTTTAATAAACTGTCTAATCTGAGAATTTTGTAATTCGGAAGTTAATGGATATAATCTAAATTTCAGGATTGTGAATCGTTATCTTTCAGTAATCGAAAACTATTTAATTTACACTATGAAATTTTGCAATGAATGTAGTAATTATAGCTTTGGATTATCATTCCATAACTTTCAGTTTGACACTCTATTAAAGCAGCTTTTTTAAAACATCAGATTACTTACTCTACGTGCGCCAAGCATAACTTGCAAAAGTAAGTAAATCTCGAAACATAAGAAACATGTGAAGGCATGAACTACACTTAAATACCCGTATTACAAAAGTCGAAGTACACAAAGTTACATACAAAAAAAAATTTAAATGTTGTTAATTTCTGGAATAGAAATAACGCACCCTTCTTGCACATAATAAAGTAACAGTTTAATAAATTGTTTGGATAACTTTTTTAATTTTAATTTTAGTTGTTTTTATTTAGTTCGTTCAATTAGTTTTAGTTTACGTTTTTGTTACGTACAGTAAAATCCAAAGCATATTTTTTCAACTATAATGATATTTTTATCATAAGGGTCTAAAAGTAAAACTGAAAAGTTGATAACAATAGAGAATTTTAAGTCAAAAGAGAAATTTTAGCAAATTGAATGTGATTTATTCTCATACGTGTAATTTTAATATTACCACATCTGTTGTTCTAACAATTACCACATCTAAGTTCTGTCAGAGTCTTAGTACAATTGGTATATAAGTGCTCAACACTTTTACTGTTAATCGTACATGATTAAGAATATTATAAAACTTAAAACAAATATTTTTCTGCTTTTTTAATGCGTTTAAGCCTTATAATTTATATAATGTCATTCTTGTAATAATCGTTTACTTTTAATATATGCTTTGATTTTCGGAGATTCTGGAAAACTGAAAAAAAAATTAAACTCTCATTTAAATATTTTTTTGTCAAATCTTATTGAGAAATAGACTTAGAGTCAGGATTTTTGAGTATGTGCCTTATTTTCTATCTAATAAATAAAGATGTATTTTTAGAAATTTAAATCTTAACTTTGTTTTTCATAAAACGCAAGTTTGAAATTTCGCTTCAATTTAAAATTTTTTATATTAAATAAGAATTTTTTTTCTTCTTCGTATTATTCTTACCTAAAATATTCGAGTTTTGAAAAGTTCGAGATCTCGAAAGACTCGAGTTTCAAGAGATTCGAAATCCGTACCCAAATCAGGTTATATGAATTTGGATTCGAGAAAATTTAGACCTCGTTTCAACTGTTGTAAAAGTATCTATATTATTGGTAGAAGATAGTGATAAGAGCATCTGTATAATGATCACTGTAAGCAACTTCAAAAAATTCCCCAAAAACTGAATTATTTAAAAGAAAATAAAACAAAAAAAAAAGCAAAATTTCTGCAATTTCCCTTTAAAATAGCAACCTAATAGCCTTGATTCATGTGTCAAAACTTTAATTTTGAAACAATGAGAGATTTCACACATATTTTAATAACAAATGACACATTATTTCATTAATTTAAGCTGTGAAATGTTCGAATTATCTTGATTGAAAGCTCATTTTTACTCCTATACCAATACTTCAAAAACCTTGATAAAATCAAATTCGAAGTAGATTACGTTTGGATAGTTGTAGGCGAATAAATATTTTAAGCACCTATAACACGTTTCTAAGAAATTTTATAAAAATTCCAGCAATGTAACCCTTAAATCATTGAAAGGTTACACATATTCTCTTTCCTGATAACACTGGGTTCACTGGTACCGTGGAGTTCTATTTTCTGGTTTCGGAACCAGATAATGTAACTGATGTCATGAAATTCCCTTGTAATATGCAATAAACAAAATAGTTCTACTTTTCGCAGTGATCAGGCAAGGAACTCATTATATCTGTGACACACTTTTTTCTATGATTTGTAGCTATATTTTAATAATTTTATAAAATCTTAATGTAACAGGAATGCGATTAAACCATCCTGGCACCCACCTAACATACATAGTGAAAGTGACTAGAAACTCTAAAATAAGCATCGATATTTTTCTAAAATGAACACCTCCACATACTTCATACGACAAATTCACAAGAAAACCAAAGAAGGTTTTATCTCTTTACCGACCTACATATCTACTTCGAATCAATCATACAATTTCTCAGAATATGGTATAGATAAAATTTGAATCATACAATTTCTCAGAATATGGTGCAGATAAAAATTTATGAAAACGATTCCAATAATAGGCGTAGGCAGAGTTTCCTAAGTATAAAATCTAAATGTCTAAGCGTTATTCTCAATGCAAAAATTACGCTTAGTGTAATATTATGTTTTAATTACCCTATTTGCCGGCGTATAAGACGCACCGGCCTATAAGAAGCACCCTATTTTTATGCATATTTTTAAAGGATAAAACTTTTGTTACTAAGCATTATAATGAATTTATAGTATAAATATAAAGTCATACAAATACAAAGTAATACTTTCTGCAAATACCCAATCTATTTGGGAAACAACACCTTTTAATCTTAGTCAGAACCCAGACATTCATCTCCAGAGCCAAATGAAGAGTCACTTGAAACCTCTTTTAAATCAACATCTGAGTCCTCAGACAACAAATTGTCCTCTGTACCATCCAGTGCGTTACTAATGCCACACTCCTTTAATGATTTAACCACTGTCTCTGTTTTACAGCATCCCATGAAGCTTTGACCCATTCACAAATGACGTATCGATGGAATAAGTATCGACGCATAAAACGCAAGTATCGGCGTATAAGACGCACCCCGTTTTTCAGACTTTTTTCAATGAAAAAAGTGTTTCTTATACGCCGGCAAATAAGGTAATTAAATTTAAAAAGTTCTTTGCGTTTATACACGAAAAAAAAAAGACAGAAAAAATAATAGCTTCGTAGAATCAGCTTCAAATTTAATAATGATTGCTGATTTACTCAATGCAAAACCACTAATCGAGCCACTTTTGTTTTAAATGTGTTCCTTAAATTAGATTTGAATAAGAAAAATTTACCTGTTTCAGATAGCTACAAAATTTATTATTTTGTACTATTCTTACTTATAATTATTATATTAAAAAAAGTGCAAAATCTGAAAGCTTTCAGATTTTATATTACGCCCAAAGAGGCGTTTTTTATTAACGTTTCGCGCGTCCTCTTATTTATTAAATATCACGTTATTTGCACCTAGACCATAAAATTCGATTGAACAGCAATATCCCAAAATATTTAAAAAGAGGATATCTTTAGAATTTCCCATACACAGCCTCGAGCTCTGAAGATAAAAATGTTTCCTTTTCATACAGTGTTGCCATTGCTCGCTTTGAAATCATCGAGTTTGTTACTCAACAATTCGTTAAAGTTTTACATTCCAGATGCCCATATTGGAGTGGAGTACTACGTTATTCAAAATTTGATGTCTTTAAATACCGCTTTTTTTTTTTTTTTTTTTTTTTTTTTTTTTTTTTTTTTTTTTCATTGTGCGAGAATATTTAACAATGTGATACATTTATGGAAATTCTTCATTATTTAATTTTTAATTTATTTAAATTTAATTCAGGCTCTAATAGTCGGTGGTAAAGATTTGAAAAGTGAAACGCCATATTATAGGGGACGATACAAAATGCCAAAACGAAATTATTAGCCCTTTTGGACAAACTGAGCCTTTGGGCTGAAAAGAAAACGGAAAAAAAAAAAAAAGAAGAAAAGCAGTGAAATATGTGTGATTTCTGGCTGATGTTTATTTGAGCCAATTTCATTTGAAAGAAATCGATATCATTACAAATCCTATTTAGTTTAGAAAGTATGAGTTAAATGCATCTTACTACTAAACTGTTAAACGCCATATCAGTCACTCAGTCACCCGTGATTCATGCCAGGGACTCTTAACCGGTGGTACGGAAAGAAGCAAAATATTTTTAACTAATTAATTCAAAAATCAAAAGCCCAACATCCTGATTGAGGTTTTTTCTCTAACACTCGTAAATTTGTTAGTAGTACTTTGTTCAACAATGGTGGTGGTAGTAGTATACTTTGTATTGGTGGTACCAATGGTTTTCAATTTTTGTTAAGATAGTACGCGTTAGTCAAAAGAACCAAAGAAGAGATATTAGAGATTGATATTAGAGAACCGCTGATTTATACCATGCTTTCCGCTCGGACCGCGTCAATCACCTGTGACTGTCAGTATACTCCGCGTTCAGGCCGCGTCATTTTTTTGTTGACTAATTTTTGATATGCAATTTAAAAAATTATATTCTTCTATCAGAGCTAGCTTGTATAAAATTTCAGGTAAATCTCGAACCTCCAGCATATCGGTTAATTCGGATATCGCTGACTAAAAAAAAAAAAAAAAAAAAAAAGCAAAAGCAGGTTTGGTGCTTAAAAAGTTCAATATTTTAAGAGACTGAGAATATTTTTTTGCTCCAAAACTGCAAATTCATGTTTATCCTTTTTCAGAGGTTAAACTAAAATCTGAAGTATCAGATGTACTGCTGTCTCCCTCCCGTATACTTGACGGCCGAGCGGTAAAAGTCACTGGACACTGGTAGTTCGGTACAGAGTTTGAGTCCCGGTGGACGGGCTGGCTGCATGGTTTTCTTTATGTGTTACGTGGATACAGGCCAGTTTCCCTTAAAAACACCTCCACGGGGGCATTTCTGCCTTTCCGTGTCGTGCTTAATGGCGGAACACGTAATGAAATAAATAAAAAGAAATAAATGCACTCTTAGACAAGAAAAAGACGCACCAAGTAGAAGTTATCCGAATGGGACGAAATTTGGTAGAGGTGATATACATGTACAGAAAACCATGTTTGAGAAAAATTGGATGATTTATTGAAGTGATAGAGCTTCACAAAGTGAAAAAATCGGTAACGCGTTTGTCCACGTCTGGCCCTTATGCAAGCAGTTATTCGGTTTGGCATCGATTGATAGAGGTTGCGGATGTCCTCCTGAAGGATATCGTGCCAAATTCTGTCCAACTGGCGCGTTAGCTCGTCAACATCCCGAGCTAGTTGGAGGGCCCTCCCTTCAAACGTGCTCAATAGGAGAGAGATCCGGCGACCTTGCTGACCAAGGTAATGTTCGGCAAGCACTAAGGAAAGCAGTAGAAACATGTGCAGTGTGGGGGCGGGCATTATCTTGCTAAAATGTAAGCCCAGGGCGGCATGACATGAAGGACAACATAACGGGCCTTAAAACTTCGTCGACGTACCGCTGTGCTGTAAGGTTGCGACGGATGACAGCTAAAAGGATCCTGCTATGAAATGAAATGGCACCCCATACCATCACTCCTGGTTCTCGGCCTGTCTGCCGAAGACAGTTAGGTTGGTATCACACCGCTATCTGGGTCGTCTCCAGACTCGCCTTCGCTGGTCATCGGGGCTCAGTTCAAAGCGGGACTCATCACGGAAGACTATTCTACTCCACTCAGTGACATTCCAGTGCGAATGAGCCCAACACCTCTGCAAACGGCCTTGACGTTGTACAGAGGTCAATGGTAGTCGGCGCAAGGGACAGCCTCCGTGACCTCACCCCCGTTTCTGTGAGCCGTCTATGAATGGTCCTTGTGGTCACAGAAGCACTAGTTGCACGTAAAATTGATGATAATGATGCATCTGGGGCTGTGAGTGCCGCTCTGACGATTGCTCGGTCTTCACGTTCTGTCGTTTCTCTAGGCCTACCGCTTCCTTCTTGACGCTGTGTGCGGCCATGGTTTATCCATTCCCCCAACATCATCTAATAGTGGCATCGCTCCTGCTCAAATGTCGAGCTATTCACCGATAAGACCAACGATCTTCTTTGATCCCAACTACACGACCTCTCTCAAATTCTGACGTCTGCGCATATCGTTCGCGCACCTATATGCGAGGCATAGTTACTGTCTACCAGAGTACACGGAATGAAATTCGTGAAGAATTTATGACCTGGAATAGTAATTTCTCCTCTTAAATATCCTGTCAGTTGCGCAGATCAGATGCGCTGTAGCGACAACCGTTCATTTATTGACAGCCAAAATGCAAAATTTTACATTTTCCGCCGAAACCTGTATGCATATCAGTTTTTGTCCTTATATCTTCTTCTTTGCTTTATATCTTCTCGGTGCGTCGTGGTGCGGCGTTTTTTTTTTTCGGAGGGGGGGGGGGTCTAAGAGTGAATGTATTTTTCTAAAACACCCTGAAATGTTTTCGAAAATAATTCAGGTGCACTAAATTTCTCCTTAATTTTAATTAAAAATTGCTCCTCAATTCACTGCCCGCAAATTCTGATCTAAAGTGCATTGTTTTTATTAAATCAAATTAAATTTGTCATTTGACAGACACTCCCATCGAAATATAAATCTTAGTTCGATTTCACATAATTGAAAAAAATTACCTAATACAAGCTGCATTTAATATGAATTTCCTTACTTATTAAAGGAAACACTTTCATTACCAAAAATCAAAATTTTCGAATATCCTTAGAACTTCCAAAATAAGTATCTTAAAAATAGAATTTGAGAAATATGTCTATTTTCTCCTACATCTAAAATGGCAACACTCTTCAATCAAATTAAAAAAAAGAAAAGAAACCCCTTCGTGAAACATACCAATTAACGTAGCTCGTCACATATGGTTTGCTATAAAATACATTAATTAGGAAAATAAATGTATAATACGTTTTTAAGTCGTAGGATAGCATATGGTCCGTTGCATTTCAGTTCCTGTAATGTGATAAATGTTAACGAAGCATAACGAAGATACCGTTAAAACACAGCAATATCCGACTTTTGGACAGAATTTGGTGTCAGTTTTCTGAAGCATTTCTCCTCTTTTTTATATATTAGAAGATAATGAGTAAAGTTATTAGTTATTATAACAGTGTCATTGAACTCTAGCATAGCACTGAATTTGCTTGAGGTCAATGACATTTCTCCCATAAGATTTAATACCTCCGTATCGAAAGCCCAAACTCTGCAAGGTATTTATAATGTTTAAGATATTGTTGGCAAGGTATCATCATTTGAGCTTCAAATGTGAACTTTTTAAAAAATTTGACTATTATCAAGTAGTGTACAATTAAAAACCCTACAAATATATAAAAATGAAATGCTGTTAATATGTTTGTTACTTTTTGGCGCGAATATTAGTTGTCGAATGAATGCGATATTTCGCATGGGAATAACTGCATTCGTAAGGGAATTCAGCCGGTTTCACACCAGTAAATCTGCTTTCTGATATGTTTCATTTCGACAAACCGGTTGTTAAAATGACAATTCCAATATTTATTTCGGTAATTCATCTTAGAACTGTTCATTACGTAAAAATCACAAAAGCTGACATTTTTCAATTTTTGGCAGGTTAATTAAGATTGAAGAAGACTCAAAGAGAAGTATCAGCACGGACGTATCATGTAATGAAGAAATGTGCATTGGAATGGAGAACCGGTCGCAACAAGTTGCGGTAGATATGTTATTACTTAAAAGCATTCAAGCACGAATTTTCTGTTCAATTCAAGGGTACAGAAAATATTTTTATGCGCAAACGGCCTGTATTTTCTTAGTTCTTCAAAAAACGAATTCTACTGCTGGGTAGTGTTGTCTTATTCGAGAAGTTTCACAGCTTTATTTTTCGAGCAATAATGTATTTATGCAATTAATAATGAGGTCTAGGCATTTTCATAATTTGTATTATGTCATATTGTATCTTTTATTATGGTTTTCCTACAATTATTACTGTTTTATTAATATTTTTTAGTTTATAAAATGCATTGGTACAAAAATATGTCGCAAATACCTTCAGATAAACTTTTCAATAAATTTTGATTTTATGATGAAGGTGAACCGTTTGTGTTAAAATATTTAAATTTAACTATCATTTAAATTAGAACATTCTGCTTTACTGACTGCCATTTCGTTACTTACACGATATTTACTCGAGTAGAACTAAAATGTGAATTTATATATATATAGAGAGAGAGATAGTCTATCGTTAACGAAAGTCATACAGTAATAATACAGGTTACTTTTCGTGCATGGAATAAAATTTTCTGCTTCAACTATCCACTTGAATATATTAAATTTCATTAATAGTTTAATGGTTATTTGTCATTCACTGAAAACACGGTCATTCACAGAAAACGTACATTCACTTACAATAATACAGGATGTATAGTGTGTCCACAAATGTTATATATAGCTTCGTCGTCCTGTGCAATGAAATGTGAAAGTCTTCAGTTTGATGACAGTACTTCAGTTTCACACTGTAACGAGTAGGAGAGCCTATTGGGTCCTGTAAACAGAAATGGCGTCATCATCTTCGTTTCGGTTATATAAAAAAAAAATTATCTTTTTCTAACCGGTTATTTAAAGAATATGGTCTACTAGATAAAAGCCACATTTGTTGACGATCTCGAAGCAAACTACTTTATCTTCAAATATATCATGACCGTAATTTTGAAGCGAACGTAACAGAAATTGGAATATCGTTTGGACATACTACATGCAACTGATGTTGCTCATATGGAGATATATTGATCAACACTAGGTTTGCGGACATTTTTGTATACCTATATTTGATTACACCCGTCAACTTGACGGGTAAAGGAAACCATGTATTTTCTTTAAAAAAAGGTTAATTTAATTTCAAAACACTACAGTCTTAATGCTAAAATTACCGATCGCAGGCAGTTCCGCAAATTTATATTTGTTTTATTGCTATAAAAAAGTTGCGATAGTTTTGGTGTTAATAGACTTACCAGAACTTATACCAAAGCAATCTTCGCTGATCCTAACTATTCTCTCTAGTAATTGTGTTGTTCTTGAATTACTCATAGAATTGTATTCTGTCAGAATTAAGTAAACGTAGTATTTTCCCTTAATTATGTAATAATATTGCGAACACTCATATTCTAATACTTTCTTCTCGATCGTCTCTACTTGCATTAACTGAAGCGTTTTCTAAAACGTCTTGAAACATTAACCGGAACTCAAAGACTGCAAATTGTTCTTTGGTCTTCAGCCTAATGCTTTATGTTTATGTTTTAGGCACGTACAACACAGATAATCACACGTGACATACCCCTTACTCTGGCGAGATGTGGTGTGTTAATATTGTGTTGGAAGTTATGAGAAGATATTTCTGTCGAATTATAATCTTTATTTAGTATTAACTGCTTTTATACTTGTCACCAGAAAAATAATTTCATAAAAATGTCGGTTTATTACGATTAACTATGAAACTAGCTATCCGTCATGTTGAAGGGTATCCATAAAAGTCCATACATTATACAGAACTCTGAAATTTAAGCGCTGAAGGGGAAATAAGTTTGGGTATATATTCGTCTCATTGCATCTATAATTATCAGGATAAACTAAAAAGCTATAAAAATAATTGTTTTTGTAATTTTGTTCATGAAGTCCGAAATCAGTCAGAATGACGAGTCCCGTAAATCTAGTGTTAGTTACACAAAACTTGGATGGTATGTTTGTCTTTGACTAACAATAGTTCTTTACCCTGCTATGTAATTTCGCTTTGCTAGCAACCTCAAACTGTATGCATCATTTGTGGACAATGCATGCATTACTTAAAATATTTTGGTAAAATTTCGGATTAAAATGGTTATTAAAATGTACCGTGCTGAGCAAGATAAACGGCTGTTTCCACTAGTAGGTTCCATTTTTTTTAACTCAAAATGAATATATTTTTAAAAACTTAACGACAGATGTTTTCCCCCCACACGTATTAAATAACTCATTCAAAATTTGAAAAAAAATATATAAAAAGAGGGAATTTAAAGAATTAAATTTTAATCCCCAAATTTAAAGCTCAACCTTTAGTTCAGTTCAGTTTACATCATAAATTATGATATTCTTTTAAATGTGAAGTATTTTTATAAATTTCAAAATATTTAGATATTTTTATTGTAGATAATAAATCGTTTTAAATACATTCGTCAAATGTATTTGTTTAGGAGTTTATCGTTGAAGATTGTTATGAGCTACGCTATTATTATGGCTTCTTAAAACGAAATTTTTAATTTTTAACCATAATAGTTAAAAATTAAATGGAATTTCAAACATTTATTTGAATTTAATATTTATTTCAATATTTTATTTTTTTTTATTTTAATATTCCTCAAATACCCGAATGTACTAATATCTGACAAATTCTTCAATTTGTGAATTTAATATTTTACAAATTTTATTGCTAATAGTTGTGAAAGTCCTTTCGTATCATTTTATAAATCAAGTACGATCCCTTTTTATTATTCGACAAAGCAGAAATCTATATTCCTCTGGTATTGCCTTTCGAACGGTGTTCATGCCACATTTACTCTCAGGATTATATAATCGCAAAATCTATATTATCATTCTATGGAGAAAGTAAAGATCATTTTCCAGAGCAAGTACAGCAAGATTTTGCAATTATAGTATCGACATTTTTTCATGTAAACGAATGAAATCACGTAGAATATTTATAAGTAAAATGTGAACAGTTTTTTTTCATTTATTAAATATGACTATGTGTTTTTTTATTTTATGAAATGAACTAGTTATTTGAAATCAGACAACTCGCAATGAATTTATGGTTCATTTTACCTATTTGAAAGAACCCTACAAAAAACTGAATTCATTTTGACAAAACGTCAAAAGAAATGCAAGACACAGCAATCAGCATTAAGAAATAAATCTGTGGAGATTTAAACATTCTGCACATGTTGTTAAGTAGATGTAGAGAAATCTTATTTTGTATTCAGGATAGCAAAGTATATAATTAACGTTTGAAACCCCGGAAGGGAAATACATGGATTAATGATCAGATTGCAATTAAAGTAAATTTTCATTCCCATTTCATCCTAGTAATCAATGTTCATTATATACAGAGAACACTCTTATAACAGCCAACTCCCTAAGACGACCTTAGGGAGTTGAAATACCTTTCCGAGGTCGTGTTTCAATGAAATCATGACCTATGACAGGGATGTTTATTCATGTTCTGGCACCTTTCAAAAACATGAATAAACATCAGTACTGAACACCTACTATCCAAGCCACCACATTCTCAGAAGACCAAATTTTTCAGAAACCGCTGGTAATCGCCTTAGAAATAGTTCGCTATAATTTGCTAATAGTGCAGAAAATGATGGTGGACAATACAATTATCCAAATGCCATTCGTCTTTTCAAATTGTATTCGATTACGAAAATGTTTCTGTAGAGACATTAGGTATTTTGGAAGCAGGAGAGATGAAAAATGAGCAACGGCTTCGCCAGGAATCGAACCACGGACCTCTGGAATACGCGCCCAGCATGCAGACCACCACACCACGAAGGCACGCTAAGAAGGCGGGAGAAATATCTTATGTACTCCCCCTTTTAAAAGGCGACCGGGGTTTTTAGGTAACCCAATCGCCAAATCCTGAGTGTGGAGAATCATCATCCATCACCCTTTTAGTTCGGGCGCCACTGTAGAGACATTAGTTATTTTTTGGAAGCATGAGATGTGAAAAATTCGCCTTCGCAGAGAATCGAACCACGGACCTCTGGAATGCGCGTCCAGAGTGCAGACCACTACACTACGAAGGCGTGCTAAGAAGGCGGGAGAAACACCTTATATTTTAAATAAAAAAACTTTGCGGTGCGGTAAATTAACTCTTTTCTTTTTGTAGATATCAGAAGATTGATAACACACATTTGGGACGGGAAATGACAATATTAAAGAAAGAAGCTGAGTGAGGTTAAAAAAATTCAGCACAGAATTTTCTTGATAGATACTAGTTGCAAAATCATCGTGAGAAATGTACTAGTTTCGAGAAACGATGTTGCAACATAATTGATTTCCTCCCTTTTCATCATGATGTATTTCTTGAAAGTCTTAACGATGATGTTAAAGAACAAGGAGAAAGATCTCAATAAAGACATAGAAGAAGGTTTTTTTTTTTTTTTTTTTTTTTTTTTGAGACTGCCAGGTAACGTCTTCCTCATTAGACTACCTTTATATAATATGCAATATCGTGATTTTAAATGCAGGAAAAAGCTATTGGAAATTTAATTTTAAGATAAGAAAACAGAATAAAATATCATTAAATGATAGACTTATAAACCAAGAAATATAAGCAATTATTTGCACTTAATTTTTAAGTCATGCATAAATTTTAATTCTTAAAAGTCTTTTAATTTTTTTTACTTAGAAGGATGTTTCATGCGCAATTTCAAAAAGATACCGTATTTCCTGGCGTATTTTTCCTCCTTTTTGTATAAAAAAAATTTACAAGCCAAAAATAGAGAGAGGAATGTTATGCGAGTAATTTAATTTCTGAAGAAGTAATTATAGTAATAGCATAACAAATTTAAAATAGTCAGGGATAAACTACTGGCAACTGTCATAACATTTTTTTGTAGAAAGAAGTCTACATTTCAACAAGAATGTGTAGTAATATTAACATTACAGTACAATATGGTAACTGAGCCGGACACGTCGCACTCCGTCACAGTTACCGTGTAAAGCTCTACATGGCACGATTTTAGACCGCAGTTCCCAGGAGGTACATCGGTGGAACAAAGAAGAAAGGGAAAAACAAGAGATCCAGATTTTGAAAGATCGAACATATCAGCAGTAGATAATGCTACAATGAGCTGGAACGTAAATAATAGAAATAAGGAGAAATCGCATGTTTGAAAAGTATTTAGTTCAAGTGTTAAGTGTGGGAACACATACCACGTGTGGGTAGTTTAACGAAGAATCAGCAGAAAATACGTTTTAATTAATAATGGGTGAAGTGCTAATACAAAAATGCAAAAACTATGGAGGGAATACGCGAGGAAATGTTGTAAAATACATGATTATGTTTTATATTTCCTTTGCTAATTGCTTCCGTTTCTTTTCTTTCACTTAAATAATGCGTGACGATGTACATTTAGTTTTCATACTTCTATAAAATTAAAAATTAAAAGATCAACCCTGTGTAATAATAATCAAATCGAAACATAACAACGAATCATAGTAAAATAGTAGCATACCCATGTCTTGAGAAATAACAGAATTGCTCATAAGTGACTTACTAAGCAAAGTAGATTATTTCTCTCAAACTTCTGATATCTAAGAATCAAGATGTAGAAAACTGCACATTAAATGTGTCTGATTATTAAGATTGCAGCTGGTGTAAAATTATTTAAGCATACAGACTGAAATTTACTTGAGAGGAAACAATTTGGGGTTGGAGGAAATCACAAAGTAGGCTTTGTTGTTGTTGTTTTTGTTACTGATCCCAACTGGTTAGCCATTAGGCTAGAACACATCCATGAGTCCAAGAGCCGTCAATATTTCTATTACGAAGGTAGGTTTTTTCAATAGGTCCTCTTTTACAAGTCCCAAACAGATGGGAAGATGTCCAGAAGTGAAATGATCAGTATTACATTTCCTACAGATGGGGTAGATCTTATTTCCCAGGTCAAATTTTAGGCATTTCAGGTATCCACTTAGGAGCTTTGTTAAAGTAGTATGCTGAGCACGATTAGCCCCAAAAGCAATAGGCTACCTGCCAAAGTACCAATCATGAGCCGGAGGGGAATGCCAAGAAAAAGCTAGATTAAGTAGATTTAATTAAGTAGATTTTGGAGATCTGCTCGAGAATTAAGTAGATTTAATTCTCGAGCAGATCTCCAAAACGTTCAGGAGGCCAGTGTTCAGAGTCATTGAAGTACCTTCCTTAGCCAGGACATCAACCATTTCGTTACCACTGAGGCCGACATGTGAAGCGATCCACTGCAGATGTACATCATGACGGGAATATTTTGCAGATGCTGGATAAAATTTCCACTGTCAGTCAAAATCCAGTAGTACTTGGATCTTCGGAAATATAAGTTAGAGGTAATAAATTAATGATTCCTTCACGGTCACATACAATGGTTTGTTGTTCTTCGAAATGCATCAAGGCTTTCCCAACAACTTTTCTTAGCAATTAAGAACACCTATCATTCTCTCCTACTATCGGGATTATTTTAACAACTATTTTGTTCCACATCCCCGAAAAGGTAAATCAGTAAGATTCTAATTACCTGGTATATGTTTCCATAGATTTGGAGAAGAAAGTTGTCGTATTTCTCTTCCTCTCTTAATGGCGAAAAATGACCACTGTTCATCGCGGCAGTCCAATTAAGAACCGTGGTTGAGTCTCTCCAGAAGAAAGATTCTATATCTTCTAATTTAAGAGCTTCCATTACTGATTTTATAAGGTGTTTCTTCCGCCTTCTTAGCATACCTTCGTGGTGTAATGGTTATCGCACTCGGCGAGTATTCGAAAGGTCCGAGGTTCGAGTCCCGGTGAGAGCATTGCTCATTTTTCATATCTGCTGCTGCAAAATAAACTCATTTCTCTACAACTTATGAAGTCTAGCTCTAATTGTAGCTGTTAGCATTTCAAGTTTTAGTATGACAATCTCCACAGGAGTAACTCTTAATCAGGCTTTTAGTAATTGCACTGATATCCTACACATTGATTTACCTCTGCATACACTAGTGATATTGAGGTTGTCAGAACGTATGTAAACTCAATATCATTATTCGCTTCTGCGTCCCACGTTTCATTTGTCTTCCAGGAAAGTCTGCCTGAAAGAATGCCAATAGAAGTTTACGCTACAAGGCATGTAAACTATGTAAACCCTATAGGCTCGAAACACGATTAAGAACATACAGGACTTTTCCCTTAGTCACCGCTTCAACTTCTTGAAATTCTAAACCTTCTGGATTAATCTCTAGACTATCGGCTTATCTATCCAATAATAGTCCCAAAACGTGTGGCTTTTCGGTTTGAAGTACACAACTGTGTTTCCAACATCTCAAATGAGATTTGTTTCTTTCATAACTGCCTTTGCTTCTCTTTATAAGGCTTTCGAGTTCTGATTTGTCTTCTACACTGCTAATGCAGTTATTAACATATAGACGACTTTTCTGTTTTTCTATAATGAAGTGAGACCAGTGTGGCTCACCTTCTTCAATAAGCTTAAGTTATTTTGATAATTGATGAGTAATAGCTGCTCCTAATAAAAACGAGCTGAAGGTAACGCCAAAGGCTACTCGATTATGAAGCAAAATTTGCAAATTTCATTCTGTATCAAATCACAAAAAATGGAGGTAATTCTTAAAGGCTTTGGGGAAACTTCGCTGATGCATCAAACACCTGTCTGATCTTAATTGTACTTTAAAACGTCCTGATGTGGAAAATATTGTTGCGTTTTTCTTCTTCTGACACAAGTTGTTACGTTATTTTCTTCCTTCACGTTCGTAGATTTGGAGTGAATAACGACGACACTTGATGAAGTATAGAAACACACTTTATTGGCCAGTATTGTCAGTCCAAAACACGTTTTTACAGTCGTCGATGAACTACTATAAACACGCTGACACGGTCAACAACACAGCCTCCAGGTTATCAGGCTATCACGGTGGAGACGGCTTCACTGCAAAGCACCAGAGTACAGCTCCCGACTCTGCTCGGTCGTTCTCAGAACTCCACGTACTCTCGAGACTCTCCACGCTACAACTCGCGATGCACTCAACGACACACAGAGCACAGCTCCCGACTCTTCGGTTCAGTCGTTCCCGGAGCTTAACACACTCTCTCGACGATGCATTAACCGCGATACACTAACAGACTCCTTCGGTGAACTCAACGACCCACTCGGCACTCGCTGTCCGGCTGTCAACTCGATCGACTCCGTAGGGATTGACTCGCTAGACGAGACATCACCTCGATACTGACTATCTCACACTCTAGTCGAAGCACTCTCACTCGCCCTCTCGACGAGGCACAATCTCGATACTAACTGACTGACTGCGAACCAGCAGGGTTTATATAGCTTCCGACTTGTGTACAAGAACATTCTGGGCTAAACCGGTAAGAATTCGTTCCAGAAGGTCCTCCATCCGTCCATGGCATATCGCCAATTTTGTCGCCAAATGGGCGATTTCTGGCCAAATGTGGCAACCCTAAAACTGCTTTGCGGGGAAGCTATCTCACCGCGCCTGTGCATTTCGTAACAATATTGTCCAGGTATAGAATGCCCGGCTTCTGGAACTATTTCAATTATATCTTCTTTCAACCACTCTTTGAACACTAGTTGATATTCTAAAAGATAACCCATTTTTCCCGTTTTCAATATGTTGAATCCAGTGTATTCAACGCCAACTGATAGTTATTAAGTAAAGGACTTCCAGGAACTTTTCCTACAAATGTCCAGCCTAGTTTAGTTTCATGAACACAAAAGCTTGTTTAAGTTCTTTTCTGTCACCTGTAAAGACTTGCGACATCCTGCGGCTCTAAGTAATATTTCAGTAGCTCTCGGGTCCTTTTGCATGCCCCTTATAATAATATTAGAAGTTTAAAGTTTTCTAATTAAGAGATTCGAGGGATGTCACCACAATTCATTTCTTGATCTAATGCTTCAAGGCTTCAAAGATACTTATCATCAAGACTACATAAATAAAAATATTATAAAATTTATGTTTAAGTTTATTTGTTACTGTCCCTCCAAATAAACAATGTTGCACAATTTCTTTTTTAATTGACTCTTGATTCACATTTAAAGCTGGAGAGTTTAATGCCTTCTGTGATCCGATTATCAATTAACACACGAAAATGGCACTCAGTGTTATTACCTATTAACTTTGCAACGAATGTCTGGAAAAAAACTTCAGGATTATAAAACGAACTTGAATGTAATGTATCAATACATTGTACATTCTCCTTTGTTGATCCAGAGGCTTGTTTTCACAAACAAAATTATTTTTGTCTTTATTGCTATTGTTGCTTGTTTAATGTTGTTCCGGGCACATGATCGAAAAACGTCTCTTTTAACATAACATACATTTCACTATACGTTACAGTTCTTTTCATTATGTTCTGATTTCAGACAGCTAAAACAAACTATTTTATCAAATATAACTGTTTTATGTGTGTCAATGATGTAGCTCTAAAACATTCATTACTGTTATGTTTACCCCTATGCAAAATAAGCAGGCGTTACTTAAGTTATTTTCTTTAAATACCAATTAATACGTAGCACTAGTTCAATGATGTAATTTCAACTAATAACGTCAGGATCGCTTTCATCACCAAATTATGAAGCTTTCTGTGGTGTTTATACTGATACTTCATCATCAAAACATAGCTTGCCCTATTTTGAAGTCCAGTTTCTTTTATACAATTCTATTTTTATTGTCATAAACGCATCAGAAAATTTTAACATGATAGCAAAAATTATGTATATGATCCTTTACCTCTTGCCATGTCGAAAGGAATTACAGATAGCATATTTTATTACTATTTTCTTTCATTTTTTCCACTATGAATAAGACTATTGTAATTATTTTTCTGATGATAAACTTTTAATAATGCACAGTGATTAAATAGGAATCCATAGTAGTTCCTTCAGTTTATTTATTTCAATTTAAAATAACATCTCTGTTATTTAACTGACATAATCAGACTGAAGAAATTACTTTGTCTGTGACTTCTGTTGTTCTAAATAAATTTACAATAAAACTAACTTTGAATTAGTTAAATTATATGACCTAGTTAAAGAAGTTCCAGATTCATAACTAGTGTCCTTCCGCGTGGGTTTTACCCGCCTAACCACAGACTATTTACCATGAATCTCACGTTCTCAATATTTGATTTTTATATTGTCTGTTTTGAAGCAGATGCTACGTCATTCATAGCGTGATGATAAAAAGAATATGTAAATTTTGCTCTAAATGTACTCAGTTGTGTTTGCAAACTACTAAAATATTTAGAACACAATATTTTGACGTCATTCGTATCGTGGATTCCAAGTTTCCTGTTCTTGAGTCTGCGATTTTTTTTTTTTTTTTTTTTTTTTTTTTTTTTTCAATCTTGTCTGTAGAAACCGCATTTATTGTTGCGAAAATGCCTTTAATACAAAACTTTAATTATATTACTTGATTATTATATTTTTAGTCTATTACTATCCTCTGTCGCAGCGACAGAAGATTATTTATGTTTTCATTCTACTTCTACTTCTTAGTATTATTATTATTAATAAAATGATGTATCACAGATTAGACGGCTTGTGGATTTTAGAGGAATCAAAAACGAATTTTGATCTTTCTTTCGTTGTTTTATGAGTTTACGAAACAAATTCTCTCATTACTTTTAATATGAATGATTAAAGTCTAAAAAAATAACATAAAAACAGAGGGAGGAATTCACAAATTAATAAAAATAAACAAAAGAAAAGGAAATGTAATTTAAAAATTTATACAAAGAATGAGTTAACATAATCTTGTAATATATTGCATTAAAAACTTTACTAATCCTTTTATTCATTATATGAATGCTTTAAACGTAATAATATATAAACAGTCATAACATTTTTAAATCCCTCAGTTTTCTGTACGCAGTGTAATATGAGAGCTGAATTCAAATCCGAATGACGTGTGGGATGACAGAAACTCCTAGAACTGGTAATCTGGCAGGCAGCTTGTATAAGGTAAAATTAAGGTATGGTGATCCCATACCATAAAGTGACATGATAAATAATGTAAAAACAACTATTCTAGAGGCTTTTTAATGGGAATAAAAATATTATACTGGATGCAACATTTTGTTTATTATTTGCGCTAATTTTATGGAATATTCTTTAAATTTTATTCTTCGCCAAATGATCATTTTCATACAGGTTTACTCTCATTATATTTTCAGATACTATTGCAACCGAATAAAAAATGAGACAAAAAAACTAAATGACAATTGTAGTAGATTTTATAATTCCTCTATTTCCCTAATTTTATTACACTGCGTCTCTTCTGTGTGAAGTATTTAAAGTTAAAAATGTAAATATAAATCAACTAATATGTCTTTAAATCATAACTAACCATCCTCTGAGATTCTAAAAGGTATATTGTCAGTTTTCTTAACGTTTACGGAAGATATGAGTATGAATACTAAAATTTGGCTAGTTTATCACTTGATGGTAAATACGAGCAAATTTGCTTTAGCAAATCCTTCATGAAGGCATCTTACTAAAAGAGAAATGCTCGTTAGGGCATTAGAGGATTACGTAATAACGTTTCTCTTGCCATTTCCAGGTAGCATTTACAAAGCGTGCGTTAATTAGAGCAAGCCTAATATTTATAACGAGCTCTAAATCTCATGCTAAGGTTTAAAAAGTTGCTATTTGAAAACAACAGATTCTTTAACATTGAAAAAAAATATTCTTTAACTTTGAAGTTCAAAATTATAAAAAATAATTTAAAATACATAATATAAAAACCTAACTTTAAGCAAATTATAGCAATCTGATCTTGATAAGCAACTTTCATTTTAACACCCAGAAAACGTGTTTAATAGGCTACGCAGTGTTACTACAAGCCTACTAATTTACGAGTTAGTCTTGCAAGAAATTTAAAATGTAGAACGTAAAATCTTATACTTCAAACAAGCTACTTAAAGTAGCAAAGCCAAGTGGTAAAGGAAAAATGTTATTGTGGTAATTACTTTATCTTAATTTATAGCACGTTGAGATTTATGCAAATATTTCGTAAAGAAAAGATCTTTATTACTCAAGATGTCATTGAGTATTTATTTTACTGGAGTTTTTTGCGCCTGAGGATTGCTATAAATGCAGTACAACTCCTTTAAAACGAGCTCTGATTTAACAGGAACCCGAATTAACGAGGAAATTGAAAATACTTGGTTTGTACAATGTTATGTCTATAGGAGTATAACTCGATTTTAACAAACAAACCCGGCTACAGCGAGCAATGATTTGGGATTCATAAAATTTCTATAGCTTCCATCTCTCCAGCTCAACTAATACTTTTGGAAAATTTAACATTCCGAAGTCAACCGTAAGTTAGTTGATGAATCATAAATCCTGTGAACACGTGACGACGGTCTTTTTTTTTCTTGGATTCATCAGAATTCAGTTTTTACCGACGAATTCTACAAGTGTTATCCAGCCTATGGACCAAGGGATCATCAGAAGTTTTATATCAAATTTCGCAAGCACTTGATTGTGATGCTTCTCGATAGAAGAGAAAAAATAGGACCAACTTAAATGCTAATGTAAACTTAAACAACTTTAAATGCTTATGTACTCGAAGCGATACGGATACTACATCAACATGCATTACCAACCGCTTCCGTAAGACTGGGATTGGAAATTTCTCAAGAGGGGCAAATGAGCAAGATGAAAAAGTCGAGGTCCCGGAAAATTTGGAAATGAGTGGAAAAGAATTTGAAAATTATGTACTTGTTGACGCCAATGCTATCACTTCCGAGATACTACTCCCGAGGATATTATAACTGAAATTCAACCTAAATCAGATGAAAAAAATTATGAAAGCCACTATGATGACGACGAATGTGAAGAATTTTAACCCTGATCCGCCCCCAACATACTCAGTGGCTTTTGAGCGCAAAGAAATACTTCAAACCTTTTTCGAAGCCAGGGGTACAAATGACGATGATTTTCGGGCCATGGGTCTTCTCTGAGGAAAGATAACACAAGAAAGAGACAATAAGGCAATTTAAAGTAAATTAACCAACTTGCACTTTACAGAAATTTAAAAAAAAAATAAAATATTTATAATGTAGTAAGTATGTATGAATTTTTATAATTTTTTTCTCGAACCCGTTTTTTATGAGGACATGGTTATAACAATAATAAATATCGCGAAACTTCACGTTCATTATAAGCGAGTTCGACTGCATTTCCCTCAAACAGCGATAGTTTTTATTTTCATAATATGAAACCTTGAAAGAAACACGATAAATACCTCGAAGAAGTTTTCTTTGAGAAATTTAATAGCATTAGAGTAAATTTACTTTGAAACGAGAATAAATGTAATTTCAAAGGAATTGTGCTAAAAATACTTTCTTCTTCGAAGAAAAGTACTAACTTACAGAAGCGAGTGAATCTGGAAAAATTATGTGGATTGGTGTGTAGATAACAGAGCTGTAAATCATCGTTTAACGAACTACGCCAGCAGCCCTTACTGAGTCTCAAATCAGTCATCTCTACTCTTTTAATTAATCGTTTTTATTGTTTAGTCGTTAAAGGTAAATTCGTATTATAAAGAACTTACTAATCTTAATGAATAATGTAACAAAATTATTGAATTTTAAAATCTCTCTTACGGGTAAATTTTCAAATTAAATTTTGGCTTTTCAGTGACCCTCAGACATCACTGTGTATTGTCAATTTTACATGGAAAATCCCGAGATTCACGGAAAATTTTCAAATACCTGCTTTCGCTACGGAATTTTTTTTCCAATGGCAGATTGTGAACAGTTACACTGTGTCCATTAATCTACACAAGCTACCTTCGCCTCTTATAAAGGAACGAATAGTTACAATCATGCCTTCGCCGGAATTCGAACCCAGGCCCTTCGGTATTGCAGTCAGGCTTCCCTAACCACTATACCGTCTGGGCGGCCCTTTCGTTAAGGAGTTATTCGTTTATTTAAACAATTGTAATAAAACACCCAGCCTTAAGGGAAAAAGATGCCATTGTGGTAAAATTTTATGAGGAAATGTTTCATACGGTGAAAATCACTAAAACGCGCGTTTAGGTAGCCTGACGTTTCATAAAAAATCGGGAAGTGCTAGAACAGTTATATGAAAATTTCTAAACTTGTAAAAAGGTAAAGATAAAAAATTTCAATAACTTATTTTAACGAGGTATTCAAGAGCAGTTTTACTTTCCTTTTATTTGGAATATGACGACCCATACAAGGGTATACGCTAAAGAAAAGGGATATCTTCGTTGCTTTCTTTTTAAAGGAAACTGACTTCTACCCACGCTACATGCGGGAGAAGCAACAAAAAACTCCCCGTTTGCCGAGATTTGAGCCGAAGTCGAACTACAAGTGTTCAGCCACGTTTATAGCTTGAGACAAATTCCAAACTGGTTTTCACCATTGTGCGAGAGTGTCATGAGCATCAATTTGATTATAGTACTTTCTAAAATTAAAAATTTAACTAAAATCGTAACAAATTGGTGTATATAATAGAGATTTGTGCATAACATTTGTAGTGCTACAGTCAAAAGGCAAAGAAGTAAAACACTTAAAATTAGTTTTACAAATCACAAAAACGCCAAAGCAGCTAACCAGCTCGCTGGGATTCGAACCCTGAGCCGAAATACCAGCGTTTAGGGATTTTACCGCTCAGTTGCTGGTGGGCGGTTCTTTCCTTACTAAGATTAGTTTAACTTAAATCAGGGATTCCTAAACGTTTTCTTACATCGACTCCTTTTAAAGGAATGGTTTTCTTCATACATCCCCTTACATTTTTCTTTATGTACAGTTTACAACATAATCATAATTCAAATAACCGCACTTACACAACTTGGTACTGTTCTGTCATCGGGGCCGGATTCAGAAATGTATGTATGTGCGTATATGTGTACATGTATACACACACATACATATATGCAGGCACATATACATGCATACATGAACACATACATTCATTCATACATCATACATACATACATTTCTGAATCAGGTCCTGACAACAGAATAGTACCCATGACTTAAACATGACAATTAGTATACGAACGAGAGTTTTAAAAAAAGACTTATTAGATTTACGTTTAATTATTTTTTCTTGTATTAAAACCATTTTTAAGTTTACAAAAATAAACGAATTTTCAGAAAAAAAAATCATGGGTTCTAATTGCATAAAAATTCGATTTTAATCAATATGACGGCTGCGTTCCATGTATTGGTGCATTTTTTAAATATTTGACGCAGATCTTGCTTATGTAATTTTCAAATCACATTGTTCAAAAAGTATTCAAACCTTGTTTCCATTCTAGTTTTACATTCTTCGTATTTTTTATTGCTTTTTCTTGTGTTCTTGAGTTGTAATTTTTTTATATTCCATTTACGACATAAAAATTTTGTGCATTTTTAAAAAATATTAAATAATTTTATTGTATTTTTCTCTTTCATTCATTTGATATTATTTCTTCCATACTACATGATACAGCATTACATTAATAAACAATTGTTTATCAGTTTTATTAATAAATTGTTTATTTATTAATGGAATATGGATGATGTTGATTAATTGTTTGCACCAGCAATTAATCAGCATTCGGTTATCGACCTCTTGATCATCATTGACTCCTTTTAAAATTTCATCGAGCCACAGGGTGTCACTACCAAGCCCAGCGGGAATCTATGGTTTGAATAAATGGAATGTAATTTGCTGATTAAAAAACTATCTTCTGTGAAGACATATATATATATATATACATCAAAGACCACCCACACTGAAAGCTGAAAAATTCTAATTTAAAACCTACAGGAAGTTTTGAGAGCCATAAGAACTCAGAAAGTAAAAAAGAAAAGTCAGTTCTCGTAATGTAGTAACCAAAAATTAGCTTATTATTCGCGAATCAGAAAATATTTCTTGCTGAAATATAGCACACCCCTAAATCTAGCTTTAAAATGTGAAAAACAATCGGGGTGGTAAAAAAGTCCATGACGGGATGTCATTAACTCCTCCGGGAACGCCATAAAATAAACAAGCAAAAAATTCAAGGGTAGCATAAAAAGTACTAACGCTCAGTGTCGAGTATACACTGTCAAAAAAAATGCCAAAAAAATTACAGGCTTGGTACTCAGAACTGTTTGCGGCCATGCTATAGGTCATTTACACTGGTGCAAAGAACTCAAAGGGTTGTTGTTTACTTTTGGCGCCAATTACGAAGCCAATCTGTCCAGCGGTGTCGCCAAAGCCGAAATTCCTCCAACGGGAAAAATCCAAGGCTGTTATAATAGCTTTAAAATTGCACATGATTTGAAAATTCTGCTGTTTTCGTTGCCATTTACTGTGTGTTTCTGTAATAAAATATTCAGAAATCAAAAGTGAATATCCGAAGAATGATAACTTTTAGACCCGTTTTCATCTTCATAAATTATTTATCTAGTTTCTGTTAAATTATTCATAAATTGTTTATCGATATTTTTTCTCAGGGTAATAAAAATCGCAAATAAAATCTGTACGAAATGATATGCATCTTCAACACGAATTTTGTCATGATTAAAGAACACATAAAACATACGTGGCAAATGATGTGAATAAAGAGTTCTTTCACCATTTAATTAATATCTAGCGGAAACGGTGCACAGAAATAAACACAATCCACGGTAGTGGATATTTACTTTTTCAGATAAAATCGAACTACCGGAAATAGCAAAAGAGGTCAATTATAAAGAAAACGTTCTTGATATCACAAGCGCAAGAATTTATTTTAATGAATTTATGTAGAATTTATATGAGCTGAAGGAAGCTACAGAATCTTTTTTACGTTTTCAATAACATACCGCCAGATATTTTCATTGCAAGAAACAGATGTCTGTTTACTTCTTACTTATTCTTTTTGAGAACTTTACAACGAAACCATTATTGATTTGCATGTCCATACATGTACTTTCAAATATTTTTTTTTAAACTGGTTGGTAGACAGAGGAAGTGTTTAAAATTGTGCTTACAAATAATTCGTGCGCGGATGGAGCTACCAAGAATTCGAAAACTTTCCCAAAGCACCTTGGTCACAGCTACAACTTGTAGCCTGATATCGGTGGTTTATAAACGGTTGAAACTTTGAAATATCAATCATAATTGCAGATTTCATGCAACCAAACAAAATCAATGGTGGAAAACTATTTAATGGAAAAAAATCCAAAGATAAACTAATAGTAAGCTTTTCTTGTTAACCCCGTCCTCCTTAGATAGTGACAAATACATATTTGCTGGACTCCATAGCATAAAAGCGGAGAATTTTTCATGTTTCGCCACCTCGACGATTTCATAACGAGGCCGGTATTTTTATGGAAGGTCAACGACTATTTACTTAGATAAAGCTCTTGACATAGACGTCTCAACATCTCGACGAAAATCTTTACATGAACGTCCCAGCATCATGACTGCATTCTTCATGGTGTAAAATGGCATTCATGAGAGTACCGGGCACTTTTGAGGCCAGCTTGCAAAAACGCGACGCTTAAACTAATTGTTAATAATGTTGTATTTACAAAGCTATGTTATGTAAAGCTGCACAGACGGTATAGTAGTTAATGACGCTGACTGCCGTACCGATGGGCCCGGTTTCGAATCCCGGTGAAGGCATGGATATTTGTAAATGTAGAGTGTCTGTTCCGCATGAGGACATTCAAAATATACGAGAGCCGACCGTTCTGTCGAGTGCTTTAATGACTGGGAGAATCGGGAGGAAGACCTAGGATCCATCCTCAGAGTGCCTTTCTTCAGACTTGGGGTGGAACTGGTCAAAGTCATATTGTCATCTAGATGACGCTCAGCGTTCATTCCAACATCCGACTCAGTTCTTCACTCCTTGCTACGATAAAATTCGTGTGTTTGCTCTGAATAGGTCAGACAAGTGAGATCCGTCACAACAACAAAGTACGTATTAATACTTCGCCGGAAGTATTTGGCAGTTTGCTTACAAAATTCAACTCAGGATATCTCCTAAAATCACAGTTACCGCTGCTATCATTTTTCGGTACGGAATCCCAGAAGAGTGTCGAAGTCCTTTTGTGAATTCAAAATGATCCATTTGATATACAGGGTGACAGCAATAAATTATCTGTTATCCTTAACAACTTTAAATTTAAAGGATAGAAAACTAACAACTATCGTAACCGAAGTTATGATTATCAACACTGATTGGGTTTCCATCTTTAGTAACATTCTGTTGACTTTGGTAGCAACCGAAAGTCACGTAAGCACCTCCCATTTGTCAACAAAAGAATAGCGAAGAGGCTAGATTTCATATAGTCCTTACTCAAATTTTGGAAAATGCTAATTATAATAGAGCAATTTATTTAGCTTTAAAAGTATTTGTAAATACCTCTATAATTTTAATTTTAAAGCATTTCTAAATGGTATTTACAGTTTTAAGTAAATGAATTTCGTATGCTGGGAAAATAAAAAGTGTTATCGCCTGAAGTTAACACTTTCTGCAATAAATTTAGAAAATAAATACTTAGCTTCGTCTTAGATAAGTAAACCTTTTCTTTGTTAAATACGAACAGTCTCCGCGTAGCGTTAATTTACAAATAACATAACAGCGATTTTTTTTTCCTTTCAACATTGCCATTTTGAAAAATTAATTTTAATAATAGTATGTTTCTTTTCTGCAGCTTAAATTTATGAGAAATTCATTCTTAAAGTAGTAGATCTGTTGTCCCATGATTAGTTTATAATTATTTCAGATATTAAACTCAAATCTGCATACCAAGTTCAGAGTGCAATTATATTTTAATCTTAAATCATCATTGGAAATCACGATTTCCAGTGGCATCTTGCTCTAGCATATAGGAAGATAAATTACTTCACTAGCATATAGCAAGATAAATAGTTTTACTTCTAATAAAAGTGTTCTGATACAACTAGGGATAATGTGCTAACAGCTGTTAATGGGCCAGCTTTTGATTATTTATAGCTATGCACTTTGCATGGACATAAAACATCATTTGCTCCAAAAATTAAGCCTGCATTGTTCTTTTGCATAGGTACTGAAGGAAAGTTGATATTTTGTATGTATCAGTTCTTTGTGAGCATCCATCCACTATCAGAGCAACAAACCGTTTTATCAGTCAACAAAAAAATATGTCGAAGATATTGTGGAGAGTATCATCGGCGTCCATAGCACCCCATTGTAGCAAGAGAGTGGGCAAGAGTCGATAAGAGTGTGAGAAGAGAGAAGGGGTTGGTGAAGGCTGACTCGCTTCCGCCCTCAGATTTGGGGCACGATGTCCGCTCCATATATTTCTACCTCCATAATAACTACAAAGACCTCGATTATCTCTATAATGAATACGAAATGCTTTATTTTCTCTTTGTTATTTATATGTATTACAATTCAAAATTTTTTTCTAGTTGTTTTCTAATCAATTTTATGTAATTTAAAAAAGATATATAAAATTTAACTTTGCTCGGAAGATTACAGTTTTATTAATTCCACAAATTAAAATTTTAATTCTAGAAGTAACCAGTTTTAGCAATTTTTTTCAATAATATTACGGTACATAGCTGTGTTAAAAGCAGCAGTTGAAACTTTTTTATAGTTTATATATAGAAATCAGCATGTATGTACAGCCCAAATATGGATTTCAAATATTTTAAAATTTTCAAATATTGAATCTATAGCTGGCGTAGCCAGTAAAACCTGAGCTAATTACACGTATCTTGTTATTTCTATTCAAAGGGCTAATCTCACTATGTATTGATCTTATCATTATTGCTCTTCGTTTTCTTCCTTTGTTCTTTTATCACAATACTCTTATAAACGCTTATATCTTTAGAATGAAATGTCTTAGCTATGACTAATAATTAACATATTGATTTATGAAACATGTCGAAGGAGATATCCTTGAAGTGTTCATTATTTAACAGTAAATGGATTTGCTCGTCTTGGAAAAATATAAAGTTTAGCCGAGAGAAATATTTGTTGCAAACTTCAAGCGCAAATGATCCAATGAAATAAACGAATCGGTATCCCTTTAATAATCAAACTTTTTTATACAAGTGTTCACGTGGGTTAATTTCTTGAAGAGCTACATAAAATTTTGTGAACCAGTTTTGAGGGAAAACTAAGCAGCAGGTTAGGTAGCAAGAGAAGCAGGAAACGTCATTTGTTCCAGACGAAGTCCAAGTCCTTGTTATGAATTAGAAAATTGTAGATCCGAAATGAGTTATTGTTGGTTTGCTTTATCGGTATTACTGTATAATATTTAAACAACAAAAATTATTATTGAGTGAGGTCTTCTGTAATAGAGCGTTTTATAAAAATCATATGATGGCCATTGATTTGGAAATGTACCTGTTTAAAGATGTTTAATATAGGCAATTACTATTTTTGGCGCATACCAAAATTAAATTGAAACTTTAAGGAATTATTGCAAAATAAAGTTATTATTTTATTTACATGTTTTTATCTTATACCTATATAATTTACTTCTGTTTTTTCGTTCTTCTACATCAGTGGTTCCCAGAGTGATTCCTGAGGACCAAAGGTGTCCTTATGACAGCTGAAGAGGTCTGGAGCAAATTAAATTTAGTTTGAGAGCACATGGACAATGTTAGGTGGTCCACGAGTGGTTTAATATAAAATCAAATAGTTGTGACCCAATAAATAGCAATAAATGAATCGGAAGCAATTTTTAGGTCCTGAAGAATAAAATAAAACAAATTGTGTTCTTTTTTCCCCCCACATTACAGTATGAGTGATTAGAACTAAAAATGCATACAATATAGTGTTGAACAACATTTAAAATATGGCTTTATTCTGTTACCAAGGTATAGCACTTTAGCTATATACCTTCTATACATTAAAACTTTATCAAACGAATCAATGAAGTTTAAGAAACATTTGACTAAAGTCCATAGGACAAAAAAAATTAAGATTTATTTTTTTAATATTCAAAGAAACATATTGGAAGCACCGTCATTGCGGCAATATCTGAGCAAGATGACGGTGGATTGCGTGATTCTTACAACAATTCGTTCCTGACAGCAAAGTCGGAAAGCCGAACATTATTGTTGAACAACTTATTCTGCCGCGGTAAATAAAGTAATATGCATCGTCCTGCATAAACCAGCTTTTGATATTATAAGAATTCTACTGAGTATAATACAGTGAAAGATGGATCTACGAAACATTGAGTATAAAATAATTTGCTTGAGCACTTAGAAACATATGAGTTCTCTACATTGCTTGACGAGTCAACTTTGCCAGGAAACGAAGCTTTACTTTTAACTTATGTGAAATCTGTAAAAGAAGAAAAAACTTCCAAAGAACTGGTATTTTTGAAACTGATAAGAAAGATGAAACAATACTTGATGAATTAAAACAATTCGATGTAAAAGTTATACCATAGAGGAATATCTTCTCAGTTGCAACGGACGGTTCTCCGGTAACAGAAGAAAGATACTGAAATTATCTGGTATACTTAAAATAAACTATATCGAACGCATTCTCTCTACATTGTGTCATTCATCGACAACATTTAGTCGCCAAAAATATTAGTTAACGCTTGGATGGCTGAAGGGATTATGTCGTTATAGTAGTTAATAAAATAAATGCCTTAAACGAGAGATTATTCGTTCAGCTTTATTTAGAAAATGAGAAATTTATAAATTGTTAAATGTTTAACACGAAAGTTTGTTGGTTATCTAAAAGTGCATATTTGGATCGATTTTATGCCATCTTTGATTAGTGTTAAATCAAATTAATTAATTCAGTTAGTTCAGAAAATGGCACAGCTTATATGACTGAATTACCTACCAAATTTAGCGAAATAAATTCGAAATGTCATTAATCAAAACTAAAAGCATAAATATCAGCATTTACTACAAAACATCTTTATACCAAAGAAAAAAAACTACGGAGACAAGAATGCTTTCAGTTTCTAAATCTTTCAAAATTGTAAAAAGGCGATGAATATTTGCTTACTTGTCAACACCTGAAGGCTTGTAGAGGGATTAGGTTATTTTTGAAGCAGGAGACTTAAAAAATGAGCAATGCTCTCGTCGGGACATTAACCTGGACCTCACGAATATGGACCTTTTCATAACCTGGACCTATCGAAGGTATGCTGGAAAGAGGGAGAAAATATCTCATAGGATCTTCATTCTGATCTCTGCCAGAGATTTGAAGACTTTCTTCCCTGGGTTATTAAAGATAGCGTGTTAAACACTTTTGCAAGTAGTTCCAAAACCTGCCACAATTCAGGAACTGAAACCAATGCTTGAACAAGGCTACCACAAATTTTGAGTACAAAACCAGATACGAATGTTATATCCTGCAGCCTCATTGAGAAGAAAAGAAACCGGCTGGAAATCAGTGCGACAAATGTTACTCACAAACATACAGTCGAACATAAATAATCTCATATTGTCCCACTAGGTTCAACCATCTCACAGGGGAAAATAATAATAATAATGTGTTTTTGTAGTTTAGAGCGAAAGTTATCATTTCAATAAATATTACTTTAAATATCAAAATTCTTTATTTATATTTCATTTTTATGTGACCATTTACCATTCACCAGGAAATGAAAGTTAAATTTTTAATTTTTCTATTATGCAGTTATGTAAAGTTATTTCATTGAGGTTCACGGTCAGGTTTTTGCTGTAAGAAGTAGTCATGGGACATAGTAAGTTTGAAAACCACTGTCCTACATAGATACATTACAATAATTTGTAAAAAATACAAATTTAAAACATTTTTTTCTTTTCTGTTCATTGAAATTTGCGGGAACATAAAGTTAACTCTTACAAAGTGCTTAGCTTAATTAGTCATAGTTACTAAGGAACTTCCACTTATTTTAGTATTTTCCTTATGATTATTATTTGTGGTAATGAAACAATCCCTGTTTTTATTCCAACCTTCAAGAGGTAAAACTGCAGGAACATTAATGGTGTGCTTTGGAGTCACTGAAGTAAATGTTAGCGATCTTCTTTGCAAAGTTAATTGATATGGGTTCCCTGCTCAATGAAAGACTTTTAAAATTCCATCCCAACAACAATGATATTTTAGATTTTATATCCTTTATCGACACTATAGAGATCCTAAGATTCAGTTGTAATGTAACTGCAAATTTTACCACAGCTAAACCGATCAAAATTTTAAGTTAGATCACGTTCGACACCGAAATTTTGGAAAAGAGTACAAATAAATCCATTATTGGTGTTATTTTAGCAGAGTACTATATAAAATGATAGAAACAGGTGATGAACATATTATCAAAGTATAATTTTTTTCTTAAATTTTGGGTTAAAAATGTGTTAAATTTCAGGATTATTAGAAACGTTCCCACAAAAATATATATCATTATTTTACTTTTATGCTTGTCACTTATGGTATGAAGAATTAAATGAACTAAAACCTAAGAGATAAAGTAAAATTTCTATTAAATATACTTGTTTGAGTGCATGCACTAGCTATTTTTTTGAGAAAATTTTCTCTTTTCATTTACAAAATGGTCTGAAAATTTTTAGTTTTGTACATAAGCTTAAACTTCTAGTCCATTTGATTCACAATATTTAATAGAATATTTGTGGAAAGTTTCATAAATTTCTTTAGTAATATTTTAAGTTAAAGTTTTTTTGTGTGTGTGTCTGTGCGTGTAACAAAAAAGTTTAAAAAAAAACAGTTTTTTTTTCCAGAAAATAGGTTTAATGTAATGCAAACTTAAACAGAACGAAAAGAAAACACTGCCAAGTATTAAACTTTAACTTCGAAAGCAATCTTGTGCCAAAACTGAATAACAAATAGAAATTTCAAAAATACCTTTTCAACATCACCAAAATGTACTAAAATGAAAATATTCTCATTTTAAAGTTATTTTAGAGTATCTTGTGTACCTTTACACATCAGTTTCTGGGTTCTTAAACAGAAACATTCGATTCACGGAATAGAGCAGGAACTATAATTTTACTTCTAAGGACCGGAGAAACAAAATAGTTTCGGGAAGCTTAATGTATAAGGTTTAAAATAAAGTAATAAAAAATTTCTGAAAAATTTATCTAATATTGATGATCAGGACGTAGTCGGATACCTAACTCAAAAGAATTAATAAATAACTTTAAAAAAATATTTAAAAAATAAAATATCACTTTAAAAACTTTTGAACAATTTAAAACAATTTGAAAATAATATTATGCCAACATGCAAGTTTATTATCTCTCCTTCAAAATTTTGTGTATTTAAATAATATATCTCTGACCTATTTTTAAAACAGAGAATAAAGAGTTTTTGCCATTTCTGAATCAGCTCACGGTCAGTCAATTAAATTTTCCCCTTATGTTTAAAAATAATCTGTGAAGGGCTTAGATCGTCGGCGTCGTCTATTCACCGGAAACCTTGCACCGGGCGCCCGAAAGAAGAACGGAAAAGAAGAGTTATGACGGGAGTTGTTATCCTTGGCCGGGAAAATAAAGTGGAATTCTTTTTCAGGCAAAATATTAGTTAAAAATAAAATGTGGAACGCCGAGCATATCCGGAATACGGTTACAGTTTCAAGAAAATATAAAAAAAAGTTGCTGGGAATTTTTGACTGCATAAACAAATTTAAAACCCGCTGCAGGAAAAGGATTGAAATGTGTTAAGTTAATTTAAACTGTTCAAGTTTTAAGTCTAGTATTTTAAAATTAAACGAAACGTGATTGTTTAATTTCCCGATTCAAAATTCATTGACTTTAAAAAATTCCTTACAAAAATAACGTTTGAAATGTAAAAACTATATAACTAATCCGGTTTCACATGAAAGAAAATCAGTAAAAAAAAATAAATAAATAAAAAATAAAAATAAATAAATTTAAAAAAAAAATTTTAAAGGCTGAAATGTTTCAGATTTTAAATTGCGTCCAAAGAGGCGTTTATTTTAATGTTTTGTGTGTTATCTTTTTCTAATGTTTTGTGTATTACCTTTTAACCATAAAATTCAGTTCAACAGCAATGTCGCAAAATAATTTTAAAATGAGCATATCTATAGAATTTCCCATACACAGTTCCGCGCGCTGGAGATAAAAAGGTTTTTTTTTTCCCTCCCGTACAGTGTTGCCATTGCTCGCTTTTAAATCGTTGAGTTTGTTAATCAAAAATTCGTTAAAGTTTTACAAAATATGAAACCGATCATAAAACAAATTCCAAATTTCAAATTTGGTCTTCCAGATGCCCATATTCGCAGTAGGATTACGTCATTCAAAATTAGATGGCTCTAGGTACCGTTGTTTTATCACAATGCAAGAAACATACATACATTTATGCATATTCTTCATTATTTAATTTCTTCAAATATAATACAGGGCGATAGTATTTGGTGGCAACAGTTTGAAAAGTGAAACGGACATTCAGTGTGATTCAACGCAAAATCGCAAAACGAAAACAATAGTCCTTCAAGTACAAAGCCCCTTTGGACTAATAATACATAAGATGAATACCTAGTATTTCTGATGCTTTGGTCTTTCGTGGAAGGAGCCACATTTGAGAACATAATAACTATTAGTGATTTTCAATATCATTGTTGAATACGTTTTCAGAGGTACTAGCCACTTTTACAGGTAGTCAACTTAGGGAGGTGGTAGCCATGATACTAAGGGATTCAAATAAAAAGACAATAATTACTTATTAAGAGACAAATGAAGACAATCAGAAAAATTAAACGAGATTCGTCATTTTTTCGATTTAGTCTCCATGATGTGCAAGCGTGTGTTGCAGCGCTTCTTACGTGCCGTACCTTCCTGGCTATTTCATAAGGATTCATTTGGTTGCAACTATAGCTACTCATGCATCGCGGTTTTCATGCTTCGGAAAATCTTGAATCTTACATCGTTTTCTGCCTCAGAACATATGGAATTCTCCGGAAATGAGATCTAATGAATAAGCCAGATGCATAAGACATTCAGATTTCTTATTCTAGATTGTTGAAATCATTAAACAAGCAGTATGCTGTCGAGCATTGTCAAGCAATAACAATACACCCAGTGGCTAGCTAGAACTTCTGCCACTCCGACCGCTCCCTCAGTTTACCGCAACTAAATTTATAAATAGTACTTCATGAATCATTTTTGCTTGAAAAACGCTCCTCGCAACTAGCAGTACTTACAAAAATTGGCAGGAAATTTTAAAAAAGTCTTACAATATTTAAAACTTTGTTTTGGAAATTGTATTTGAGAATAAACTGTAAAAATTCAAAAGCACTGCCCTCTTACGTTACTGTTTCGATTTTTCTAACCACGACAGAACGGTGAAATGCTTTCTTAATGAGGAATTCTTCCTTACTAATGTCGTCGTGATGATAATTTAATTAGCATTCATAATTCGGATTCAGAAATGTGAACAGGATAAAAATACTTGTAGCTGTTAAAATCACGTGGTGATTACTCCGAGTACTTTACCTAGAACAAAAACTCTTTTTTTTTTCAGTTTAATTCCTCATGGAAATTTGCAATCTAATTATTCTTCACCTTTATCGGCTATTTCCCTAATTAAACTTATAAAAAAGTGTCATGCAAAAAATGCCGCCATTTAAAAATGTACCACCCAGGGCAGAATGAATGGTTATGGGCGGAGTGAATGAATTTGAAGGTTATTGTCATCGGTCATCACGCTACATGTAATCTTTTGCGAAAACTATAATGCTGTCATTGCCAAAATCGTTTGTGCCTCTGCATACTGTACTTACACAAAATGTTTTGAGATAATCCTAACTTATTTTGGTTTATCGATTAAATTATTGTCCACATTACTGATAATAGGCTAATGCCCAGATTATCTTCAAGGCCTTTCTAAGAAACGAACGGCAAGATTAAATTTTACACGAAAGCAATGAATTTAAATTAAATACTTAGCAATAATTAAAATAGAATTTAATATTATTTCTCACACGAATAAGCTCCATGGAAGATCTTGTAAGGCAAAGTTCTCAAACTCAACTAGCATGCATAGCAAAAGCAGCTGACTAACCGAAATGTTTTTCGAACAAAACGAAAAATTTGTTTGATAAAACAGCATTTTTTAAATAAATTTTAAATTTTATTTACTAAATGTTTATTGAACAAATATGCAAACAGTAATAATAGCGAACAAAGGAAAGACCTTTATATTTATTTTCTGCCTAAAATCCAAAGGGCAAGAAATTCCCGTTGGTTGTACTTTGTTATTTGGACTCATTTAGCTCTAAATATTAGATTTTTCAGACTGGCATTTAGTTAAAATAATTATAATACGCCAATTTAACCACTAAATAAATAACTTTTATAGCTTAAACTAGAAACATGCAATTCCCGAAAACTTTCCAATGAGACAACACTTGAAGAATAAATAATGATAACGTTTCCTCGTTTTTATTTACTAAAGTTTTTTAGCGCATACGGAAATAGACATATTTGTGTGTAATTAATTAAAAAATTTTTATACCTGACAACAACTTTTAGCTGCAATACATTATGGGGTTTCGATTTTGATAAATTTGTTACCTTGGAGAACAGTTGCTAGAAACTCTCTTCATTTCAAGTTGTATATGCTCTTCGGTCAGTCTGGTTCGTTTCCTAGACTTACTAGTTTTTAACTAAAGAAAAAACTGTTCAAATAAAGAGATTATTCTTATTGCAAAAAATTCGTAACTGACGATACTCTTCTTTTGACAGGTACAAAAAAAGTTAATTAAATCTATATCTGCAAATAAATTAAATAATATTTATTACACAAAGCAAAATAATTAGCTTCATTTTAAAGTTTTCTGGGGCGTTACTCACGTTCGCTTTTGCTTTTAATGGTAATAAAAATAATGTAAAATTGTCTTCATAATCACTGAATTAAACGTTTTTTTCTTCAAAGTCTTGTCTTGAAATTAATATCATAATAATATGCTAATTAATTTACCGAAAATTTATTCGTGGCCCGTGTATGATTGTTTCGCGGCGCCGCAGGCAAGCCATGGCCGCCAGCTTAAGATTGCTGTTGTAAGGTAACTCCCTCTTTAAGCGCAGGCCTCCGTTAAAACACGATTGGATTTCGAATGCCAACGAGATTCGAAATTCTCAAGATAAAAAAATTCTCAATATCTCTATAATCTTCTTCTCAGTGATTTTTATAAACTCCTTCTTTCCAATGAATACCGGTTTCGAAACTACATTTAAGAATTTCATGAACATTCTTTGTTGAAAAGTAGATAAATTTAAAGCTACCTAAGCAAAAGATACTGAATAGTGAAAATTCGTGTGTTCTCTCAACGAAATTTCATAGTTTTATAATGAATCCATAAGTTATGCTGCTTCACAACGCAACAGAAAGATTAAAAGCAAAAGAGAAAAAAATATTGTGTTATTCCTCTGAATGTTTACTTCTACATTTAATGCAGACCACAGCAAGGAAAGTAACAAAGTTTGAGACAAATTAAATCAACCTTATTACCTCAAGTAATCTAGTAAAGGTAAGCATATTCTTTGCAAAGGAAAACTCATACAGCCCAACTTAGCATTCTGTTGAAAATGTAATTGAGAATCTATTGTTCATATGATTTTAAAATATAATGTCCTTGAAAATATATAGTCGTTTTTTCTTTATTATTTCGAGACAGAATACGTAACTGACTTAATGAATTATCTAGTGATCTCCTTACGTTACCATTTTTATGTTTTCTTAACTTCAGTGCTATTAAATGGTATACCTCGGTTATAATGAGAAGTTGTTCTTTTTCTCATCTATCAGAACTGGAATCATATCCGTTGGCCTTGAAGGAAATTAGTTAGGTGTAGTTTTAAACGCATTAGTGAATTTTCATAGTTCAGCTCTTTAAATTTCAGATCCGTTGTATTTTTTCCCTTCTTCCCTTTTCCTCCGAGACAGGCTTATTTGCTGAACTATATTCCTCGACGTGTGATTTCATTTTTCTAACGAATTTTTTGAAAGGATGCTATTTTGCTCATTCGAATGATTTCTTCTAGTTTATATAGTTTTTAATCTAATAATAAGAGCTTCGAGCATGCATCGTATTATTTTTATTAAAATAATCCTTTCTTATTTTTTTGCTTCCTTATCGAGGTCTACATTGTGTGTCTCTGTAGACTGTATCTTTGAAAAGACCAGTATTTTTAAGAACATAAACAAACAAACTTAATGTGATAATAATAATTTTTTCTAAGATGATCGAAATTAAAACCGTTCCACAGTATTTGCTCCAAATCTAAAGGGATTCAATCCAGGCACTCACTTAGAGTAGCAACAATTCTACAATAATGGCCAAGTTTTAAATCTACAAATATTTATTTTTTAAATAATATTCATTTAGCATAAAGCATAGCAAAAATATAGATTGCCACGGAAAACGTTTCATGATGAGTTAACCAAATTTATCTAATTATTTAGATTCATTTCAGACGGCTGTCTGATCCATTAACTCACTTAAGACTAAACTTTCACAGGCTCATGGTACTTTCCATGCATTTTCTTGCATTATATAATATACAACATCGATTATAATCAGAGGAATATAACATATATATCATTGCATAGCACTAATTAGGTACAACTTGACAACAGGCACAAGATTAATAATCTCGCAATTTCACATTAACATCTTAGCTTCTTTTTCTCTTGCATGCACGTTCATTTTACTTAAATCGGCATTTTTTAAGTTAATTTTCTTCAATTAAAGCATTGAATACTAAAAGAGAAAAATGAGTTTTAACAAAAAATTTTTAAATTCTACTTAAATTAATATTTCATATCAGTGCCTGGGCAACTGACCTACTTAAAAAGAGGATCAGTATAGCATCTAATCATTGAAAAACCTAGTATCAATTCTGAAATGTTACGCATTTATGGTGTCTTAAACAGTATGGAACTGTAACGTAAACAAAGAAGAATTAGAAGGGAAAGGAAGGCATGGCAAGTTACAGTCGTATAAATGAATTCGATAAGCTGCAGAGTCCTATTGATAGATTTGAGATTTACATATGGATATATGGCATAATAAAGGAAATAACTGCTGTACACGTGAAATCTAAAACACGTAAATACGCGTTTGACATTACAGAATCATTCAATTAAAATTACTAATCCAACATATTTGTTATAAACTTATCAAAAAATCATGAAGTCTCTCTTTTAAAAAAATTCATACATCACAGTCATCTTTTTAACAAAAATTTCGGTGAAATTATCTCTATAGTCCCACACACGTACGTCATTTGAAAATTTTATTTACAAAATTCTTTTATTAGATTTAAGAAAAAAATATTGTCTCAAACAACGGCGGGGTGTTTTTAAATATTTTAGCATTCGGTACTTAAATTACGTATAAGTGTTTTACGTGATATCAATAAAATATACGGTTCTAAGAAGTGTTAAAACTGTTAACATCTCTGCGGCAGGAAATTTACAAGATGATCTAGCCAACTGAGGCATCTTTTCCATTCCTCCGTAATGGTAGTCATAAGTTCTCAAAGAAAAACCGAGAAGCAACACATCTCTTTACAGAGTTCTATGCATGCTATATTGAATTCAGGTTTATGAACACACCGGCCGCTGCTGCGTTCAATTCTATATTCAACATGCAGATCTTCTACAAAATGAAATCTGTGACATCGCGCATTATCCTCCATTCGCGAATAGCTCCACATACAACAAAAGCAAAGTCACAAGAGTCTCATTCGTGTTCCTTTACCAATCAGACTGCCATGCAAGTCAGCACGTCTGAATATATATTTTCTTGCCCAAAGTATTAGTTCTTCATATTAATTTTGTCATCTTTTGAGCACATTATATGAATAATATCTTATAATTCGTCCTATCTACATAGAAATGTGAAGTTCGACTGATACCCAAAAAGATCTTGACTCGTCTGGGAAGAGAACTTGATGCTACATTGTACTACATCAACTACGATGTTCGGCCTCCCCATTCTTCTACACCCTGTGTTGTCTTGTGGCTAAGAAAAGACAGTATAAGGTATTTTCTCCCTCCTTTCCGCATGCCTTCGTTGTGCAATTGGAAACATACTTGACGCGTATTCGATAGGTCCAGGTTACGAGTTCTAGCGAGGGCATTGCGCACATTTATTGTCTATTGCTTCAAAAAAAATGTAATTACACTACAAGTGGTGCCGAATTAAAAGGTGGCGGACGCTAATTCGTCACCACCAGGATTTTGCGATTGGATCCCATAATCCCAAGTCGGTAATAAGAGGGCCAGTATATAAGGTATTTTCTCCCTCCTTTTCGCATTCCTTCATGGTGTAATTGGAAGTATACTCGACACGTATTCTAGAGATCCAACGTTCGAGCTCCAACGAGAGCATTGCACATTTTTCTCATCTCCTGATTCAAAATAATCTAATGATTCTACAACAGTATAAACGCATGCACGTACAACCTTGATGAAGTCAATTTCATACAGTTTATGACGACGCATTTTATTTTGTGGCCCCGATAAGTTTCCGTTTATAGGTAAATGGTATTTTGATTTTGTTTCGATGGGCAGTTATGGACAGAAAGCGATTGTTGGTTTTTGCTATTGAACGCAACTGATCTTGACCTGACTATCTACAGATATCTATAGTAGTTTGGAATTAGTTCCGAAGTCGAGAGAGAACATTTCGTAATACGCCAAAGAAAGTTACTTCTTGCTTTTGTGTTTTTCAAGTGGTAAATTGCTCTTTGAGCCATTGGTTCTTGTAAATTATGATACTAAACTTTATCTAAATTTTTTCTGCAAGCCAAACGCGATTGAATCTAACACACTACTTCACAAATAACATAATACAAGATTCCCGATTTACCTCTGCATCCTTGAATTCGACATTTACGTATTTTGTCATTACAAATAAGTTTCGTGTAAAGCAGCTTCTTCTTCTGGTATCTTTAAAACACTAGATTCATATTCAGTAGACTTAAATCAGATTTTATAAGCTATGTGAGTATAATATTCTAAAAACTAGGTTATCCTTTAATTTTTGGAGGTGTTTGAAAGTTAATTGTTATTACACAGCACATTTCAGTCCAAAAGAATGGGAATTTATTCTCTCCCATTAGAATCTAAAAAAAGGCTTCAGTATATATGTATCGATTATAGTGTGATAACTAAAGCTAACGCTTAAAGAATATATGGGCATTACGTTCCCTGGCATTAGTCTATGGAAAAGTTCTAATGTGTGCTCCATATCATAAATGCATGAAGTACCCAAATTCAATATATTTAAATTAACGAGAAAGTCTTATCTTTTATTTCCTTGTCTCGTTGTAAGAAGGTAGAAACGCAAATTCAAAAAGGAAAATCTCCCATGAAGATCTCATCTGAAAGAAAGTCGCTATTTCTGAGTATACTATAAATACCATTTTCAAACATTTTGCCACTAAGACGGCCTTCCTACTTCTTCCCATCTACAGAAAGCCAAAATCATTCTACAGAATTAGAATAGTTCCTTCTACAGAAAGCCAAAATCATTTGAAAGCATGTTTTGGCGTCTTGGAGAATTTAATTGTACCATCTCTTTCTTGATGGTCTTCATCATAAAGACTAGTTATAGTTTAAATAATTAGCAGAATTGTAATTGAGATCGAGTATTGAACAGTAACTTATTACCTTGAGAACACCCCGCCATCTTAGCCGACCCGAAGACTGGATAATGAATTGTGTGCCTATTACAACGTTTTGTATTAGAGTCTTTATTGCTGGATCGAGTTGGAAAACGAAAGTCAGACTATGTGTTTTGCTGATTTAAATACTTTACATGCGGATATTTGAATCAGCTAAACATCATCCACTTGTAACTGCAAGTTTTGGTCTACTCTTAAAACTCTTGGAAAGGTTTTTGTTTCTTGCTGTGTTTCTCAAATCAGACTTTACAATTAGTTGTAAAAACGACAGTTTTTCAGGACAAGACATATTTGAATACTCGGTGCTTTCTCTTCGTTGAAATAAAAGAATTAAGTTGCCACTTTTTTTTACAATTCAAAAAATCAATGTTATTGGTTAAAGGAATAGAAATTATTTTGTTAACAATCAAATGTTCTAAATAATTTCGAACTTTTTATTTTTATTATAACTCTAAATATGAAATTAATTTTAATGCAACTTAGCATTATTTGGAATTGAATTCATAGAGTGAGTTGAACAACATATATCCCGAAATGTTAGCCGTCTCGTCGAACATTTTCGAATCCCTGGAAAGACAGATGCCCATATTTCCGTGTGGGAGCTACGGTGTCTTGGTAGCCAGCTGTTCTTACTTGATGGAGTGATGTTTTAGCAACTGCTGTTATTATTGCGCATGCGGTGCGATCAAAGAAATTTAAAGAGATAAGATAGCTCCTTATCATACTTCACGGAAGGTTAAAAAAACATGTCTACGGACTCAGGAAAGAAATATTCGATAAGCGTGATATTATTTTAGGAATTAATGTTTATTATCCAGTATTTTGCTTGTTGGTGGCAAAAACAAGTAATTCAAATTCAAATTTTTAGTTTAAATTCTGTTCCGAAAGATAACAAAATGATAAAAAAAACATTAAGCAAAGATGTTAAAAGGAGAAATATTTGATGCTAAATAATCATCTTTAGAGACTAGAAACTTTTCACATGTTAGCAATTTTTAGCCCAAAGTGGCATTAGCCCAAAAGGGCAATTAATTTCTTTTTGGAATTTTGCGTCGAAATCTTTTTCGAAATCGTTTCACTTTTCAAATTGTTGCCACCAAATATTATCGCTCTGCGTTACATTTAAAGAAATTAAATAATGAGGAATTTGCATAAATGTAGATATGGTTCTCGCTTTATGATAAAACAACGGTACTTACAGCCATCAAATTTTGAATAACGTAATGGGTCATCAGGAAGCCCTAATTTTGAACTTCGAATTTGTTTTATTATGTATTTCATATTTTGTAAAACTTTAACGAATTTCTGATTAACGAACTCAACGATTTCAAAGCGAGCAATGGCAACACTGTAAAAGAAAAAAAAAAACATTTTTTTATCTCCAGCGCGCAAAACTGTGTATCTAAAGATATGATAACAATTCTAAAGATATGCTCTTTTTAAATTATTTTGCGATATTGCTGTTGAATTGAATTTTATGGTTTAAGTGCGAAGAAAATGATATTTAATAAATAAATGTAGCATACAAAAAGTTAAAAAAACTCTTCGGGGGTAATATAAAATCTGAAGGCTTTCAGATTTTGTTTTTTATTATTTTTTCCCTTCTTTTCAGATAACTTGTTCGAAGTTCTTTTAAAATTTTTTAACTTGTTAAAAAATAAGAAAATTATGGTTTCTTATTGTTTGATTATTGCTGATTGTTATTATAGGAACTGGTAAAGTATTCTCTCTATTTTTGGTATTTTAGGATATTTAGTTTATTTATTTATATTATATTGTTGTGTTACCTATTTAAATATTCTACATTATCATGTCATTAGTTTCAATAATATATTTTATTGCAGCACTGAAATGGGATCGCTTTCTTAGTGTCGGATTGCCGGTGTCACTTGATGAGAAACCTTCGGGCAAAAATATCTGGAACACCTGTTTAAGATGTTATATATATTTAATTTACGAAAGGATATTTTTACGAAAGCTCTAGTTAATGACATAAGTTCGTCTTATTCGGTATAATCACTAGTGGTGCCGAACATAGGTTCAAATCCAGGTAAAGGAGTAGATTTTTGATTTATAGTAACTTTGTATATACTACTAAGATGAAATCTTCTGGAGACTGATGCTAACGAAAGACTCTCTGATCCGATCTCGGGTATCAAAAATGGAACGGAACTGGGTAAAGTCGTACTGTCTTTACCAATGACAGGAGCAACCCTTTCCCTCGTGAATCATCATGAATACCTGGACACGATCTAGATATTGTTCAGATCAAAAAGGATTAATCACAGCAACAACAAACTGATACAGTATTTGAAGAAATGAATTTGTTTCTGCGCCTCCAGATTTTCTTTACTCGTAGTATTTTCCGTCTTCTTTGTTCATCATACCGTTAATTCATTTTTTCCATTTAAAAAAACGATTTCACTTAAATTCATTAGCTGTATTCCAACTTCTTCAGGTCTTCCCTTATTTAAGCAGAGATATCGATACTAATAAAGTTTTTGGGCGGGGAAGGAAAAATTGTCGAATAATCAGAGCTTTTTATAATATGCTTACTAATTCATAACGCTAGCCATTGTATCTTCTTTCTGAGAGGTTTTCCAAATTTTCCAGTCCGGTTTAACATCTTCTTCTGGTCAGTCAAGTTTCATTTGGCGTTACGGTACTTTACTATTTGCGGCTGTCTTCTAGAATGAATATTTTATGTATAATTTTCAAGTAATAATAAGGCTCTAACCTTCATTTATGACCAGTTACAAAATTCAATCTGCCTGAATTCTGGTAATAGTTTCGTTAAATGCTTTAGAATGGCTAAAAAATACATGTTTGCCTACTTTTGGAGATTTCCAAAGCATTTTCATAAATAATGCTATGAGTTAAAGAATGAATAATTTATTTTTCTGCAAAATTTTGACAATTACCGAAGAAGATTTGCCAACGGGCACTGCTCAATCTCTAAGTAAGTACTTCATTGGAACTGAGCAAATTATATAAAATATACATAAAACTCGGTATATATTATCATGTGTTTCTTAATATTTATTAATATATGCGGGAATAATAATGTATATTATGTATGCGTGCAATTTATTAGGTAAACAAGATATTAAGTCAATTGTAAATTCATTTAATATGTCTTAATAACAAAGGTTAATATGCTTTGATAAACTTTATACTGAATGCCTAAATTCCTGAAACTGTTTAGATTTTTTAAATTCTTTGTATTACGTACATGGTTTATAGATCACGTAGTTCCCGTCTTCGTAATTATATTCTAAATGAATTTATAGAATTGATGATTTAAACATACCAGTCTAATTTTAATTTATCTTTATAATTCTATTTATTCATCTATGAAGAACTGATGTTTTTATATTTCACTTTAATTACAGTTTCATACTTCTATTTAATTTATTTTTAAATGAGAGACTGTCAAAAAATAATCCTAATATGGTGTTAAATAATACAAATCGCAGAGTAAAAGTTACGTTGTAGTAACATTATGAACTTGAAGATTGAAGTATTAGTATTAGTAAACTCGCCGGCATGCTGGTGAACAGGATGGCAACGAATGACAGCTAGAATGGCCACCCACTTGGAAACGTGCATCAAGAAAAGAAACGATTAGTTAATCGAATTTTTGATGAGGGAAAGGGAAGTATGAATATAAGAGTCCAGAAGACATTGAACAGAAAATAAGAAGGCAAATTTGTATTTGTTTTTTGCATCTTTTGTATGTCTGCATGACTGTTTATCGCTTCGTCAAGCTTATGAGTGTACTGAACAACAAAATAATCATTGGCAAGAAATTTAACACAGTCATTGAGATAAAAAAGTGCACTAGTAGCTGTGTAATTATCAATAACATCTACAGAAAATACTACGGAAATCCATCCTGTTCGATTTCCGGTCTCGCAGCTCTCGAATGGATTTCGAAGTGAACATACGTTTTTAGCGTTCCATGCAGCCACGGTGTTGTTGTCTTGACTCCATTCATTCCAATTTCTTCTTTTACTCAAAACATTTAGTTTTGTTCACTGGCATTCAGTTCGATTCTGCTTTCAGTTCCATTCTGTTCAATGTCTGCTGATTTAGGACCACAGTGCACTTAAGTTTTATTTTCTTCTTAATTTCTTAATATTAGTTTCGGAATGTATCATTAACATTATTCACAAAACATGCATTAATACTTAAGTAAGCAACAAATAGATTATTATGAGTAACACAAAAGGTCTATCTATAGATTTTAACGACATATATAGAATACATTTATATGGATACACTACGTCGGACCCCCAAAATTAAAATTATTACGAGCAAAACATCTTTTACACTTTATTTTTCAAATTACATCTTTTACCCTTTAACAGAAACACTGTGTTAAAAAATTCAGTCGTAACATATATTCAATACGGAATATATTGTTTGTGAGATGGGAAACACATAATATCGATCCATGTTTCCAATGATATTATTGAAACATGTTTTTGATGTTAATTTCCATTCATGAAGAAATAAAGAACCATTTCAAGCTGAGAAGGGTATAGGTGTCTTGAGATACTTCTTCCTAGCATGTTTCATTAAATCTTCATGGGATTCAGATCTAGTGATCTAGCAGGTTATGACATATGAAGCGTTATTTCATTGAATTAAGTATCCCCCATTTAAGCATGATGTGCATGGATAAGCATTATCATCCATAATTATATGAATTATGCCAATTGCAAACGTAAGTAGACTAATATATCAGTACTGAATTTAATCTAGATACTGGATAGTGGTCATGAATCCGTCAAAATTTATGTTAAATTCAAGGCAACAATTTATCACAAACCTGATCATGCTAGCATTCCCTGCTTAATACGTAGTCACCTTTGTCAGGATGTCAGCACCTTGTAAGTTGCTCTGCATCTTCTACAGCAAAAGTCATCGACACTCATTCTGGATATTTAAACATGATTCTTCAGCAGGAAGCATTTAAATCCATTAATTTAGACTCCAGTTGCGATGCCAGTAGATTTAATTCAAACAATCTGTCATCTGAGGGCGTGACCAAAAGGCATAAGCAATAAATTGATCTCCTCGCTTCCGTGGTTTGACAAGCTTGTAAGACATAGTTCCTCAAGATATTGTTCTTTCTGAGGAAGAAGGAATATCTGCAGGTAACTGGCACACTATATACGGCTTACAATGCATGTGTCCTTACAAAATACTTCAAGGTCGGGAATATAATTCTCTAGATTCATGTCTTCTCGTATGTTTTTATAGCTCTGGTAAAAATCGCAAAGACTACGTATGACATGAACAGTAAAATATCTCGCAGTTCAGCTTGTTTTCGATCTGCTTTGAATACTCCTAACAACCCCCCAATTAATCTGCATCTTCCACGCAATTCCTTCTTTGCTTATAATATGGCTACTAATGGCGATTTTAGGCGCAGTTCAGAACTAGATACTTTTCAAAAATGCTTTGTTTCGAATATGGGACAAGTTTTGCATGAATTTTAATTTTCAATTCCCAGATATTGATTATGATACGGCAATTTTTTATTTACTGTTTGTTTTATAAGTAATAGAGTAATTAACATGTGAGAAATGAGAAAGCAGCCGTGTCTTGGTTTAATTCTATCTACATTTTATTTTCAAGGAAAGTGACGGAAGTACAAAGAGAACTGATTTTTGCTCTTGTGTAGCGTAGAGGCACATAGAGGAAGTAGCATCGTAAGATGTTTTTTCGGTGCACTTTATTAAACAAAGAATATTTGTTTGCTAAAATAAAAACACCTCGGAATGACTCCTATAACATGTTTCACGATAAGAAGCAGGAAATAAAATCAAAATATCGCTTCCTCGCTCGTGTTTTTATCTGTGGACGATGACTCATTCGTGAATGCGAAAAGCTTTGAATATGTGACCTAATTCAATATATTGCAAATATGAGGAAGGAAAACGTGACATTTTATTGGGCGTGAATAAAATGACGTTACTTAAAGCGATCCTCACAAATCTCAACTTATCTCTCGATTTTTGAATAAAATGCTTGAGAATTCCATTTCTGAAAGAGTACGATAAAACTATCATTCAGTTCTCTCAATCTACAAATAAATGTTCTTAATTTTCTTTCAATTTCACGTGTATCGTCATCTAATTAGCATTCGGCATAATGTACTGTACCTCACTAAAAACGTAAGAGATTAAAAATTATATAACTTTGTCGTAATAACGACAATAAACATGTATATTTCTTTCGGCATAATTAAATCTGATACAAAATACGCTATTTAAACTAGAGAATTTGAAACCACCACCAGATATATAAATTTATTCCCGGTAATATGAAACAAAAATAAAAATACAATACTTAACAATTTGCGATAAGCTTGGAAACATCGTGCATGTACATGTCACGATACAGAATACCATATTACTTCAAAATGACGTCACGCATGTATTTGCATCACAAGCAGTGAAATTCTGCATAACAGCTTTTAGGATTAACATTTGAATTAGATTAACTTCTTTCCATATTCTCTTCTTCAGGTTTTGCGTGTCTTATGGAGGGCTGTATATGAAGATCTCCAATTTGATTCTCCAAGGAAAATAATCTCATACTACAAGGTTGGAAGTATACTACAAAGTTGGTCCCCATGTTTTGGAAATGAGATGTCTCGGAAAGGTGTTCCTTAGCACTGCTGTGGAGGTCCAAAAGATATGGCATGTAATTCTGTCTTGCCGAAACGTGCTTGCTAGGAAGGACTGTCATCTATGGCACTAAGACACTGTTCCTCAGTCTATGATCTGCTGACCACATGTGGTCCTAGAAGCCCAAACTTGTATAATCTTAGATTTCCAAAAAAATAAAATTAAAATTGACTGCTCCTATCACACAACAGTTGAAACTCACAAAGTCTAGAATTTGCGTGGCAGTCATTTAGAAATTTTGCATGGCAATCTTCTCCCAAATCTGATATCTTATGAAATTTATTACTAGTTACCCTACCTATTGACTTACCACTGTAACAACGCTTAGCTAATGTCTCGAACACTCGTCCGGGATTCATAATGACCTCTTACGGACTGTCACAGTTTCCATCTATTTGGACGGAGCGACCGCTTCGAGAGCCCCAAAAGACAAAAGGAGAAGATGATTAACTGACAGTGACAAAGGAAAGTGTGGATGGAGTTAAATGAAAGAGGACGTGTTGTCGGTTGCCTTGAAAGGTGTCGCCGTTTTCTTTTGAGGTGACTTTTTGTGAAATTTAATGAATATAGTAAATATATTGCTGTTTTGGAAGCCAGTTTTTCATCGACTGTAAATCAAGTACTGCACCACTCTAATCTTACCAACAAAAGAAGGATTTAAAGCACAGTGATTGTGGTGGTTCCTAATATATACATCCCATAGATCCAAACATAGAAAAACTGTACAAGATAGGCAGGTTCATCCTCGTCATTAGTGTGAGTACCAACACTAATGACCTAATGACACCGCCGTCAGAGGATAAGGGAATAGCCGAAAACACTTGAAAAGGCATGAACAGTAAAAGCAGAATGTATGATATAACAAATGAATATATAAGCCACGATAAATACAATCAATTGCGATAAATCAACATTATATTGGTAGTTTTCAGCAAAAGGGAATGTTAGGGGATTTTTTGAATTTTCACAAACCCCAGTATTTACCGCGAGTTTTAAATTTTAGAAAAATAAGTACTAAATTTTAATGAAATAATGGCCGAATATTTACCAAAATAATTACTAATGTACCGATAATTAAACACTAATTGCTAATAATTATTAACAATTAAATAATTACTAATTTACAAAAATTTTACCGAAAAGAATTTCAGATTCCCTTCCCCTTAATAGTTTTCTGTTATATTTGTCAGTTTTCATATTTAAATAATTTTGATACCGATTTCATTAGAATTTACGTAAAATATTTACTGAAAAGTGATTCTACTCCAAAATCCATTATCTTTCGTCCATTGTGTTTAAAGCTTGAATTACCTCTGAAAATAATGTATTGTTTGTTCTCAGCTCAAGAATGTCCGTATGGTCTTTCGTAATTTCCACCCGCCATTGTTTTAATGACCTAGATGGCCATTTGCTGCCTGCATGTCATCATTTGTCTTCGTAGCTTTAAAGGGCAGACCTATCTATCACAGAAAAACCTTTCTAAATATTAAATTATTTTAAATTTTTAGAAATGAGCTGCTTCGCCGGAAAGAAAAAGATCTGAAAAATACAAGCAGTGAGTACGTTTGAAGTGAACAAAAATCTGTTTTTCCCTTCGAGTAGAAATATACCCCCCTCCCCCCCCAAAAAAAAAGAGAGAGAGAGAAGAGAGGGAAAAAAGAAAAAAAGAGAAAAAAATTATTAAAATCTTCATTAAAATGCGTTCTTTTTAAAACGCTGACCATTTATATGAGGATCCTAATCTCAGGGCTTGATAACATTACCAGAATTTAGCTGGTTTCTAAATGTAAGTATCAATTTTAAAAAATGTGTAATATAACCCTTTTCAGTCACGTATTGATAATTTGTATCACTCTTTCACACTTAATACATTTTTTGCAGGAAATTGTTTATGTAAATCCTCAAACTGCAAAATGCATAATCAACATAAGCGAAATGCATATGAAATTTATTGTGGGTCCTCGGTACAATCCTTTTGGAAAAAAAATTGTTACTCCTAAAGAGCAATTTAACCTGAAGGGCTATTAATTTCGTTTTGGCATTTTGCGTTGGTTCACTATAAATATCGGTTCACTTTGCAAATTGTTGCCACCAAATATTAGAGCCCTTTATTATATTTAAAGAAATTAAATAATAAAGAATCTGCATAAATATATGTATGTTTCTATCACCTAGAGCCATGCAGTTTTGAATAATGTAATCCTTCTGCAAATATTGGCTTCCGAGAGCCCAAATTTGAAATTTGGAATTTGTTTTATTATCGATTTCATATTTTGAAAGATTTTAACGAATTTTTGATTAACAAAACTCAAGGATTTCAAAGCGAGCAATGGCAACATTGTACAGAAAAAACATTTTTATCCTCAGTGCGCGAGAGTGTGTATCGGAAATTCTAAAGATATGCTCATTATAAAATTATTTAGGGATACTGCTGTTGAACTGAATTTTATTGTTTAAGTTCGAAGAACGTGATATTTAATAAATAAAGGTTTAAAAAAGTTAAAAAAGCGTTTACAATATCGCCTATAGCCTAAGGCTTATACTGCAAAATCTGAAAGCCTTCAGAGTTTTATTTATTTTTGTTTGTTATGTTTACTTTTGTAACAAAACTGTTAGTGTAAATCCCAGACGGGAATGTTTTACGATATGCATTGCAACCTCGCCATAAATTTTGCTTTTATGTTTCACCATAAAACAACTATCCTGTCATAGTGTGAAGCAATGGTATCTTCCTAGATTTTAGGTCCTCGTTTGGAAGGATAAACTCTAAAAAAGAGTTTTAGACAAATTATTTCTAGCGAATTAGTAGAAAACACATTTTTCCCCTCCATAACTAGCTATGATTCAGTTGCGAATTTTACGAGAAGTCAGTAAATATACTAGTTTTCTCTTATCAGAAAGAATCCAAGACTTTCGGCGGTTGCGATATTAAACAATTATTTCTTTCCAAATGCGATATGTGTCAGTCGTAATTTAATGATACGAGCTGCGTTCGTTCGCGTCCACTGTGCGCAAATGGAATGCGAGCAGCGCTCGTTTATGACCATCAAAAGGTTAATGAATTTCTTCTGTACCTTAGTGATCAAATCACTCGGAATGTCAATAAAATCAAATCCTGGTCGATATCCCACAATTTATAATAACATCCAACTAGTTGAAAGGAAGATAAAATTGAAATCACGTCGAATATGTTTAGAAACCAAAGGTTAGGATAAATAAAACATATAAAATTTGTAAAGGCTATAGGAGAAGAGGATATTTTGGGGTATTTTTCATGAGATTCTTGGCCAAGTGGCGAAATATGCTGTGACTTATTCCAATTGAATATGCTCTTTTTCTGATTTCCTTCTTTAAAAAGAAGCTTGAAGCTATTCGCCCAACTGTGTGGCGAGAATAATGGGACAGCTCAAAGAGAAGCAGTCAAACGTATGGTTTGATTAATGCAGTCAAAGCGAATATAATTCTGTAGAAAGATATGTGACAGAACGTTTTAATGGACATAGACCATAAAATGTTCTATATCCATTAAACGAATGTTAAACGTCCATTAAAGGAGCCAGTCTGTATCTCTTCGGCTGAGGAGATGTAAGCATAAAGATGGTATAGCTGATATCTTTGGACATGTCTTCAACAAAAGCATGTATTTAACAAAATATTTCAATGCATCTCGGAAAGCTTGACCTAAAAGCTCGGTGAAACATTTAGCATACAGATCACTTCAAGGATTAACTTCAAGTTTCCAGCATTCAGTATGGATGATCTCTGAGTTTGTGTAGGTCCTTTTAATCTAGTGTCGGAGAATTATTCACTGATTGGACTCGATAGTCTTATACTTGTTAATGAGCCAGCAGTCCTTTAATGATAAAAACAGTTTTTTAATAAAATATTTTTCATAAATGTTTTATAGTATTTTAATACAAAAGCGATGATAAAAATTTTTATGCATTTAGCCTGTTTCTTCGGAAACAAAATTCAGAAGATTGACAGCCGAAACAAATCTGAGACAAGTCAGGAACTTACCTCTCAACAGTTAGATGGAACCCCAAACTGACAATGGAAAGTTTTAAAAAATTACAGTTGTTTAAAAAAAATGACGAATTTTAATTTTCAGTTTAAGATAAAATCTGCAAAGTTAAAAAAGCGCTGTTTCAACACACCGTTTGCAAAGTAATAAAACTTTAAATTTATTGCTTTGAAATTTTATTACTAGTTTCCCTAGAAAGTTTTCCAAGAAGACATCCTTCCGTTAGAAAAGCAGTTCCTGCATGCTTTGAACCCCTTCATAAGAATGAAATAAGAAAACAAACATAATAAAGGGATTATTGTTTAATTTTAAAAGTCGTGATTCTTCTAGTTTTAAAGCTGCTAAATATTAGACTTTTTAAAGGTAATTTGGTAATGCAGTTTAGTTCAGTCATGATGAAAGTTGAAAATTATTTTAAAAAATGAGAATCTTCAATCTAGTTAAAAGAGGTGCTTCAAAAAATTTCGTAAGATTTTCCCTTTTTGCACGACTATTCTCTCCATAGACTATGAACTAATCAATAACGTACAACTAAAAAAAATTATTGCTGATTTCGCTTCCTTAAAGGCAGGAAAATTTTAATTATTAAAAAAGGGCTAGAATATATATAATTCAATGCTTTTAAGATTAATTACGTTACTACATTTGACCTTTCAGTGTTATTTACTATTTATCAGAAAGGAAAAGAAAATTTTTAAAGAATAATTTTTTTAAATGATAAATCATTATTTACATAATTATTCTGAGTATACAAGACGATAAAAATATTGTAAGACTTATTTAAGATAATTACCTTTTATGTATATAAAAGTGTAGAGATATAACTAAATTTATATAAGGGCGTGAATTAACTTTTTTGCCTCAAGTTAAATATCTAGGCATGGCTCTGATAAGTCTTTTCCCTCTCTGGACTCTTACAGGTGTTAAAACTTGAAAAATAAACAACATCCTAATAATTAAAAAGTTCTAAAGCAGTTCTTAAAGCATTCAGTTATTAATTAGAAGATTATGACTTTGATCTTGAATTCGAAACTTTACAAACTATCTTATGGATTCAATATTAATATGTTAATTTATAGGTATTAATCAGCAACTCCCAGGACATTGGGTAGGTCTCTAGGCTACTAAGTGACGCCACTCTTGAACACTTAGTTTTTCCTTAGAGAGCATTAATACGATGGGCTAGTCGTCATTACTGTCAAGATGTAAAAGTCCGTTAACACTTATGGAATGAGATTTAAGCCGTAGACAATCATAAAAGATAAAGTTCCTTATGTCCAAATATGCAGTTTACTCAGAAAAATCGTAGATCGAGTACTATAAGCTAGTGTTTTTTCCTCTATGATTGGTCAGTTGTTATAACAGGCTGCCATAAAGTTGAACAGTTAGAACATTTAAGCAAAATCTTCACACCTAGTTTTTGTGAGGTAGCATATGTTTTACACGTTTGCAACTCCCGGGGGTAAAGGGGGTTCCATCACTTATGTTATCAAATTAATCTCAAGTCCCTATCACATATTTTTCCGCTACGCGGGACTGGACGTCAAAAGGGACAGTTATCGGACCTCGCACATTTCCACGAAACCTACATAGCTAGGTTACCATTTTTACTTACTAAACAGACTTAAACGCCGAACAGTAATCGATTATCGCTTAGATTGTGATCACGTGATCCTTCAGAAGCAGAACTTTCGTCTGATTGGTGGATCTCTACCCGGGACGAAGCTGCAGACGAGACATTTTCGGCGAAGTTTCAAATCGCACTTTCGCTGTCAAAATTGGAAACACCTTCTCAATTACAAGAAATATTACTGCAGGTGTCCCTCAAGGCTCCGTTTTCTCTCCTTTTCTTTACAATATTTATACTCAAGACATTTCAAAAGAATCTCATATTACTGTCGCCTTATTTGCCGACGATACCGCTGTCCTAACTCAAGCTTCAGCTATCAATACTGTACAAGTTTTTCTACAAAACTATTTGGAGCTTCTTGAAAACTGGATGACGTTGTGGAGAATTGTCGTTAACACTGACAAAACAAAGCCATTATTTTCAGAAAAGGACAAACAAACTTCTTTCCGCCTAATCCCATCTTCTTTGACGGCGATATTCAGTGGACGGATCAAGTGAAGTATCTCGGAGTCACACTTGATAATAAACTCACTTTTCGGCAACATTTACACGAAACTGTCAGGAAATTCAATATCTCAATAGCAACTATGCGTCCTCTTCTCGGCAGACATAGCAGTCTGACTATCAACAATAAACTTGTTTTATACAAGTCCATCCTTAGACCTACTTTACTTTACGCCGGTCCGGTATGGGAACACGCCGCTAAAACCCACATAAAAAAGATCCAAGTTATTCAAAATAGAACCCTTCGTGAAATTATTAATGCACCCTTGTTCATCCCAAATTCATATATTCGCAAAAATCTTCAAATTGATACTATACAAAATTATATAAAAAAAAACTTGCAACATTTTTTTTTTTTTTTCCTTTCTGTACTATTACATCCAAATAGCTGTATCAGTTCTTTGCGATGCTCACCTTTTCCTAGAGAAAAACACAAATATCTTCCGGATATTCTTACCTAACATTTTGTTAATTATTTGAAGCACTTACTACCTTACTGATCCAACTTGTTTTCACATTGCTTTTCTATTTTCATTCATTACATCTTTCTTCGCCGACTGATGGCGGCTAAGTGAAATATCCCACTCTACCATCTCGATTCTTCTCATCATCCTTTTGTTGTTCCATGCATTCTTTTATCTGATGCAGAGTAAAAGCGCGCTGTCGCGCGGTGTCACTCTCTTTCCATTCGACACATGTCAAGTTCAAAATATCTCGCTTACCCGGGACATCGTTTTTCGAGGCAATCTCCCGTTTAAACCAGTGCTACCAGAACCTCGTTTCTCAGAAAAGTCCCGTCAAACGATGACCGTCGCTAGATGTGATAACCCTTTTACTGTTATCAAAAGTGCGTTACTAGATTGGAGCATTAAATACAATCTATATGCCGTCAACAATAAGATGTATGTTTGTACAGGTTCTATTGAATTCACCACAATGATGAACTTAGATACCTGTAGAGCAGTGCAAAATAAGAGAAATGCGAAATTGCTGTGCATTCTTTGAATATTCAACTAGCCTAAGCATTCCGTACTTGTAAATACAGGCAGTCCAGAAGCAGTTACTCCAGTAAAAACCACATGTCAAAATTAAGAAATAATGTTTACGTTGCTCAGTTAATTGAGCATTTAACCTTAACTTTGACTGGGAAGCTGCTAATTCCAGGCAGAGATTTTGCACATTTAGAAACACTAACGCAATTAATTTAGAATGAGCAGCGTGATGAAGTAATGATACTTTATTGCTATAAATTCTTAATTCATGCCACCATGAATATTTTTACAGGGGAAAAACTGATTATTGGTTAAGAGCTGAGGAATTTTTTTCTTTGCAATAAAATAAATTATGTATTAAATATGCTGTACATGAATTTTAATGTTTGCAGTATGTATATTTGCGATACAGAATTTAGAGTTTTTCGATGTGGAAAATGAACCACATCGAAAAACTTGTCACATTTCTAAGCAGAATACATCTGAAAAGAGATTCGTAGCCAAATGTGGAAATCCATTTACAATCCCGCAGCAGCGTACTATACTGAAAGTCACGTCAGGCCACTTTAGCGAATCCCGGTTCAGTGGTCTATGACGTAATCACTCTGCCGCGCCTACTTCCCCGGGCAAAGAAAAATTCTCTAGAATTGGCGCTTTATCGAGCATTTGGTTAGAATTTTCTTTTGAATACATTATATATTTGCAGGATTATTTTTTAATTGACAAATATACGACTTCAAAAAAAACTCGAATGTTTAATCATTCGAGCTCATTGTTAGTTTCAAATTTCTTTTTGTTCTTCTATTGAATTAAAAACATAAAGCAGATTTAAAAGTTTTAGTATATATTGCTTTAAGCACAGTTGTACTCGCAAACAAAAGAATAGATATGAACTGAAAATTTCGTAACATTTTACTTTAATGAGTTCAAATGAGATGATTCACTGCTACAACCTTTTGTGATGAGCAGATAGAAAGTTTCAAGCGACCAGAACTGGATTATTACGTGACCTTGAATGCTCAACTATTTGAAACTAAACAACAGACAAGATACGGAAGTAAGCTGAGATTAGTGTCAAGGACTTTTTGTATTTATCCCACACCGTAAATCTCATAGAATTCAATACACATGTAACTTTCTTCCATCCAGCTGTTATCTGTACAAATCAGATCGCTGTGTAATACGGAAAAGCAGATCGCTTTTAAAATAATCTCACTTTTGTTTAGATAAGAAAATATTCTATTTATATTTTAGATCGGGAAAGGAAAGTTTAATTAGTTTTTTCAACTGCATTTTTTTACTTTAAAAATACTTTGCGGAATCTCCAAAATTTGTAGAACATTGCGCTACTTTAGATTACCATCCATATGCCATCTACTCGCGGTAGAAAATGTTGCCACTGCGCGAAATGTGACCTAGCGCATAGTTAATGCGTGAAAGTAATTCTCGCCTTTCAAACGGAACATAAATCTTCATGATTTAATATATATATATATAAAGAAGAAAGTCTGTGTGTTTTTCCTCTAATAACTCTTTTACTACTATAGATATCGTCACCAAACTTTCTACAGTTCTTTTTTGAGTCCTGAAAAAGGTCGACATCTACTAAAATCAGATATATCAATTAAAAACTCAGAAAAACGTTAATTTTTTCCCTCATTTTTTTGAGTGGCAATAGTCTCGGGGCGTTGGAGATAAAAGTGCTTTACTTCGAAAAATGTTGCCACTGTTGGCTTTCAAATCGTAGGAGTTTGTTAATCAAAAATTTGTAAGTTTTACAAAATCTGTATATATAAAGAAGAATGTCTGCTTGTGTGTTTGTTTGTTTGTTTGTTCGCGTTATTGATTTCTGATTAATTATGATCAATATTTTTCCACATTTAATTGACTAAAATTAAATACAGGTGAAATATTGGACGGAACTTGAGCTTTTAAGACCATTTGATTAGAAAGACGAAAATCATTAAAAACTGCGTGCCATTGTTGCTAATATAATGAGAGAGAATAAGCTTATTTTTCTATCGAAATGTTTTATGCGGGTTTCATATCGCATCAGTCTGAAAAATGTATGACTATAAATCGTATTTCTTGCATTGTTATTCGAGAAGGATTACAGCAGTATCATTCCCTCTGTTGTTAGATACATTACTCTCAATGTAACTTAACTGCCGTCGGGTACTTCCGCTAGTTTGTAATAAACTGACGGATTGTAAATAATAAACGCCATTCTTAATCATTTAAACTTTCATTTTTTTAACTGATGCAAATTCTAAAACATTTAATTTATATACTACTCAACTCAAAATTGTTATGGAGATTTTCAGCGTTATTTCAGTGTATTTCAGATAGCGTGACTTACATACCAGATACATAATCGTTTGGCTTTTATTTAAGTTACTACTACTTTCGAGCAGCACTTGACCATCTCATCTCTCATTATGTTAGTAGTTCCCATGATAAGATTATAGACCTTAGATCAATTTTTAAAATTTTCAATCGTTAAGCGATAGTCTTGAATCGTCAAAGAAAGAACCCAAACACAAACTTTTGTTTTTAAATCAATTTCTTCTCAGCAAATTTCATTCTTTTTTGTCTCTACTATATAAACAAAGTAGTGCAGAAACCAACAGATGATCTATATGCAGTTTTCCTGCAAGCTTATGGGCCAAACAGGAAAGCACCATAAACAGGGTCTTATCTTAACTAGTTTGATGTGAATAGAAGCTAAAAAGCTGTTAATGATCAACTAAACTACCTCTGTGGGTCAAGCTGACAACAGCTTCCTCTGGGTTGAGAACTGGATGGAATTTTCTTTTCTTCGTAATGGTACTTCTATTCTTCTCTCAGTAAAGCTGTGAATTTAACAAGAAATTGAAAACCGGTTAGCATAAATATGAGAAAAATTCGCTTAATATTAATGGTGTTGAATTTGCAGAATTCATCAAATTTCATGCTATTTTTTAAAACTTAACACTGCAAGAAAAAGTACATTTCAAAAGCATATTAAAATGTAAATAGGTCTTTTCAGTGTTTTCAAACTGCCATTCAGTAATAACTAAAAAATAAATAAGAATCTCTCATTTTACTTCCTTGTACAAAGTAAAGGAAGTACATGCGAAATGAATTTAAAAGGGATTCCGAAAAGATTTTTTCTCTGACGTCTATATGTACGTGCGTACATACATATGTATGTATGTATCTCGCATAAGTCGAAAACGAGTAGTCTCAGAACATTGAAATTTTGTACATGGGACTGCTATAACATGTAGATCTGCACTCCCCTTTTTGGTTGCTACCGGCCGCACCAAAAGTATATAAATATATAGATAGATAGATAGATTTATATATAGAGCTAGATAGATAGAGACATGGATCAAAAGTCATTGCATTATGCTGTTCTTATGTTCGGTTTATGGATTTTACGCCTTTAGTTAATCTGTACATAATAGTTGTAGAATTATTAACAATCTAAAAACTTTTAGTACTTTTAGTAGAATAGTGAATTAAGTTAGTTTGGCACCAACTTCAGTGTGTTTTTGCCAAATGGGACCAAATGTAAACTTTCAGTTTTACAGACCGAAAATTCTGTCTTCTTGTCCGCTGGCCGAATTGCTCCTTTTGCGTAGAACTAATTTTAATTGTAAAAATTGTTTTTTTAAACTGTTTTTATATGTATCTGGAGTTTTAGGTTTTTCTGAATTTTGCTTTTAAAACTAAAATTTGGGAAACGTATTCTTCCGAATTTATTGTTTGATGTGATGGCAACAGTTCATAAAATTTATAAGGTTCTTCTGATGTCTCTCCATGCACAAAGCATTACTTTTTTTTTGCCATGCAGTCCATCTCTAGATATTACTAAAGGAAGCTCTTTTGATCCATGTCTCCCCATGAACTTCTTCTTGTAATATTATTAGTGTATAATATCTATTTCTCATTTCCAATAATGAGCCTTTTGAAAAATGAGCCTCTTTATTTTTCCAGCAAAGAATCGCATGCTAAAACTCCTGCAAGCATATTAAAGCACCTTACTTAATTCTTCTTCTTAAAATGATGATGCACTCTGCTTTGTGGAATATTTATTTTGTCTAACAGTCCCTAAACTGTACAACTTGAATTTTCCGCAATTGCTCTTTTAATATGTTCGTGTGTACAAAGGAATGTCGTCAAAACGGACATCATCTTCCAGGCTGAAATTTCCATGCTTAAACATCTCAATACTTTCGAACTCGGTCATCAGAAACAACACTTTTTCCATATGCAGCACAAATTTTATGAGAAGTTTGACTAATTTTTCTTTATCCTTTTTGCTTCCTTGTACGAAGTAAAAAGGAAGTATTGTAATCTCGAAAAGTTTCAGGCAGCATATTTCAACGAAAATATTCATTTTGACCGTTATTGAATGCAATTTAACGATGTTTCTGCGTGACATCTGTACGTAAGGACAGAATAAAATACTCTTTTCCTTCAAAAAAAATTATAAAACTGCTTTAAAATGAATTCTGAAGAGAATTTTTCGTGGCGTCTGTACGAACGTATGTACGTACGTACATACGTATCTCGCATAACTCAAAAACGAGTAGCCTCAGAAAGTTGAAATTTTGTATATAGGACTGCTATAACATGTAGATGTGCACCTCGTATTTTGGTTGCAATCGGACTTCGCCAAACGTATATAAATATATTTATATATATATCCGCTTTGTTACCCGACTCAGTGATCTCAGTTTCTTATATGTTTGTAAATTGTACATTCTTTGCTTTAAAAATGATTGAATTATGTTGTTTTCATCTTCCGGTTAAGATTTTTATGCCTTTAGTAAATCTGTATGCATTATTTTTAGAATTATCAACAATTTTAAAATTGTTTAAGTGCCGCTAAGCCTATTTTGATGGCGGCCATTGCTCTTGTTTACATTTGAAACAGCTGAGTAGCGGATTTGTTGCCAATCTAGAGAAACTTAGCTTCGCAACAACAAAGATAACGTCTTCATTTATTATTTAAATCATGCTTAATCCTTTCTGGAATTTTTTCGAGGAAATAAGCGTCTAAGATTTACTTCGTAATTTTTAATACAGATATTTTGAGTTTTTATGTATTTTTGCCTTGTCGCGAAGTGAAAACTGAATTAATTGAATGAGAAATACTCAATCGTCTGTGAAAAACTGTTTCTTTTTTGTTTTGTTTGCTTAATTTCTTTTATACATCATTCTAGCTTTATTATAGTATTTGAATAGAACATGTGGCAACGATTAGATAATTCTATTCTTTAAATGATATAAATTTTGTGCATTATGAGTTATAATATGAACGAAATATAATACGGTTAAGTAAACCTAGTGCCAGAGTGTCGCTATGGTAAACAAAGTGAATTTTAAAGAATGCATTTATTCTATTGTGGTTTATGCGCTGTCGGCGAAGTAGGTTTAATTCAATCTAATAAGTTTAAAAGAAATGCAAGAAAAAATGCGTATAATTTAATATTCCGTACAAGGAAGTCATGTGGTGTACACATCAGATTTTTAAAATAAAAGAGCATATTATGAAAAGGAAATTCTAAGCTCTCCATTCTTAGCACAGCACTAAAATAAAAATTATGCGTTAAGACATGCTAGAATTATGCAACGGAAGCAGGAAAAAATCCGTATTCAATTCACCCATAGCAGTAACAAAATAATTACAAGAAAACACTATTCTATTTGAAAACACGCAGAACTTTTGGGATGGCCCAATATGCAAAGATAAAGAAATAAAAATTTCAGATTGCAGTCTATGATCTCGAAGTATTTAAAATTTAAATTTTAAAAATTTAAAAAGTATTGTAAAAATTAAAAGTAAATAGTTCGTAAAATTTTCAACAACTGCAATCTATTCTTCACGTGCGAATTTCTGTTTAACACCTAAAACAATTTACTGAGTAATCATGGGGCGCAGACGAATATTTAAGAATTTCTTAGAAATTCAAGGTACAGAAATGAGGTAATCGAAATAGCAGTGCCTGATAATACGAAAGAACTGCGATGATATTATTCCATCAAAACTTCATGCCACATACAATTTTGTACGTTTATTTAATTAAGAAAAAGCTTAATCATTCAAAATGTAACAGACCTTTCTTTTTTTCACTGGATCGTTTGCGAATCAAAGTTCAGTGATTCTTCGCAATACTTTTTACTTTGCCATAAATCCAAATCTGCCAACTGAGAACAATAAATTCTTCGAAGAGGTTTTCTTCGATATGTTCTAAATGCGAATATTAATACCATTTTTTCAGAAGTTGTAAGGTTCATTTTAGATTCCTAAGCCATTATTTCAAGCTAAATGACTTTTCTATCAAGCCTTGTTTCATTTGCCTGCCAGAATGCAAATTCTCAAGGCAAGCGATATTCAAATTAGGTTGAAGGATGCAAGTAGTTAAAGGAAGGTTTTGGTGGGTGAAAGCAAAGCGTGTTCTGTCTGTTTGAAGGCCACGTTGCTAACTTTGATTCCTAGCAAATAGAGTTCTGTGGCACTGAGTTATTTTTGCCATTAGGTTTGTTTACCCCGACTTCGGTTAAAGCCAACTTACGTGCTAGTTAAACTGCAAAGCCGTTAGGTTAGACATAAATTTCATTAACCTTAGCTTATCCATTATATTTGATTTAAAGCCGAAATTGTTGGCTTTTGTAAGCAGAAGTTAGTGCCGTCTGTTAAATTTAATGTGAGTTAAAAAAGGGTTCTATACACATTTCTCCTGATTTTTTCGTACTTTAAAAGACTCAGTGATAATTCATTAAAAAGTCTGTCAACGTCGCACATTTTATGTTAACAAAGAATAGACGTTACAAAGCAAAATTAAAAGTCTTCGAAACCTAAGCAACATCATTAATATTTTATTTCCTGCATGATAACTTCTTGAGAATCTTTTGCAGCGATTCCGGTGTAAATGCAGCCACGGGTAAGGAAGAACAAATAAAAAGTGTAAAAACAAAACATATAATTCGAACGCAGAGATTTCCCAAGTTTTGATACTGAATTCTAGATAGCAGATATCGCAATCTCCTGTAGCATGCTTTAACGTACGGCAACAGAGATAATGTTTTTGCTATCAAGTTGGAGCTTGCAGCGGCGGGGAAAATGTGATGCAATTGCAGATAAATTCTAATGATAGAAAGAATCTGAGTTGCGACACATAGTAGCTGTCAGCAGACAAAAACAGATGTCGCAAGAATCTGCAATAATACAATCTAGTGCTCTCTTCTGATCGAAATCCACCGATCTCAGAACTGAGAGATGTTTATGAACAAACGGATGAATAAGGGAATAAAAGTTCTTTACGTGTCCCGAACTATAAAAAGAAAAACATTCGAACAGTAAATTCCGCTTTACAAAATTAATGGTCATTGCAGTTTTAAAACTCTTTGGGGGTGTTAACGAACACATGTATCTCTAATGAAATTAGAGGAAATAAGTCTGAATAAAATGCAGCAAAAATTATGTGTAATTTAATAGGCCCTACAAGGAAGTCGTGTGTTGTACACATCAGATTTCTATTATTACTTGCTTTGCCGCAGTCCTATTACGAGTGTTTAAACATTGCTGTCATTCCTAGCTCGTGGCAGTGTTGTTGTATTTTGAAGTTGCCAGTGCTGTTTGAGAATATAGTTCGTGTTACTTTTTTATACGTGTTACTTTTTACTAGACAGAAGTCTAGTCTTCATACTATAAGGTATTTCTCCCGCCTTCTTAGCATGCCTTCGCTGTGTAGTGGGCAGCACGCTCGGCGCGTATTCGAGAGGGCCGTGGTTCGAGTCCCGGCGAAGGCGTTGTTCATTTTTCATCTCTCCTGCTTCGAAATAACCTAATGTCTCTACAGTGGCGCCCGAATTAAAAAGATGGTGGATGATGATTCTCCACACTCAGGATTTGGCGATTGGGTCCCTTAAAACCCCAGTCGCCCTTTAAAAAAGGTGATGTAAACAACGTATTTCTCCCGCCTTCTTAGCATGCCTTCGTAGTGTAGTGATCAGCAGGCTGGGCGCATATTCCAGAGGTCCGTGGTTCGATTCCCGGCGAAGGCGTTGCTCATTTTTCACTTTTCCTGCTTTTAACAAATACCTAATGACTCTATAATACTAACAAACCGATATTGCTAAAAGTATATTTAACTTTTAATCCGATTAAACAATTTCTTGTATGCAATTTTTATTTTTTTTTTCTTTCGATAAATAACTTAATAATTGACTTGCTTTTGTTTTTCATAACTTTTATCGCGCTATTTGCTGAAAAGTTTTAAGAAATGCAAAAATAAAGCAGTTCTAAAGAAAAAATTAATAGCCAGCTGCTGAAGGTATTATTTTCAAGCAGCTATAGCATCGCTATTACTAAACGAAAAACAGTATATTATACGCTTAGAGCAATACGTTCAGTGAAATGTTGTAGAGTTAGCATTTTTTAAATACCTTAAAGACTGTCATGAATCTTGAGGTGCATCAATGAAAAAAAAAACTGAAGAATGTAGACATAGTCTATGATTTTTTAAAAATTAAATAATTATTTGCAGACCCTCTGGCCCTTGACGATTGCGACTCGGAGGAACCCATAAAACAACTTTTTGATGTGTATAAAATCTTATCAGTTATATCTCAGTGTCATTAATTTTATTAAACACTAACAAACTGTGGCAGATTAACAACTATATGACCAAGTATACGAAGTTGTACATAAAAGGTCACGTACTTCTTTGAATGTCTTGAAAAAAACATGTCTTTAAGAAATGTTTAATATAAAAATAAATTTTCGAAATATCTTAGAATATAATCCATGTTATTATTTATAAAAAGTTAAATCCAAATCAATGGTAGTTTCTAAGGCACACAGCTACCAACAGCTTTTACCTTTCATTGTAGTGCTCAAAGGCTTTTTCTGCATGTAGCTTTTACTTTATAATAATAACTACATGGAGACGCGGAAAAATCAAAGAAAATTGTCTGTGCAATTCACTGCTAAAAATACAGTTTGTTTACCTCTGACAGCAGACAGAATCCCCTTTGCTGGGAGTTTTTAAAAAGGATGGGGGACTGGTCTTTTCTTGAATACCTCAAAAATATGGTAAAAAGATGCTGCTTACGTCACGTTGGGGGTTTTGTTTACAAACGTTCCATGGCGTCGATGACTCCTTTGGGAGATTAAGGTGCAGTGCTTCCTGTCACATGGCTACCAGCGAACGAGGTTGGATTCGCTTTCATTCTGTGGCCAAGAAATGTAATGGCGAGACAGAGGTCACCATCCTTAATAGGAAGTTGTTACCACCGTCCTTGCTGCTCAATTGGGATAACGTTATGGTCTGAATTTGCGGTTACGGAGCCACAAAGTTCCGCTTTTTCTTTTCATCGTGTTGGCACTGGTCCATCACTGTAAAATAATTCTGTATATTTTCGTAAAGGTTTTCATGTCTCGAGCGCTTTTCTTTTCTAAAGTACCCAATAATCGTTATACCTTACCCTAAAATTCAGACTATTCTTGAAATATTATAAAATAATGAAACTTTTTCGAAACCTATTAAGATGAAAGAATTTATTTTCTGAATATTTTAAGGTTTCTTCTCTCTTTAATGAATTTCTTTCGAATGTCATTTTTTTAGATTTTTGCTAATGGATATATTTTCCCATAGTTTTGTCCTAACTCTTTTTCCTTTCTCGCCTGTTTCAGACGGTACAGTGGTTAACGAAAACTGACTGGGCATGCTATTGGGGCGCAAATTTAGATCCTGAGTAAAACATGTACATTTATGATTGTAACGTTTTTACGGAATGGAGATACTTAAAATCGATCGATCTGGAAGTCATCTTGAGAGGTTGAAAATTCATGAAGAAACGTAAAAAGACCCTGGATTTCATCACCTGGAGAGAACGTTTCGATCCAAACTTCACACTAAGTTTGGGTAGATAGCTTCATGAACTTCTCTCAATCGGATAGTCCAGTCCAACCTCCTTCTTATCTCACTCACTTACTCTAAAAGTATGTATATTAGAAAACTTGATGTAAAGATAAAATGTTATTCAAATATGACAAAGCACACGAGGGCTATCTGCCTAAGGGAAGAAATGCCTTCTTTTAGGACTTTCGGAGAGAAACTAGCCCATTTTCACGTTAGACATAGGATACCACGAAAACCAATAACGCAACCAGCCCGATTTTCATGGCATCGAACCCAAATGGAGCCAGATGTATTTAGCGGTTTTAACCATTCGGTCGCTAGTGATATATAAACTTGATATAAAGGCTCTATAAGACGAACTAAGCACGGTTGAACAATTGGTACATCATCTTGGCAGTTTTAAGCCAGACCAGTGACCGAGCAGTTAAGACTGTTGAATATATGTAGTTCGATCCTAATTTGAATCCCGGGGAATTGCCTGCCTGCGTGGTTGTTTTTCTTGATTTTCTCCTAACATGAATATGAGTCAGTTTCTCTTAGAAAGATCTTCCACGAAAGCACCCTTTCCTTAACGCAGATAGATACTCTCGCGTGCTTTGCCAACCAATATGTTTCCCCAGTTTTATTAGACGCTCATGGTGTGTTTGGCTGCCGATTTTTAACTGTCTGTCAATATACAGTCACTACAGCCCGCTAGATTTTAATCTTCTAAGGCAAGTGATTTCAGATCTAGATTTAACTTCATTTCACTGTATTTTAAACCGCAAGTTAAGTGTGAAAGCTCAGTACGAACTGAGTTTCACTGCAACTCAATTCAGCATGTTAATGTAAATAATTACATGAAATTATCTGTTGTATTGCCCAAGACTTATTACTTTTGAAGTTTATAAATCCCAAATTGTAATAATTTTTAACTTGTTTGGTTTTAAAGCTTATACCTGCAGTTCTGAGTCTGAGTAATAAGAGAAAACAATCAAAGATTATAAATTCTATAGTGTAAATACATTTCTCTAGAACACAGTTGTTTCATTCTTTCGATTTACGCGTTTCATTAGTTATAAGACTTCGTTTTAAGTCTCGTTTAGTGCCCATTAGTTGTAAGTGTACAACATAAGTAAATTATGGCAGTTAATAATATTTTACCAAGAACTCTTCTTATCCCGACAGAAAAGACACGAGGAGTACTTTTTGTCTATTACAATTTTTTCATTTATTTATTATTTGGGAGTGTGTTAAATTTTTATTAATCGTATAACTAAAAAACTTCTCTTCGTCAATGAAAATCTATCATCATAAGACTAGCAATAATATTTTTTGTGATCTTCCATAATTCATTCAACGATGCATTATGCCGGCGTTTGGAACATTTTGTCGTTTTGACTTAAATTTCCCTTTAGAGTATAGAATTTCTTTAGTGAATTCGATTTATTTGGAGATAGAGACGTTCTTAAATTTCTACCACGTCTTGAGGTGCATTTAATTTTTTCAATCAATACTCTCGAGGTGCATTTACTTTTTATATTCATTGAATTTATTAAAGAATTTATTCGTTAGTAATCCACCAATAAAAATATTTTTTAATTTAAATCTAAATGGTCACGTATTAAGCATCCGTTATGAATGATTGAACCCATCGTTCGCTTAGCCATCTCATTAACGAAAAGGTGGAGTCTAGGGTACATCACAGAGGCGACCAATATTATACCCACCAGGCTTAGAAAAGAAAGACGCACGACAAGTTACAGGTTGAACGCTAGACGACACCTGTGCATTTCCGAAGGTATATTCGGCGAGCCTTGCTGGTAAGTTCCGCCCCAAGTTTGATTCGAACACCCCAAGGGACGATCTGACAGTCTAACACCACATTTCCCTGGTACCAACCTTAGAAACGACTTTCAGTTCTCCATGCATTTTGTGTGCCCCCTTGCCGCACAGACACTATACATTTACAAACGCCCATTCCTTCTCCGGTATTCAAACCCAAGCCCATCAGTACGGCTGTCAGTGTTACTCAGACAACAAAGCAGTTAAACCTTATACGTGATTCGAAAGCATATGGAGTATGGGATGTCTGGTTCTTATTACCGATCAGTGTCAATTAACCGCTATACACAGCCTAGGGGAGGTTTATAAGATGCATATGCCATAATTTTTCTCTTGCTGGCTTCATTACACTTCCTATTTTGACACTCAAACTTAAAATAATTTCCCATTTTAAAATGCTGTTTTGATTTAAAAGTTATAAAACTTCCTTACTGATCTTACTCTATTTCTTGAAGTACAAATTTACCTCAAACAATCTTTCATAAACAGGCTTGATTTATCCTTTGGATTTAGCACATGTCACAGGTCACCTACTAAGCGTCAGCAATTGCTTGTGATTATACTAAAGATAGGATTTTAAGATTTATCGTCAAGTTATCGTCTCTAATCCTAATTAATAGTAGAAGCAGCATAACTGAGTACAGTAATGTAAATTTTAATCGTATGCAGTAGAAGTCACGGAACTGTATAATTTCATAATCAGGAGAATTATGAACGTTTTCATTAATGGAACCAAATTTCCAAAATCAGCATATTTATCCAAATTAATGTTCATGAAACGTTCTTAGTATAAATGTCTCCGCAATAATAGTGCGTTTAACAAATGACGGCATCTTAACGTAGATTTTTCCCGTGATTTGTACATGGAATTATACAGTGCTTTGTACTGCGTTCGGTTGCCTAAATATATATCTCTGCTTTCGGTTTTGACTTTTCCTTTTCCACTAAAAAGTGAAGTAATAGAAGCATTTCCACGCTATCAGAATCAGAAATCACAATTACTTTATTACAGTAGGGCGCTCATTGACAGCTAGAAATGTTTATTTGTGTCTTCGAAAAATAGCTGTTTCATTCATTTTGAATCCTTCTTGCAAATCAAAATATTGACAAAATGATTGCGCTGTTGAACTGCGGAAGAACATGGAAGGTTGACATTTTGATATAAGCAAAGTAAATGTTTACTAAAGGAAAACTATAACAATTCCATACTTTCATGCAATTCGTGTTTACAAAGAAACATTTTATAATCAAAACATAATGAGGAAAATAATTTTTACTCTGCATAAGCATCCCCCCCAAATATGAGGTGCATCTTATAACTGAAGAAACACAATCTATTAAAATGAACTCAAACGATATCCTTTATAGTCTGTCACTAGAGTCTAATTTTTAAAGCAGTTGAGAACATGATATTCTGCTCAAAATGCCCACCTGACCGAGGTTCAAATTCTAGAAAATTGTGGTAGCCACTTTCTGGAAGTAGTCAATAAAAGTGCTGGTGTTATATTTGTTGCAAGAGTATTTTCATGATTTGTTCATATGTGTCTGTGGTTCTTCGAAGTCATTCTCTCCTTTTCGGAAACCTAGACTTCATATTTCAATGGCAGCTCCGGTTTCGGTAAATTACCTTTATCTTGAGACTCCCAGCGTCTTTGGATAAATAACATAGTATTTAACTGAGCAATCGTGATTTCAGTTTTGAATTATAGTTATTAATTGTGCAGTTCATGGTACTTTTGTTCTGTTGCTGTTACCATTATATGGGCACCAAAATTAGAAAATTAAATTAAATGATGGCCCCCAAAATTACTTTCCGAAAATTCTGAAGTTACGTTATGTTAGGCTGCTATATACTTGCTCCAACCTCCATTAGCAAATGTTGCCACTGCAACAAACGCTACATTGCCTATGCTAAAACTGAAATATCACCATTAAGGTAACCGCTATTAGAAGGCGGTTATCATGGGGTTAACTGTTGTAAACTGCATTAGCAAATGTTGTTACTGCAACAAATATTATATTGTCTAGGCTTGAAAGCAGCGCCATCAAGGTAACCGCTATCAGCCATTAACTACCTTCATGATAGCTGCGAGCTAATGACCTTGACGGTCACTGCTGACCATGTGCTTGACATAAATTACACGCTTCCGTTTAATTTAACATTTTCAGTTCATTTAAATTTGCTGTACTACTTCACACCAAAATGACCTACGGACTGAAGTCACTAATCAACCTTTACTTTAGCAGACTCCTTTGCCTTTAATATTATTTTTTCATTTAAATACCTATCTGAATTTACTACAGCATGTAGGTGACCATATTTGTGACTTTTAAAGTCGACTGTAAATAATCCGAATCTCTAAATCATCGGTAACAAGCAACTTAAATGTTAATTATTTAATCCATAAAATGTTCAAGACAGTTTCAGTGATTTTCCAATAACAATCTTTCTAGTGATATTCATTAAAATCCTGAATTTTGAGTGTATGCTAAATAATAAGTATGATAATTTCATACTTATTATTTATGTTCTGTACTTTCTAGCATTTAACCTAATTGGTTAAATGCTAGAAAATACATTAATGCATTTGGAGTAACTACAATCCATGCGGTTTCTAATGTTAGAAAATGCTCTTGTTTCATCTGATGATGCTGAATTTTTAACTGGAAAGATTTAATGATATTTCAACTTTCAGTTACTTGACAGACAACGTCTGCTTCATCAAATTTCATATCGAAACCATAGTTATTGCTTAGGTATGTTTTTTATATTTATTCAAAACCCGTAAATAACATATTATAAATTTGTTGAAACTTAACCCTACATACATCGTAACTGAAAAATTAGTGCTCTTATTTCCACCCAAGAACTAGTTCAAGTGCCTCTTTAGATAAGAGTGCTGCCAATTGTTCGAAAGCCACTTGAAGTCATAGATCTAGGTTCAAATAGATCTCCTCTTCCGCGAAACATAATCGTGGAACAATGCATAAAAAACCAGAGCTGTTAAAGCTAAAGTGCTGTGCTATCCAATTGTATTGTTTCTGGCGTTGGCTCTTGCCCGTGCTCTAAAAGATAATGTACTTATAGTATAAAATACACAGCTGATAATGCACCTATTATGTAAGCTTCTGAAAATATTCTCCTGGAGATCCGGTTTGATACATGCTTTTGTCATATATTAGCTGCAAAAACCTATACAATAATTTTTAATACGAGGGCCATCCAGGAAGTAGATTACGTTTCCGTCTGTATCCGCTAGGGGCGGGGCTAGCGCGGCCATCTTGGGGTCAGAGCGTTGCGCAGCTCAGTCTGCATCTAGCCGTGCTAGTGGGAGGTTCGTGCTGTGCTCCGTTCAGATACTGTGACGGTTTGAAATGTCTGCGTTAATTGAAAATCCCGCGAGCTGCGAGGTGCGCTCAGTAATAAGGCTTCTGACTGCAAAAAACTATAAACCGATAGAAATCTATCGGCAGCTTCGTGAAGTGTATGGGGACAACATTATCACTGAAGGTGGAGTGCGTCAGTGGGTCATAAGATTTCAAAATGGCCGAACCAATGTTCACGACGAAGATCGAAGTGGGAGACCCAGCATAGTGACCGCCGAACTTCTCGAAAAAGTCGATGCTAAAGTCCGTGAAAATCGAAATTTCACAATAACGGAACTTTCTTTGAGTTTTCCACAAATTTCGCGAAGTTTGTTGCACGAAATCATCAGCGAAAAGCTTGGTTACCACAAGTTTTGTGCAAGATGGATTCCAAAAATCTTGACAGAGGACCACAAAAATCAGCGAATGGCTGCAGCGTTGAACTTTTTGGACGCTTACCATAAGGATGGTGACTCTTTACTCGATCGCATCGTTACTGGTGACGAAACATGGGTGAAACATGTGAACTGTGAAACGAAATTGCAATCAATGCAGTGGGGGCACACAAGTTCTCCCCAGAAACCCAAGAAATGCATGCAAACAATGTCGGCAAGGAAGATGATGGCGACTGTTTTTTGGGACAAAAAAGGTGTAATTTTGGTGGACTTCCTGGAAAGAGGCACTACAATAAACTCTCAAAGGTATTGCCATACTCTCCAAAAACTCAGAAGAGCAATTCAAAACAAGCGCAGAGGAATGTTGAGCTCTAAGATCTTGTTGATTCACGACAACGCCCGGCCCCACACGGCAAATGTCACTCGTAAAGTTCTTGAATCTTTTAAGTGGGAGTTGTTTCCTCATCCGCCGTACAGTCCCGACCTGGCACCGAGCGACTTCCACCTATTCCCAGCAATGAAGAAGTGGCTGGCTATGCAGCGTTTTGATGACGACGCACAGCTGCAAGAAGAGGTAACGAAGTGGTTGAAGGCGCAGGCAGCCGAATTTTTCGACGAAGGAATTTCCAAGCTCGTACATCGCTACGATAAATGCCTTAATTTGTATGGTGACTATGTAGAAAAGTAGTATTTGAGTGTGGCTTTCATCTGTATATAATAAAATTTGTTTCCTATACTTTGTTTATTTTTTTATTCCAAAACGTAATTTACTTTCTGGATAGCCCTCGTATATGGCCACAGAGGTTAATTTTTAACCTCTGATGTGGCCAGGTTGACCTTCCGCCATTTCCATTATGGAACTGTGTCTTATTATAAGAAATGGAATTGAGGAATAGCAACGAGATTTAAGTAAACTATCACTTTCGGTTGATAATTCGTAAATAAATAAAGTTGCTTATAAAATTTGTGGCTCAATGCTAATTAAAAATACTCATTTTTTATTATTCTATTCTCCCATACAATGGATAACGATAAATATATGTGCTCATATACACGTATACTTATGTACCATTCTCATGCTTTCATTTAAAATAGGGCATCGATCGTGGTATATTCTCTGGTCGGTGTTTCGGACTCGCAAATCAACGACTTAACAATCACAAAATTTTTAAAAGAAGCCTATCTTTAGAATTTCCAATAGAGTGTTAGAAGCTGCTATACATTTATTTTTTAATCTTTACTCAATTTATGATATCAGTGCTCAGTTTTCTTAATAAGACAACCAACTTTTCACTTTGTCATTTTAGCTTTATTTATTAAGCATCACTTTTCTCCGACTTACGCTACATAAAATTCAAGAACAAAATCACAAAAATCTTTAAAATCAGCGTATCTTTAGAATTTCAAAAAGAATGTTGATTGTTACCATATATATTTTTATGCGCGCTATATTATTTCTTTAAAAATAATGTTTTGAGTTGATATTTGGTGGCAGCATCCTTTTATTCGAAATGGTATTCGATACAAAAGTAAAACGAACACAAAATTGAGGCTAATACATTTAATTGTTTCATAACGAGACCTCGTCTTCATAATGAACTTATTCTCGTTGCATTTAGCATAATTCTAAGAATACATTTAATGCTTACCCTGTTCTCAATCACATTTCAGGTACCAAAACTGAGAAATTTTGGGTAATATCATAATATATTTTTATGAGAATCTGTTCAGATCTTCAAGTAAAATATCACTTCAGATTTGTCAATTTTAACGAAAATCTAATATGCTGTTCCCATTGATATAAAATCTTCAATACAAAAATTGAAAAATTTTGGAATATATTTTAATATAGGTTTTCATGAAAAACCGTACCTACGTATATGAGTTGGTGGGAGATAAAAAGAATTTAATAAGTTTTTCGCAAAGTGATATATTTTTTCCACAAAAAGGCATTCAGCTAAGCCTAACCTTTATTTAATTTATATTAATTTTAAGCTGAAAAATCATCGTCATTTTCGGCTTATTCTTATAAAATAAAAAAATTTTTTGTTAATAAAGAAACTTTTCATTTTTATACAGTTTGAATGGCTCATTAAATATCAAATAATTTCATCTGCAGCATTTTATAAAAATAAACTATAGTAATAGATTTAGTTAGGATATAAATGCGTAATAATAAAATTTATAGTAGTGCATATTTGAAAATATCCAAATATTTTCCTATAATCAAAATGGCTTCCTATACAAATGATAGCCTAGTGCTTGAGAAGATGGAAGTTTTATCTAGGAAATCAACCTATCGTAATTTATATTCGAAAAATTTTACTTCCATAGCAAACGATTTTAAGCGATTTTTTCCATGCTCTTCAAAAAGTTCAATTAATGAAACCTGGCTTAATTAAAATTGTATAAATGTGGAACTTTTCATCTCCATTTTGTCTTTCAATACCATTTATTCATCTGTTTTTTCATTTCGACCATTTATTAATCTGTTAAAATTTTTCTGATAAATACAGAGGACGTTTTGTGCACTTTTAGAACGGTTTGATAAAGAATTTTTTTTTAAAAAAAAGCAAATGATTTGGAATGAAAATTCCTGGCAACAGCAGCTTATTATTTAAAATGAGGAATATCGTCTGATACTTTTAAATTCATTCTTTTTTCAAAATGCAACATGTAAATAAGCTGTATATTGAAGGATATGTTTTTTGTGCTTTCCGAAGAGAAATATTACTATTCCATATTTCAAAAACTTTACGAAATGCGTGACATTAAAATTTCTGAGTGAAAAATAAGCGACGTTATTAATCCGAAGTGGAAAAACCGTCAGTCATTAGTTCTACGTGGAAAAGATTTAAGGCAAATACCCGAAAAAGGTACGTATTTCCTTTTTAATATATCTAAAGTTCAGTCGTTTGTAATAAGAGAAAATTCTCGGAAGTCAGTTGCAAAGTCATTAAATATATTTGTAGCAACAATAAAGAAAATAATAAATCAAAATTTAGAGCTTAAAAACAAATAATGCTCACCAGCTTTTGCCGAGACATGTGGCTCAACGCAGAAAAATTTGTAGAACTCTGTATGAAAACTATTTAACAGGAGATAAACGGAAATTACATTGTGATCCTTGATAAAGCATGAGTTTACTTCGAAAAGTACCACTGAATTCCTTGAAAAAGGGAAGACTGATACAGGTATTGCATATATATCTTTTCAACGTTATTCGTGCCAAGTCCGTTTACATTTCCCCTATGGCTTACTGAGCTTTTGGTTTCTTGAAAAGAGTTCTTTCTGAGAACGAAGGCAGGAAGGGGCGCTATGTAAAAATTTAACTTTACTGTATGTTTAAGAAATATGTGTCGAAAATTATCGTAGTGTTTAATTAATGATATCCGGCGCAATATTAATTGCTCGAAAATGAATTTTTCTTCCTCTATTTTCTCCGCTCAAATATTTTTCTAATCATTATTTTCTGATAGAAGCCATACAAAAATTTAAGTTTTTTGTATTTCTAAGAAATTTCATGTGACCGAAATTATCTTAATGTAAAAAACCTGTCTTATTTGATTCATTTCCTAAACTGAAATCATGATTCTATGAACAACAGTTAAAGAAGTATTTATTGTTGCAGTCTTTGTGAAATGCTCTGTATATGTTGTAACGTTTATTATAAGTTTAAAAATAATTGTTTTTAATTTTTACACTCTCCTTTCACGTATACATCTAAGTTCACTTCAGCAGATACTGTAAATTACCTGAAGCGAAGGAAAAATACGTAAATATATGAATAATGCTGTCACTAGTTTGGTTATTTTAAATATGACAACGCACTAGAGGGTTATTTGCCTAAAAGGAGGACTGCCTTCAGAGAAGACTTTTTAAGGGAAACTGGCTTGTATTCACGTTATACGAGGGGGACATCACGAAAACCAACCATGCAACACACTCGTTCGCCTGGGATCGAACCCGGGATGAACTACCAGTATTCAGCAGTCTACTGTCATTGAGAATTGTATGATTTAACTTGTACTGAAGTGAATCATTGAGTGTTTAATCTTCTACGTGCTTTCGCTGCTAGTTTAGGTTTGTCTGAAGATTTCAAGCGATAATTTCTGAACTCAAAATTTTTATTTGATAGGCGGAGGCATAACAATGCCAGATGCTTGCAATTGAAATGGATTTTAAAAAAAACTGATTATTGCTTAAGCTATATTATGTTTTATTTAATTATTAGGTAGTAATTAACCTATTTGATTTACAGCCGCTCATTACAAGCCGTTTGATAAAATGCTTAGCAACGCAGTTTAAGCTATGAGATTTAATGCAGGCTTTAGAATTTTCACTAAGCCACTTCAAAGTTATGAAAATAATATTTTCTTCTATCTTGTTATATTGCCACTTTTTTTAAAGCCGCACAGACTGTATTAGTGGTTAGGGGAGCCTGACTGCGATACCGAAGGGCCCGCGTTCGAGTCTCGGAGAAGGCATGGATGTAATCGTCTGTCCTTTCGTAGGAGGCAAAGGTGGCCCACCTATTAGGTGCCTCCATAATAAAGAGACCACCACATCTGGCCTTAGGAGTGGCCGATGCCGAGATAGGCAAGTGCCCACTATTGGGGAGGGAGGAATCTTATATTGTTTTTAAAAATGGAATTGATTTTAGAAGCGTAGTAGAAACGTTAATAGGTATTTTGAAAACTAAATGTATGAATTAAAATTTTAACGAATGTATTTTCAATTTACTTAATTATCCTTAAATGCAGTCTACTATTTGCGCCTTGGTTATTTTAAAATATACTACGTTTCTTAAAACTAACTCTGCAAACGGTCGTGAAAATCCCACAGCTTCGAAAACAGGCGATAGCAAATCTCGCCAAAGTGGCGAAAAGCAACCCTTCTGAAGCGGACATGACGTAGCTACCTGCATGGCGTAACCCAAGAACTAAATAAATAAAGATAAAAATCTTGGCAATCAAAAAAATAAAAAAGATTAAAATGCCAGTGTAACAACATCGCCGGCCGGGAATGGAAAAGAAAAAAGAACCAAAGAATGAAAACAGATCGAGCGTCCCCGTTCGCCTTGTTTACAACCGGCTACGAGTGTGCACGAGCACAGTTTAAATGGTAGCTGAGGCAGCGAGTAGTCGTGTTGTCGCTTCGGCTCCAGTTTTATGCGCTCTTAAGAAATCGATGCCGTGTTGACGTATGGGGGACGTAGCAGCATTGACGTGGCCTTTAACGCGGCCTAGTATGGGGCCTGTGTCTTTCGAACTTACCAGCAGAGCCAGGAGATGTCTTTTCGGCCCTATAGATCCCGACCAAGTTCGAGCATGTGTCGAAGAGGAATACAACAGGCATATTCGAGAAGGTCGGGAGCGCTGGAATTTCGATTTTCAGGCGGGTAAACCCCTGCCTCCTGGACGTTACCAGTGGATTCCTGTTTCTGCAAAAGATCCGTCAGATGCGGATAAAAATGGCGGATCACCAGAAGAGACAGCAGATCCCGAAGATGCTGCTAACAACAATACTGTTGTTAGAAGAAAGGAACAGACTCATATTACAGGTATGCAAAACATTCAGGTGTTAATACTACAAAACGCAATGCTTTAAATTAATTTGATTACTAATTAATTTATGATGCGTAAATTATTTGCTCCTTACTTAATTTAAAAATATTCCAAGAAGTGAAATACTTTTGCAGCATAGTCTGATGAGCTTATTGCATCTAAATGCCGCATAGAAACATCGGTACTCTTCTGTTATCGGGACCGGATTCGATAAGAACAAAAACTAACAACGGTTAAGAAGAGTTCGAACATTAAAGAAGGTGTTCGAAATTACGACCTCGGACCGCTATGCAGACCTCACTTCTCTGGCGCATCTGCATCGCGAATGGAAGATCGCATGGAAGATGCATGCCGTATGATTTCTGTATCACGGTCCGGGTCATAATTTCGAACAACTTTGATGATGATCGTTGTCTCTTTATGTTTTTTTCCTTTGTTTTAGTTTTATTCCGAATAATATGTTTTCTCACCCCATTCGTGTCCTTTCTTGACTTTAGTGTCGTCATAACCGCGCCATGAAACAGTTAAGACCACTATCTCTCCTGAAAGTTTGTCATCGCTGTACTGCGATAAATACGATTGATTGCGGCCATCGTTGCATTCAAACAACTATTTCGGAATTAAAATTTTAAAAAAATGTTTCTGGAGTACTAATATTTTTCAAGGAAAATAAATATATATACAATAAGCAATATGTTTTACAATTTTCTGTTAATTAGTGACAAATACTGCGTTCTTTGCTACTTTGGTATAATTAAATTGGAAAACATTTTACGAAATACAATAATTTATCGTTAGAGTAATTAATAATAGGCTGCGATAGTTAATCACAATCTTTTCTGTGTTCTTTCCTCTTAAAAATTACTGTTACACGGTTTCCAAATTTTACAATGTAGGTGTTGTTTATGTAATGAGGTAAAAAACTGGGTGTGGAATATTGATGGCGTTATCTTGCCAGTGGTATTCTTACTTCTACATTAATATATAAATGACATTTGCCTAACCTATTTAGATTCGCACTTTGTGTGTAACCCATTTAAACTTCTCTCTTATCGTTGATATAATGACTTGTTTGTTTACCCGCACTTCACACGCGGAAGTGTATCGCCTCTGTTCCTAAGATAATTTTTTTCGTCGATCCATATTTGGTTTTGCCTACTTCGAAGGGTCACGACAAACATGAATTGATTGGTTACCCTTTGAATTCCTTGGAACCATTTGCAAAATCATAGCTGATTTGATGCTATTTCTTTACTGTTGCTGAGTGGGGAATTAAATATTGGTTGTAGAGAGTTGATGGCGTATAAGAAATTTTGGAATTTAGTATCAGAAATATGCAGTTTTTGTTTGAAAGCTTGTTAAAAACTAATTGCAGCGGGTACGAAAATAATGCGATTTATTTCCATTAGTTGTTACTCTATCTGCGCCAATGATGTTCTGAGAAGTTATGTACTCGTGAGGTTTTAAATTCTGCAGTGCTGAGCATGTTCACTTTCAAAAGCACTTTTACTTTATTCGCAAGAAAAGTTGTGAATTCCCGCAAATTATATTACATATCTTTTTAGGGATGTCATTTAAATATATTAAAAACCCCCAAAAAATTTGTAAATGTAAATTGCTTGTCTTTTTACACGGTTTCCAAATTTGGGTTAGTGAAAAAGTTAAGACAACCATTTCACCAGATGCTTTTAATTTTTATGGAGGTAGTCATCACAAAGAACATAATTACCGGTGATGGCCCTAGTATGATCATACTATCCAGGAATATGGTCGCGTTTAGAGACTGTGGGCTTAAGAAAGAGGTTTAAAATGTTTTCAAGTGATTTTCATACTTTTTTTTTTTCCAATGGCAGATTGTGAACAGTTGCAGTGTAACACAGTACATTAATCTATACAACGCCAAATGTGGTGATCTCTTTATTATGGAGGCACCTAATAGGTGGGCCACCATCTCCTATGAAGGGACGGACAGTTACAACCATGCCTTCTCCGGGATTAGAACCCAGGCCCTTCGGTATCGCAGTCAGGCTTCCCTAACCACTATACCGACTGGGCAGCGTGATTGTCATACTATTTTAACCAAAGTGATAACTCGCTATGCATCTTGCTAAAGTTTTAGGACTAAAACGTTCCAGTATCAGTTTTAAAACCTTATAAATGATAAAAGACCAGAAGCTGAAAATGACTTTGAGACCTTGTTCTAACATAATTTTGCTTTAATGTTTGTGTAATATTTCGTGTTTATTTTTGCATATGTAATGCATGAATTCTAAATTTATCTTGTATATATGCCTATGTTTTATTTTAACCCTATTTTATGCTATATAATTATAGTTCTGTCTCTCTATTTAAAGTATATGCCACCTGCGTACGTATTTCCAGGGGTAAGCGAAGCGCAACTGATCGCGAACAATTGTTCGAGGTTAGTAACTCAACAGGATAAGGAATTTTAACGTTCTATTTTACTGCTTTTCTTAATATTTGAATTTTACAATATTTTGCATATTTCTGAAGCGAGCAAATGCCATGCAAAGGAAAGTATCTATAGAAAAGAACAATTAAAAACTCGAACTGATTAGATAAAATGATAAAAAACTCAAGAGGTTTTGCAAAAGGCAGTATTTGTTCGTAATATTATATTTTAATACTGAATGTTGCTTTAGGATTCCCCCATTAAATATTATGTGAAGGTATCAAGTTTTAATTGTAATTCGTACTTAACAGTTGTGATTATTTATCTTATTTTATGTTCATGCGACATTGTTTCACCAGAAAACTGTCCCAAAGAATTAATTGTTAAACAAACTTTTAAATGGATGTTCATTTTTTTTTTAAACTTGGAAGTAATTTGTAAATTGCAAAATAAAATTTAGAAAAATTACTTCTTCTTTTACGGCACTGTTATCATATCGGATTTGTATTGTACTTTTCTTTGCATTTATAACTTGTGGTTGAAAATTAATGTTTGGATGACGCTCAGATAAAAAAAAAAAAGCATTTTTAACTTAATTTTTAAAAAAAAAATGTAGGATATTTCAAAGTTTATTAAAAGATACGAATATTTATCCATAATAATAGAATTTGAATGTTGAGATTTTGCTTAATGCTGTTAACCAATGTATATAAGTACCAAAAGTACCAAAATATGCAGGGTATATTTTGAAATGTAAACATAATTTGTGTTAAAATGTGATCGTTGTGATCCAAGTCGTGTTTTTCAGAAAAATATGTGCAAATTGTAGTGCATACATTTTTGTCAAAACTTTTAAGAATTAATTCCAGGTAATTTGATATAAAAACATAGAATTTCTTTCCTGCCCCCGCCCCCCTCCCGCAAAAAAATGGGATAATGATGAAGTAATTCAGATAGCAGTTTACTTTTGAAGTATTAACTGAATTTTTTCTTATGGTTTCTTCCCCCCCCCCGATCTTCTCGAATACAAAATTTCGGTTTTAATTTCAATATTTTAAAATGCATTGTCGTAACTGTTTACATCTATTAAAATCAGTAATTTTTAATTTCGTGTATTGGCCTGTTGAATTAAAGCACAATGTGTGGAAGAAAAGTAATTTTTTTAAAACATGTATGTTGATGATTGATATCGTAATAAATTTTTGTGTGCTGTAAGGAGGCCCCTCAAAACATAACAAATCATGGCTGTCATACACGTGCACTTGCAATATACACCATTGAAAGCGGCTTTTGTTCTCCCCTCCAAGAGAATGAAATCGTCCGTTGTTTTCAGTGACGGTTACAAAGATGAAAAAACATCCCCCATCTAAAACACTTGCAGCTCAGAATTACGAATAGAATAGAATAATTCCATCCAAGGACGCGTCCCTGTAGCTTCCGGAATGCTGCGCAATAAATTTTATCCCAACAGATAAGCAAAAAAAGAGAGTAAAAAGAATAATACCACCATTTACGCAGAAAAATAACGGTTGCCAGATTCCATCCATCAATATTGAGATTCTGTCAGTCACAGCTATCTCTAAAGCAGAAGTAATGGATGTGTGTCTCGCTTTGAAACGTGATCGCTTGTCTTGTGGAAGACATTCGAGTGCAGATAAATGAGACCCCATTCTCGAGACTTCCGCGTTCTTCAAGTGCGCGCAGTGATCCTTTCCATTCCGCCCACTTGCATTTTTGCATTAAAGATTTAAAAAAAAAAAAAAAAAAAAAAAGGTCGATATTTCGCTTTGTTTATAATCGTTTTTAATAGTTGCTGTAACTGGACTATTTAAAGTGTCTCTTTGCGTTTCTAGACTTGTCTCAGACTTGTTTACAGCTTGTATTCAATTCCGTTCAATTACAGTTATCAGTTCTCTGGGGTGTTAAATTGCATGACTAGACATGTCGTATAAAATAATCACACTCTATTGAACTTTCGTGGTTTTTGATAACTACAGCCATAATAATATTTTGTGAAACAGTATCGAATTGCTTATAATAGTCTAACCGAAACCGTGACCGTTAATTAGTCCTAAACCTTACGGTGCTTTCTCATTTAGTTAATGTGGGAAAAAAGCAAAATATTTTAAGAAGCCAGTGAATAATGTAAATGATAAGTAAACTATAAAAAAATCTGAAATTTTCAATGTAAAAAATTATATATTAATCACAGTTCAAAGCAAGATTTTCATTTAGTTCTAAAAGCATCTAAGTTGACAAATACAGATTTGATAAAGTAATTTTAAATTGATAGTTAATGTAATAGATCCAGCGATCAAAGAAGCATTGTGTCTTTTTTTCCTTTTCTGATAATCCTAATTTTTTTTACTTTAAATTTTATTTTTGAAATTGAGTTTTAAGTGTTATTATGTAGTGTAACTTGAAAAGTCTTAGTTGTCAAACTTGTGAATAACCTTTTTCGAACCAAATTTTATTCGCAGCTTTTAATTTATATGCAGAGTAGACAATATTTAGTTTAAAATCGTAGAGCATGAATCAAGGATTCTTGGTGTAACTCAATATTTTATTTGAGTAACATGATGTTAAAAAAAAAAAATCTGAAAGCTTTAAATTGGTCCCCAAGTTAAAGCATATGAATCGTAGATTAAATATCATAACACGCGTGATAACTTTTATTTGATCCATTTATTATTATTATTTATCTAATCCATATTTTTAGCCCAAAGTTAGTTAGCCCAGAAGGGCATTTTCCGTTGAATCACTATAAACGGCGTATCATTTTTCAAATTGTTGCTACCAAATATTATCGCCCTGTATTATATTTAAAGAAACTAAGTAATGGTAGAATCTGTATAAATGTATGTATGTGTCTCGCATTGTGATAAAACAACGGTACCAAGAGCCGTCAAATTTTGAGTAACTTAATCTTCCATCGAATTTGGGCATCTGGAAGCCCTAATTTGGAATTTTAAAATTGTTTTATTACCGATTTCATATTTTGTAACACTTTAATTTTTGATTATCAAACTCAACGACTTCAAAGCGAGCAATGGCATCGTTGTACAAGAAAAAAAATTTTATCTTCAGCGCGCGAGACTGTGTATCAAAAATTCTAAAGATATGCTCATTTAAAAATTATTTTGCGATACTGCTCTTGAACTGAATTTTATGGTTTAAATGTGAAGACCATGATGTTTAATAAATAAAGGTAACACACAAAATGTTTAAAAAACGCCCTTTGGACGTAATGTAAAATCTGAAACCTTTCAGTTTTTTTTCCCCCTCGTTTTGTGTGTTTACCGCTACTTGTTAAACATCATGTACTTCTCACTTAAACCACATAAAATTCAATTCAACAGGAATATCGCAAAATATTTAAAAACAGCGTATCTTTAAAATTTTCCATACACAATCTCGCGCGCTGGAGATAAAAGTGTATTCCGTACAGTGCTTCCATTGCTCGATTTGAAATCCTTGAGTTTATTAATCAAAAATTCGTGAGAGTTTTACAAAATTTGAAATAGACAATAAAACAAATTCGAAATTCAGATTTCGGGCGCTCCAAGTGCCCATGTTCGGTTGGAGGGTTACGTTATTCAAAATTTGATGGCTCTAGGTACCGTTGTTTTTTCACAGTGCGAGAAATATTCATGCATTCAGGTAGCTTCTTCATTATTTAGTTCTTTAAATGCATGGCGGTAATGTTTGATGGTAATAGTTTGAAAAGTGAATCAACGCAGAAAGTGAAACGATGCCGTTTTGAGACTGACGCCCCTTTGGGCTAATAAAAATAGGGCGAGATAAAAATTTTTTAGAAGATATTGATAAGTACAGCGAAATAAGATGAATACCCCTGAAAGTGACCCAATATTTTTGTCCTTCAAGGTAGCAAAATTGTCTGGAATCGATGTAGGGAGAATGTAAAGAATTTCTTAAATATTTCATTAACCTTAGCTGTGTGCCTTGCCTAGCGATGCATAGTTTGTCATATTTGAAGTATTTTGCCAGTTATTAAATTATCTGACAATTGATATAAATTGTTATTTGACTTCTAGAGACATCTTTATATAAACGTTTATACTTTTTCGCTCTGTTTCTGGATAATAGAACAAATCTTTGATTCTACAAATGAACAACATCTTTGATTCTAGAAAACCCGGACATAACCATCATGCAAAACGTGTAGGCATGTTTACCAAGAAAAAGAGGCAATGTTACAGTTATCTTCTAATCTCTCCTACGTAGAGCATTAGCGCGTGGGTCTGTTACAGCTATCTTTGGCTAAGCAGCGCGCAGAGGGTCTGAATTTTGGCACAGCGCCAACTTTCCTTTTTCCTAACCTCTTCGCTAAGCTCTCCAAATAAACAGCCCATCGTGCGTTGACGAAAAGCACCTGCAGAGAGAGCTCCGCAATCGCACGTGCTGTTTATCGTTGCTTCACGCTGCCCGTTGTGGGGTAAAAATAGGTTCTCAAAAAAGCATAGAATTTCGAATGAAAAGAACGTTATGCTTGAGAGAAATGAGAAGAATTGTCACACTTTCCAATTGTTGTCTCGCTTTGTCACTTTTGAAAGCACTGGCTCTATGAAATGGCTTCGTTTAGAATTGTGAGATTTTTCTGATTTTTCTTATTCTGTTTGCTCTGACGTTTCAAAATATTTCTTCATTTTTTTCATCTGCGTATTCAGGCATTCCAAAAAATAAATATATAAGTAAACAAATAAAATTGAGATACTTAGAAAAAACTTTCTGGACTTGCTTTAACAATTGGAGGATTTTAAAATGTTCTTTGCTGCTAAGATGTCTGCTTTCTGTGTGAGTAAATGCTTTCTGTCCGAAATTCTGAGAGAAATGTATGCTTTGAGTATTCTATGTAATTTCATTTTTAGTCGCTATTATAAACGTAATAAACAAAACATCCTTTTGCGTTTTAACATAATTAATTCTCTGTAAATTTTGTGGTGCATTACTTTTCATTATTGTTTTTATACATGAAAATTAAATGTGTTTCCTTGAAAAATTACACCTCGATGGATATAAGAGCTTTCTTACATTGTAGAATTAATTTTAAGAAATAAAATTGTAAATCTGTATTTGATGAAAATAGCATTGATTCTGACTAAAGAAGAAAAAAAAAAAAAAAGAAAGAAAGCTTTATTATGGCTTAGAAATAAGGAAACTTTAATGATTTAATGTTTGTTACGTATTTGTTTTCAAGCATAACTAAAATAACGGATGCAGAAAACTGAAATCGCATAGTTAGACTTGACTGTTATAATTAGTGGTGGTTGTATAATTTGTATATACGTTAAAAACCTCTGTCATGTGTTAAACCGCGTAACTATTCCGTACAGTACAATACTTAAGACTGGTAAGTAAGTTCTTGGCTGCCTCGCCCCGTGAACTAAGCACACTACGGGTCTACACCCCCTTTGGGCACTTCGTGGAACAGCCATTTATTTCAGACGAAACTGTTTCAAACAATTTTTTATCTGCTTTACCACTAAAGAAAGACGCACGACTTTTTCCTACTTTTCGCAAAATACTGTAAGTTGTTCGTTTTTAACAAATTGTTTCGTAAGTTATTTCACTACATGGTTTGAGTTATGGAAATGAATGAGTGTGTTTTGGGGTTGTTTAAAAGAGTTCTTAAAAAAATTGCACACTTAAGACTCTGCTCATTCATGATTTTGATTCAAGAATAAAAAACAAATACCCGCCAACGCGTGCTTAGGAGAGGAAACACGTTTGAGCTTGTAGTTGGAATGTATCCAAATTCATGTTACTTCCTAACCGCAGGCGATAACAGAATTATTTCTCAAGAAGAAAGTTCTGGTTCTCCTTAAAAGTTTAACTGGAATTTGGTTGAATGGAGAATGTATTCCGAAATTGTTCTAAACCTTTGTGATGTAAGCCGACAACAAAAGAATGCTCCCGTCAATAATGAACATTTTGTTAAAAAGAGAAGACTTGTTGTATTTCAAATGAACAAGAGATTCTTTTGATAAATGTTGAGGATACTGTAGAAGTATATATTGTGCATTGTTTGGATCTTAAGGAGTAGACGGCTCAGACTGATTGCGAGAAGTTTATAACAGTAATGTGAATGGGATTTATATGTCTGTGATGTAGCGGTCATAGTGAGTCACAGAAATAGAGTTAATTTCTCGTCATTATCTCAATTAAGATGTTGGAGAAGTTTTCGCACATACGCATACATATATTATGCACGTAAAAAAAAATAACGTATAAAAATCTGATAGGAATTATTTACGAAACCTAGATAAGAATAGAATATCTGTTGCTAAAGTACTGTGTATTTTTTTTTTTTTTTTTGGTAGTTCTGGAATACGTTTATATGAAGAAGTTATATACTAAGTATTGGTTTATATCCAATGGATGATCGTTGTTGTGAAACCGCGGATCAGTACCATTTGAAATCCAGGTTAATAATTTTAAAACTTAAAATTTGTACATATAGTAAGTTTTGGTATGAAGCTGTGTGATGTATGTGTTGTAATTTTTATTGTAATATGATGACTGAAGATTTCAATATTACAATACAAAGAAATATCACAACTTAATATGTGCATACTGATTATGGTGAGTTTGTATATTCCTTTCTTGTCCTGTTACCTTTAAAAGGTATTTTCCTCTCTTCTTCCCTGCCTTCATGGTGTAAGTGGAAGCATTCTCGATGCATGTTCGAGAGGTTCAGGGTTCGAGTCCCGGCGAGTGTATTGCACACTTTTCACGTCTCCTGCTTAAAAAAAACTGATAAATAAACTGATAAAAAAAATAATTTGGAAATCGAATGCAGTTATTGATGTATCAAGAAATAGTTGCGATCACGGTCGAATGTAATATTTTATTTTCCTTGACAAACATTTTTAATGCATCCCTAATAAATTAGCGTAGTAAGCGCTCCTGTTCTTGAAGAACGTTTTTTAAGATGCTACGCTAAGAGAAGCAGCGACAGCAATGTAGCTGGTGTCCGCCGAAAACATCGCGAAGGAAAACGTCGCGGTGAAAACAACGAAAGGCGAAAACATTGTCGTATAAAACACCGTGGAAGGAAAAAAAAAGGCGGAGAAAAGCTAGTTAGAAAGAGAAGCTCAAGATGAGATCCCTGTTCAAAGTGATTTAGTAGTAGTTTGTTATTCTATTTGGTTAATTAATAGTTTCTGAAATTGTCATTGGCTTAAACGTTAGTGACTATTTGCATCATGAGCATTATACAAAAAAAAAAAAAAAAGGCAATCATTTAGAAGGTGTGGGCATGGAGATATATAAAGTAATAATTGCAATAATGACTGATTTTAATATCTCTGTATTGTCATTGACAAGCATACGTTAATACATCACTGATAAATTGGCGGAGTAAGTGAGCCTGTTGAGGAACTTTTAAAAAAATCTCTTTAAGGTATTGCGCTAAGAAAAGCAGAGACAGCAATCTGTCAAGAAAGAAAATTGTACAGCGAACTCGATATATTGAAGTTGAAACCCTCGTTCAGTTATTTAGTTTGGGTTTAGCTGTGTTTTAATCGGATAATTTTGTAATTTCTGAAATTATCATTCGCTGAAATGTAAGTATGTGCATCATAAGCAAGCATTATGTAAGAACCATGATATGGATTAATTTTGAAATGACGCATAGAGCGACTTATAATAAGCAGCTACTGTTTGTAGAACGAAAAGGAAAAATACCCAAATTAGAGTTTTATCTTTCATATACAAATCCTTTAATTTAACATTAAAATAATTCTTTTGATTTTCACTTCGGTTAAAAGAAACGAATAGGTAGTTCAAGCAGTTTTGTATATCAGAAAGTCGTTATGCTGCATATAATACTTCCTAAATTAAACGAATCATGGCCGTCAGTAACATTAAAATCATCATTAATAATTTAAAATATAATTATTAAATAATTTAAAATATGCAATGGTATCATTCATTATGTAATTTCTGTTTTCTTATTGATTATTCATATTCTTCAGTTACGGTATAAGCAAATGTAGAAGTTAACAGATAATAATTAAAGATACAGGGTGGGGCAAATAGAATTGGCCCGGAGAACAGAGTTACTCTTCCGAGCCACTTTTATTTGCCCCACCCTATATAAATATGGGCGTTCATGGTGTAAAATGGATATGCTTGAAAAATCATGTAATGTTGTGTAGATTGAATTATTTAGATCACGTTTGGAAACCCCAAAACTCTCTCATAACCAACCTTTCATCCGGATTTGAATTCGGGTCGAACTATCGGTGAACTATCGGTATCGGTGTTTTACCATCCGGCCTTTGGTAGGCTAGGTGTATTGTTAAGTAGAAATCAGAGGCAAAATATGAACGATTTTCGTCATTGGGTGCTATTAAGTTTTCCTATTGGGTGCTATTATCTCATCGATAGTTTGGGTTATTCGTGTAATCATTGGATTGCATGAAAGCATAAAAACGTTTTTTGAAATTTATAGAATTTTACATTGCCTGGGGTGATTTTATTATAAACACAATTAGTAATGCAGAGTTCCGTGCTTTTATTATCATATAGGGATTACTTTCATCGCTATGGCAGCGACGTCTGTCAAAGAATCCAGCTGTGAATTTAGGTCACTTAGCGAGATTAACTGGAATAGGCTCTTTTTACGAAAACGGATTCAGAACATAAACCGCGATTTTATTGCGTCATTTGCTCTGTCATCGACTTCCCGAGAAGACATGATTATGACGCAATTTTCACTTAGCCGACGTTAATTGGCCACAAAGCAGTGACGTAGATGGGACCCATATACTTCCAGGATATGCTACATCCTTTTTCAAACAGCTATAGAGAACTTTTTTTTAAACACTTTTCCTCGCCTTCATGGATTGAGACAGTTTTAACATTCGTTAGGCACGTGTCTGAGTCTGATTTTTGAAGGGGGGGGGGGGCTCAATCGCTTAATGACCACTTTAGGTGTCTGCACGTGATGATGCTGAAGTTCGAATGGTCTGTATCTCTCTGTCTTACTGTACTTACTCCCAAGATTGATTTGCTGTATGTTTGAATTGGATATTGTAGTATATTAATGAAGTAAGCTGCGTGAAAAGTTAACTAAAAATTATCGATTACTAAACAAGTATGCTTCAGTGACACAGTGGAATGTAACCAACGGTTTATTTGGCACAATTTTATCAGGCCCAAATTCTGCATCTTCAGACCCTTAACCTTTTCAATTTGTGTCCGTAAATTAAATAGATTAATAATGCAACGCGAAAGTTGTTGCTTATGAAAACAACCCGACTGGCGCCATTCATAAATAGGCGCTCGAATAGCCTGCGTCTGTCGCCTACGCTTGGGCCGGACTCGAGCATTCAAATGTAATTGGTTTAATATCTAACGAAAGAACTGTTATGTTTTAATAAAAAAAGGAATACCACGATTTTCATAAATAATTATCTTGTTCTTGTAAATGTAAATATAAAGTGGAACGCGTACGCTAAACCTGCTAATAGATTATTGTTAGTTTATTCAAATATGACAAAACTTGTGAAGGCTATCTGCGTAAGGAATACCTCTGTTAAGGACTTTGGAAGTTGACTGGTATTCACGTTACACGCGGGGAAAACCAAGAAAACCAAACATATAACCATTCCGTTCTTCGGGGGCTCAAACCCTGGCTATCTTCCAGTATTCAATAGTTTTAACCATTCGACGGCTGTGGGATTACTAATAGGTTAATAAATAGTAATTTTTTAATATAAACGCATTCCGTAGCTGTAAATCAATGTTTCAGTAAAGAATTATAAGGCTTTCGTTAGTCCAAACAGATTAAAGACCTCTGAAATTTAATAATTTCATTCAGGCGTTGATTCCTGTAACTTGAGTAATCTTGGTGAGAGTTACCATACTTTTTTTAAACAAATGAGTGAGTTTTTCTTGGAAAGTTCCCTCCAAAACGCACCCAAGATAAATAGTCCTTTATGCTGTCATTTAGTTACATAAATAATGCTTATAACACGTCATTTATTATTTAACACTATTTATTTTTTCTTCTGGATTTATTGCATTAACTGACAGATTTCAGTTTTAATAAATAATTGTCAGTTATTAAAATAAATGTAATAATGTTAGGAACAGGCGTCTTTTCAAATAGATTTTTGACAGTTATATTTTTTAGAAAACCGTTTTCAAGGCATGATTAAATTCAAATCGACTTGTTTTCGAGAAATATCATTTTCCATTTCTCTACGCTGCTATGTATTCAGCAGCATCATGAACGGTGAAACAGGGAAACACAGGCATGTTCGTCGTGAGATTTCGCAGCTGTTTCGTGTGTCGTGACGTTGTTACGAGAAGCACCTGCTCGCATATCGCACGTATGCTAGGCTCATATTGTTATGGATCACGTTCCTGTTCTTAGCACCTTATTCTTCCTACCATACTGAAGCAGTTCCTGAAAATCATGCTATTGAATCCTTGTGTTTTTTTTTCCCTGTAATTTGATTAAATTGTAATGGGAATCACGACGCTCACGTTTATATGGGCTGAAATTACCAGCAAGAGCCCAAATTCATGCCGTAAAACGAATTGTTATTCAAGAGGTTTTGTTCTTAGTCTGTCCTGCAGCCGCGTGGGTAGCATTTTGACTGACTCCCGTGCGCTGTGTTGAGTATTTTGATGCATTGAACGTGTGCGATTTTTAATGGTTCATAAAGATTACAAAACCGAGGTGCAATATTGCCAGGGAATTTTAAAACCTAATTATTTTTACTTTAAAGAGAACTGTTTTTCATCAAAAAGCTCAAGCATTTAATTATAAATTTAACCGAGTTTGCTGACTATTTTCTTGTCGGGTAAAATTTTCGCACTTTTTTGCAACGATAAGACAGGTAACTGATCGATAGAACATACCATTTACAATGGGAAATTTTGTTTTTCTAAAATGGCTTGATATTAACTCTGGAAAAGTTCGTCGGGAGTAGCCTAATCCATCTGTTTTTTATCCATCTCAACACCGAGAGTATTGTGCAGGATGCACCTCAGAAGTAGATCGACAAAAGGAGAAAAGACACATACGTTAAGGCGCATTTAGATATGTATGATTATCTGAAAATACCAAGAGTAAAATGCCTTAACCTCGCAAAACAGTGGTAATTTGTTTCAAGTTCGGATCGGACGTACGCCGCAGTCCTCTTAAAAAAAAACCTTTCTGAAGAAGTATGAGTCCACTTCCTAAGGCAGGTAGCAGTTGAATACGCAATGAATCAACCAATCTAAAAGCATTAAAATTTTATCTTGGAAGCGGATTTGGTTTTTGTCAAGAAATTAAGTGAAATTTTAAATATTTATTTATTTTATAACTAAACAACAGTGAAATTTTAAATCAAAATTTCACTGCTGTTTAGTTATAAAATAAATAATCGATGGAACTGGAGCAGCGAAAAACGTATTTTAAAAGATTGTTTTTATTTTTTGGTTACAATAGGTTGTTTGGCTCAATGTATAAGTTTTGCTGCCAGCAATTGCAGTAGGTAGTAATTCCAAGTTTCTAGTATTTTCTATTTCATTACTCACTATTTTCACGTGATTGTTTTCTGAGACTCTTTTGTGAAATTTGATTGATGAATTAAGGTATACATTTCTTCTTGGCAATCTGTTCTCTTTTCCATTTCTGTCTCGATCATTAATACTGATGTTTTTCTTCTAAAGTATTTTCTTCAATTAAATATATTCTCTTCTTTTGTTGGCAGCAGATAAAGTTGTTGGAAATAAAGTAGCTTGGTTCCTATTGTTTGTGTTTATCTTCACATGCAACGCAAGGGAAAAATATATATATATAATCATCGTGTACATAAATTGCGCAATCTACCACTGGGGTGATTAATCTTAATACCGTTAAGTGTGTTTTAAAATTTTTCCCTCAAGCTAACTGCTAGATATGATTTAAACTTGCTCCTTGCTTGTATATTTGGTGAAAGGATCGCAGTTTTATATCTGTTAGCATTCCTGATTAAGTAGGCAATATTAAACATCGAAACCAACTATTAAGATAGTTAATGTTAATACTATAGGTGCTCTGTAAACTTTTGCATGAGCTTAGTTTCTAGATTTGATATAAAAATCTTTACTTGAACAGTTTTTTAATGTATCACAATGATTAGATCTTAGACCAAGTAGCAGTTTCTAAGCGCAAATTAAAACTGGAATTTCTTTTAAAATTTACAAAAACTAGGTATGTTAATTTTTTTTTTTCCAAATTATGTGATACTATCCACTTTGATTACTCGTATCGGCAGTCAGAGAATCATGCGAGGTAAATGAGAAGGGCAGCATGTTTTCATTACGCTATCAACTTACCGCCGGTATTCGTGAGAAGTCGAATGTCTTAGGCAGCGTCAACGTTAAAATAAGTTCTCTGCCACCTCTAATGGAAGGGGGGGAGGAGAAGAAAAGCGTTCATCTATCTCTTAACCCTTTCGGAAATAAATGAGCTTTGCCTCGGGTGACTGCTGAGCTATGTATCACGTAGTGTCTTCTCTTCGCTTGCAAAAGAGAAATTAGTTTGCTCCCTCCCGCTTTCTTACTTCGTGTCTCCTCCCCTTTAACAATCGTTCGTAGGGTTGTTCACCTGCATTGCGATGTTTTTTACCCGATGCTGATGACGATGCCCCAATCACCTTGACCCCATGAACCATAAAACCGGTTTACGCTAATAATGCTTTTTTATGTATACTTTTGGGTGTGTGGATAATGTGTATGTACACATATTACCGTATTTCAGTAATAGATGATGCATTGCTTGGCATTCAGATGTGTACACCAGGTATTTAGATGGATGGTTGGTATGTGTGGTCACACTGCGCAGTAGTTGCGTGATTATTATTTTTCTTTTGTGCAAGGGAGTGTGACCTTGTATTCGTGCCCTGTTTTCAAATAAATACTAGATGCACTGTATGATATCGAGGTCATATGTTGAAAATTATAATTTTAAAGTGAGAGTTAGGATGTTTTACGGGAGGCTTATGCTTCTGTAATGAAACTCCTCAAGGTGGTCACCTGTGACTGAAGGCCATCTGTTAAAATAGCCAGTATTTTAAAAATAGCATTTTCTGAGCTTTACTGAAACATCCTGGACAAAAGTTAGGTTAATAGATAGAACTGACATCTTCGCTGCCAAAAGAATTGAACATCAGTACTGAACGTTAGCGATAGCCAAGTGATTAAAACCGCTGAACACTGATAATTCTACTGTGTTTTATTCTCTAAAAATACATAGATGATGGCACTACGTAGATGATTTCGTGGTTTTTCTCATGCATAAATGAATGCTAGAAATGGGCAAAACCGCTCTTTAATGGAATCAGATCAGAAATGTTCATTTACTGAATTGAATTGTTTATTTTTTAATAGCTCACCACTCGCTAACAATAAATAACCTTGATGTACAAGATCGAAAAAGGTGGGTGACTCAAGAGCGATGAGCGAGGATAAAGTGAAGAGCGAAAACAAATCGGACCATTAATGGGATTCCAACCACCAACTCCCTGTACTGATTATTGTTTAACATTGGTTTTGAGATTCCCTAAAAGTTCCATTCTGTATAAAACTAACTGTAGAATTCTGAAATATAGAATATTCAAAAATAAAAAATAAATAAATTTTTAAAAAAATGAAAGATTTATCGTTAAGTTTTAACGTGCGAGGATAAACGTACTTTTCTCCTACTTTCTAAAATGGCAGTCGAACTTTCCTAGCACGCTTCTCAGTGGATGAAATCTTGACTTTTAATTTTTGATGAATTAAAACGTTTGTTCGCGCAGTAAAGTGAATCGGTTCTCTGAATCAGTTCGCGAGCAAATGATATATCTCTAGTAAATATGAAACGATTTGCAGTTGAAGGAATTACATTGAGGCATCTTTCTGCTTTGCTATGACTAAACGATACATTGAAATCCGATACAAATCGATTCCAAATTAGCTGAACTTCGAAATACTGGTCTCCTGTCTCATATTTTTGTGTGTCAGATCAGTCCAAACTTCTAACATGCTGTGAACAACCTGTTGAAAGAAGTCGTAGCATAATAGCTGAAGAGAATTTCGAATAAATATGCCGAAGAGTATACAGTTAAGGGAAAAAAATTCCAAATTTATTTTCGCATAATTTTTCACTCACGTCCTTCTATATGATGTTTTTGTTTTGTTTTCGTTATCAACTTCCTGTTTCTCTCAAGAAAATATTATTTGAATTTATTTTGAGAACTTACTTGTGGTTAAGTTCTTGTGGCGATGTCGAAATAAAGATTAAATCTGATTGTAAATAGATGTGAGCTGCCTTTGTTTTCCATTGATCCTTTTTAAATTAAATATTTTTTACTTAAAATAATGTTCTTATTTTCAGAACCAGTTTTGAGAACAAAAAGTTTTTTAAATGTGTCATTCTAGTTTAGTTCATTGTTTACTGAAGTTAATGACTTACGAGATATATTTCTTTGAAAACTGTTACCACCGTATTGTTCTATCATGGAAAAGATACTGATTATTTTTACGAAACAGTCCGCTAAAGCATTTTTGCATGCATATTTTAAGTTCATAGCGCATCAAAAAAATGTTCGGCATTTTATTATCATCCTATTGGAAAACCATATCTGATACTGAGGCATGCTGAAACTTACAGAAATAGTCCATCTCCACAGCCAGGGGAATAAACTAAATAATTAACAAAAAAATTACATTCCACCCTCCCTTTTTTTGGCCTGCGTACAGTTTTCTTCTCCCCCCATCCTCTCTCCCCAACCACTCCACCCTAATTCCTATCTCTGGCCTCAGCGTAAGGAGTTCGTAGTAAACGTAGTGAAGAACCTATTACATAGTCAAACGAATTCACGAATTCCATCCCCTTTCCCTCCCTCCATCGGCCACATCATTTACTGCGAAGTCTTTGGGCTCCTGCCTCTGCCATCTAAGGAAAGGAGAAAGAAAAAAAGAAATATGTATAAATAAGTAGATAATTTTAAAAAGAAAACCGGTTAAGTTGTTTTGTAAGGAGTTAAAAAAATGGCGAAAGAAACTGAATATCAAAAGCAGCCTCAAGAAGAGGTCATCGTACGAAAACATGCATGGCAGGACCTCTCAAGATTAGCGTCACATTTGCGTATCCTCTTTTTGAGAGTGTAGCCTTTTCTGTGGTGCTGTAAAAAAGTTATATTATGTTCAGGTAAGTGGTGGTAGTGCACGTCGCAGCGCTATGAGAATAAATGATGAGTAGAATTTTAAAGTGGAGATTTATTTCATTATGAGCTAATGTTTCCGAATCGGAGTGGAATGTGCTCTTCTTGAATGAGCTAAACTTATTTCCAACATCATCACAATTTAGCGAAGTAGGCAAAATGCATTATCTTGAGAACTTTGAGAAAGATGCAAAATATTTATCAATATACAAGTTTATGATTAATGCAATTTTAATGTGGGGATTTAAGTTGCTGCAGTACATTTTTCAGACACAAAAACTCTTCGATAAGGATTGGAAAATGTGAGATATTTTGTTTCGCTTCTGATGAAAAATAGATTGAAATCCATGTTATGTACCATGGTCAGCCGGGGAAAAGTACTGATGAAGAAATACGCGAAATTTATAGCTCTTGCAAAACTGATAAATATCTAGTTGGATTGAAATACATGTGGAAGCTACTGCTGTTTTTACTAAACCCACTGAAGTTATTTATTACTTTCTGTCCTAATGAAATATATCTTTACGATGGATTAAAACGATACTGTTAGTAAATAAAAGGAAATTGCTTAACAGCTGACTTTAAGCTCTTTATATTTTTATTTATTTTGTTAAAAGTAGCTTCAAATATCGTGGTATATTTTTGAACCACCGGTATAGCAAAATGTATAAAGTAATGATGTTTGTTTCGACTTTTGGGTCTTCCGTTTGGTAGTAATGGTTGGTAGTAATGGTTTTATGTGTTGTTTGCTATTGTAAGGGCGAGATCGTATCTAAAGGTCCCCTGCGTTACACAAGAATTGTAAAATATCAGACATTTTGCATGTAGGTGAATTAATGAGAAAAGCCTTCTTAAAGGTTAGATTTTATTTATTTAATTTTTTAAATTACTTTTATTATGACAACGAAAATAAGGATATTTGCCTTAAAAAGTGTGACTTTACCTAAGAATTTTTTAGGTAATTGGCATATAATTATTATGTGACAAAATGCCGTAAATCGGGAAAATGTCCGTGCAAACTCCCATTGTCACTCATTGCACTAAAAAAAACCTGGATGCAACTACCACTTTCCGGTTAAAAGCGTCGGTTTTTGAAAATTGAATAGAGACGCTGAAATAAAAATCTACTTAACTCCTGAATCATTACAAGAAATGAATAATACTAGTAACGCAGTGCAATACAATGTACATGTCATCGGTATTGAAATTTGCAAGATCTAATTTTTAGGGCTTTGATCATCTGCAGTAAAAGTGCACTTACTTTTAGTGTATTTTTAAGAAAGTCATACTTAGTGATGCAAGACAATATATCAAATACATTTGGGGATGATAGCTGCAATTTTTAATTCGCACATTTATGTTTCCTTCCTTTTTAGAAGTGTATTTAAATACCATCCCATTTAGCTTTTATGCAACAAAAAGGTAAAATTTAAATAAATGATATCTGCTGAAAACGAAATATAACTTTAAAATGTATTGTCCAAAATAGTATTTTCAACCAATATATGTATATATTTCTCATGTTCTATGAAAGATTTATTTTTAAGAATACACTGGGTTTTTTTTTTTTTTTTTTTTTGAGAGAGAGAGAGAGGCTGATTATTTCGAAACCGGCTGATAAGAAGCATACTTGAAAAAACTTTGACCGAGTTTCAATGTGAATTACTAACTAGACTAGACCATTACATCGTGAATTGAAATGTAGGAGACGGTTTTGAGAAATCAGCAGTAATTGGTTAAAATCACAGGGGTTCCAGGTTCTGCACCACAAATCTACTAGGAGGCCTCCGTAAAATTTAAAAGCTTCAGAACAGCCCATTCTGAGACACCTCGGTTAAGAACGATAGTGCAGTGAGTCAATAAATAGTCTTTCATTGTCGATTTGTCTTTTTTCAAGAGTCACAGCTGAAAACATGCTCGTAAGCTTTTTAATAAAAAAAAAATCATTGCCGATATTCTTTTCCATTAACATCATATGCTTAAGCATACATATCTTTATTTATGTATGAATTAGAAAGGCATTACTTTCTGCGAATCTAAAAACTTTTAACGTGTATTTGTAATTGACCTACATCTGGTTAGGTAGATAGATAAATATTAAATCAGAAACAGTAAAATAAATTATTTACGTTAAATTTTTGGCCCGTTAATATTATTAATGTTTAATTATTTAGATTAAGGGAAGAAAATATTTGTAACAAAAAAGTTTTTGTGGTTTTATATTATTATTACAAATATGTTACAAATATATTAAATATTATTACAAATTAAAATATATTTCTAAAATCAAGTAGCAGCTGAAATCATTCCACCGACTAGAAAATGTGTTTTTAGGCATGAGCGCTGCACCTCTGAGGCATGTGTTTCGTTTCTTTTTGTTCTTCACATTTTCTTCATAATTTATTGCATTTTAATTTATGATAGGTTTGCATGTTTGTTTTATCTAATATGTCTGCTTGTTGCCATCTAAAAAACGTGATGTTTTGAACGAGTAACTCCACATCAACTAATGCTTTAAAATCATGAACAGTACATTACAGTTTCAATGACTTAAGCCACTTGGCATGTAAAGATTGTACCCCACACCTCCACCATCCAGCTCATCCTGGATTCGCTTCACGGAGAAGCAGCAGGAATTGCGCAACAATACAAAACTCTTCCAAGCGAGCATCCTTAAGTATAGTGGGTTATTAACCGAAAAGGGAGTCTTAATCTCCCCCCCCGTCTTCGTATCTGGAAGAAAGGAGAAAGGTGTTGAAGGGGTTTGAAAATGAGAGAGAAAGTTGGGGGATGGAATTCTATCTTCAATCCCATTTTTTACATTAGATGCTTTGCGGCAAAAAAACTTTTTTTTTAAGTGCATTTAATGGAACGTGTTATTGAGGTTCAGGACAAAATGGCGCTGTTTTGATTTAATGTTACAGGCCGTTATTAAGAAAAAGAAAAAGAAGGAAAGAAAGAGAGATAAACTTAGATTTTTATACTTTTTTTTTCCTCCTGTTGAAAATGTAACTTTTTCTAATGCTCAGCTGTCATAGTCATTTACAGTTTTCTCCAGTAGAGAATTGATTGTTTTAGGTATCTTTGATGAACGGACTCATGTGCTGAAAAAAATGCCTGTAGCCTTTTTTTGGTGAATTTAAGGTCCGTGAATGGCTGAAAAGTCAATGGGAAATAGCGGAGTTATATTACTTGACATTTTTCTTTGCGATCAGTTTCTGTGGAATTTAATGTTTTTAATGTTATTTTATGTCAGTTGCAAGTTCCCTTTAAAGAAGTGCAGAAACTACCATTTTACCAGATAAATAAACCACATCATCAGCAAATCTGTGGAATGCTTGTGTTGCGATGGATGTGTATTATTCATGTAGGATTTTGATTCTTTCTTCCGTTGTCATTTTCCTGGCTTTCCTCTGTACAGGATTAGGCTTGAATAGCGCTTCTGAAACCATTTTAGGCTATACCTTACAGTGTCCATCATACTTTCTATGCATAGCATTTTATTTATATAGTCTCCTATTCTTTGCCATAACTGAACTATTTCCACTTATCGCATGGTACAGAAATTCAGGGTTGCAACTCTTTAAATTCTCTGGTCTTGTAATTCTTGACGTGCATAGAAGATTCGCGGTGTAAAACCTTTCAAAGATGATTTTTTGGTCTTTAAAAAGAATTTTTTTTTTGGGGGGAGGGGGTTGAATAGAACTACTCTTTGTACAATATTGCACCTTCGAAATGGGAATAAGCGTTGTTTTGCAAAGAGGAATTGAGTTGGTTACAGTATGAGTTGTTACTATAACATTCATTGTCTCACACCGTATGTCGGCATTATCTTAAATTTTGTATTAATGATTGTTCTGCATACGTTATCTTATTACATGATGCTTATAAAAAAATTAAAATGGATGAACTTTAAGTACGTCATTAAAAAGTATAAAGCTGTAAATGGCATGTAGAATACCTTTATGTTCAGCTTTCTGATGCATAATGTAGTAAATATGTCACTTTCAGTTATTGAATATGTCCCGTTTTAACAAAACCTCTCTACATCTTTCTCTACCACCCCCTTATTATTATTATTATTAGTTTAAAGGGGCTTTGTCCCTGAAGGACTATTGTTTTCGTTTTGCGATTTTAGGTTGGTTCACCATAAATATCCGTTTCAAACTGTTGCCACCAAATGCTAGAGTCCTGCATTATATTCGAAGAAATTAAATAATGAAAAATCTGCATAAATGTATGTATATTTCTCGCATTGTGATAAAACAACGGTACACAGAGCCATTGAATTTTAAATGACGTAATCCTACTGCAAATATGAGCATGTGAAGCCCAAATTTGAAATTTGTTTTATTATCGATTTCATATTTTGTAAAACTTTAACGAATTTTTGATTAACAAACTCAAGGATTTCAAAGCGAGCAATGGCAACATTATAAGAAAAAACATTTTTATCTGTGAGACTCTGTATCGGAAATTCTAAAGATATCCTCAATTTAAAACTATTTTGCGATATTTTGCTCTTGAACTGAAGAACTGAAATATGTGGTTTAGGTGCGAAGAACGTGATATTTAATAAATAAAGATAACATACAAATGTTAATAAAACGCCCCTTTGGACGAAAATTAAAATCTGATTTTTTTTTTTTTTTTTTACATAGCTTCATTGCCTTTGAAGCATTGAAAAGCATACAAAACAAAACTAATGTTTTAGCGTGTTTTTATTTCGATGTTGAAAATGCAGTTGCTGCAAATATTAACTAGTAAACTTTATCTAAGAATTTTTTCACGATCGAGGTATCTTCGTAGAGATTTATTTTATTTTTTTTTTTTATTTTTTATCAAGCAGCAAACTTTGCGAATTTAATATTTTAATTTAACCATATTACTGTTAGCATTAAAACTTGATTATTGTTTTCTTTAAAATGATAGAAATCTAAGTAGAATATTAACAGCACAGTTTACCTAGAGAAGCACAACGTACTCTCACAACTCTATTATCATTAAACTCTTGTTACAAAACGAAAGATTAAATTCAACACTTACACAGTTCCATCGTCATAACGTCTTACACCATTAGCAAATGTGGAAATCGAGCAATGTTAAAGGTACCGCACATACACACTTTTGAATAGCAAAGTAATTGCATAGCGAGGTGCTGAAGAAATCATTCGAGCAGCGCTTAATAAGTTGTATTTTAACTTCGTCGTTAACATAAACTTATATATTCGTGGATAAAACTTGTACTAAGTAAAGAATAAGTTTAAATGTTAAAAAAAGGGAAAAAAATCTGAAGGTTTCAGCTTTTTTTTTTTTTTTTTTTTTTTTTTTTAAACATTTTGTGTGTTACCTTTACCTTTATTTATTAATTATCATGTTCTTCGCACTTAAACCATGAAATTCAGTTGAAGATCAATATCGCAAAATAATTTTAAATTGAGCACATCTTAAGAATTTTGGATACACAATCTCACGCGATGGAGATAATTTTTTTTCTCCCTGTGCAACGTTGCCATTGCTCGCTTTGAAATCCTTTAGTTTGTTAATCAAAAATTCGTTACAATTTTGTTAATCAAAAACGCGTTAAAGTTTTACAAAATATTAATCGATAATAAAACAAATTTCAAATTTGGGCTTCCAGATGCCCACATTCGCAGTAGGATTACGTTATTCAAAAACGTTATTCAATTAGGTACCGTTGTTTGATCACAATGCGAGAAACACACATACATTTATGCAGATTCTTCATTATTTAATTTCTTCAACTATAACACAAGGCGATAATATTTGGTGCCAACAGTTTGAAAAGTGAAACGGACATTCAGAGTGATTCGATGCAAAATTGCAAAACGAAAACAATAGTCCCTCAGAGACAAAGCCCCTTTGGACTAAAAAAACTCATATTTTAATGTTTGCGAATTTAAAATTCTCGCTGTATCGATGATCATTTTCTTTCGAATAATCTTTGAGTTATTTGTTAATAAAAGAAGCCTATCATGTCAAAGACTCATTTGATTGAAATAGTGAGAACCCATTATGTTATGTTTTCTTGCATTCAAATGAATAATTTACTAAATTTTAAATCCCTTTCCATTGTCAAGCATTTTTTTTTAAAAAGAAAAGAAGCGGGGAAGCGATGTTAAGAATGAAAAGTCTCTAGTGTACTTTCCAATAGTGTTCAAGTCAGCTCACCAGGATTATGGGATTCTAGTGTGTAGATGGGAGGGTAAAATTTGGCGTTGCTTGATTGGCAGAGCGAAACGAACAGTGATGGATGGTGAGGAGTTGCAGATGAGGTGCTCTGTCGGGGGGGGGATATTCGAGGGATCATCAATTGGGGCTTGACCGTTGAATTAAAGATGAAGGCGCTACATGAGAACATTGTAACGTATTATGCTGCAATGAACGTGAGAAGTTCAAACTTTTATTGTATTCTGTGTATTTCTTGATAATGTGAGTTTGTTCTTTTTGTTGAGTGTGTGCATGTGTGTGAAGAGGGTGAAAATTTCTATATATTCTCTTTAAGTTTCGAAAATATTTTGAATACACTTTATGGGTTTGTTCACAGCAAATAAACGAGAGATAATAATGATAAATAGATTAGTTTTTATAAGAATGCCTGCTCGCATAACATGGTTATTCTGTTCCATGAAAATTATCAAAATTTATATTTTTTAAAATAATTGTAAAATTTGTTTAGAGTACATCGTAGATTTTAGAAGGATTACCCAAATTGGGATTCGTAAGTCAGTCTTTTAAGTATGATGAAATAAGTTATATGCTAAGGGCACTGAGGAAACCGTGAAATGAGAGTTCCTTCTTAATCTGTATGAAATTCTGTAGTTCCATAAACTTAACGCAAATAACAGAAATCTTTAAATACAAAGCAAAATATTATTAAGTGTTAGTGACAACGAAATTTTTAAAGAAATATTGAATTTATTTTGCCTTGAGAGTAGAAAAAAGTTAGGATATTATTTATATTTGGGAAATAAAAGGAGATCACTTTAAAATCGTTGCTCGAAAACAGTCATAGAATATTTTTTTAAATATTTTTATCCTAATATGTAAGCTGCTTGGAGAATAAATGAGAGTTATTTGACTTTTTACTTGTCCTTTGAAGGCCACTAGATTTTTTGAGAGAAAAAAGAATTGATTTTCGCACTTTGATCTTTACAGAACATTCGTTGCAAATAGGAGTAGGAAGGGTTATCATTTTTTGCTGTTAATCCCGCTGTGAGAGCGCGTGGCGATTTTGCTGCCACGTGGAGTAAATAACTAATAAAGAAGTAATTTATACATTAAGGAATTGTTGATTTTATGTTCTAAATGCAAATCCTTTTCCATATTCATACTGCGAATATGTGACTTTTCCGTTTTTTAATATATTCTTCAGGATTGATTCAAAGAATGTTACATCGAATGAATTACGAATAATAATAGATTGTGGACAGTTTCAAACAATTTTGATGAATGAGCATATTTTAGAAAGTTTGACGGTTAGATCTTTTTCGCTATGTAAATTTCGCTATGTAATTAGTGCAAAAATAATTTGTGATTAAGAAATGGAAATCGGTTTCGCACTTGTGAAGTTTTGTTGTCAGGTTTCGTTTTTTAAAAGCAGGTGGCAATTGTTTCCTTATTTTATAATTTCTCTTGAATGTCACATAAAGTAAATATTCGTTAGTTCTAGAATTGTTAAAGCTCTCATAATTAGAGTATGGTGAGGAACATTTTTACTACAGAAATTGGCATAATAAATTTAAATTTTGTCTTGCAACTGAAGGGAAAGTTAGATTTTAATTGATTACTCTGACTTTTTTTTTTTTTTTTTTTTTGTTTTTTGTTATTTTATCTGCTTGTAAATGAGAAAACTTAATGGTGGAAGTTAGTACTTTTATCCCTACCCTGTTTGAAATCCAGTTTGATTAAAATAGCTACCTACCATTTTCTCTATTTTAAAAATTAAATGATTATTTAAAAAATAAATTGGCTAATCAGATCAGCAGTAGTAATATCCGTCCTGTGTTTTCATCCCCTAAAGTGTTTTCTCATGTTTGTTTAGCTAAAGGAGGCAATCAGCTCCCTTTAACTAGTCTAGCCATCAAAGATCAATTTCTGTTATTCTTATAAAAGTCGTACTTAAAAAACTATTAACCAGGCCCACCAGCGGCCGATTGGTAAATTCGCTGAACATTATTAGTTCCGACTTAAGTTCGATTCCAGGTGAACGGGCTGGCTTAATGAGCGTTTTCGTGGTTTTATACATGTGTCACGTATATACAAGCCAGTTTCTGTTAGAAAGTCCTCCACGAAGGCATCCCTATCCTTAGGCAGATAGCTCATGAATACTTTGCCATACTTTAAAATAAACTAAACCAAACCAAGCTTCCCTCTAAAGCAACGTTTCTTAAACTGTCAGGGTTCGATTGCAACTCACTCAAGGGTTCCACGAAACTTCATTCACCCCCCATAACATTAAAAATATATATAGACAGCAAATGCGATATTCTCACGTCGCGCGAAATTCTGACGGTGGCGTCGGGAACAGTTTTTTTGTATTCTGCCGCAGCCGCGCTGGGAAATCAGCTCCAATACAGCTATCGGTGATGCCCGGTTCATTTCTTTATTGATCACTACACATGGGGATTCCCAAAGATCTAGAAATACACAGAATTCTCCAGTTTTAAAAATTCAGGGGGGATCTCTTATACTTGAATATAGAATGCCGAACATGATTTAACTTTTATTCGCAAATCTTAATATTAAGTAGATCTGCGACAGTAAAAAGCAGTGCTACTCGTTAAAATTTAAACTTAAAAGTTCTGTTTAGATACTTATTCTAAGAACTTTAGGGTTAATTTTGAAATTGCTTTAAGTGCTATTGCAAATAAATACTTAATTTATTTAAAATAATTCTCAACAGTTTATAGAATGTTGCCTTAAAAAACAACCCTATTGAAGTAAACCAGGGTTCTAAGATAAAAGTGGATATTAAAAAGGGTTCCACTTATCAAAAAGATTAAGAAACGTTGCTGTAAACGCTAAAATAAATTCGCCTTTTATTATCGACTAAGAGAGATATTTACGTCACATATCTTGTATTTGAAAATGAGGCTACATAATGGTAGTGGATTCTGATGTTTCCTTTTGTATCTTCGTTACCGCACATTTCGCACTTATAAATCGTAAATTTTGTTAATAAGTTGTTAAGCATGTCATATTTATTAAAATTCATTTTATTATTTTTGTGACTTTTATCGAACCATTTATTAATTTATAACTTTTATATTTAAATATAAAGTATTGCATATATTGTTACGTCAGATTTCCTTTTACGTATAAGTAGACAATGTTTCATTTTCATTTAACTGTATTTTTCCTTTGTGCTTTACAGATTTTATGCGGAAAAGAAAATCGTCCGGAAGCCTTAAGGATTCGGTGATATCGCAATCGAAGACTAAACGGCGGTCTTCCACATGAAAAACCAAGGACCCTGTACAGTAAAAAAGCGAAGAATTAGCTTCGCAAGGTATGTTAAACAACTCATTCTTAATTAACCAAATATGATTTTAGTTGATCAAATAACATATTGAGGTGTAAAAACGTTTATGTGGATTCCAATGTGGTAATAGAATGTGAATGTGATTCTATGTGGTAACTATTTTGATCGTCGAAATGTGTTCCTTGTGTTAATTGTGTAGTAGCAGCCAGTGGACTTGTCTAATAAATGACGTTGGTAACAAGTACTGCGCGTTATTTTTAAGTGATAAGAAAAAATGGAAGTCCAGAAGTAGCATTAACTTTTGTATGAGTACGATCTGGAACACATTGCAGCAGAAGTAAGTAGTAGGGTATGTGGCCATATGGCAGTCCTTCCATCAGAACAGAAAATCAGTTCTGGTTTCAGCGATTTCCGTAATCATAAGAGAGAGAACTGTAAGCCCAAAGAAGGTCAGGAAAACCTCAGAAATGCAAAAATCGAGGACCTGTTAAAAGCCACTGAGAGTGGGAAGAAGATTACTGTTGCAAAACGTTTGTAGCTGTTTGGAATTCATGGGATTGAAGTGCAGAGACGGACTCACGATATTGGTTTGGGGATTCATCGGATATTCTGAGTTAGACACTTCGGTATCACTTGGATAAAACGTTTTCGACGGATAAAACTGTCTACCATGGAGTGGAAATAACGGGAGCTAGTTAGAATTTCAGAATAAGAACTAATGACTATGTTCTACAGTGTGATGAAACTATTGAAAACTTCAAGAACTTTCGCTCGCTTACTTCTAAGAGAATACTATAATTGTCATTTCTTCACTTACTCAAATTCATTACAAAATAAAACGAGTGCACATGATGCAAGTCATCTTCATACTTATATTGAATATCAGTTCGAAGCCATTTCTTTAGATATTGAGGGAAAGTATGTTTCCAAAGGGTCTCGCATGCACTTTGCCAATGTAAGGAATTTAAAGCGCAGAATATCCGTCCGGCATGAATGTATTTATATATTTTTTTCATACGGAGGCTCTTTCAATGACATTCTTTCTGCAGGTTTTGTATGATCGAAAAGAAAATATTTATTAACGTACAATTTGGAAGGTTTAGATAGGTAAATTATTTCCTAGTTCAAATTGAAAATATCATCATTCGTTTAAAATAATTATCATAAAAGCATAGCTTGTGTAGGTTTCGGAAATTAAAATTACATTGTTTCCTTTAATTTAGTTGCCAAAAATGCACACGCTTAATGTACACTGCTCAAAAAAAAAAAAAATGGGACAGTGCTATATCTCCCGTTCTACTGGGGCGATTCACGAAATTCAAATTGCGTTATTCATGTCTCGAAAGCGCGACTTAGGATATATATTAGATTTATATATAGCACTATTCTAACATAGGTATTTTGACACAAAATCGGACTTTTTCTGGAATAACATACCAATTTTTTTACATATTTCGATTCTACGACTCCAATTATGCCAGAATACCAAGTTTTGTAAAAATCGTACGAGTAGTTTTGGAAATATTAGCTCTCAAAATTTTAGCTCCTCAATGTTAATTGAATTTGGCAAATATTTATTTATCTCTCTTTTTTTATTAAACCTTTTTGATTTTTTCTCTCACATTTCGAAATTTAGGTTCATTCCAAATAAAATTTACCCATTTTTTGTGTTTTATTTTTTAAATTTCTATTTTTAAATAATTTTTATAAATTTTTCGAAAAAACTTTTGAATTATAACCTATAAAATTTTTACCATCATCTTAAAGTAGGTGTATTTTTAAGCATATCCGCAAAAAATTAGACTTTTTTATTCAAAATTTTCTAAGATATACACAAATTTACATATTTTCGCGTTTTGAAATTTGGCATCTTTTTTTGAGCGATAATAACGCCAAATGTGGTCTATGGATTTTTGTTACACTGTATTGCCACAGCTATTTTTAAGCTTAAATTTCAAGTAAAATTTTACGGAGAATTAATTATATGACATTTTTTCCCTCAATGATGCATAATAAATAATTATTAATACTATATGAAAAGCTATTTTTATAAATAAATTTTTTTAGTCCAAAGGGATTTGAATTCCGAAGGACTATTAGTTTCGTTTTGGCATTTTGCGTCGGACGGATAAATGTCGGTTCACTTTTCAAACTGTTGCCATAAAATGTTAGAGTCCTGCATTAGAATAGAAGAAATTAAATAATGAAAATCTGCGTAAATGTATGTATATTTCTCACATTGTCATAAAATAACGGTACATAGAGTCATCGAATTTTGAATAACGTAATCCTCCAACGAATATGAGCATGTGGAAGACCAAATTTGAAATTTGTTTTATGATCGATTTCCTATTTTTTAAAACTTTGACGAATTTTTGATTAACAAACTCAAAGATTTCAAAGCGAGCAGTGGCAACGTTGTGCAGAAAAAACATTTTTTATCTCCAGAGCGTGAGTCTCTGTATCGGAAATTCTAAAGATATGCTCGTTTTAAAACTATTTTGCGATATTGCTGTTGCACTGGATCTTATGGTTTAAGTGCGAGGAACATGATATTTAATAAAGAAAGGTAACACACAAAATGTTAAAAAACGCCCCTTTGGACGTAATTTAAAATCTGAAACATTTCAGATTTTTTTTTTAATATTTTTTTTAATTTCTCTCTATTTTTTTTTTTTTTTTTTTTTTTTTTTAAATAAGAGTAAATTTTTGTATGAGTGAATTTTTACCTTCGGCGTTTTATCGTCTGCTACTTTACTTCGATTAAATCGAATTGTCTAAAACTGAGAATTTTCGTTTGATGTTTATTTGAATTTTATGACATTAACTGCACAATTTATTTCTAAACAAACTGATGCTTTTGAAGTGGCTGAAAGAGCAGCTGGTACTATCATCCATATTTTTAAAGCATAGTATATTTTTATAGAAACATAAGATTTAGAATAATCATTTTTATAAAAGTCAAATTATGATATAAATATACAACCCTCTAGAAACTGAATTAATGGAAGTTCAATGGTTATGTAGAAATGATCTGCAGCTACTTAATCGCTGGATAAGTCAGCAGATTCCGTGGACAAGTAAGAATAATTATATAAACGACACCCAACATTCTGAATTCAATTAACAACGAGGATACGATGTTTATTAAATGAATTCAAGAAGTTTTAAAACATAAAAAATCAACTCATTTTTTATCCTAAAATGTATTTTTGTGAGTAGCGTATTTTCATTATTCTGATTTAAAATTCTAATAATTCTTAAAATTCTAATTTAGAATGTAATTGTCAAGAACTGATTCCTAATCATCAGTAATATAATAAGTAATTATTACGGTTATTAATAAATCCTTCTTATAAAGTAATTGCAAATATTTCAAAAAACTTTCTGTCTGAATGCAAATATTTTTCTGTGCAGATATTTTTAATTTTATATTAATCAAGATTGCACACGATATTATTTATTTTCACTTCAATTCTTAACGTCAGTTCTAGTAGAAGTTACAAATCAATTATATTTAATTAAGGATTGGATTGGATTATTTAATTATGGCAAAGCACACGAGGGCTATCTGCCTAAAGGGAGGGATGCCTTCGTGGAGGACTTTCTAAGGCAAACTGGCTCGTATACACGTTACACATCGGGAAAACCACGAAAACACCCATGCAACCAGCCTGTTCGCGGGATTCGAACCTCAGACCGAACTACCAGTGATCAGCGTCTTTACCGCTCGGCCATTTGTGGGCTTTTATGAAATGGAAAGCGATAGCTTTATTTAAAATGATTGTCAGAAATACCAAAATGTTTCGAAAAGTTGGATACTTTTTAATATACTTTCAGAATGCTTAAAGAAAAAGAGAAGAAAAATAAATTTTTTCGTCAAATTTAGTATTTTTTTTTTTTTTTTTTTAAATTTAAAACTTTTCAATGTTATGATATTTGATTCTTGCGACTTCAAAAATAAAATATTTGACTAAAATATGAATAACATTTTAAGAAACCAAATGTAGGATAAAATTGTGTAAAGCAATGGGCACAATGATAAAACTGTTTAAAGCAGTGTATGCAAGTCATCCTAAGTTAAAATGTCGGTTATACATCTCTCTTATTTATATATATCTTTTCTGAACGGAACATTGAAAGGCGTGTAAAACTGTGCTTTACTGTATTTTCTCCTTTAATATAGTATGCAGTTTTCAAACTCATCGTAGTCTGGGTTACAAAGTATTCTTCCGAAAGAAACGCAGTTCAAATAAATAAAATCAAATTCTGGAAAATTGATATTAATAAATATATTTAAAATGCTCAGTTCGAAGAAATAAATAGAAAATTTTAAAACAATTATCTGAAGAGACAATGCAACACGAACAATTAAAATAAAAGTATAAAAATTTAAAAATTACCTAAAATAATAACTCTGACGAAAAATATATATAAAGAAAACTATTTAAAAAAAATAAACGCTGCACCTTTATTTACGCAGTTCGAATAGGTAAATAGAAATTTTTAAAACAGTTATTCGGGAAAAAAAAAAAAAAAAAAAAAAAAAAAAAACGTGCAACTTAAACAATTAAAATGAAATTCGAAAAAGAAAAAATTACTTAAAATAATAAGTTATAATTAAAAATATATAAAGAATATTATTTGGAAAAAAGGAACGATGGTGACTTTTTTTCCTTTCGTGGGAAAGGAAACTAGGTTGCCATATATTAAGAAGTTCGCCAAGTGAAATATTCTTGGCGAAAACTGACAAAAAAGTGCCAACATAAATTTGTGAATTTCTCCGTAAATTTCTCTCCAAATTTTACAAAATTTCATATTTAGGCGTAATTTGAGTCGTAGAATCGAAATATGTAAAAAAATTGGTATGTTATTTCAGAAAAAGTCCGATTTTGTGTTAAAATACCTATGTTAGAATAGTGCTATATATAAATCTAATATATATCCTAAGTCGCGCTTTCGAGACATGAAGAACGCAATTTGAATTTCGTGAATCGCCCCAGTAGATCGGAAGATATAGGACTGTCCCTTTTTTTTTTTTTTTTTTTTTTTGAGCAGTGTACATTAGTTTGTCTAGTACATGTGTTTTTCACACATGTATTGGACAAACTAATGTAGTGGACATTCCACTGTAACATGTAGTGGACTGTGAAACGAAAATTGGAATTATTTCTCTAAAGATGTATTTTACGTCAAAAATAGACAATGTGCTTTGTGAAAATGAATATATATAAAATAAAAATAGATTACTAGAATTATGCTAACATAAAGGTATATATGATCATGTATATATTTAGTGCAAACTTTTGTTTGCTTTCCCAGTAGTAGTAGCCCTTCAAAAAGCCGCGAAACAATTCTGAAAAATGCTGTGCCTGTTAAACATTCTCTCTATCTTTTGTTACTAAGTTATGCTTAGACTAATAAGTAGCTCACTATTTATATATATATATGTGTAAAAAATAATATTAGTATAAATATCTCAATATAAAAAAGATAAAAGAAGTGTATATATAATATATATATATTGAATTGTTTTAATCATTTCTTTGAATTAACTAATGTTAAAAAAGCAAACACTTTTTATTGTCTGTGTATTGGAAATCTTCAGAACAACTTTTTGCGAATTTTGCTTTCGACTGATACCGCATTAGGCAACTTTTCGCAGTTGGCAATGAAATTTTTCTAAGAGTTTGCTAGTAGTGGGAAAGTATCATTATATTCTATACTCTTCGATGAACTTGAATACTTACTTTTTGTCCTTTTTTCTTTCAGATTATAGAACATAGTTCTATCTACGACGGACGTTACGCGCCTGAGAGAATAAAATGAAAATATATGAATCCATATATTTATTTGTTGTAGAGTGTTGTACATCTTTCACTTACCTTTTCCCACCCTACTACAAGTTCAGTATTTGATGTGTACCTGTTTCATCCAAATATATTAACTATGGATGATCAAAGAAACTATTTATTATTTATGACCTAGATCTGTTGTATATTAATTGTTTATTTACTTTGTGAAAGAATTTATTATAATAATATTGCACTTGAATCTATTACATTTTCTAAGGGGCTTTTAATATGTCTATGTCTGCTTCGAATTTTTACGAAAGCTTTATTTTTTAATGCAGAAGTATTTTTGTATATAATAGTGTAAAAAATAGCTTGTGTAGCTTTGTTTTTGGCGTGGACAAATAAATTACTTTTTACCTTAACGTTCCTCAAAATTTGTAAATTAAAATACTTTTACTCGTATTTGCTCATTTTTAATTCGGACTCTTAAGTATTTACATATTAATAGTGAGGCTTGGTTATTTATGTATATTTAATTTTCATTTTTAAATGTAAAATACAAGAACATTAAAATTAATTTAAGGACGTTGCAAGCGTGTCATAAAAGAAAAAATAAACAAACAAAATAGAATGAGATAAATAAGAAATAAGTAAACAAAATAGAATGAAGTAAAATAAGAAATTAAAAATTTACATGAGAAAATTTTATTTCTAAACTTTTTAAATTTAAATTTTCTTCTAAATAGTTATTACACTTATTGTAGTAGTACTTTATTATTCTTTTTTCTCAGCATAAAAATAAAGTAGCTTTCCCTGCTACAATGTTACATGTAATTTTTCATTTTACTACGTACATATCACGTGTAAAACTTTCATTGCAGATACTAAATTTGTATTACTTTCATTAAAATATTTGAAAAAAATGCATACTAATGTTCATTTTTATGCATTATAAAATTTAAGAGAATTTTGTATGTCTAAACTTACGTGAATGTTATATAATTATTAATAATTAATAATGCGATGTAATGAGGGAAATATATAATAATAATAGTTGTTGACATAACTATTATTGTTATATATATTGCATCTATTAATATCATACTCAGTAATATTACTGATATTATAAATGCAAATTACATAACTCCTACTGATTCAACAATGTTGGAGATTCTTTTCATTCCTAATTCATTTTGATTTAGCAGTATTGTAAAATTGTTTCTACAACTTTACTGAAATTAAAGCTTTATGATACTGGAAGAAGTCTTATTTTATTACAGGATATATGGTAGCCAAATATGTAATTTTGCTTGTTAGATGAAATATTAATAATACAAGGTTAGACTAACACTTATAAATACGAGGTTCGAGATTTGCTTGTAGCGTCCAGGAAGACTAAAGCTTTCTAATACCATTGTATATTTATATTAATTTTTGAAATGATAAATCGGGGCAAGTGCAACAGAAACTCTTGAGTGAATCAAAGCTACGGGACAGCAGTGCAATGAACAAAGGGTAAAGTGGCCCACCAATCGGTTTAACTTTCTTGCTTTAACATCTGTTAACTTGGGATAAAGGTCTCAGCAGACTTGGTTGTGTGCGCACATTTTCACGCATAGGCGTAATGACGTCATCCAAAATCCGTTTTGTCTCTTAATACGGTGAACCATGATTTACATAGTCACCGGAAAGGTATTTTGAAAACAAATTTTTCGATGCATAATAAAGTAGGTTTTATCCATTTTATGTTTAAAATAGGCAGATTAATTTTTTCCCATGGTGTAAATGATCTTTCATACGTAATTAGATTACCTGTTTCTAAATCTATTTCTAATCTTATTGTATGAGATATTATGCATTCAACTATTCCTTTTTCATTCTAAATTTGTTTGTTTAGAAATAATTTTAATTCCTGAAATTAAATTTTTTATCGCTTTTACGCTTTCAAATTCATTGCATCTTAATGTAGTTAAAAAATTAAATGTCAGATGTATATCTTTGTTTTAAGAAACGAATAAACGGAAAAATACACTTACATAATTATTTTAAGTATTAATTTACTTATATCGTACAGAAGTAGAGATAAAATAATAATTGTTTGGCGTTTTTAAGATGTGTGTGCATCAACCAAATATCACATATAAATTCGTAAAATTTTGAATAATTTTTAATTTAACCTTTTTATAAATTCCAGATGGGTGACAGAAACCTTAAACATAATTACTGAAAGAAAGATATATGATTTATACAAAACGTAATATATCTGTAGTGTTGCCCATAATAACGTGTAAAAATATGCTTAAGCGTGAGAACCAGGTCTGAATCTAATCCTGTATTTATCTTTCATTGTGTTTATTTGTTCATTGTAAGAGGTACCTAATTTTTTTATTGTCAGCTGTACTTTTGCTAAATTTCAAACTCTGGTCTATTGGGGGGAGGTATATTGCCTTGATTATTTATTTATTTAATGCGTAGGAATGTGTTTTGAAATTTAGGTATCTCTGTTATTTTTTTCCTTAATTTATTATTTATATTTAATTCACATATTTCGTGTGTTTATAAAATTATCGGTGAAGTCAGTTTCAAAAACTAGATTTTTGTATTATAGAAATTTATATATTGTAGGTTGTGTTAATTTATTTTTCATTGTAAATGTCTTTTGAAATGTAATTAATTTATAGACTTCAGTTTCTTTGCTGTGAATATTAAACATCATTGCAAAAGTTTATTTATTTGTGTGTTTTTCATGTATTGCATTTCTTCATTCATACATAAAAGTGTAATTTTTTATTTAAATCGCTTTCCTGTATCGTGTCTGAAAGGAGTGCATTTTTAAATTGTGCTCTTTTTAAAGGAAATTATTTGTTAAAATTTCCGTATTAGTTCAGACTGAGCCACAAAATGATTACCGTATTTATTTGTTTAGTTTGCTTCATCATAAAAATGCAATCTAAAGAAAATTCAGATTGCAGAGTGGAACTAATGTTTGAGAAATTTCAGTAAATATTTTAGATAAAAACTCAGAAAAAATTTCTTGCACTGCAACGTAAATTTATATTTAAATGCTGTTTTCAGGACAAGCAATAAAAATATTTTTATCGTTTGTTTATTTCCATGTGGCGTAAATTACAAAAAGTTGAGAATAAACGAATTAGTAAGTTAAATGTATGAAAACTGGGTTAAATATTAACACCTTACAGACTTAAATATTTAAATTGTTTTCATTCGAAGTTGTAAACTTTGTTTTCATTCGAAGTTGTAAACTTGAGAGTTTATTTAAACTGCAGATTCAGATTAGGAGTGGAAGTGAGAAAAATATAATGCAAATAAATACGGTGATTTGTTTATTTTATATTTATTGTAGTACTTGATTTTCCTTCATTTGTGTGTGTGTGTATATATTATTTCCATTTGTAATTGCATATAACCGGTGATTTATATGAAGATATTTTAAGGCCCTTAAGATAAAAATTTTGTATCTAGTTTTTTACTTTTTTTCCGCGTAATTTTTCAACATTTTATATATGCATTTTGTATATAGCTAAAGATTTATTTATGGATCAGTGCTTGGCATTTTAATTGGATTTTATTGTAGTTTGATAATTATTGTAAATAAAATTTGATATCTATTCAAACTTGTATCTTTTTTTTAATTTGTGTTGACATATCTTTTCATTTGCATTTGCCTCCTGTGAGGAAAATAATAAACTAAATACGTTAACATTTTACTTGTATGTTCATTAATTTGTTATTATCTCTAAATTATTCATTAATCTTTTTATCTATAAATTAAATTACTTACCTGCGTACTAAAGAATAGCGTGCTTTATGTAGCCTAGCGTTAGAGAATACTTTGAAGAGAAATATTTAAAATAAATGAATAAATAAATAAAATCTCAAAACTTGCAGATTTTATATTACGCCCAAGGAGCATTCTTTTAACGTTTTTGTGTGTTAACTTTATTTTTTAAATATCATGTCCTTCGCGCTTAAACCATAAAATTCAATTCAAAAGCAATATTACAAAATATTTAAAAGCAGCATAGCTTTAGAATTTCCAATACACAGTCTTGCGCGCTAGGGATGAAAATATTTTTTTTTTCTTACAGTGTTCCCTTTGCTGGCTTTGAAATACTTGAGTGTGTTACTCAAAAATTCGTTAAATGTTTATAAAATATGAAATAGATAAATAAAACAAATTCCAAATTTGGGCGTCCAGGTGCCCGTGTTCGGGTGGAGGATTGCGTTATTCAAAATTTCATGTCTTTAGGTACCGTCATTTTTTTTCACAATGCAAAAAATATGCTTACATTCATGCATATTCTTCGTTATTTAATTTCTTTAAATATAATGCAATGCCCTAATTATTAACAATCTGAAAAGCAAAACGCTGTTTATAGTGAATCAACGCAAAATACCAAAATGAAATTAAAAGCCCTTCGGGGCAAATTGTCCATTTGGGCTAAAAATGAAGAATTAAAGCGTGCACTGTTTATAATCAGTTATTCCACATCTAAGGTACCATTAGAAAAAAATCTGATGTGTACACCACATGACTTCCTTGTACGGAATATTAAATTATACGCATTTTTTCTTGCATTTTATTTAAAATTATTAGATTGAATTAAACCTACTTCGCCGACAGCGCAGAAACTGCAATAGAATAAATGCATTCTTTAAAATTCACTTTGTTTACCATACCGACACTCTGGCGCTAGGTTTACTTAACTAACAGGATTATATTTCATTCATATTGTAACTCAGAATGCACAAAATGTATATCATTTAAAGAATTATCTAATCGTTGCCACATGTTCTATTCAAATACTATAATAAAGCTAGAATTATGTATAAAAGAAATTAAGCAAAGAAAACAAAAAAGAAACAGTTTTTCACAGACGAATGAGTATTTCTCATTCAATTAATTCAGTTCTCACTTCGCGAGAAGGCAAAAATACTTAAAAACTCAAAATATCTGTATTAAAAATTACGAAGTAAATCTCAAACCCTTATTTCCTCGGAAAAATTCCAGAAAGAATTAAGCATGATTTAATTGGCAATAATAAATGAAAGCGTTATCTTTGTTGTTGCGAAGCTAAGTTTCTCTAGATTGGCAACAAATCCACTAGTCTCCTGTTTCAAATGTAAACATCAATGGCCGCCATTAAAAACAGGCTCAGCGGCAATTAAACAACTTTAAAATTGCTGATAATTCTAAAAATATTGCACACAGATTTACTAAAGGCATAAAATCCTTAACCGGAAGATAAAAAAAACATAATTCAATCATTTTTAAAGCAAAAAATGTACAATTTACAAATGTATAAGAGTAAAGAAATTGAGGTCACTGAGTAATAGAGTGAATATATATATATAAATATATTTATATACGTTTGGTGCGGCCGATTGCAACCAAAATACGAGGTGCACATCTACATGTTATAACAGTCCTATATACAAAATTTCAACGTTCTGAGGCTACTCGTTTTTGAGTTATGCGTACGTACATACGTTCGTACAGACGCCACGAAAAATTCTCTTCAGAATTAATTTTAAAGCAGTTTTATAATTTTTTTGAAGGAAAAGTCTTTTATTCTGTCCTTACGTACAGATATCACGCAAAAACATCGTTAAATTGCATTCGATAGCGGTCAAAATGGATATTTTCGTTGAAATATGCTGCCTGAAACTTTTCGCGATTACAATGCTTCCTTTTTACTTCGTACAAGGAAGTAAAAATGGGAGAAATGGTTCTGTATTACTAATTTAACTTCTAGTCAACAAAATTGCATTATCACCTTGTCTTGAAGGAATTTTACGTAAAGAAATTTGTTGATGTAAGTGGATATTCTGTATATATGAAACAAGAACTATAATTGCCTAAAACAGGCAACAGCAAATAAAGGTTTACTCGTCCTATAAATGTAGTGTGTGTATGTTTGATTATGGCAAAGCCTTGCGGGCTATCTGCCTAAGGGGAGGGATGCCTTCGTGGAGGACTTTCTAAGGGAAACTGGCTCGTATACACGTTACACATGGGGAAAACCACGAAAACGCCCATGCAGCTAGCCCGTTCGCGGGATTCGAACCTCGGACCGAACTATCAGTGTTGAGCGACTTTACCGCTCGGCCGCTGGTGGACTCTATAAATAATGTAGTGATACAACCGATATGACATAATTTAGTTATTTTTTTCGCCAATCAAATAAATGTATTTTTAGCTGACGAATACTATGAGATTATGTCTGTTTTCTTTCCTCATTAGGATGGATGATATGAAGAATAATAGGACATAAAAATACGATACAAAGTTTAAAAAAAAAAGTGAAATGTAAAATGAGTAACGTAAAATGAGTTATGCTTTGAAATGCTTAAAAAATGTGATAATAGTTACCTAGTATATGCGTGTTCCCGAAGGATTATTTACAATTCTGTTTTAATCTTCCTGACCAAAAATAGCTATCTGTTAAAATTTTTCATTGACCTAAAGAAAGTCTATTATGATCGTTTTCCTGAATAGCACTGGAACACTATTCTACATTTATTTTTTTCCTTACTACACTCTTTTGGGTATTTCTTACAGACTTCACTTTGCTGAATCCATCAACAGCATTTATTTTTCAGTGGTCCACCAACAAGAACGAAGAATTAAATTCGCATATCGCAAGAAATTTCTGCTAGGAATTCAGACCTTTTTTTAAATACGTAGTTTTAACAAGGAATTTAATAATACTCGATTTTTAATAAAGCTTAGCTAAATTAATTCACCTTTGGTACGTTAAGGTCTCGCGCCATCACCAGGCATAGTATTTCCAATGTACACTTATTTTTTTTTTATTCTAATAGTTCTCCCTTGCCTGACTCAATATACGTCTGGTAATCGCCATCATTTCTGGGTCAGTATTTCTGGGAGCATTTAAAAATAATTCATGATGTATTACGTCCACTGTCATGAAGGTGAACAATATCCTTCAAATGCTCAGATGATCGTGTTATAAAGGTATGTAACATATGGTAAAACCCATTTGAAGTTATTAGCAATAACATCGCATCTTTTATATCATCAGTAATCATGGCTAATGATCTCTCAAGTATCGCTCGAATACGTCATTTATTTCATGCACGATAAGCTACAGTGACAGAAAGGAATAAATTTATATAGAAGCTAAACGTGTCTTCAAAATTGTTTTGAATGAGCTGTTTAAAAGCTCTTAGTTTTCTGTAGAGATGGACGATCCGCTCTGGAACTGATTCAAAGAATCGATTCACTTACTGAGCGACTGATCTCCGATCCAGAGAAAACGGAGCCGTAGTTCTTTAACAGTTCACTTGTTGGGAAACGTACCAAAATTTTGATTTCTCGTATGTAAACACTAGCACTCTTTTCTTTATTATTTACCGGAAAAGTCTCTAACCTTTTTTTATGAGTGTATGTGTGCTTGTGCGTGTGTTATATATTTATATATGTGTGCTTTTCGCTTGCTTGTGTTCCATCTAGTATTAAAAAAACTAAACACATAAACCAACGCATCCCAGCGAAACTGACCACTCCTAATTGCAAATGGCTGGAGTGTTTTCACCTATCTGCCTGTGCGAGAATCTATTTAAAGTGGTGTAGATTATGCTCAGTTTCCTTCTCAGACTCCCAGCTGTGATCTCTCCAACGCCCCTTCTCTAGTCGGAGACCTGATTCCATCGGAGTCTTCATTATTCGCTCTTTCCGTCGCTCCAGCATTCCTTTTGCAGTCGCAAATATGTCTCCTGCGGAGTCCTGGTTATTTGCTGCGGTTTTTGGTATTCACGATGCTAAAACTAAATCGTGTAGTTGTCTAAAACGAGAATTAGAAATATACAAAAGAAAAATAATTTATGGTTAAATTCCATATTATTCAGTAAAATATATAGAACTACAAGCGTGCAACTGTACAATTTAGTGTTACTTCAGATTTAGAAAAATAATTTATGGTTAAATTCCATATTATTCAGTAAAATATATAGTACTACAAGCGTGCAACTGTACAATTTAGTGTTACTTCAGATTTAGAAAAATCCTTTATCGTCTTGTATTCAAGAACCATATATGCGTAAAGGAAAAATTACAGGGTTTCCACTCAAATATAGACGATACAACAAGGACTAATCCAAAAGTGGCGATCATAATGACTAAGCCAGGTCTCTCGGTCTTGGAGATCTATTGTACGGAGTGCATTGTCTTAGTTCTTATTGCACGACCAGAGCCATTTATATTCTGCTCCGTCCATTGTCCACAATCCTTGTCTTTAGATGATATACTAATGGACATACAAAGTCTTACACGGAAATTTAATAAAACTTCAGTTATTGTTACAGGTGACTTTAAGGCCAAGCATCCTCTTTGGAGCCCATCTTTTGCGAATCCCAGAGGGTTTTAAATGTGTGATTTTGTAGCTGCCTTAGGTTTTACGTTACACAATCACCCTAACAGTCAGGCCACATGCATAGCTAATCCGGACGAGCCATGGATAGATCTCACTATGGAAATATTAAATTATAATATTAGTGTAAATGACCACCGGATTATTTCATTCGAAGTAGTCAATATGTCCATTTTGCAAAGAAAATGAAACTGCATCGGACTGACTGAATATCTTTAAGAGAACGTCTATTTGCTAACTTTCAGTATACTGGAGACTTAAATACAGAAAATCAAATGGGCAAATTAATTACACGGACTACAGAGGAGCTACATAATCTAAATAATAATACAAAAATTATAAATAAAACTTCCAAAACCTTAAGTCGCATCCTTTGTGGACAAAAGAATTAAAAATTCAAAAGAAAAAGGTAAGGGCTTTGGGACGGAGATATCAGAATGAAACTTGGAACGAGCTGGAGAGAAATAGAGAACGCATCATTTATAGGAAAGAAGAAACGCTTTATAAACGTAATATTCATAAGGCCCAGGTTAATTCTTGGAATAATTTTGGGGAAAATCGTTTTGAGTCACCGTTTGGCATTTATGGCAACGTGGCAAAAGCATTTTCCTTTAAAACTTTATCAAATAAAGAAACAAGATCGTGCATTTACAATGAATAAAAATAATTATAAATAAAATATTTCCTTTGATTATGCAATGATAGTGTGCATTATTTCCTGTCATTTTCCATAAGATGATACCTCGGCAGATACTGCAGCACATGCCTCCATAAGAGAAAAAACTTGAGTCTACAATTAAAACTTAAAATTGTCTCTACTTTACATATATATATCTTAAAAAAATCTTTAAGATATCTTATTTAAGACAAGATATCTTTAAAATGGCAAATAAAGGTAGAGTACCAGGTATCGATGGAATTAGTTTAAAACTTTTATCAGGGAAATAGGGAACTTTCTTTACATAACATGAACTCTTGTCTTAAGTTTAGCTATTTTCATATTTTAGTCATGGAAAATCACTGCGTTTAGTGCGGTTTCTCAAAAAGAGAAAGATAATTCAGAACCTAGTGTCTAACGACCGATCTGCCTTCTTTCTACCTGGGGGAACTACTATCCTAAAAACTCACATAAGGTTCTCCTGAATAATAAAGTATTACATCTGTAACAATTTAGATTTACGCCGAATAAAGGAACAATAGATGCATTGGACAGTCTAATAACAATCATCAAATATTAATTATACTTGAAATTTGCAAACTTGTGTAATTTCTCTGGATGTGACGTCCGCCTTTAGTAATCTTTGGTGGCCGGATCTACTCACCATACTCCAAGATCTTAGTTGTCTAGCAAATCTGTACAAATTACTGAAGAATTACCTTCATAACAGAAGAGTCATCTATAAAAGAAATGGTGTCAATGTCTTCAAAAATTATTACGAAGCCACACCTCAAGGATCTAATTTAGATCCAGTTTTGTGAAATAATGTGGCTACTACTGCATTAAACTTAAGACTTTTGAAATGATTGTCACTCTTCGAACGTATGGCGATGATTTCATCGTTATTGTCGGGGGTAGAAACAGACTTAAAAAGAAAAACGAAGAAAACATTAGAGAATATAAGAAAATTGAGTGATAAATATACACTTAGTTTTAATAACACTAAATATTTTCTAAGGTTTCATAACTGGTAAAAGATCCATCAAGATTGCGATGGAAGAATGTTTCCATTCGAAATAATGCATTAAAATACATTAAAATATCTAGGGTTACATTAAAATACATTAAAATATCTAGGGCTTATTTCTTAAAAAAATTAACCTGCATTCCACACTTCTCAGAAATGCGAGATATAACACATGCAATAGCGAATTTTTGAAATCCACTTATGACGCACAAATGGGAACTTAAGGAATTACCATTAATTCATACAGAGAAAGTTTTAAGGTTTACAAAGCTTTCTGAGATTAAACAAGACATAGCAAATCATTTCAAATATCTCTTAGAACCCAAAATAATGGTAAAAGAAATAATCATACGATGAATAACACTGCAAAAAGAAATAATGCAAGTAAAATGTTATTTCAGCTTCTAAACTGAAAAAAGTGGAAGCACACGGGAAGCCGCAAAGCTCGACTGCATGAATCTGTCGGAGATTTAGTAGAAGATATAGCAGAACGGTATTGAATAGGGAAGAAGATCATCTGTTAATGTTTTATTGTTGTTTGCATTCGTAAGATTGCCATAGTACTTCGATATGTATTCGTAAGATTGCCATAGACCCAGTATCAAAGGTCTAATTGTTTTTAGCTCTGAATTATGTGAAGACTGATATTTGTTCCTGATATATGTACTACATAGACAATTGAAACATCCTAAAAACGATTTTTCTCGCACGTTATATCATATGTGGAGCGTTGAAATAGAAAGAGGAATTTTCATGTTGGTTTCTTGCAAAGAGTTCTACGTAATCTCAATTTATTGGGCAAGCATATAAGCAGCATTAGTGTCTCTTTCTGTCAAACCTGTTAGTTTTAATCAACTTATCGGGGCAAAAGGTTCACAATAATGTTATGCTACGAATCGTCAATGGATTTTCGACTAGAGAGGGTATCATTCCGTTTCAAACTTATTCGAGACTTATAACACATTTTAGAAGTGAGTGTATCTCTCAAGCTAGAGTGTATGATTGGTGCAAGCCTTTTACAGAAGGCCGAGTAAAATAAACCACATGCTGATCGGCCGAGAATCTTAAACTATAAAAAAAAAGCTGACAGTCATTGATGGGAAAGAAATTCGGGTCGATCAGGAAAAAATCTATCGGAAAAATCGCTAAGGAATTTAAAATAAGTATTGGTAGTGTGGGAATTAGAATTAAATATATCTTAAATTTATCAAGGTCAGAGCTGGGTGGATTTTGATATGCGAATATTAAGAAAGAAGATTATCTTTCCGCTCAACTTAAAGAATTTTTAGGAAAGAAGAAATTCAATTCTAATGAGCAATTTATTATACGCTGTACAAGAATGAGTCAACATTAGCTCAGTGGCAGGAAGGCAGCCCTCCTCCGGATGGCATATTTCACGTGAATCATTATATAGGTTAGTTATATGAATACTCGGAGCATAATGAAAGACTGAGATTTATTGGATTATAACAAAACTTGAAATTATCTATCTAATTAGACAGAGGTATTCATGGAGGAAGTAAGTTCTCCATAAAGAGCTTAAAAACTGGTAACTGGAAATGCACTGGCTTGCATTCACATAAGTAAACCAGAAAACGCTCATGCAGACAGCTCATTCTCTGAGATTTGACCTACGGGGTTCAGCCAGCATTTAGTCATCACATCCACTCGGTCATTGATGAAGTGAAGAATTACGAGCTACTGAATTGTCTTACGAAATTGAATAAAGACCTCTTTAGACAGAATATTCAAACAAATTACAAAAAGATTTCAACAGCTTCGTGTCCTTGTTATGCGTTTTTTACTCCGCTGAAACCTAAATAAAAATTGAATGAAAAATACAAATGCTAATTAAATTATGATCACTCTGACAAAAATAAGGAAAAGTTTGTAACTGAGAGAGAAATACTTCAGGGTTTTATAGCGGTTTCTGCTTGGGAAGGTAAAAGAAAGTGATGAAAGAACGAGTGCTTTGAATTTTTGCAGTTTATTTCGAAATAAAAGCACGGCACTGGTTGTAGCCGCATCGTATCCCAGAACTAATATTGCGGAATTTTATTTCCTGGAGCTACATGAAAGATTAGATTTCTGTTCCTTTCTTTTATCTGTAGCCTATTTTAAACCCAACAGATAATTAGAACTCCGCGAACTGCCCTGATAATTACTGTTAAGTATTACCTGTTGTGAAAGGAATTTTTCTATAAACCTAAAAACGAATATCTTGTATTTAAGAAATCATACTTTACTGTTTACAGAAGAGCAACTGAAGTAATGAAACAAACTTGCAGAATGTCATCGAGGATTTTGCTAAGCATGCACTTCAAAATTGCACTTCAGACTGCTGGAATTCAAATTTTACTTCATCAAACGAAATCAAACGAAGAGCTTTTATTTATTTCTTTATACATTGTACTTCCTCTTAGCTCAAAAGAGTGTTATTTTTTAGAAATTAAAACACTTCCTGTGCCCTGGAACAAGTACATTGCAGTGGGAGATGACTACATACAAAAATAATTCATTTTTATTGTATTCAGTAATGGAAGTTTAGCCGATATATTCTTGTTTGTACCCCGGAATTAGTGACATTTTTTCTACAATCGTTGCGTAATAAAATGCTGACCTTACCTTTGCTTTTCACCTTTCTTCGTAAACCTGGGAATACTTTTCGGATTTCTTCCGTTAACCAAGAAAAAGTATTGATTTAAGGCTTTAATAAAAACAAAGCTTCGTGAAGCAAACATTTCTACAGCGGAGAGTATTTTCATTTATATAAAATCCTATATAAGTCACAAAAATCTGCTTCGTTTTATTAACTTACAGTAAGACCCCGCTTAACGCTGTTTCGTTTAGCGCTGTTTCGGTTTAGCGCTCTTTTATTTCAACCCGGGGATTCCACGAAATCGCTCGAATACATATCTCGTTTCAAATACATATCCGAAAGAGTGTACTTGTATTTCTTGTTTGGTGCGGTATTGTACATACATATTTTGAAGGGGTAAATGTGGAAGATGTCGAAGAAATAATTCAAGAAGAAGCGATTAGTCTTTCTAATGATGAGCTCAAGGAATTAACTGAACAAGAAGAAAACAAAAATGTTGACAGCAGTGATTCAGAAGAAGAGCAAAAAAGAACTTTCGATGGCGTTTGTAAAAAGGAGTTTGTCTACCATAACTGAAATAATGGATCAATTCATTGAAAATGATCCGAATTTTGACAGGAGCTCAAAAGTAAGGCGTAGTGTTAGAGATGCTCTATCCGTTTATGAAGAACTTTTAAGAGAACAACGCAAAAGAAAAAGGCAAACAACATTAGATGCTTTTGTCACAAAAAGCAGAACACTGAAAACGCGGAAGGCTAACTAAATATGACTGACTGAGAATTTTATTTATTTATTTTTTTTAAGAATATTCGTTTTGTTATTTATATTTTGTTTTTATTTTTGCAAGAAATAATACTGTGGTATTAATTTGGGCTTTAAGAAATAAATGTTTGGTTTTCATTTTTATTAAAAAAACGTACTTTTTAAATTTAATACCTAACTAATTTCCTAGACATCTTCCCCTAACCCCAATATTTACATGTAAAGATAGCCTCGTTTAGCGCTGTTTCGCATTACGCTCTACTTTGATGGAACGTATCCCCCGCGTTAAGCGGGGTCTTACTGTACATTGTTTTAAGAATTTTCATGGCCATTGATAATCTCAGGAATTAGAGATATTTATTATTATTGAGCTGCTGTGCTATATTTAAACACACCGTCTATTTATTTAAGAAAAATCTTTCTTCCAATTTCTTGCAAAATATTCGATACCTGCTTTGATGTAGCTTTCATATTCGATTATAGGGTATTTTTAGTACTTAGAACATCGTGTACATGAAATATATCAGAACCTTTCCCATTATCTTACAGTTAAAACCTTTAGGAAAATAATTTTTAGGGCTGCAATTATGGATACTCGCATAAGAAAGTGACATGCCGTCTAAGCGTTTATTTCTACAAAATGTATTTTTAGATGCGATTGCGGTCTAGGGCTTGTTTTCAAAATAACTAATTTCAGTCTTTAAATCATCTGATTTGGTTTGCAAGCCATTATTTTACTATCGTAAAGCGAGCATAATTCCATCAGACAAAAACGAGATGGGAGATTTATGCAGATCATATTCAAAAAACGTTTTTTCAAGAAAAAATTTCAAACTTAAACTTGTTCTTCACAGAATGCAGTTAGAGATGTTTTGGCGAAAAGAGTATCTTCATATTCATACCATGTGAGTTTCTTAGACTATAAAACTTCACCTTATGCAGCAAACTTTGATCTTCAGCATCCATGAGTAGTGAGAAAATAGACAAGATATTAATAAGCTACTTTTTTATCGTCACATGATTTGTCCACTTTAATGACTGGATTTATGTTGAAGATAATCGTTGAATATGTATTTTAGCATTCTCAGTTTGTGATCTTATAATACTTTTACTAAAATGAAAATTTATGCCGGGTGCATATATTACAGCCTACTCAGAAGAATGCTGTATTACAAAATGCAGTCAGTAAGCCCATTGAGAAAAATGCAGTGTTACGAAATGCAATTAGTAAGCCACTGACAAAAATGCAGTGTTACGAAATGCAGTTAGTAAGCCCATCGAGAAAAATAAAGTGTTACGAAATGCAGTTAGTACGTCCACGGAGAAAAATGTAGTTAGTAAGCCCGGTGAGAAAAATACAGTGTTACGAAATGCAGTTAGTAAACCCATTGAGAAAAATGCAGTGTTACGAAACAAAACGCAGCATCTAAGACGTGGAAATTTATCAGTAAAGCAAGTACTTACTCCCTTTCTTAACAATAAACAACCATCATCCTGTTTTTAATTAGCGTATACCTGTGTATCACAGAAGTCACTGATACTCGTACTATTGGCACACATTAAGGTTATAATGGGCAAGTGCATTTGAAACCACTGTTTACCAAAATAGGAGAAAACTGGGATTTTTGTTAAAACAATGGAAGGACAGAACCCGGCAATAAGACGGTTCTTGTTCAAGTTACTAAAAATTCCGTTTTATAAGAAAAATCCCCATTTCCCCCCCCCTGGCTACAAAAATGAGAATGCTCTTGTCTACACTGCAGTCCACTTCTTATCAATCACGGCTCATTAGTATGTCACCGTTGATGACTTGAATGCTGTTTAATGATCCACTGTTGTTAATGATCCACATAATGCTGTTGGGTTTAAAATAGGCCACAGCTAAAAGAAGGGAACAGAAATCTAATTCTTTCATGTAGCTCCAGGAAATAAAATTCCGCAGTATTAGTTCTGGAATACGATGCGACTACAACCGATGCCTCTTTATATGGAGATGCTGATCTTTGAAGGTTTTGTTGTAAAGAGCTGATCTCACACCAAGATATTCTAATCAATGTCAGTCCTAGGTCCGATGCATTGTTCATGAATTGCTTAGTGATGATGATAGCACACGTACAAAACTGATCAGCTAGAAATTCCCTCTCAACACAAATTAAGAATTTTATAATCTATCCCAAATACTGTTCTAATTGTCATATGCTAAAAACAAGAATCATGGTAATGTTAGGCCAAGAAAGGCGTTCGTTTAAAAAATTAATGAATAAATAAATTTAAAAACAATCTGAAAGGTTTCAGATTGTTTTTTTTTTTTTTTTTAAATTTTAAGGAACTTTTTCACTAAAGTTTTGGCGATACCTTTATTTATTAAATATCATGTTCTTTGCACTTAAACCATAAAATTAAGTTCAATAGCAATGTCGCAAAATAATTTTAAATTATGCATATCTTTAGAATTTCCGATACACAGTTCCACGCGCTGGAGATAAAAAGTTTTTTTTTTCGTAGAGTGTTGCCATTGCTCGCTTTGAAATCGTTGAGTTTGTTACTCAAAAATTCATTAAAGTTTTACAAAATATGAAATCGATAATAAAACAAATTTTAAATTTGGTCTTCCACATGCCCATATTCGTAGCAGGATTACGTCATTCAAAATTCGATGACTCTATGTACGGTTGTTTTACCACAATGCGAGAAATATACCTACATTTATGCAGATTTTTCATTATTTAATTTCTTCAAATATAATGCAGGACTCTTAACATTTGGTGGCAACAGTTTGAAAAGTGAAACGGACATTTATAGTGAGCCAACGCAAAATAGCAAAAGTGGAGATTATCAGCAGTGATGGCCCAAGTGCAATAGCATTTTACAGGATACTAAATGAATATATACATTTAAAGCTAGTAAGGGAATGTCATCTACCTTTTGAAGATTTGAAAAGTGACAATATATAATGCAGTTCAATAAAAAGTTTACTAACGTTAACTTTTTATTGAATTGCATTATAATAAATGTTTTTACTTAGATATACCATGAATTAAAGAATTTTATTTAAATCGATCACGTTGGAAAGCAAAAATAAATATTATTAAGAACTGCATCTATTACTTTTAAACAGCTTAGTTTGTTAATAGCAGATTCAGATTGAAAGTTGAAAGATAAATTAGTTCTTATTTAAAACTCATAAAATAATTCATGAACTACAAGTAAAATGAGTTCAATAATTTATCATGTAGTTAAGTGAGAACAAGAGATTAAATCATGCTCTTTACAGAATCCATTTACAATTTTATATCACGAATGATAAAAGTATTGGACATCCTTGAGAAATTTATAAAGGTAAGGGCTTTTGAAAATGCATTTCGATTTTGATTGTATAATAATGATACCATAACCTTGAAACTATGTTTTCCATCAATGCCTAAGAAAGAAACGATATTTCCTCTTTTGTTTCATTTATCGTAGCATATTTTTTTTTAAATATAGAAAGTATCCCAATTAATAGCTTTTTATTATTCTTGCTTTAAAGAAGGAGAAGGGTTTGTTTTATAATCCATGAAAAAGTTAAAAATTTGTAACCTATGCACTTTTTAGATGTCGAAATTTTAAAATCATGGACGTCAAATAGTCAAAAAAAAAAAAAAAAAAAACTAACAATTTTCAAAAATTCAGAAATTATGTTGAAAATTTAATACAAATTCATTGAAATTTTTTCCATACTCTATACGAAGGTGGAAACAGTAAATTTCTGAGATTTTTAGTTTTTTTTTTTTTTTTTTTTTTGTTAAAGGAAGATATATACAAGAAAAAAAAAGTTTAACAATACATTTTTAATGTCTAAATCGAATTTTGATAAAATCGCTTCAACACATATAATGCTGTTCACAAATTCTGTGTGTACAGAATTTAAATTCAATGTCTTATCAGAAAATAGGCTAAAAAATCGAAAACCAGCTCTTGACCGTAGCTACAAACACCACGAGTGAACTAAACAAAAACAATTTTGGGCAGGGGTCTGCTATATGCACTACATGTGGAAAAACTACGCAAACTGACCATTCTTTTACAGTATGCTGCAAATATTTATGAATGTATCTTGAATAGGTTTTAACTGCTGAGATCATTAAATGTAACTTTTTTAATTTGAAGAAAATATACTTTTTGACCATATTTGAAAGTAGAGGACAACTTCTCGGGTTATATAAAAGTTGAAATTAAAACTATAATCAGAGAAAAGAATTATCTCTTCCCCCCCCCACCAAATCTTAAAGTGGCTATATATTTATATATATAGCCACTTAAATGGGGGGGGGAATTGTTGTCCAGGGAGAAAAAGGGATATTTTCGACTATCTTATTCAAGCCACACGAGAACCGGCTGAAAAAATGTCGAACCGTATTCAGAAAGAAAAAGAAAATAGCTTGAAGATTATGTAATTTATTGCCGTTGTCGAAGAGATAAGTCATTCTTTTATAATTACCGGAACAATATTATCTGATCGAAGTCTGGGATGTCCATAATGGCTGAAAATAAGTCGAGGTTGGTTTAATCTGACCATTCAGAATCTATCGTTATCGGTAGAAACAACCAGTCTTCGATAAAAGTGCCTCTTGTCTAAAGACTAAGTCACCTTCAAAAAACTATATAGGCACAGGTAAGATATTACCTAAATGCGAACAGTACGCCATTTTTTACCACGATGGTTTTAGGAGGATGAAATATCTGTAGGTCTGTAAGGCAAATATTGCGAGAGTATTTCATTATTAGCTAGTAATTTATATAACTTCCTAACTAACAATGAAATAGCTTTTCAAAGCATAAAACAGCACCACCTCAAGACAACTGTGAGTGCGACATGCTTAATTTTCTATGAGGAGAATCTAGCATGCCGATTTACTCGATTACATTTAAACTAATTTTCTCTTCCTTTTATTTGCCTTGATTTAGAGAGATTCTCACAAAACGTACATTAAGTGTAAGTCGTAACTGCTTAATTTAATACTGTTTCAGCTATTAAGCTTCAATTTGCATTCACGAAAGTGCTTTTTAACTTCAAGGTATTACACAGTAATACGGATTTTCAAATTAATTTTTTAAAATATATATATATATATGTCATATTTTCTAAGCAAAGTAGCGATGGCTGGGACTTCTCAACAGCTTTCGATGTTGCTCATGGCTGTGGTTAAGGCATACAGATGAAGGTAATAAAACATGAACGTGAAGAATTTCTAGTCTTTATTTTCACGCATATGAAATCATCTCCATAGATGTTTATCCAATCATAATGAAATTCGATACATTTCGATGATTCAATCATGATGAAATACGATAAATTTCTATGCACATTGACTCTTGAAATTAGAACGCAGACAGTTTAGACGAGGAAGCAAAGCGAGGAGTTATTAGCCAGGAAAAGAGTAACGCAGTTCCGAGCGGTATTTATACAAAGTACATGCAGAGAGTTCTCTATGCTATGATTGGTTAGTTTGAGGTTGTTATATAATCATCGAAGATTCTCGAATTTGGAAGAAAAGAATGAATATATATATATATATATATTAAAAAAATCACTTTGAAAATCCGTATTTTTGCTGATATATAATATATATTATCTCTTTTATCTTGTGATGCTAGAGAAACTTTTACATCAATTATAGACAGATATGTGGCTAACTCAGTCGAAAGCATACGGGGCTCTTACTCTCTGAGTGATGTGTTCGGGAACTACTTCGGCAAATATTTTTACATAAATACATACATTCATTAAATTTATATGATTGTCTATTTTTAACCCTTTCTCCTCATATCCATAGGTAACCTTTATTCATACCCATAGATAAACAAAATCTGCCTTTCATTGTATATTTAAAACGCTTTTATCCTTCTTATGACCGGACAAATGTTTTCATATAACTATTATTTATATACTACTAAAGAAATTAAACTAATCATACTTTCTATTTTTAAAACCGGAAAAAAGTTTTACATCTCATATCCACAGTAAAATAAATTTACATTTCAATGTAATATTTTAAAAATTGCAAATACAATTACGTAATTATATACGCGCAGCTTTATTATTTACGTTAATAAATATTAGCATCGTACAGTTCTAGTCTTGAAACTAAGGTTGGGCGAATATAAGAATGACTTAGTATTTACCCAACCTTAGGTTATTTTCAATTTTAGAATCAGTGTAGGCTTCGAATGAAAAAAAGTAGTAGTTTTGTGATCAGTATTTGCATTTATACATACTATGGTATGCGGCCAAAGATGTCTTTTCAGCTGTCTACATAGCCAATACCAATTCTAATATTAATCTAATATTTAAATATTATAATAAAATATTTAAATATTACTGGCAGCGAAGCTGCTAGTAAGGCAATATTTAAAAAATTATAATTTCATTAAAAATGTTGCTTGTTACAATGAGAATTGCATTATAGCTACGCACGTAACGCGACGCCACAATTTGACCTTGCTGCTACGTATATTTCTAACGTCAAAAATTCGTCCTATTTCTTTTGAATTTCATTGTTATCTTTGATTAGTTAGTTATAAATGAAAAATAAGCATTTTTATCACGAACAGGCTAAACTGATTCTTTGTTTTTCCTTGTCTGATTTGTAATGCAAAGAAAATTCATATTAGTATTGCACAAAGCATATTCGTTAAGGTAGGAGATTCTCAAATTCAGCAGAAACATTAATGCTGACCGCGTTCCTAAGATAAATACCTCAGAAACTGACTGATATTTCTTGAGAATATAAATAGTGATACGGCACATTATTGACATTTGTGTGCCCAAAATCCAAGATCACCTGAAACTACGAATGGTTATCCTAAAGCGGCTTCAGGGCAGGAACCAGAGCCAGTAAAATCTGTGCGCCTGCACCTGGTAGAAGTTTTGGAATTTAGAAAAGCACCTAGCAGCAAAATTTTGGCATAGGATTTTTTTTTTTTAAATTTAAGAGAGGTACTAGGGAACAGAATTTAGGTGTGGCAAAATTTTTAGAATTTAGGATTGCAACAGGTGGTAGAATAACTAGCGCCGACCTTGGATGGCTTTTATTTTACAGTGTACGTAATATTAAAAAAAATGGCCTCCAATTAAAAAATTTTTAGAGCTTGATATATATTTAGAGGTCTAATAGTTACGTTTTATCATAACTCAAATTTTGAATAAAAAACGATAGAAACATATATGAGGTGGACAAAGATGGCTGTGCAGCACGAGACAAGTATTCCATTAACTTTCCATTCACTGGTCAAACCGATCGTATCTCGAAGATGTGAAAAACAATGGAATGTTAAGAAGCAGAACTTGTTAGCAGATGGACAATGGCTACGGACATTATTATTGTTGTATTGTTCGAAAAACCGGTACGGCACAAATTTCAAAAAGAAGAAAATATTTAAAAAAATATTATTGGCTATGTGGACGGCTTTATTCTAGGAAGCCCGAGTAAAAATGAAAAGACACTTTTTATGAATGTGGTTTGGTAACAAATAGCATTGTGGGAGAGATAGCTTTGTGTGATTCTGTGCAAGACCTTCAGACTGTGAGCCCTGTTTGTTTCATTTAACCTTTCCCACACTCTCTAAAATTAGTTGCCCTCTTCAGATGCTGATCAAGTACCCGCGAAAACCTGCGTTTGAGTTTTAAATAAAAAACTACACATTCCATTTTCGTTACACTACACATTACATTCCATTACACTACACATTCCGTGTCAACTTGGAGATATTATTATGAATTAGGTTAGAATGCATATGGCACACTGTTTCACTTCATAAAGGTGAGGAGGAAGATAAATCAAGAAATTTAATCTATAATAGGTATTTCTTTTTCATTTAAATTTTAACCTGATACCGTATGAATAAAATATTACTGTATAATAAAAAAATCGAATTTTCAAAACTTGTTATTTCTCTTCATGTAACACGTATGGCCGAAATCATTGTTACTATTTACTGTTTATTTAAATGGCAATATTATTCTGTATTCTTTATTTTTTAAAACTCCACAGAAAAGAAACGAATTGATAAAAATCTAACAAATTTGCGATTTTCCAAATTTTAATTAATCCCTGTATGTGAATTAATATTAAAACTGTACAATTTTAATCCGGGTAGCGTACAACTTTTCTCCAACAAAAATAAAGCCTCTTATTTACTTTTTCCAAAGAAAGTTATTATCATCAGTCGCTTTTTTTTTTTACTTCCAGACTCCTGACTGGTGCAAAAAAGAACTTACTAAAGTAAAATTGGAAGCATTGGGTTTGTATGTTTAATTAATCACGGCAAAGCACGCGGAGGTTATCTGTCTAACAGAAAAGATGCCTAAGTGTTAGCATAAATTTAGGTATTTTTGCATGATGAAACTCAAAAGCATAAAAGCGAACGGACCCAAGATATATTTTGGAGAGAAAGTTAAGGTCGGGGGGGGGGAGCATTCGATTCTCACTTTATCTACATGTACCTGGCAAAAGGTGTAATTCAGTTAGTGCCTTCTCTTTCAGGCACTGTGTCAAAGTATGTTCGTGTTTCTCTGTTTTATTGCCTAACTAGGTAAGCCTAATGATTTAGGACTAATGATGATTCTATTCTTTCAATACTTCAATTTTTAATGTCTGTGAAGATTGTTGATTTAATTGGTAAGCAAAATTCTCATACTTGTTAAATAAAGATTTCGTAGTTACTCGTATTTTGACTTATGATCCTTTGATTAAAACTGCGCTTAATAAAGGAAACGTACTCATGCACAATACTACACTAAGTAAAGATTTTTTAGAGCAGAAGTTCTCAATGGAGTCTGCATTGACACCCCTCAACGAGTTCAGCGATATTGTAAAAGGGATCAGTGGTGATGAAGGGGTCTACTGGGGGTCGACAGCCTAATGCACACCGGCAACTGATCGGTAGAATCAAGATCTCATTGATTACGAAAACATTTATCAATAAAATTGATAATGGAACAGTAGTTCACTGATAAAAATCTATATCATATAGCAAGGAAATCATGTAAAGTGAAGATAAGAGGAAAAATCCAAAAATGTTTAATATAATTTAATATTTTTTAAAAAATCTGAAAGGTTTCAAATATTAAATTACGTCCAAAAAGGGTTTTTTTTTTTTTTTTTTTTTTTTTTTTTTTTTTTTTTTTTTAACGTTTTGTGTGTTACCTTTATTTATTAAATATCATGTTCTTTGCACTTAAACCATAAAATTCAGTTCAACTGCAATATTGCAAAATAATTTTAAAATGAGTCTATCTTTAGAATTTCCGATACACAGTTAAACGGCGCTGGAGATAAAAAGGGTTTTATTTCCCGTAGAGTGTTGCCATTGCTCGCTTTTAAATCGTTGAGTTTATTACTCAAAAATTAATTAAAGTTTTACAAAATATGAAATGGCTAATAAAACTTCCAAATTTCAAATTTGGGCTTCCAGACGCCCATATTCGCAGTAGGATTACGTCATTTAAAATTGGATGGCTCTAGATACCGGTGTTTTATCACAATGCGAGAAACATACATATACTTATGCAGATTCTCCATTATTTAATTTCTTCAAATATAACACAGGGCAACGATTTGAATAATCGTTGCCAATATTTGGTGGCAACGATTTGAAAAGTGATACGCTGTTTATAGGTTTCCGACGCAAAATCGCAAAACGAAAACAATGGTCCTTCAGGGAGAAAGAACCTTTGGACGAAAAAGCAGTAATATTTTTTAAAGTATAATTTTTTTATACAATAAGTGCAATATAAGAAAGTAAAACACAAGGAAAACACTAAAGAAATTACAGCTAAAAGAATACTTCTAATCAAAAGCCGTAGGTATGCAAATATTTGGAATTTAAAAGACATTCAAGAGAAATACCTCAAAAATAAAGGTTATTTACCGAACCAACATCACTGCCTTTTCCTTTTTCTTATTTAGTGGAAGCAGGCTTTAATCAAGTCAATAATTTACTTCGGAAAACAAGAAAACAGGTTGAATATTTTTAACGGGATATGCAGTTTTATTCCAAATACAAAAAAAAAAAAAAAAAAAAAAAATTGCAGCAATATATCAAGCGCAACCTTCAGATTAATTAAAATGAAATTTCTGTGCAATTAGAATTTGTTATTTTGTTTCTGAAAACTTGTTTACATTTATAAAATAAAAAAATTATAATAGTAGAAAAAATAATACAACATAAATCTAATAAACCACTTTTACATATTCTTAGTCAACTTTTGTTTTTAACTTATTTATGCGTAATTTTTTGTATTATGATTACGTTGTATGCTGTACATTATACAAAAAAATTTATGGGAGCTCTATAAAGAAAACCATTTTTTTAAAAGGTTCGATGCATGAAAAGTGTTAGGAATCCCTGTTCTAGAAGAACTGGCTCATATTCTCATCACAGAAGAGAAAACCATGAAAATCTCCTTGAAGTCAGCTAGCTTGCCAAGGTAACGCGTTGCTTTCACAATGAAAAGTGAATAAAAAGTGTTCCTTTCACAATGAAAATGTTCCGAACAGTGAAATATTGGTTCTATCAAAGTTTCATTGAAAAACGCGTATAATGATACGTTGACAGCATGAAAAATATTATACGAATTCTGTGAAATATTATTATTCTATGAAATATTATTATTATTTTTTACTTTCTTGTACGAAGTAAAGGAAGCACTGTAATCACGAAAATTTTCGGGTACCATATTTCAAGGAAAATATCCATTTTGACCGCTATCGAATGCAATTTAAGAATGTTTTGGCGTGACATCTGTACGTAAGAACAGAATAAAGTACACTTTGCCCAAACGAATTATAAAACTGATTTAAAATGGATTCAGAAGAGATTTTTTTCGTGGCGTATTGTACGTACCTACGTATCTATGTATATATCTCGCATTACTCAAAAAACGAGTAGCCTCTGAACGCTGAAATTTTGTACATAGAACTGTTTAATATATAGCTGAGCAACCCCCTTTTTATTTGTAATTGGCAGCACCAAACGTATATAAGTATATATATTTATACCCATTCTCTTACTCGGCTCAATGAGCTCATTTTTTTATTGCTCTTATATATTAGTAAATGGCGCGTTTTTTGCTTTAAAATGATTGAATTATGTCTTTCTTATCTTCCGGTTAAGGTTTTATTCCTTTAGTTAATCTGCATGCAATATTTGTAGGATTATCAACAATTTAAAAGTTGTTGATGAGTGCGGCTAAGCCTAATTTTTGTTTACCATAGCAGTCATGTTTGTTTACGTTTCAAACCTAGCAGAATAGTGAATTCAGTTTCTGCACCTTCAGTGTCCTTTTGCCAAGTGGAACAAAAATTTAACTTTCAGTTTTGTGCAGCGACAAATCTACCTTGTTTCCTGCTGGCCGAATTGCTTCTGATTTTAATTGAATCAGATGATTGCTTTCTTCTGAAACAGTAATTATTTTTGCGTAGAAACTCTAATTTATTTTAATTGTAATTTTTTTTATCGTTTTAACTGCATTTGGTGTTTTATTTTATTTTTTTTTTTTTTTATATATCTTTCAATTTTTAATGAACATATTTTGAGGTTTTATGTATTTTTGCCTTGCTCCGAACTGAGAACAGAATTAATTGAATGAGAAATATATTTATAATGAAATTCGAGGAAACAAGTTTAAATGAAATGCAGCAAAAAGTGCGTATAATTTAATATTCCGTACAAGGAAGTCATATGGTGCACACATCAAATTTTTTATTATTAGCCCAAAGGGGCGTTAGACCCAAAGAGCTATTAGTCTCAATACGGCATTTTGAGTCGTTTCACTTTCTGCGTTGATTCACTTTTCAAACTGTTGCCACCAAATATTATCGCCATGTATTATATTTAAAGAAGCTAAATAATGAAGAATCTGCATGAATGCATGGATATTTCTTACATTGTGAAAAACAGCGGTGCCTAGAGCCATCAAATTTTGAATAACGCAGTTCTCCAACCGATCATGTCACCTGGAAGCTCGAATTTGTTTTATTATCTATTTCAAATTTTGTATAAGTTTTAACGAATTTTTTAATTAACAAATTTAACGATTTCAAAGCGAGCAATGGAAATACTGTTGAAAAAAAAAATATCTCTAACGCGCGAGACTGCATCGGAAATTCTAAAGATATGCTGTTTTTAAATATTTTGTGATATTGCCTTTGAATTTAATTTTATATGGTTTAAGTGCGAAGAACATGATATTTAATAAATAAAGGTAACACACAAAACGTTAAGAAAACCCCCTTTTGGGCATAATATAAAATCCGAAAGCTTCCAGATTTTCCCTTTTTTTTTATATTATTATTATTTTGTACCGGCTCAGCTTGTAAAGGATTTGGTTACTTATTCATATTTGCTAATACCTCGTCTAGCATTATTCGTCTTTTCTCAGAAACCAAACATAGAAAATAATTCTAGGTTTTTGAAACCTATTTCATGTATTATTTGGAATAAAGCTGAGCAGGAAAAAAAAAAAATTACTTTTTCGCAATTTAAACCAATAAGACTGAAAATAACTATTTACGACCATACTATCCATAGTTGTCGTATGAATCACGATTTGAATTTACTCCATAACCACGCGCCGTTCTCGTAAACCATAGCAATATGATCGTAAATCTCTCAAAAAGCGAAACGAGCCTTTGCGCCGTTTTTTAATTTATTATAAATTGTTCTTTCGCAAAAACAATAAAATGTGAAAGATGGCCATTTTTATGGCACGACAGAGAGAGCGTGAAATATGTGGCACAAGTCTCACACGTGTGTGGAGGCAAATGAACCGAACAATGCAGAGGTACTGCCCTCATCATCAATATATCCTGGAGAGGAGGAGATTCCAATCTATTGCTGAACAAAGGACGTAAAATCAGGGCAACATTCTTGGACAGGCATGCGTGTGAGGTGTCAAAATAAAAATACTGTGAGCATATTGTGAGCCCTGAACGCAATTTTTACGCAAAAAATAAAACAATTTAACGCAAACTAGATAGAATAAATGCATTGAAAACACTTTAAAAAATTAAAGGATACTGTAGTAGAAATGTAAAATACAAAAGAAGAATGGTACATCGCAACGATAAATGATTAGATATGAGCCAAATTAGAAACGCCTAAATCGCCAAAATGATTTCATGTGAACTTCCGATTGTTAAATAAAAACCTTGCACTCCTTTGTTCCCTTTCAATATTAATGGAAATCTTACGAAGCTTACGAAGTGAATCAAAAGTGCAAAATACCCGAGCTTTCATGCCTATATCCAAATAAATGCAAATAAGCCTGATGTACTATTCCGATTGAAGGGCGTCAGTTAAAAATGCGCCGCTTTTTTTTCCTATCAATTATATAAAAGTATAAAATTATGAAATAATAATATAGTTCAGAACACTAAAAAATCTGATGCGTACCCACATGACTTCCTTGTACGGACTATTAAATTATACGCATTTTTCCTGCATTTCATTTAAACTTATTGGATTAAATTAAATCTTCTTCATAGATAGCGCATAAACCCCAATATAATAAATGCACTCAAAATTCACTATATGTGTTTACCATAGCGACTCTCTGGCGATTCATTTCACAGCGTTACATTACATTCATTTTATAACTCAGAATGCAAAAATTCCTATCATCTGAAGAATTAGCTAATCGTTGCCACATGTTCTATTAAAACACTGTAATATATCTAAAACGATGTGTAAAAGAAATTAAGCAAAAAAAAAAAAAAAAACAATATTTCACAGACGATTCGGTATTTCTCATTCAATTAATTCAGTTCTCACTTCCCGACAAGGCAAAAATGCATAAAACTCAAAATATCTATATTAATTACGAAGTAAATCTTAAACACTTATTTCCTCGAAAAAATTCCAGAAAGGATTAAGCATGATTTAATTTGCAATAAAAGAAGGCGTTATTTTTGTTGTTGCAAAGCTTACTTTCTCTAGGTCGGCAACAAATATACTGTTCTGCTAAGTTTCAAATGTAAACAAACATGGCAGCCATGGCAAAAATAATTAGGCTTAACAACTTTTAAATTGCTGATAATAATTCTACAAATATTGCATGAAGGTTCATTAAAGGCATAAAAACCTTAACCGGAAGAAAAAAAATTCAATTATTTTTAAAAATGCACAATTTACAAACATAAGAATAAAGAAACTGACATCACTGAACCGAGTGACAGAGGGGATATATATATACATATATTTATATACTTTTGGTGCGACCGATTGGCAACCAAAATACGAGGTGCACATCTGCATGTTATAGCACTATACGTACGTACGCACGCACAGACGCCACGAAAATTTCTCTTTCGGATTCATTTTAAATCAGTTTTATAATTTTTTTTGAGGTGAAAGATTTATTCGTTCCTTACGTAGAGATGTCACGCAAAAACATCGTTAAATTGCATTCGATAGGGGTCAAAATGGATATTTTCGATGAAATATGATACCTGAAACTTTTCGCGATTACAATACTTCCTTTTTACTTCGTACAAGGAAGTAAAAATAGTTCCGTAAAAAGCAAACTTTTTTAAATTCCTTAGTTTCTAAAGAAAGTAAATTTTTCTTTTTAATATTTTTAATCTACAATATTATACACGTAAATATAAAAAAAAACACATATGTAAAATAGCACTGCAAATGGGGGAGAAATTATGTAAAAAAAATCTGAAAGTTTTCAGATTTTATATTACCCCCAAAGGGACTTTTTTTTATATAAAGTTCAATTTAGCAAGAAATCGCAAATCAGTTTAGCTGTCCCATTCTTCTCGCCACGCAGTTGTTGAATAGCTTCAAGCGTCTCTAAAATGAAGGAAATCAGAAGAGCATATGCAATTGGGGTACGTTCCAGCATATTTGGCCACTTGGCCAATTCGCCTATAGCCTTTACAAATTTTGTATGTTTTAACCAAACCTAACCTTTGGTTTACTTAACCTATTCAACGTGATCTCAATTTTATCTTCCTTTCAACTAGTTGGATGCTATTATAAATTGTGGAGTATCGACCAGGATTTGAGTAGTTGACATTCCGAGTGATTTGATCACTAAGGTACAGAAGACACTCATTAACCTTTTGATGGTTCTGAACGAGCGCTGCACCCATTCCAATTACGCACAGTGGGCGCGAAGGAACACAGCTCGCATGACTAATTTACGATTGGACTGATATTTGGAAATAAAGAGTTGTTTAATATCGCAACCACCGAAAGGTTAACAGTCTTGGATTCTTTCTGATAAGAGAAAATTAGTATATTTATCGACTTTTCATAAAATTCGCAACTGAATCATAGCTAATTACGCAAAAAAAAAAAAAAAAAAAAAAAAAAAAAAATGTGTTCTACTAATTTGTTAGAAACCATTTGTCTAAAACTCTTTTTTAGCATTTAGCCTTCCAAACGAATAGCTAATATCCAAACGAATAGCCTTCCAAACGAATAATAATAATTCCAAACGAATAGCTAAGCGAATAACGAATAGCTAAAATATAAGAATATACCGTTGCTTCACACTATGACAGGATAGTTCTTTTATGATGAAACATAAAAGCAAAATTTATGGCAAGGTTGCAATGTATATCGTAAAACCTTCCCGTCTGAGATTTAGACCAACAGTTTTGTTACAAAGGAAAACATAAAAAATAAATAAATAAATAAAAATCTGAAAGCCTTCAGATTTTACATTACGCTCAAACGTTTTTTAACGTTTTGTGGGTTACTTTTATTTATTAAATATCATGTCCTTCCCACTTAAACCATAAAATTCGGTCAACAGCAATATTGCAAAATAATTTTAAAATGAGCATATCTTTAGATGTTCCGTTACACAGTTTCGCGCGCTGGAGATAAATATGTTCCCCCCCCCCTCGGTACAGTGTTGCCATTGCTTACTTTTAAATCGTTGAGTTTGTTCATCGAAAATTCGTTAAAGTGTTACAAAATATAAAATCGATAATAAAAGTAAATTCAAATTCTACATTAGGGCTTCCAGATGCCTATATTCGGATGGAAACGTACTTATTCAAAATGTGATTGCTCTAGGTACCGTTGTTTTATCACAATGCGAGAAACATATATATATATTTATGCAGATTCTTCATCATTTTATTTTTTTAAATATAACACAGGGGGATAATATTTGGTGGCAACAACTTGAAAAGTGAACAGATATTTATATTGAACCAACGCAAAATGCCAAAATGAAATTAATAACTCTTCTGGGGTAACTCCCTTTGGGCTAAAAACAAAACAAAATTCAACCCAAACAAGTGGCATAAAATTACAAATAGCATTCAATATTTCAGAAAAAATTCAGTTTTTGAATATAACCGACGCCACATAAATTATATCAGATATGATGGTTGCGAGCCCAACAGGCGTTTATTTCTCCATTTAGAACTGCCTTACAGTCGCTCCATAGTTTGGTTTATGGCATCCATTTTCGGAGGCCTACCAAATTGTAACTGTGATTCACAGTAAAATGTTCATACTCAGCAATTCTTAATTCTTCTTTCTTATATCCTTTTCAGCAGTCTGAAAATATAATGCTGCCGTCCGTGATATTTTCCTAAATAGCAGTCATCAATGTTGTAGCACATCAATGTTGTAGCTGGGAACAGCGACAAGAAAACATTATTTGCTTTCCCGGCATAAACCCCCAAATACCCATTGTCCCTTAAGAACACGTCCAACGTTGTTTTTTTTCTTTTTGTGAAAAGACTTTAAATTAGCTATTCCAATCTATTGTCGTATTATGGCTAATTTCTAACTGAAGTTAGCAAAATTCAGTTGACATCAATTCAATGCTTTTTTTTTTATTATTATTATTTTACAGCAAGAACGTACGTATCAATGCCATATAGGAGCTTTGTTTGAGTTAAAAGTTAACTTCATCGAATGATTTTAATGACAATATAATCATATTGCTATGAATTATTCCTTTGTTCTGAAATAATCTTATGACAGCCTCTTAATGATTAGGTAACTGCTAAATTTTTCGTACCAAAAAAAAAAATGGCGAAATATGGCAAAAAAATACCGAATGATGATATTTCAAATGCTAAATTTTCGAGCCACAACAATGAAACAGGAATGACAAATTTAGTTATATCTTTTAGAAAACAAAAATTGTTATTATTTTTCTCTCATCCTCATTTGGCATTTGGAAAAATTACAAATCAGAATAATATTAGAAACTACAAGTTTTCAGAACAAAAATATTCTTATGTTGAAAACATTAAATTGCAGTAACAAAGTACATAACCTGTTTATTTTAAACGGACCTATGAAATTTCTTTCTCAGAATAAAAATTTCGACACTTGATGGAGCTGAGGATTTAAAAAGAAAACACCTTATCAACTTCTCAAATTTTTCTTTCCACTCTAATGAACACTTGTGAAAATAAAATAGTAACCGCAAATTAATTGATTTCTTTGAAGAAAATCGTAACAATAGTACTAATACCCTATGATGAGGGTTAGGGCAAATATTTTCAGCTATGTAAAATATTTGCCCTAACCCTCATCTCCAAAGAAAACCAAATCCCACTAATAGAGGAGTTAAAATCATGGGGCAATCTTAGTTCGTCCTGAATTCGATTTCTAGTTTGCTGCTGATAGAGAATTCTTTTACTTCCCCTATAAATAACCCAAATGCGGGGTAATTTTCCTTAGAGTGCCCTCATGAAGGCCCCCTACTCTAAGAAGACAACCCTCAAGTGCTTTAGAAAAACTAATCAATCAAGGGGGGGGGAACATCAGAACCAGTATTACCTATATAATCAACTCTATAATAGATATTTCAAATTATAATTTGAAACGATTTCATCTGCCCTATGCTGAAATAATTTCTGTGAACCTCCAATTATGATTACCATCATTATCTATTTCTTCATCTAATTGCAATAATAATTTAAAATCTTATGGTAATTCCGCATTGCTTAGATTAAGCTAATCAATATTTCATGATTATTTTTTGGAAAATATTTCTTACTTTTCGTTGTAACAGTTAAAAATTGGTTATGCATTTGAATCTGCATTCTAAGGAACACAGGCATGTGATTTACAAGATGTGTCGGGTTAATAAAGTTGTAAGTAGAGCAATAAACAAAGCGATTCAAAGACAGAAAGCTCAGAATATGAGTTTGAAGTAGGGCCTAGTATGCTCCTGATATCAAATTATTGAACATTATCATCCACGAAAACTCTTAACAACCTTTTGTATGAAAATAAATAATTCATGTTTTTGCTTTTACAAAATTCCATTAAATAACGACAATTATAGTCGTTTCGTTACAAATAAAAAGCACAAAGGATTCCGTGTACAAATAAAGGATTCCGTCTACAAATAAATATCAGTAGATAAACGCGTTTGGTAACAATTTTAATTTATAAATTTTTATTGATTATTTCAGAACTCATCGCACTTAGAACCATTGAAATCTTACTTTATTTGAATATTGAATTCATGTTTACGCTGATGGATATGTAATATCTAGGGAAGGAGAAGAGAGGACTGGTTTATTTGAATTATTGCAAAATATGCGAGAGCCTAAGAAGAGGGATGCCTTCGTGGGGACTTTTTATAAGGGAGTAAGAAAGAATCCCGAGATTTAGTTTTGAAGAGGATGAAAAGGTTTATTTATGAGTTTGGGGAATAAACAGTTTCTTTAAAGTGAATTTTATTGCCAAACTTTTGGAAACAAGCTAAATAGTTAGCCTTATTTCCTATCGGTAAGTTGGGGATTTACTCCTAACGGGAAAATTCTCTACCGCTGAAGAAACTACAGGTAGAAATTTTTTGTGACGTTCAAGATTTTAATATCAAGTGAAGGTGATTTTATCACCCCAACTCATTCTAAATGCAGTGATTTAAACCAGCAAAAGAAAGGGAATAAGAATAGGATAAATAATTGTGCAAGAGCAACAATGAACTAGTGTTGTAACATCAAAATGAACAGACAAACGCTTAAAGTATAGAGATCAGCATCTATTGATTACGCAGTCAAAAAAGTTAGAATTTAATAGCATCATAGCTTTAAACAATAGTCGTCATAATGCTATCATGGCTCACGTTATATACAACTCTTATTTCAGGTAAAAATATTTAAATCTACTTTAGTTTTATTAATACTAGGTTAAACAATGAAATTAACATATGACATTGATTGAAAAACCTATCTAGAGCTAATATAATATGATATATATATATATATATATATATATATAATGTTGTATGAACTTAAATCCATTTAGTGCGAATACAAGTTATTATTACTTGCGCAATTGCTGCAAAGTTAGTTAATAATAATTTATTTCCTAAACAGTATTGATTAATTGATTATATTATCTCCTAAGTTTAATTAAAGTAGAATTATTTTAAAAGTGTGCATCCATACTGGTAAGTTATATTTTGAAAGATGTTTTGAAGTAATTTGAAAGCAAAACGTTAATAATGTTTTAACGGGGATTGGAGTTAAATCATCACGAAGAATAATATTTCAATTGTAAAAGGAAAATTAAAACATGTAATTATTGTCATTGATCGGAAATTAGTTGACTTTTCAAGGGGAACAAACCAACTCCCGTTCAATGAACAATAATTGATAAAAATGCGTAAATATGAAAGTGTTTCGTCTTTACTAGAGTTATAAGTTAAAGCCAAACCGGCAATACTAGTCAGGCCAAATATTTCCGCGAATAGTTGCTACTCAAAGAACTTATTCTCATGAAGCATTTTAGTCAATTCAATTTGGAGTAAAAATCAATTACTGTAGAGAAATCCTGTAAAACTCGAGTAACCGTCCCCGACACTATCATCTTTATGCATTTGAGTACTATATTATTTGTAGAAATTAAACATTGGAAATTGTCATTATGAAATCGAATTCAAAGTAAAGTTGAAATAAACATAGAAGATTATAAAAAAGATAAATAATGCAAACTTTGTAAAAACAAATCAAAGATAACATAGAAATAATATAAAAATAATTCCAGTCCCCGTTAAAACATTATTAACGTTTTGCTTTCAAATTACTTCAAAACATCTTTCAAAATATAACTTACCAGTATGGATGCACACTTTTAAAATAATTCTACTTTAATTAAACTTAGGAGATAATATAATCAATTAATCAATACTGTTTAGGAAATAAATTATATATATATATATATACTATATCATTTTTTGAAAATCCGTGATTCTGGTTTTATGTGCATACCATGCATGAACAAACTGGGACCTGGATGATGTTACATGAATGCATTAGCTGCATGAATATATAAGCATTAGCTGTTAGAATGCATAGGTGATGCTGTTGGGCGCACGTTGCCATAATTCTTACACAAACACTACATCAAACACTTACATCAAACACTAATAACACTAATACTACTAATAATAATTAAATACATCAAATACTTGCAACACTTCATTAAATATGATCTGTCAATTAAATACATTATACATTAGATACATGATTAAGTTACATGGATACATTGGTTATGTATTTGACAGTAGTAAGACACTTGAATACCTTAAACCTATTTACATTCATTATTTGAGAATTTGCGTTATTTAAGTATATACATGCGTTGATATAATGCATACATGATTATGTTATACGAGTACTGTTTTATACACTTGAATACTAGTTATATACTTGAACAAGTTCTGTAATTTAAATGAACGAATTCTAACGAAGGATAAATGCTCTTCTACAAAAGTTTGCAAAAGCGAACATGAAAAGATAAATGGTTAATTTTGCTTTTAATATCTTTAATTTATCCTTACAAACATTGACATGAAAGCATGAATTTGGAAATATGTCATTAAAAACAGGAAATCATTTATTATACTTCCCTGAAAATTGATTACGGCAACATAATTCATCTTATAACAAAATAATTGCTTTAAAATGTGATTTAGTATACAATATTTTCTATAATACGTATTTTGTACATAAACAAGCAAAATTTATGTAATTTTTAAACGAACATCATAAATAATCTAAATCGCTAATTAATTAATATTAACAATAACAAATTGTCATTAAATTTGTAAAGGATAAATGTCTCTAATAAGTTATTTTCTTTTACTGTATATGCAGTCAAAAGCATTTTAAGCATAAAAAAATTTTACTGCGAAATGTCTGAAATGTAAATCATTTCCTGAAGAATAAAATATTTTTATAAGGTTATAACAAAAGCTCTAAATAACAAGGTATTCAAACTAAATGCTAAGCAGCTGGGAAAAAACGAATTGAGCTGACTATTAAATTACGGGAAAAGTGTAACTAATGAAAACAGACGTGTCTGTAAAAAAATGAAGGCAATACTTATAGCTGTAGTCATTGTAGAACTGATTGAACAATGTGTGGGACTCTTTTCCAAACAGACAAAAGAAAAACAGAAATCTTTAATGAAAGTAAAAATTCTCACACCAGAACCTCGTACACACATACAAAATAAATAAACAAAAAGGAATTAAAAAGAATATCTGAAAGGTTTCAGATTTTAAATTACTTCCAAAGGGGCTTTTTTTAACGTTGTGTTACTTTTATTTATTAAATATCATGTTCCTCGCACTTGAACCATAAAATTCAGTTCAAGAATAATATCGCAAAATAATTTTAAATTGAGCATATCTTTAGAATTTCCTATACACCATCTCAAACGCTGGAGATAATTTTTTTTTGTACTACGTTGCTCGCTTTGAAATCCTTGAGTTTGTTAAACAAAAATGCGTTAAAGTTTTACAAAATATGAAATAGATAATAAAACAAATTCCAAATTTCAAATTTGGGTTTCCAGATGCCCATATTAGCAGCAGGATTACGCCATTCAAAATTGGATAGCTCTAGGTACCGCTGTTTTATCACAATACGAGAAACATACATACATTTATACAGATTCTTCATTATTTAATTTTTTCAAATGTAATACAGGGCGGTAATATATTTTTCAGCAGTTTGAAAAGTGAAACGGACATTCAGAATGATTCGACGCAAAACCGCAAAACGGAAACAATAGTCCCTCAGGGACAAAGCCCCTTTGGACTAAAAATTTAAAAAAGGGTGGATCTAAGAGCGTGTTTTAAAACCTCATTGTCATTTGTAATCGAAGGACTGTTGACATACGTAGCAAAAGTACGAAATATGGAAGTTTGACAGCAATTTATTAGAACAATAAATATTTTTCTAATGAAAATTGACTCATAATGCGCATAAAAGCCACTTAAATTAAATATGCATAAAAAACACAAAAACTTCCAGGAAGCCACCGCATCTGTTAAAAATCTACCAAGAAGAAGCTACTGTAGTGCGTTAGTGGGCGATTGGGTGAAACCATTACCGCTGAGCGATGTTTCATCCAGTTAATCTGCTAAGGCACCGAAAAGATAATTAATATGCAAGTAGATTTCAGCTTTGAAATCTGTTAAAATTCAGGCGTCGACTGCTATTAATTTTAGAGAAATACTGTACACATTTTGAAAGAATCCAGTAGAAACTATTTTCTTCAACTATAAAAAGAATAAACCCACACCAAATTTTCTCTTTGCCTGCAATGAATTTTGTGTAATTATTAAGACGCAACTAGTTAGTATAAATACAACTCTAGTATGTGAATAGAACTTCTCTCATATTATTTAAATAAAATTAGTAAGAAAACAAGTGGTGGAAAGAATACTGAGTTCTTCTGAATCTAAATCCTAAAAGTTATCAAGTATTTCCAATCTTTCGAATCTCTCCAATCCTTCATATACGAATGTTAATAAAAATAAATAAAAAAGAGCTTTTACTTAATATTAAAACGCTTTAATTAAAGCAAAATTTCAAATGCATCATTAAAGACTAGCAAAGAATCTAAGAAGGCATTAAGATTAAATTTAATAATTTAAATACAGAATACAGTTCTTACAAAGAGAATTTAAGAATATAGTTCTTTAGTTCTTAAAAATATACTTCTGTAAAAGGTATAAAGGAAATTTAGTGAAAGAACTACGCAAATACAGCTCTCGAAACTTGAGCTTTGAGTTTGAGTTTGAAAACTGAACTCGGTAAAATTTGACTACCGAGAAGATTCTACCGCGTGATTCCTGCTTCATTCTCTGGAAGAAGAAGTTTCTTTGCTTCGCTTCATGTTGCTTGCTAAGGCGAATTACAATGAAAAAATACTTTTAACGTTTCAACAAAATATGGTTTCAACAAAACGTGATTTTCAACTTCCCAGCAGCAATTTTCAAATTTTTGCGTTTCATGAAGTTGGGCAACTGGCTGCAGAACCATTTTGAAATGCATGGTGAAGATTCACATTTGTGAAGTATGGTACGAAAATGTTCATGGAAGTTTAAGTCAGTAGCTCTAAATCTTTAAAAATGCCCCCTGTAGCTTTCGACCTTCGAGTCTTAATGATCGTCATTTAAAGAATATGGAGGAGAATCTGAGAACTATTAAACAATTAGCGAAAGAGTTCTGTACAGGTTTTTCTTGTATTCTTCACCAACTCTAGACACACATGACCGCACTGAAGGTATTTCCATGAAGTGAGACTATAAAACAGCTTGAAAAAATAGGTTCCCTAAAAGTAACATAACAGGAAAAGTAAAAGTTCTTTATAAGGTGTTCTTCATTTCTGATGAAAAAAATAAAATTAAAAAGATAGTGACATGCAATAAACAGCGGATCTGCTACAGCAGCAAAAATTCGCGTAATGGCTTGAGACGGGTGAGCGTTTTTAATCTAACTTCATCCAAAGAACATTACGCTTACATTTTGGCCACCTGTGACATATCTGATTCATTAAAATTTGCTAAGACCTGCAATAACTATGCTATGTTAGTCTATATTTCCTTATCCATGGTAGTCACATACAAATGAATTAGAAAATTTCTTTTGAAACTGAAAATTAATCAGTTAGCAATAGCCAGAACAGAAGCACCAAAGAAATACAGTCAAGTTTGTACAAAAAAATGTTAAAAAATCTCCAGGTTAAAATAATAATAATAATAATAATAAATATATCAAATAACAAAAATAAATAAAAATAGCACTAAAAATCCGACTAATATGATAAATACATATCCCATATAAATATATATAAAACACATCCAATATAGTCTCATCCTTCCTAACTGAGAAAACAGCGAGCATAATCAAAGGCTTCGAGGAAATGGCAATAATAACGATGCGCTAAGCTAAGTCAGCAGAGACTCAAAGGTTGGAGATGTATGAGTCTAGAAGCAGGAAATAGAGGGCGGAGATTATCTACATTTAATATATACCTAAAAGTTTTACATTGTCTGCCCTATTGCCAAAAGTGAAATTTATCGTCTGCTCTGGTTGACACGAAGAGCTCAAATTATAATAATACAGGATAAATAAAAAGGAATATCCTTAAATGATTATAGCAAAGAATTTAGCTGGCGCAAAGTTATCTGTGATAAATTAAAGTAAATTTTAATTATCCAAATTTCTTGTCCCACATCACAGATGCTCTATGAGAGAATCCTTCTGTCACGAAACACACGTCCAATCAAACCATTTCAAACCACACACACTGAAGTTTATTCGATACGATTGACGCAAAGGTAGATTTGAGTTCATCAGGATAGGACAGCAATAAGGGGCAAATACTTTATCTTTAACATAACTTCACCAAAAAAAATCGCTAAGAATTAGATCAACAGAAGAGTTTGTTAGAGGGTGGTGGCTAGGTGAGATGAATTTGGAGGCTAAGTGAGGAATGTAACACATCATACGTTCTCGTTTGGGGACTGTGGGTGTATATCAAGTGACAAAAGGATCTCAGATAGACCTTTAACCTACGACAAAGAACTTTAATAGCTAAAGTTGAATTTGCAATATCATTTGTAGATATTCTCCAATTATATTGCTTCTCATAACCACTTATAACCACTAAGTATCAATATGTAATCAGCAAGTAATAAGATAACTTCTTTTGACTTACTCTGGTAGCTGGTAAATACCTGGATATTTGACCTAGATATTTAACTGCATATAATGACACATTTTTTAACATACAGTTTTTCGAATCAATCAAAATATCCTCAGAAACTGATTAACCTGGATGTTCTTTAACAATTAAGAGCGTCTTGTCTGCGAACGTAGCATAAAGAAATTCTAAACAGTATTTTTATTTTTCGTGCCGTTTTCTGTATAAGCGAAAATCCATTTTGAAGTTTTTTACGTTTATTTCTGCGTTATTGAAAAATTAGTGTTCTGTAAAAGGGAAATGGTGTAATTACAGCTTTTGCAAAGTAGGTGGTAATTGAAGCCTTCTGTACCACGCTGAGTTGATTATCCTTCGTTTCTCTCTTTGAGTATCTTTCTAAAAGAGAAATAGTATAATAATAATAATAGTAATAATAATAACGAGCAAAAAGTGTTTTCTAGTTTTAAAAGCAACAGAATTAATTTTTTATTTTCATGGGATAAATTCATGTGTTAACACGTAGGGCAATCCTTGCTGGGGTCTTCCAGGGGAGTCTGCTTGGACCCACTTTATTCAATATTTACGTGAACGACATTCCCACCACACAGAACACAACACTTGCAATGTAAGCAGACGACACTGCGATCCTCTCGCAAAGTGCGTTCATTAGTCCAGCAATACAACGATTAGAAGACTACATAAATATACTCGAGACTTGACTGACAAAATGGAAGATCAAAATTACTGTAGCTAAGACTCAAGCAATCCATTTTACCAAGAAGAACAAATTCAATAAAAATCTGCAACTTTACGGAGAAGATATCCCATGGGCCAAGCAAGTCCTTTATCTTGGGATGATCCTCAGTAAATCTCTCTCATGGTATCCACATATAACATCTAGCCTTAAGAAGTTTCGAGTTAGTAAAGCTAAACTTCATCCCTTAATTTCTCGAAACAGTGTACTTTCAATAGATAACAAGTTGCTTATTTATAAAACTGTATTGCGTCCCATACTATGTTATGTCTGACCGGTTTGGGCATATTCATGCTAATCATATAGGAAAAAGTTACAGCAGGCGCAAAATTGTGTCCTAAGACAGATCACCAACTCGCCCTGGTACGTTCGAAATCAACAACTTCATGATGAATTAGGCATTGAAGAACTGAAATATTTTTATTGCCGGCTTGCCCGGAATTTTTATGCTAACCTTGCAAGTATCAACAACCCTGTTATAAGGGTCTACGATTATGATGTAAATGACCCAAATAATTGTAAACGCCCTATGGCCATACTTAGTACTCATATTGTTTAATTTGACTTACTTTACCTCTACTGTATTTTATGACTTATGCTATGATTTAAGTGCAGTGCACCAGTTGACTCACACTATCTGCATTGCAGGTATGTATTATATGTATCTCTAGACTCAGGTTAAAGCCAGCTCTTTTGCCTTTTCTCAGCTCTTCTAGATGGCATTTTCAGGTCTTTATTGGAACTCCGCGCTCACTTTATTTCTGCTAGAATATCTTATTATCCCAATACTCAAAAATATGATCATAATTCATAAAAAAATATTATATCTTATGTTAGTTACTTATGACAGCATTCGAAACAACCTACATGTTCGACAAGGGGTAGGAACCTTGACCCAGACACCCTGGTGTTACACCTCTTCTAAGTGCGACCGACTAATTATACAACTACCTTCTAATTTTGATGGGAACATTACGGGGACACTGATATCCCACGCTTCTTCTCCTCCTTACAACCCATTCGAAAGGACTAGTTTAAGTAACCTTATGCTTCGCAAATAATATATACTTATTAATATTGAAGCTTTCTCTTAAGGCAGAAAGCCTTGATAACTCCAATACGGATCAGATGACATATATCATTGGCAGATTATTATCCGTCATTGTCATATATTGCACTTGGTCTGTAACTAGAAGCAGCAATGTATCGTACTAAATTCCATCCGGTTATTCGCAAATATCTGCAAAAGTTGCATTAGTATGTTTCCTATTCCTCTAACTTCAATAATAAAGGTTTGATATGGAAAACTGTTCGAGGTTACGTAATTTGACGTAAGCACCTGTTTCTAAATAAATTAAATAATAATAATAATAATAATTTCTAAATAAATAACCAATTAAAAATAATAATACCATCTCTAAAACGTATTCTTTCCTCATACCAGCATCTGCAGCATAAGAAACTTATGGGAGAATCAAAACTTATTGAAGATATCCAGAGATATAGACACTTTTGTATTCAACAAAAATATTTATACTAAATCAAAGCATAGTTTTCAAAAACAATTTTAAGCGTAACATAATGTATTCAGAAAATTATAATTTTTCAAAAAAAGTGTTGGAGTACTTTTCTGAGAAATAGCAAATTACAATGAAATAAATACAAATAGTAATTAAATTAATATGTAAAATAGTGAAATAATATTTAAGCTTTTTTTTTTTCTTTTTTTGTGATTTAATTTTTCTTGCTTTTAAAGAAATAAAATTAACAATAATATTTTCAAAATCTACTTGATTATTTTTGGTCTATAGAAACAATAGTGATATTTGAAAGTTTTGCTTTTACCAAACACATTTTGCATATTCTTTTTATTATTATTATTATTATCATTTTGAGTTTTCTGAAACTTGTTTCGTCTAAATAATAATAATACGCAATTATATTTAATTTGCTAAGTTGCTCTTCTAAAATACTAAATTCAAACAGAATTTAATTTGTAGCAGTCAGAAACTGAAACTCCTTTAATTTTTCGTATGTCTATGTTAACTGTGACATTAAAATATCTGTGTAACTTCTTTCATTTCTTCTGTGAAAAAATATTTTCCGGAAAATTATTTATTTAAGCGATTAATTTTTAACACTCTGATTTATCAATTAGCCCAAAGGGCGTTGGCCCAGAAGGGCTATTAATTTCGTTTTGGCATTTTGCGTTGAAAAATTTAAAAGTCTGAATCACTTTTTAAATTGTTGTTACGAAATATTATCGCACTGTATCATATTTAAAGAAATTAAATAATGAAGAATTTGCATATATGTATGCATGTTTCTCGCATTGTGATAAAACAACGGCACCTAGAGCCATCAAATTTTGAATAACGTACGTCTCCACCCGAATATGGGCATCTGGAAAACCGAATCTGGAATTTGTTTTATTATCCATTTCTTATTTTGTAAACCTTTAACGAATTTTTGATTATCAAACTCAACGATTTAAAAGCGCGCAATGGCAACATTCTACGGGGGGAAAATGCCTTTTATCTCCAGCGCGCGGAACTGTGTATCGGAAATTCTAAAGATAGGCTCATTTCAAAATTATTTTGCGACATTGCTTCTGAACTGAATTTTATGGTTTAGGTGCAAAGAACATGATATTTAATAAATAAAGGTAACACACAAAACGTTAAAAAAAGGTCGCTTTGTAAGTAATTTGAAATCTGAAAGCTGTCAGATTTTTATATATTTTCTTTCTTATGATAACTACTCTAAGTGGCTAATCTAATAAAAATCCTATATTTTTTTATTTATGTTTTATTAAATATTATCCCAAAAGGGGGTCAGCTCAACTGGACTATTAGTCTCGAAACTGAATTTTGCGGCGTATCACTTTAAATGTCTGAATCACTATTGAAATTGTTGCCACTAAATATTATCGCCCTGTAGTACACTTAAAGAAATGAAATAATGAAAAATCTGCATGAATGTGTGTATGTTTCTTGCATTGTGAAAACACAACGGTAGTTAGAGCCATTCAGTTTCGAAAAATGTAGTCTTCCACTCGATGATCTGCACCTGAACCAAATTCTAATTTATTTCATTATCTATTTGATATCTAGTAAAATTTAATTAAATTTTTGATTAACAAGCTCAATAATTTCAAAGCAAGCAGTGGCAACATTGCACGGAATAAAACATTTTTATTTCTAGCGCGCGAGACTGTCTATCGGAAATTCTAATGATATGCTGTTTTTAAATATTTTGTGATTTTGCTGTTGAATTTAATTTTATGTGGCGTAAGTGTGAAAAACTTCTTTTAAATTTTACAAAAGGTTTGCGTGTAATAATATATTTTCTAATTAAATTCAATTCTTCTTTATAACGGACTATCGCATTCAGTTATCAAAGAAATAGAATACTTTTCAATTTAGTGTCAATATAAACAAGTCAGTTTTAGAGCGAAACTCGAAGATAATAACAGGACATTTAGCAAATCTGGGAGGACCATAACGGCAGGCTTCGAGGACAACTTGCAGTCCTCAAACCACAGTTTGAGAATCGCTGGATTAGGTTAATACATCAAAGGACTTCTTTAAGTCTTAAGTAAGAACCACTCCAGAATCTCCACCTTCTAATTAATAGATCAAAGAATTTATTTAAGTGTTAAGGGGTTTATCAAAGGACTTCAGGCAAGGAATTCTCAAGCGTTTTTGATTTTGTACCATATAAATAAGAATCAAAAGTATATGCACCATCATGTAGCAATATACTTACCAAAAGAGGAGCCATTTTACATTCATTTTAAACATTCACTTAAAATCTTGTGTAAAAATCTCGTGTAAAATCTTGTGTAAATTTTAAAATCTCGTGTAAAAATTGTACCACCAAAGATAACATAATGCACCATTAACTATACATGTATCACAGTTTGAGAAAATCTGCTTTAGGCTATCGAAGGAACGGCTTTATGACGTCTTTCTAAAAATTGGCTCGAATATATGTTGGTATTAGGAAAACCACGAAAGTTCAGTTCGCTCAGTTGCCGAAAACCGAACCCGGGAAGAATTTCTGGTATTCTTTTAATTTCTTATGCACTTTCCGTTGGTAAAACGCTATTATTAGTAACACATTTATTTAGATTATTTCTGTATTTCCTGATCGAAGTCTGCTGTTCGCTCTGAAAATAGCCATAGTGAACAAATGTGATATTTCGAAAATGTTCTTTCCGTTTTCGCTTTCGATTTCTCTAAATAGTTGTTGCGTATCTACTAAATGAATAACGACTTTAACTGAGACTTACTAACTTGTAACTGAGTAATTTAAGTTTACTTAACCACAAATGCTAGTTAATGTGTCTAATTCTGTTTACCTCATTAAAAGAGACTATGATTTATCGTTATATACTATATGTTACCGGCAAAGTTTGAAATCCGGCATTCTCTAGCCATCAATGTATGAAACGATTCATATTTCACACATTTCCTAGGCATTTTACAGAATGCTAAATGACAAACCGGCAAAGTATGAAATACATTTTCGATTCGAAGAACCCAAATACTTAGCAGAAATTAATAAATGATGTAAAAAGGCCAAAATGACTACCAAGAAAGAATCACGTGACTACTGCTGAATCGCTAAGTTGTATTGTTTGTGGAAAACAAAATTACATTCATTTATCCTATTAAAGAAAGCGTCTGTACTATACAGTATTACGTCATGGACTCTGAGTTATTTTCCATACTTCATGAAAACTCATTTGGCATCAAGTACTGCACACGGACGACCTGACGGAATGTTGAAAGAACGTTAAACCAAATAAAGAAACGTTGCACGTAAAAAAAAAAAAAAAAAAAAAAAAAAAAAAAAATGATATTGGAACTGTACCAACCACCCTTGTGTTCCCTGCCAGGAAAAAAAAAAAAAAAAAAAAAAGGTATTAAAAAGGACACTATTGTGAAACTTATTGATTGTTTCTAAATTTAATTTCCGTTGTCAGGTAGATCTTACTGATTCCCAGTCCCAGCCAGATAGAAAATACAAATTTATTATGTTGTATCAAGATCATCTCGCAATACTTTTTTTTATATATTTCGAATAACAGTTTTTAATGCCACACTTTCAGTAGTTTTTCAAAATAACATTTGCATTTTTGAGGAATGAACGTCTTTTAAATAATTGCCTTATTCATAATTTTTTTTTATAGTTTGCCTAAAGAGAATTTGTCATTCTACAGAATGCCTAGGTATTCTATACGACGCCTAAGGAAAGCATGTAAGAATTCTCATATTTTATACTTTGCCTAAAATGGTCCGTCCACTTTGCCAGTAACATATACATTATTTTTCTTAAGTTCGAACCCTTTTTAATTCAAAAATACGCTTTCAATATACCCTGCCTTCTTCCTCGCTGAAAATTAACTTACAGTAGGTAAATTTAATAGTTCTGACTTGATCAGTGTCAAAGATTTTACGATTTCTTTATAACTGTATACAACAATATTCTCAAATTAAGGAAATAAGAATTATCTGGCCATAGTTTTTGCATCTTCAGTTGCACTGTCGATAACATTTTTAACAACCATCTTTCATTTATGATAATCAGTGGTGTTCAAATCTTTGCTTCAAAGTGTTCAGCCGCAGTATCGCCAGTTTTAATCAAATCTTAATATGTAGATACAGTTTAATCGCCCGAGGAGAAAAAGCACATTAGCAGAGTAGCGAAAGAAATAACGTAATGCACCACTTGCTTCGAAATTCTACTACTTCCCACGTATTAAACTGGAGTCCCCATTTATTTTATGTATCAAACTGAAATACGATTGGTTGCGTCGTATTCTAACAGGTTTATCTTCTAAGTATGAAAGCATTACGAATATCTGAAACATAAATCTCTACTTGAAAAATAACAACATATGTAACGTAAACAGTTTCCGTTTGCTTGAATCCGAGCTGATCTCTGACCTAATAACTTTGTTGCTGTTCTCATGTTAAGCTTCGACTACGTTACCCAAATAAATTAAGAGCAGTAACTGAATTATATTAAATTATATCACATTTCCTTAGCTGGATGAAATATGTATGCTACAACCGCAAATATTTCTTTTTTCATTGCTATTAATTTGCAATATAGTTAGCAAAAGGCAATGTAAAAAAAATGTTAGTTTATAATAATTCAAAATGCATTCACAGCAAACTAATTTTCATGTTTCCTTGCGAATAAATCTATTGCTTTCCAGAAAAATTAATTTTTACGCTTAAGAATCCTAATCTTTGAAACTAGGGCATAAAAACGTGCTGAAAATAAATGTTAAGGTTTCAATTTTCGCGACTGCAGGGAAAAAAAAATATGCATTCTCTGACTTCATATTAAAGTCTAACATCTCGAAGAATTTACTGTTAAAAATGTTGACTATACAAAATATACATAAATTATAAAAATTTAGAAGATTTAAAATTTCACATTAATGTCTGAAGCTAAAAACAGTTACGATAGGCTCATTAATTTAAGAGCTAAAAAAAATTCAGAAATTCAATACACAAAGTATATTATCAGTTCTCCGAAAACATTATGGACGGAAAAGTTGCAAAGAAAACAAAACGATGCAATACCTTTGTAGTTTTAAATCACCGTCGTACAAAACATCATGGTATAATAACAAAGGACCTACAAATCATCTCATGACAAAAAAAGCATGGCAAACATGCATTTTCTGGATGTAAACATTTTAAGTGAATTTTCGCGTAACATATACGTTTCATGATATACGAGCACAAGAAGAAAGAAGGAATATTTTTAACTTAATATTTCATATTCTTCTATTAAATTACGAAATTTTACTGAGAAAACAAGAAGGAAACTTTAAGCTTTCAGAATCTGAATATTAATAAAAACTAATACTTCATATAGTTAATAGAATTTTAAACTTATATGGCTGATATTTAAAAATCATTATTTAATTAACCGCGTAATCTTTTACAAAAACGTATTAATAGATTTTCATGGAAAAATATGTTACATAAAAGATTAGAAAATGGAAGATGCAAAGTTAAATATTTTATTCGCTGGCTAACACGTAATATTAATTTTTACTAATTCCCAGATTAAGATACAATAACACGCCGAACAAAGATTGATTCAGAAGTCAAGCAACAAAAATCAGTGTTATATTTTCAAATTTTCACAGGACTAGTTTCGATGGTTTAACCGAACCATCCTCCTCAGCTGCAAAAACTCAAAAGAACGAGATAAGGTATAATGATTAGATAAGATAAGAAAGCCTGGACAGGATACAATCCACTGGCGTCGTCTGTTGATGAAACCAGAACTAAAACATAATTTCTTTAACCCCTTCGAGCCGGGTAGCGAAAACGCGCGCTTATCGCTGAGGCCGGCAGTGTCTTACGCGAGCGTCTCTCCAGGGCCGGGGGCTTTTTTGCTACTAAGCCTAAATCCATGAAATTTCCGAAGTATCAACGCATTGTTTAATAATGCTCTATAGAGTATTTAAACGGCTTATGCTTTATAAATATTTTTATATATATACTTTAATTACCTTATTTCTTGTTTAAATGCATATTTTACACATTTTATTTTCATTACTCACCATTTTATGAATTTTAACATTATACATCTGAAAACTAAATATATTACTTAAAATTCTCTTTTCGTATGAAAAATTTGAAAACAGGGATCTACACACAGTCCTACGTTACATTCCTTGCACTCGTAATAACTCATTTGCCGTTTTGGAGGATTTTTCCGGGAATGTGAACAAACGAAGCATCGTCGTCTCATTTTCTTATCAGTCTCTTCTGAACAAAGTTTTGAAAAAATGTCTTTCAGTTAATCTTTCAGAATCAATATCAGAATTTCAGAATCAATATCTGAAATATTTTGCATCATTTCTGCTATTTCATGCTCTGTTAAACATTTTCGACGCTTCGACATTGCAACGGTAAAAACGAAGAATTCACGTCTAACAAGATCTAATTATTTTCTAAAAACTGAACTGCAAACCAAAATACCCAACGCTTTAGAGCAAATAAAACTTCTCTACTTACAGTAAACAACTACCACGTGCGAATAAAGTGCGATTTAAAGAGACGTCATAAATCACGACATTCGGAAACATTTATTTCCCCGTTTGTTTATATAATCAAAAACACGTGTATGTGAGTCATGCTTCTCTCATTTCGAGTAGAAGGTCTAATTTACATGTATCTGAAACCATATGGACATACAGTGCCATCTTGTGGCAGAAATTATAGTTTGAAAAACGTTCCAAAGTACCGGCACAAATACGTGACAGTCGGTAGAGAATGGAACAATCCTCTGGCACGCCTGCGTGTCGGCCGGTAGGTAAGTGCGTTCGTTGCTGGCACGTATACGTGACAGTCGGCGCGAAGGGGTTAAAGGCTGAAGGCAAAGATGGATTGGAATTAGCGTCGTTAACTAGAACAGAAGGATCTTTTTGAATGTGAAATGCCTCTAGAAAATCCAGTTCACCAATGAAAGATGTGCGTTTTTGCAGCTGAGGAGGATGGTTCGGTTAAATCATCGAAAGTAGTTCTGTTAAAATTTGAAAATATAACGCTGATTTTTGTTGTTTGACTTCTGAATCAATAATTCCCAGATTTTGAATGCTTACGTTTCCATCTTGCATTTTCCAGTAAAAATTGATTATTGGTTAAAACAAAAATATTAAATTTAGAGGTGAAAACATTACTTACTTCTTGTATTCACAAATCATTACGCAAAAAATCACTTAAGATGTTTCAGTCAGAAAATGCATGTCTGCTTATTTTTTACCATGATATATTGCGATGTTTTAATATTGCGAAGTTGCTCTACTTTATTTTCTGCCACAATGTCTTATAAACTGTGATGTTTCCTCGTTGCTTTCTTTTCTTCTTCCGTTGTCATTTTGTAACACCAACGTCTTCCACCTTGCGCCCTTTTGTCTCCACGACGTTTTCGAATGCCTTGTTTCTTCCGCAGTATTTTAACCTATAACCTAACGTCATGTACATGTAATTGTTAAAAAGACATATACGGTTTCAGTAATTGATCAAAAGTGCACAAAGAGAGATATCAGCAAAATGGTTCTTTGAAAGAGTCTGTGCCTCGCAGGTACGAAGGTTTTTCCAAACACGTAGGCCATAATTTTGTGCCACATGATTCACTAGACAAAATAGGACGGAGAAAGACGACTCCCCCCCCCCCGTTTTTTTTTTTTTTTTTTTTTTTTTTTTTTTTTTTTTTTTGCAAAACAATTTAGGTGCTACAACAGTTGCACTTTCTATGAATTTTATTTCTATTTTGCTTTTGAATTTTAGCCACTTTCACAACATTTCCCTAACTGTAGCTGTGGTTTCTGAAGATCAAGACTCACCCTTATCGTTGATTTCTTTTTACTTTATTGGAAAGTATCACGAATACGTTCAGTTTATTTATTTTTTACACGCAAAGTAACCGAGGAATTTTACCTTTTCACAAGTAGCCCATACATATAATTTCTTGTACTATTCGTAGATAGATTTATTAATTGGAAATGATTTACGTTGAGCCGAAATTTACGTGAAGCATTACAATATTTGATTTTGCTGAATTTTAATAATTAAAAGTCCTTCTCCTCCACAGACACAGCCATTTTGTCTGCTAATTAACGTGAAATAACCGTTTACATTAGTAAATGGAATACTCGAAAAAAAGCTCCATATCTGCATGCACATATTCCTATAAATTTCATCGCAAGATCTTTAGAGGGTTTTTCTTTTCTTTTTCTTTCTTTTTTTTTCTTCTTTTTGAACAAATTATCGAAATTATTCAGCTGTTTTTAAATTACTCCGTATTTAAAATGTGCTTTTCAAAACAGCACTGCCAAACAATATAAAGAAAGCCATTTGCCATAATATTCGTCAGAAATTAACGCTATGTGGAGATTTTTGCTCTTTTTTAATAATAATAAAAGGATTTAAGATGACATTGTGAATTTTTTGCACTGGGTTGGTTGCATACTAGGTTGACCAGAACTCTCTCCTGCGAGTGAAATGATAATCTTATCTTCACAGAAAATTCGCGTAATGAAATTCCCGCACATCTCCGAAACGTAAAAAACAATCGTTTTAAAAACTCAACTAAAGCTGCAGATAAGCGTATTGTGCTTTTGTTGTTGATTGATAAACACTTATTTCTGATAGTACGTATGGTTTGAAACAGAATCATCCGGAAATGACAACTGTTAACTGCTGTTCTCTGTGGCCATTCGCAACATTTTATACTAAAAATTTAACAATTTAACACAGTTAATAATTGAATGGATTCTGTTTACTTCGGTAGCTTAATATATTTTCATGTCTCTAAATTTAAGAGAAAATATAATAAATAAATTCATTCATCTCTCTTTCGAACATTTATATCCAGTTGTTGTTTGAATTTATATCCGATAAGTCTTTAGCCTTATATAACGAATAGGCTTTCCTTAGTGATGTTAAATAAAGCATCATTTATAATTATAGTTTAATAGCTACAACTTTGCAATGAATTCGATGAAGTAGTAACTACTCTACAAATGACGCTATTTTCTCTCAATAGAAAGTGATTAGTTAATTTTTCCAAAGCCAGCATATGGAGAACTTTCATTCTTTGCATTCGTAGTTTTTCAGTCATTATTATTAAATTATATATTATTAAGAAAGGCATATATTTCTTAAATCACCTGCACAGGTCTTACGTTTCATAGACTGCTAAGAACTGATAAAGAAGCTTTTAACTGATTACAGTAAAGCTCTCAATTACAGTAAAGCCTACCTAAAGGGATAATGTGTATGTGTAAGACTTTAAGGGAAGCTAGACCATATCTGCGTTAAGTGCAGGATCTTCGAAAACACGATGCAGCCATAGTATTCGCCAGGAAGGATATTATGCAAGTAAAGTGTTAGTTTTACTTCCACTTTACAAAGAATAATTTCTCTGATATAACTGATGCGATACTTTCGCTCGTTAAAAACGAGAACGTATACTTTCAAATGTTTTAAACAAATCGCGTTTTATGCGAAGCTTTATTACATTTCGATACAGATTTGATTAAAACTTTTACGAAATGGAAGCCACACAAGAACACTTTTGTGCTTCAAAAAAATTCTAACGCTCGAATTGTGTAAAGTAGCACATTGTAAAAACGCGATGTTGCTACAACTGGTTTTGCGAAGCGGTAAACGCGGGAAAAAATTAAATAAATAAAACAAAGAACATTGAACCAAAATTGTGTGTTGCTACAGGGTATATATAATATCTACAAGCTTAGAATCATAATTTTGAAGCTGAAACTCTCACGTTCGGTCAAAGAACAAGTTCAAGGTTCCAGCGAAAGTGCTTTTTTTTTTTACGTTGTTGTTTTCTCTTAATTTTTTCCCCTACTTTTATTCTAGTGGGATCTCTCCCCCCCCCTTTTTTTTTCATGCATCAGATGTCCGCTGTCGTTTGCAGTTCGTGAATTGTTATATCGCCATTCCGGTTGTCAAGGTCACGTGACGAGCATCACATGCTGAGATTGCCCAAACGATAATCAAAAGCGTCCTCTTTTTATTTTTTTTTTATATATATTTTTTCGCATTCTGTTGATGGTCTATATTTTTTATTTATTGATTCTAATTAAAATGACGAAGCACCATAATGCGCACCAGAGATTGCTCTTGTTAGTTTTGCCTGCATTCTGTTAGAATCATATTTATGGTTGAGAGATTTTATTGAAAACATATAATAAAAAATTTAGTTACGTCTAGACCAATTATATTGATTCAGAAAAAAGTTAAAATAGTAAAATGAGAACGGTTACGGTCGTAGGCACAAAATTTCGTAATTATTTTTTTTATTACTGCTTTATTTGATCTTTTCATAACAAGAGTGAATCACAAACATACTTTAATTGGAGCCGAATCTCCAGATAGAATAAACAACTTAATAAAGATACTTTATTTGAAAAGTGACTGATGATTTATGTTTAAATTCCGATATAATCTTCAGTGGGAAAATAAGCAATGGAAAACGCCATAGTATTGAGCCGAAAGCAACTGTTTTTTCTCAGACACAGGGAACGGGTAAGTAAGTATATTGAGAGCTAAATTGCTAGAACTATTTTCAGTCTAACTTATTAATATAATATAATTATTCCGTTGATTTAGCTCATATGATGAAGTTTCGTACGTGGGCACCAACCAAAGCCTGGAAAGATTAAGTTGCTTGGTTAGCTAATTGGGCAAAGTAAGCAAGATAATCTGTCTTAGTTAAGGAATGCTTTTATAGAGTACGTTCTGAAGGAAACTATCTCGTATTCATGTTACATGTAGAGAAAATTACCAAAAACCATGCACCAAGCCCATTCTCAGTAATACAAATTAGTGCCATAACCAATAGGGCACTGGGTTGGAGACTTAAGCCATTCGACAACTGGTAGATGACAGTAATCCGCACAAATCGGCTACGCAGTTTCTTTACTTCGTTACAAACAATAGAATGTCATACCACTGAAATGAGTCATAATTATATTGAATCAATCTGAGAGATTCTTTTATTTGAAATATTAGATGACATTCAGCTTACTTTCTGTTCCAGGCTATAGATCAGAAATGCCCAAACTTGCGGCTCGCGAGCTACTTGCGATCCTTGGCCATCTGAAATGCGACTGATTTTGAAAAAATATAGTTTAATTTTTTAACACGAATGGAATTTGAAGTAGAAATCATGCAGTGCCACGTTTCTTTATTAATCGCTAATTTAATTTCTGATATTATGCATGTAAAAATTTGATAGATTCCAAACTGTCTATTGCTGGCTTATAAGCAGAGCAACAAATACGTAAAATTACAAATAATTCCATTTCTGGTAATTACTGTCCCGGTTGCGTAATGGCAGACCGCACATTGAGTTGAACAATGTTAAGCAAATTTCGCTTACTGCGCATGCTTGATGGTGTACCTTTGGCGCGGGGAGAAATATTGGCGACTAAACAAACGTACGCTAGCTTATTCGTGATCACCTAGGCTGTCGAGTGTGTTCGAATGATGTTTACAACTGTAATGTTGTGGAACTTTGCTTATTAGTTATTTTAACGTCCATACCGATTGCACTTGCTTATTTTTCTAATATATATTTTATTGTAATTTGTCAATAACAGTGCATTTAATATTTGTTAACATATGTTCGTAGTAATTCGTTATTTAAATGTAATTTGTTTACATGTTATAATTCAGTAATTGTAAACTGGAGTATCTCGCTTAGTTTGTTAGCGTATATTCGCGCTTTTATTTTCTCATTTCAAAGAATTTAATAACTAGCATTAAGGAATTGTAAAATTTCTTCAGTGTTATTTGCAAGCACTTGTTATATTCCTCAGTGTTTCTTTATGTATGTACGAATGGAACGTATAGTAAATCCTGAATTGTTTTTATTGCTTAAAAGTATAATGAATAAATTTTCAACTAATATATCCTAAATTTCAGTCTTTTTCTGAACGAAAATTTGTACAGTTCCAAAGGAATGTGCAGAATTTCATAGGTATTATATTTTACACTTTGAATGCAAACACTGCTTCACATTACTTCACAATAATTTCAGCTTTCTAGTTGTTTGAGCAATACAGCAAAAAATAGTATTTTAACACAGTAATTAATTTACATTTACATTATACTCTACGAAGATTTAAACGCCAGATTTGTTTACAATCAGATGGCGGTACATCTACCATATATCGTATTTATCTTCTTTTCAAATCGCGCCAACATAGTAATTACGCCAAATTGTTTTCTGGGCATGCGCAGTATGCGACATTCGTTTAACACTGTTCAACTCAATGTGCGGTCTGCCATTACGCGTCCCGGTTATGTTACTTTTTTAACTCGTAATGGTCATCGGAATACACTAATAAGAAGTTAATCTGAATTTTAAACATTTTTTTCTCTCAAGTTAATTTTACTTCAGGCAGTATCTTCTTCTTACATTCCTGTGTGATCCCATTGTTAACAACAGTTGTGATCCACCTGGAAGATTTGCTATTCGTTGTAAAGTACTAATTTTATTCAGTCCTTGAACGGCGTGAGTAACTGCTGAAGAAACCTCTTTCGTATTGCAATTTATATAGAGCTCTTTTAATCTGTGGAAGAATTTTACGATGATTTTATTTTTGGTGCAGTGAACCTTCAGCCTCTTACTTGGTTAGGACCTCTTAGTTGGTTGTCTTAATTTCCTGCGGAACTCCTTCAAAATGAATTTCCTGTCCCTAAGCAAGTCAGGCCTTTTTATGCAATTGCTTCACAGATTTCTCAACCATTCACAATAATATGTTTAATGAACACTTTTCCCACATGAAACTCTATTTTTCGTAATAATTCCTTAGTAATCCTAGGCAGAGATCATAATTTATTTCACCAATAGTTGTGGGTACTGAAATATTTGGAATCGTGGGAAGAGTCACTGGTTTGATAACAATTTAAATTTTAACCATTTATCAAATATTGTTATTCCAGATAGAGATCTTTCACCTTAATCATCAAATCTTCATATCAATAACGTTGCATTAAGCAATGAGGGATCAACAGAACACAAATGTCTCTCTTCTCCAAAGTTTTTACCAAAATCGGCATATTAATACTGGCGAAATCTCTTCTATATTGTGATATTTTCTTGTATTTTTCGATTTCTTGTTTGATGATTTTTCTTTCTTTCTACCTTGCACTAAGTTAGAGGCATTTTGCTGCCCGGCATATCTAAAATTTTTGACCCCTTAATTCTGCCGTTCTGCAGCTGCCCTGTGTACGTCTGACATGTCCTTCATTAAAGCTTAGTAGCCAAACGGAAAGTTGTACAATGTTCCACTGCTTGATCACTACATATTTCAGACAATAATGTAAAATTTTGCTCCAGGAAGCGTTTGTTTTGAACGTCTGATCTTTTATTTCCTAAAATATCCTCTACTTAAAGACTCCATTTCAAACTCAGTTTGAAATTTATTTGTGCTCAGGTTAAGTAACCCAAATAAAAGTTGTACTATGTAACCGTTAGGCAGACAATAATTTATTTTAAAACTTTCTGAGTTATTTTACTTAGAAATTGAAGAAGAGGCGTTTCATTTGACCGCCTTAATGGGTTTAGCATTTAGAATATCATGGATCCGTACACCTATTTGGCAAGGGCTCAGGAACTAAACTATTGTGCAGACGTCTGCCGTGTTACCAAAGGCCTCCACATCGAACATCTGTGTATCTCTATAGAAATATGAAAAGTTACGCGTTTATGTTATAGCTGCATCTTCGAAATAAATTCTTTATAGTAGTGATATGTATGTATGTTTTTTTTTCTGTAATATTAGTTTTGATTTGCCATGTATTTGAAAAACAGTTCAGAATTAAACAGCTATGTTGAAGAGTTCGGCTAATAGAGAGAATATGTGCATATGTGCTCGACGAAGCGTTTATATAGCCCGACATGAACCACTAGATTGCTTCTAGACTTAGAACTACTATTAGCAATAGGTTATGTATGTCCACAATTATCGCAACGATTCAAGAAGTGGTTTCGAGAATTTTCAATGATCAGCAGGAACTTCGTAATTTACGGCCGAAATTGTCAGGACATTTCGAGAGTTTCAAGAATTTTCAATGATGCTCATTAACTTTGTTATCTATGTCCAAAATTATCTTTACAAATTCGGGAGATAGTTTCCAGAATTTTCAATGATGCGCAATGTGCGTACTGGTTACCAAAAATTCTGGCAGATTCCATTGGATGCCACGCTGAAATGCTATATCACTCAGGGGCGTCATGAGAGATACTGGTTATTCAAATACCACTGAAATAGCAACGTATTCTTTTTTTTTGTAAATTCTTCTATACTGGGCATCAGTAAAAGTTATTCCAAAGTTTTGTGAAAACATTTTTATCGATTTCTTAGGATTTAACGATTCGAATGACCTCAGTATATTGGTCTTTATGTTAATTGTGTGGAGAAACAAAATTACTTTTTAAACAAAAGCCTAAACAAGTTAATAACTTATTTCTAAATAAATATTTTTGCTCGAATAACAGCTTCTCTGCACTGCATATTGATGTGTGTAATTTAATTTACCCTCTCTAAAAGACTTCTCATGAATTAAAAAAAAGGTCTGAAAGCTTTCAGATTTTATAATAAACCCTAAGGGGGCTTTTTTTTAACGTTTTGTGTGTTATCTTTATTAATTAAATATCATGTTCTTCGCTCTTAAACCATAAAATTCAATTCACCACCAATATCGCAAAATATTTAAAAGAGCATATCTTTAGAATTTCGGATACACAGTCTCGCGCGCTGGAGATATATATATATATATATATATATATATATATATATATATATATATATATTTTCCTTTTCTTTTTTTCCCAGAGTTTCAATTGCTTGCTTTGAAAGAGTTTCTTCATCAAAAACTCATAAATGCTTTACAAAATATGAAATAGATATTAAAACAAATTCCAAATTTCAGATTTGATCTTCCAGATGTCCATATTCGGGTGAAGAGGTACATTATTCAAAATTTGATGGCTCTAGGTACCGTTGTTTTATCACAATGCAAGAAATATATATACATTTATGCAGATTCTTCATTATTTAATTTCTTTAAATATAATACAGGGGTCTAATATTTGGTGGCAACAATTTAAAAAGTGATTCGCCATTTATAGCGAATCAACGCAAAATGCCAAAATGAAATTAATAGCTCTACTGGACAAATTGCCCCTTTCGGCTAAAAAAACACCTATTCAGTTTTCTTTTAAATAATGATTTGTAATTTGCTAAATAACATTTTTTATGTAATTGCAGACCAATGAATATGCTTCCGATTCATTTTACTTCTACTAAAATAAAACATCAGTAATTATAAACGGAGAAGTATAAAGGAAATCAGAAGAAAATATTTGGTGGTATACTTGAAGGTAAAACGCTCAGTTGCACAGTACAAGCTTTACAAATTTTTATTTTGTTGGGACTTTTCTGAACATAAAACAGTAGATATAAGATGTATTTATTCATATTTATATGAAATCATGTTAATCACATATTCATTAATTCAAAAGCTTGTTTATATTGAAAATCCTTCTCATTATTTTTGAAATGGTTGTAAGGTATTTCTCCCGCCTTCTTAGCGTGCCTTTGTGGTGTAGTGGTCAGCACACTGAGCCGGTATTTCAGAGGTCCGTGGTTCGATTCCCGGCGAAGGCGTTGTTAATTTTTCATTTCTCCGGCTTTTCCAATAATGTCTCTACAGCGGCGCCCGAACTAAAAGGGTTGTGGATGATGACTCTCCACAGACAGGATTTGGCGACTGAATTCCCTAAAACGCCCAGTAGCCTTTTAAAAGGGGGAGTATATAAGGTATTTCTGCCGCCTTCCTAGCGTGTCTTCATGGTGTATAGTAGTCAGCACAGTGAGCCGGTATTTCAGAGGTCCGTGGTTCGATTCTCGGCGAAGGCGTTGCTAATTTTTCATCTCTTCTGCTTCCAAAAATAACGTAATGTCTCTACACGGTATAAATTTGGACTTGCGGCTCTCGGAAGCTCATAAATTCTATCATGCGGCTCTCATCGCCTTGAAGTTTGACCATCCCTGCTATAGATATTCAAGATCTTTCTGAACTGATTTTTTGGTCATATTTCTGAAGGTATGACCAATAAATGAAATGTTAGATTAGCAGCATTTGATAAATTCAACTCTCAGAATCACTACGAAGAACGCTCTTGAAATAACTGTGAACTAATTTGGAATGTTATTCTAATGAAGTGAAAAACACTGCATTTTATGAATTTCTTACAGAGCCTAGTTATTCTTTAGGCTTACATTTTGAAAATGCCTACGAACATTTCTTTCACTCTTTATTAAAGAAGCGACAGATGGTTAAATCTTCGATTTTTTTAATCCTAGAAAAATATCACTCAGTTTAATGTGAAATAAATATTAGTTTAATGTTTCAAACAGTGAAACCTCTGATCGCTATCACCTCAAAATTAACCAATATTTTTTACATGGATAGATAGATATTGGTACTGAATGACCCGTCTTTAAAAGAGGATCATCTCCGCATTTGTCAGGTGGTCTTTTTTAAATAATGATAATTAATAAACAAAACGAACTGCCTTTCGGATTATTTTATTCCAAGACTAGCTGAAGTACCCGATGCCAGTTAAGTTAGATTGAGAGTAATGCATCTAACAACAAGGAGAATGATACCGTTGTAATCATTCTCTAATAACGATGCAAAAAACACGATTCATAGTCAAACTTTTCAATCTGATGCGATATGGAACCCACATAAAAAAATTTAATAGAAAAATAATCTAATTCTTTTCTCTCATTATATCAGCAACAATGGCATGCAGTTTTTATGACTTTCGTCTTTCTAATCAAATGATCGTAAAAGCTCAAGTTCCATCCAATATTTTACCTATATTCAGTTTTAGTCGATTAAATGTGGCAAAAATTTGGTCATAATTGATTTTACCTATATTCAATTTTAGTCGATTAAATGTGGCAAAAATTTGGTCATAATTGATCAGAAATCAATAACGCGAACAAACAAACATTCTTCTTTATATGTATAGATTTCGTAAAGCTTACAAATTTCTTATTAACGAACTGTACGCTGTGAAAGCGAGCAGTAGCAACATTTTTCGAAGTAAAGCATTTTTGTCTCCAACGTGCGAGACTGGAAAACTCAGAAAAATGAGTGCGAAAATCAGCGCTTTCAGAGTTTTTAATTAATATTTCGACATTAAAGTCGCACGAAGATGGGTATAGTCGAAATGGCTTCCCACGAATTTTTGGAATCGGGAATAATGTATTTAATGTTTGGCAATGCTATTTTTATTTCATTGTAAAACTTAGAAATTTTTTATTAGCAAACTCTAGAATTTCAAAGCGAGCAGTAGCAACAACTCCCGAAATAAAGCAAATTTTCATCTCCAGCTAGCAAGACTGTTGTCACTCGGAAAAATAAGGGCGAAAATTATCGTTTTCCGAGTTTTTAATTAATATCTCTGATTTTAACTTTTTTTTAGGAAAGTGAACGTTTATCTTTTCCAGGACACAGAAAAGAATTGTAGAAAGTTTAGTGGCGATAGCTATAGTAGTGACCGAGTTATTAGAGGACAAACAGACATACTTTCTTCTTTATATATATATATATAACAGAACGCTTTACTTGAGATTTAAATAAAAAATGTCAGAAAATTAAAAGCAGATTTAGCAAAAACTTTTTCATATCTATTTATTGAAGATCCCGATTTATGCAGAGTTATTTAATTACGTATATTATTAGAATAATCTCATGTGTACACCATATGACTTCCTTGTACAAAATATTAAATTATACGAACTTTTTCTTGTATTTCATTTAAACTTATTAGATTGAATTAAATCTACCTCGTCGATAGCTCATAAACCACAATATAATAAATGCATTCTTTAAAATTAACTAAATTTGTTTACCATAGTGACACGCTGGCGCTAGGTTCACTTAACAGTGTCATATTTCTTTCATATTATAACTCAGAATGCACAAAATAATATCATTTGAAGTATTATCTAATCGCTGCCACATGTTCTATTAAAATACTATGATAAATCTAAAACGATGCATAAAAGAAATTAAGCAAACAAAACAAAAAAGAAACAGTTTTTCACAGACGATTCAGTATTTCTCATTCAATTAATTCAGTTCTCACTTCGCGACAAGGCAAAAATACATAAAAACTCAAAATATCTATATTAAAAATTGCGAAGTAAATCTTAAACACTTATTTCCTCGAAAAAATTCTAGAAAGGATTAAGCATGATTTAATTCGCATTAATAAATGAAGGCGTTATCTTTGTTGTTGGGAATCTTAGTCTCTCTAGATTGGCAACAAAGCTACTATTCTGCTGTTTCAAATGTAAACAGACATGTCCGCCATGTTATATAAAAAAATAGGCTTAACCGCACTGAAACAGCTTTTATATTGTTTGTAATTCTACAAATATTGCTTGCAGACTTCCTAAAGGCATAAAAACATTAACCGGAAGATAAGAACAACATAATTCAATCATTTTTAAAGCAAAAAATGCACAATTTACAAACATATAAGAGTAAAGAAACTGAGATCACTGAGCCGGGTGACAGGGTGTCCGCCGATAACATCGCGGCAAAAACATCGCGGACGAAAACGTCGCGGAGAAAACAACGCAAGGCGAAAACATCGTGCTACAAAACATCGTGGGAGAAATCATCGCAAAGAGAAAACATCGTGGTACAAAACATCGTCGTCGAAAATAAAGCGGTTCAAAAACTTCGCAGTTTAAAAACATCGTCGTCGAAAATATCGTGGTAAAAAATAAAGTATCTACAAATCATCGCATGACGATAACATCGCAGACATGCTTTTTCTATACATGCTTTAATAACTGTAAATGAATATTCCCATAAAGATTTGTGAGCGCAAAATGTAAAGAAGGATAATTTTTACTTTCACATTTTTTATTAGCTAATAAATTTTTTCTGAAAAAGTAAGAAGGAAACTTAAGCATAGAAAATTAAATGCAACTTATAGATTATACTTTTCACGAAAATTTACCAGTAAAAACTTTATAAAAAATTATTTATTAATGGCCTTTGTTAGTTTGTCGGTTTAAAATTCTATTAATTGCTATAAGTTGCATTAATTTACTATGCTTAAGTTTCCTTCTTACTTTTTCAGAAAAAATTTATTAGTTAATAAAAAAATGTGAAAATAAAAATTATCCTTCTTTCCATTTTGCGCTCACAAATCATTATGGGAATATCCGTTTACAGTTATTAACGTATGTTTGCGAAAAGCATGTATGAAAAAAGCCTGTCTGCGATGTTATCGTCAAGCGATGATTTGTAGATACTTTATTTTTTACCACGATATTTTCGACGACGATGTTTTTAAATTGCGAAGTTTTTGAACCGCTTTATTTTCGACGACGATGTTTTGTACCACGATGTTTTCTCTTTGCGATGTTTTCTCCCGCGATGTTTTGTAGCACGACGTTTTCACCTTGCGTTGTTTTCTCCGCGACGTTATCGTCCGCGATGTTTTTGCCGCGATGTTTTCGGCTGTAACCGGGTAACAGAATGGATATATATGTAAATAATATTTATATATGTTTGGTGCGGCCGATTGCAACCAAAGTATGAGGTGCACATCTATATGTTACAGCAGTCCTATATACAAAATTTCAAAGTTCCGGGGCTACTCGTTTTTGAGGTACGCGAGGCATGTTCAGACACCACAAAAAATTCTCTTCAGAATTCATTTTCAAACAGTTTTATAATTTTTTTTGGGGAAAAGAGTCTTTTATTCTGTCCTTACGTACAGATGTCACGCAAAAACATCTTTAAATTGCATTCGATAGTGGTCAAAATGGATATTTTCGTTGAAATATGCTGCCTGAAACTTTTCGCGTTTACAATACTTCCTTTTTACTTCTTACAAGGAAGTAAAAAATGAAACTGCTTGTGTCAATGAATGCGACGATAGTAATATTATAGAAAAATCATACTGGGATATCACCTGCACTTTTAAAATCACTAGTAACTTCTAAAGATAAATTAATTTAAAATTTTACTTCTTAAAAATATCAAAAGACTTCTAGAATAAATACGTTAAATAATGACAGGTAAACACATAAGAAACTAGCAATGCAACAAATGACCACTTCCGTCGAAAGTTCATGAACTTTTGAGTGGCGGAGAATTGTTTGTGGAAGATGAGATCACTGAAGCGTTATGGGACAAGATCTTTTCCTTTGTTTTAAGTCATTTGCATTCCGTAATGTTCTTGGGAAGAAGTAGAATGACCCCTTATTTCCATACATGAAAGTCAACGTTCGAATACTTTTGGGAGAACCTTTTTTTTCACACGCAAGGAACCAAGAACTTAGTTCCTCAGGGACAAAAACTGTCGGTATATTTTTATTTTTTTTTATTTCTTCAGAAGGTCAAGTAACTGATTTTTTTCTCTCTTCATTGGGAAGCATAATCACTCAAAAGTATTGGCATTGTTAAGACCGAAAATAAAATTAATTTTACGATTGTTAAATAAATTAAAGAAATTTTACCATTATTTGATAAATTATGATTATTCAATATATTATAAAATTATTTAATACAATTATTAAAAAATCTGAAAAATTTCAAATTCTATATTACCCCTAGGGCACGTTTTTTAACGTTTTGTATGTCACATTTATTTATTAAATATCATGTTCTTCGTACTTAAACACATAAAATTCAATTCAACAGCAATATCACAAAATATTTAAAAATAGCATATCTTTAGAATTTCCGATAAGTCTCGCGCGCTGGAGACAAAAAAAAAGTGTTTTTTTTTTAACCGTCATACACTGTTGCCATTGCTCGATTTGTTGAGTCTCGATGAGTTTGTTAATCAAAAATTCGTTAAAGCTTTACAAAATATGAAATACGTAATAAAACAAATCGAAATTTAAAATTTCGGGTGAAGGTATACGTTATTCAAAATTTGATCGCTCTAGGTACCGTCGTTTTTTCGCAATGCAAGAAACAATCATACATTCATGCATATTCTTCATTAATTAATTTCTTTAAATATAATACAGGACGATAACATTTGGTGGCAATAATTTAAAAAGTGATTCGTCGTTTATAGTGAAACGCCACAAAATGCCGCTTTGAGACTAAAAGCCCTTCTGGGCTACAGCCCCTTTGAGCTAATAAATTATTGAATTATGAAGTAAATAAAAGTGCTTCAACAAAATGTATGAAATTAGAGCGCATCTTGTTAATTGTGCTAGTGATATAAACATTAAAAGTGCTAATAAGACGTACATATATTGTTTTTAAATCCCTCTGTTTGCTACATGCAGTGTATTTTTGTAATATGGAAGGCAACATCCCTACGTTTAGTTGCAACACCCGAAGAATTCGCAATTTTTTGGCCACGAAACTGATTAAACAAATGGACGGTGAGGTTCGGCTATCAGTCGGAAGTTCTGGATCCGAGTTCCGACAAGAAAACTGCACATTTTTCGTGAATCTTAATCAACTATAAACCTAACGGTCTCTACCAACTGAGCTATACAAGCCCACTGTAGAGATCATTAGGTTTATTTTGGAGTAGGATATGTGAAAAATATGCAGGCCCGAAATAAAGACCTTCCGATTGCTAGCCGGATGTGCTTTCTAATTACACTCCGAAGGCACACGGTAAGGAGGGAGTAAATCCTTACAACGTAATGCGAAATTTAGCAAGATCGTTTTATAAACGTTTCTACGTTAAAATTATCTGAAATTATTAACATTCTTTTCATTTGTAAGGTAAAATTAAAGAAATTTAAATCTATTATTTTGTAATACATCTATAAGGAATTCTCGTCTTTTCCATTGCGTGTTCTCGTAGTGTAAGTGACAGGAAGTGGCTTAAATTCTGGTGAGGGAACATTTATTTTCTCACATTTTTTGCTTCAAATACCTACCTAATATTTCTACACATCCTAATGAGAATTTCCTTTTCATTGTTTTAAAATTACGTTAATTAATTGTGTCCTCCAAAGCTTACATTGTGCCTAAATCTTAAACTGGAAACGAGGGCGGAATTAAAAGTTTGGTCTTAAGATTTTGTTTAGAAAAAAAAAAAAAAAAAAAAAAAGTAGATATCACAAGATGAAAACGATTTTCGAGTAATTGTAATAACTATAAAATTAGGCAAAACAGAAACTTTATTTTTCTTTGGATATCAAGAGCGACTAGACATAGGTCCTTTATCTTCAGGAGCAAAAATCTTGCTAGAATTTTATTTAAAATCTGCTGTGAAATAAAGTTGCTGTTTTACTGGCATGTTTCTGTCGTAATAATTACATTTACTGCAATAAATATGCAAGAGTCTGCAGTAACCGTGTGATCATATTACATAATGACGAAAGGCTGCAGCAGACTCGGTCTTTCGGGTTAGTGTTTAAAAATTTAATGCTAGAAAATTAAAGGCTTTAAATTTGATTTTTGAAGTAAAACACTAGTTAAAAGAACACTTTTTAAAAGAACTAACTACTACAGATTTTAACGATTTTAGTTGCGTCTCTATATGACAGTTACATTCGTTAGACAAAATTTCATAAATACACAAAATACCCCATACTAAATGTGGAATATGGTAGCTATCATTCTTGAGCAATGCTTGAAGATTAGCTAAGGTATGGGCATCAGAAAGAGCATTTCTGTACGAATCATTAGTAATACACGCAGCCACATAGCGTCTTTTCATATAACCAGTGCCACTGGATGTTCTCTGTATGTCTTTGACTTTTGACTTCAAGTGATTTCCATTAGAAAGATAACAGGGTTTAGGATTTGGAGATCTCGACGGTCATTTTTTCTGCATGTGACAGATTTTTACTTCACTTTCACCAGGAAATTTATAGTCAGAGGGAAGTAAGGAAATTAAACACGAGAATAAGACATTATTAAAGATAGAAAATTACATTTTAGAAAGCAAAATGAGAATAAGAAAGAAATAACACTAATGCTTGATTTTGCGTGACTATAATATTCTTTTGTAACGAATTAGCCCAATGCTGACTTTTGAAAATGTCAAGTCAAAACAGATTCATACATTCAGGATTTTAAGGCACACTGCAAAAAAAAAGGGGGGGCAGGGAACAGTTCTATATCTCTCGTTCTACTGGGCCGATTGCCGAAATTTAAATTGCGTTTCCATGTATATATTAGATTTATATATAGTATTGTTCTAATATAGGTATTTTGTCGCAAAATCGACCTTTTTCTGAAATGACATACCAATTTTGTTCCATATTTCGATTCTACGATTCAAATTATGCCCAAATATTAAATTCTGTAAAATCTGGTGCGAAATTTACGGAGAAATTCAAAAATATAACTTGGGGCATTTTTTTTTCAGTTTGCACCAAGAATAATTCACTTGGCCAACTTTTTAATCTACAGCAGTCTATTTTCCTTTCCTTTTTTTCATTGCAGACGAGCGGGGAAAAATTCATCACTCATACTTTCTAATAATATTAAGAAAGTGCGTAAACCGCATTTGGCATTATTATCGCTAAAAAAAAAAAGATGCCAAATTTCAAAACGCGACAATATGTAAATTCATGTATCTCTTAAAAAATTGTGAATAAAAAAATCTAATTTTTTGCAGGTGTGCCTAGAAATACATCTATTTTAAATTTTATAGGTTAGAATTCAAAATTGTTTTCGAAAAATTTATAAAAATGATTTAAAAATACAAATTTAAAAGATAAATCATAAAAAATGGGCGAATTTTATTTGGAACGAACTTAAATTATGAAATCTGAAAGGAATAAAATAAGTTTAATAAATAAAAGATATTAACAAATATATACCAAATTCAATTAACATTGAAGAGCTAAAATTTTGAGAGCTAATTTTTTAAAAACTACTCGTGCGATTTTTACAAAACTAATGGCAGTTTAGTATAATTTGAGTCATAGAATCGAAATATGCAAAACCATTGGCAAATCATTTCAGGAAAATCTGATTTGTGTCAAATTACCTATACTAGAACGATGCTATATATAAATCTAATATATATCCTAAATCGCACTTTCGAGACATGAAAAACGCAATTTGAATTTCATCAATCGAACCACTAGAACGGGAAATATAAAACTGTCCTTTTTTTCGCAGTGTACATCATCGTCTGCTGGACATAAGAGCAATAAAAAATTATACACGGTCAAATATTCCAATAATCAACATCGTCCGATGAACATAACTGCAATCAACAAATTTATATAATATATGATTTAAAATACAATATCGTCTGATAGACAAAACTGCAATTAAAACATTTACATGAAGCGTAATTATAAGATACATCATTGTCCAGCAACTGCAACTGTGTGTTAGTTTCTCTGTTATATATTGTATCACATACTATCACATTGTAAATTCACTGAAACATGATCTCTACCACATATTGTAAATTCACTGAAATATAACGACTGAAAATAAATATTCACTAAATATAAATATTACATCACTAAAATAATATCACACATTCAAATGCTTGCTGAGTTAATTGAATCGGGGGCTTGGCTTAGTAGTGTAATACTAACCCGATAAGTACCCGCGACCTCCTGTATTACCGACAGTTATTTAATACTGGTTGTCATGTTATAACAGTATATGATTATCATGTTAAAAGAGCATAGAGACTCTAATACTTAAAAATTTAAATGATAAATGTCAGATATTAAGCTAATATTAAAAATAAATAAAATAAGACTAATGTAAGCTGCTTTTCGCCTTTAAAATGTAATTTCTCTCTATATCGCGTTTATGAAAGTTTGAGATTCATTTTAGCTTGATCCATGATGCATCATTCAAAAATATCAGTGTTACACTATATGAAAATGTGTATAAATTCAAGGAATAGTAGAAAAAAAGTTCATGCTATTTTCTTCAACTACTACATAAGCAGTGAATTATCGCTCGAAATAGCTCATTAGTATTTGTTCTCAGAATTGCTGTTCTCAGTATTGAGCAAATCTTGAGCTGCTACATTTTCACTGCATTGCTTTCCTTTCTTACGTGCGTTTTATAATATATGAATAACTTATTTCTTTAATTTAAAAAAGGTTTAAAACTGTTATAAACCGTAAGTGTGTAGCTAACGATCGTAATTAGTTGCCAAATAAGTCATTTAAATAATATCACATAACTGTACAGAGTGGCACCTCGATGTACGACATTAATCCTTTCCACATCTTCGAATGTATAACAAACGAACTTTAAATAAAGGGGGAAAACTTTAAATAAAGGGAAAATAGTTAATCCATTCTTTTGAAAAAATACAGTTTTTATTATTATAACATTGTTTAACACTAAAATACAAATTCAGTGGGCAAAATATATACTGAATATAAGTGAAGCCATGTACATACATAAATGTTTTCTGCTATCCAGATCAAAAGCGGTTTTCCGACATGCTTTAACATTTCAAGTCTTTGTTTAGTAACTGATTTAATCCTCTTCGCAATGTTAGCCGATTTAATAGCGTCTTAGGTTTTTACAGTTGGTGACACAATTGCACTCGACATTGTGTCTTGTGTCTGGCTAGCCAGACCTCGGATGCATATGTTATCTTCATACTTTCCAACAATCTTTTTTTTTTTTTTTTCACTTCCATGGGGATTCTGACAATTTTCTCATTGCTTAACTCTGCTCATCAACTTTCCTTTTAGATGAACTTACAAAACTTTACATGAGAAAAAGAAAAATCAGAGTTCTAGCGTTGGTTGTTTACAGAATAGTAGCAGCAGGTATACTGATGCTCATGGACTCATGGCTCATTATCTCGAAATAGGTGAACGAGTGTAATTACAGTTGTGAGACTCATCAAACTCTAGTCGCATTCCAAACAAATGTGGTATATCAAACAGATTTTTTTGCGACCAAACAGGACGTATTTTAATGCGAACAAGCACCAAGGTACCACTGTATTCATTCCCAAGTTACATACTCTGATCTGAAGACTGAAAAATATTGTACAGAGGAATTTTAAATTTTTAATAAATCTGTTCTATAGAGCAATGAAGGAATCAAAGTTAAAGAGCTCAACTTTCTTCATGACTCACTGGATGAGGAATTACCTAACAACATCATTCGGCACAGAAGTTCGTCGTTATTTAGAAGAAAAGAATTTCTTAACAAGAAGCAAATCAAATTAAAAAAACTTTGTATTCATATATAGTACCTACTACTACTATATGTTATGCATGAATAAGTCACTAGGTCCTATTATTTCATAAAATTGTTCCATGACCAAACCTATAAGAAATTCGTTCTAAATCATTGATCAAGCAAAAACTGAATCTTAAAATTATGCAGGAGTTTCATCATTACGTGAAAAGAGATTTTCACATACAAATAAAAAGTGCTTTAATTCTTAAGGTTCGTCTTGAAGAAAATTCTGTGTCATTAGGAAAAATCTTCTCCACACCAAACTTGAGAAAGGATGCAAAGGATTCAGAGTTCATTAAAGTGTAACAAGAAGGAGTTTGGAAACTATGGGAATAGCCTTCAGGCCGTGGTCTCAATGTAACGCGTGACCAGCCATTCGACAACTCGCAGGACGTCTGCCTCCTCCCAAGTCATCTCCCTTCCGTCAACTCCCTCCCTCCACTCAACTTTTTTCCCCGAGAAATAAAAAGATATTGCCAAAAAAAGATCTAAAAGAATTTTTTTTTTTTAATTTCATCTACCTACTTTTTTTTTTTTTTTCTTTTTTTTTTGGGCAAATATTATCAACCCAATTCGAAAGGGGAAAGGAAAAATTGCAATCTGATCTTTCATATCCCAATTTAACCTTAAGTGCTCTTTTTATTTAACTTTAGTCCTGATCTTAAGATATATTTTTATTTCCTTCTTTCTTTTTTTATATTCTATCATGGAGAGATCTATAATAACTATAAACTGATTCGTAGGTGTTATGTATAAATTTATCTTTTGCGTGCTTGGGCTTGTAATGTAACTTGGTGATTAGAAACGTATTTAGAGAAAGATCCCAAAATGTGTCTTTGATGTGGATGTGATATTACAATATCGGAGATTAACATTAATTTTACACCATTACAGCATTAGAGATCAATATTAGTTTGAGACTTTCTCCTTTCCCGTGAAAAAAAACGGACACATGGCATTTGATCTGAAGATATCACGGAGGAAAATATCAAAATCTTGGTTAAATTAATCCCCACTAGCCGTTCATTTGAAATGTTTGCATTAATAACGAATAAATAATTGATAAATTTCCTGTGTACCAAGTAAATTTGATTTTGTTTCGTAGAAAAAATAATCCGCTTAAATACATAAGCCACTTATCAAATTTAAACAGCGAACAGATCTTTTATATAATCATAGTACAACACCGCCCTGTTCAGCGTGGCGGCAGGGAAGCCGGTTTCCTTCGCGTAGCCGTCCGGGAAATAGCCGTCCGGGAATTGTCGAAAAGGCACAAGTATATGCAGTCCCTTCTTTTTGCAAGTGCAAATTCGGTGCGGTGAACCATGGCAACGTTCTTGGCAGTATTAAAACAGTCAAATAACCAATGGGTTCGGCCATTCCCGAAGAATGGTTGAACTTAGCAAGTATAAGTAAGCATCTGTTCCTCTGATATCACCTAGAGATGTGATGACAAATCTTAAATTTTCTCTAAACTAAATCCTAGAAAATTCTCGAATCTCTCAAATTTTCTTCTTTTAAAAATAATAGAAGACAAATAAAAATAAGAAAAATTTTATGCTTAATATTAAGCGTTTAATATCTACAGAATTTAAAATTTACATTTAATCAAAAGCAAATTTAAGAATACAATTTTTTAAAGCTTTCCTGCATTTTTGAAAACTGTATAAATAAAATTTAGTAAATGAGGTGCATATAAAGAGGAAGGGTTCTTTAAAGAGTTATAAACATTGAATATAAATTATCTGCAGAATATTAAGAATGTGGTACTCAAGGCCGCCATGAGTTGTACTGGGGATCTAATTTCGCTGAAATTACGACGAACGCGTTTTTTTAGATGATTTCTGATTTATTGATGGACATCAATAAAATTAATATTTCCAAATTTGAGTTAACGAGTTTAACGGTTTTTTTAGGCTAGGATTCGAAAGTTTCAAATTTCTTAAAAAGTGCGAAGATTAAAATTCTTCCATTTTAAATCTTTTTCAAGATTCGTGGGATTCAAGGACTGGAATGTTCCGTCTCTAAGTATAATTACGGTGGCTCACGTTTGCTTCCGGACACTTCTAAATTTGAGATTTATTTGCATAGATCTTATACTAAATATTTAAGCAAACACTTCATTTTTTTTCTAATCATTATTTTCCCTCTTTTAAGCTTCGCTTGTTGTAAAATAACTATAATCGAAATATTCCTTGCAATAAAATAATTTTTAGTCCAAAGGGGCTTTGTCCCTGAGGGACTATTGTTTTCGTTTTGCGATTTTGCGTCGAATCACTCTGAATGTCCGTTTTGCTTTTCAAACTGCTGCCACCAAATATTATTGCCCTGTATTATACTTGAAGATATTAAATAATGAAGAATCTGCATAAATGTATATATATTTCTCACATTGTGCTAAAACAGCGATACTAGAGCCATCCAATTTTAAATGACGTTATCCTACTGCGAATATGGGCATGCGGAAGAACAAATTTGAAATTTGGAATTTGTTTTATTATCGATTTCATATTTTGTAAAACTTAACGAATTTCTGATTAACAAACTCAAGGGTTTCAAAGTGAGCAATGGCAACGTAGTACAGAAAAAACATTTTACCTCCAGCGCGTGACACTGTGTATCGGAAATTCTAAAGATATGTTCAATTTAATATTATTTTGCGATAGTGCTCTTGAACTGAATTTCATGGTTTAAGTGAGAAGAACATGATATTTAATAAGTAAAGACAATACAATATGTTAAAAAAACGCCCCTTTGGACACAATTTAAAATCTGAAACCTTGCAAATTTTCTTATAGTGACTCACCATAATAATTCGAAATAGTGTTTCCAAGTGTTTATTGAAATGCTTCGGTAGAAAATGTTTGTTGTTATAATTTCTAATTTTAAATGAAAATGCATCGCAAGAATTAACCTCTACATTTGGAAATTTTTATTTGCTTCCAACATATATTAAGAGTTTCGTGTCTGAGGTGAATATAGCAAGATGCTGCAAATTAACGACCAATTTTGTTAGAAATTCATTCACCTTTTTAAAGATGATAAAAGTATTCAAAATATCCAAAACATTCTTAATGTAAAGCGTTTAACTATCTTTAATAAACGACGAAATTGGGTAAACTGTTGAAAAGGCTCTGAAGTCTACATTACATTCCATACTACTAAATAGCAAGGAATCGCAGATTTATTCTATGAAAGCTTAAACAATACCCGAAAATTAGAACTGCGTAATTTTCAGCTGATTTAGAAGAATGCTTTGCGATAAATGTTCACCCAAAGTATTTAGAAGAGTCATTTAAGTCACTGTATAAAACGCAAACTGCATACGGGCCAAATGCACCATCTGAGGGAAAGTAGCTGATAGACCGCAATTAAAAGAAATTTGATGTGGATCATATGACTCCCTTATATGTTCTATTAAATTACACACACTTTTTGCTACACTTCATTTAAACATATTTTCTCGAATTATCCTAACTCGAATAACCGATCCCTCAAGGCAAGTTGAAAATGACATGAAGAAATGTAAATTTTGAAATTAAATATCGGGAATGGTCAAAAATGGATATTTTCTTTGAAATAAAATACCGGAAGTGTTTCGCAATTACATTACTTCTCTTGCTTCGTAATCGTTAATTAAATTTAAAAAAATTATTACATTATAAGGTATTTATCCCGCCTTCTTAGCGAGCCTTCGTGGGTGGCGCACGCTCAGCGCGTAATTGAGAGGTCCGCGGTTCGATTCTCGGCGAAAGCGTTGCATATTTTTCATCTTGAATGCTTCCAAAAATACCTAATGTCTCTACAACATATTATCGAAATATAAAAATGACGTAACGAAAAAAAATCAAATTTATGCTCATTTTCTGCCTGAAATCTAAAGGAGTTTTCCGATGTAAGATTTGTTTTGGTGACCTAACTTCTATATGAATATTTTTCATAGAACCAATACGAAATAGCAGATGATTACAGAAGAATAGCAGTGACTAGTGACTTCTCCGGAATTCGAACATGGGCCTCGTGTCCTTCGGTACGGCAGTCGGAATCACTAACCACTTTCCAAGTTTGGGCGGCAGTTAAGGAAAAGAAATATCCTTTGTTAAAAAAAAAAAAAAAAAAAAAAAAAAAAAAAACACTATATAAGAAGCTTTATATATATCACATTGTTTTCTTTTTCTACCTAATAATAACACTCTTTTCTAAATGAATAATTTTTTACAGTAAAAAAACAGAAATACATAATATCACATATATTAAAGACGAACGTCATTTTAATAACAATTCCAAGAGCATATTTCATTGACCAGAGCACTCATACCAGAAATATGCATCTTACTGTATTTCACGCCCACCTGCGGTTGAGCGGTAAAGTCGCTGAACGCTGGTAGCTCCGACCTAGGTGCGATTACTGGGAAACGAGCTGGATGCATGGGAGTTTTCGTGGCTTTCCACATGTATGTGGAGGTAGATTCTTCAACTCCTTCTACTTCTACTTCTACTCAGCAAGGCATGACACCATCGTAGCTTAGCGCAGCTTGCAGAGCGACAGACGACCGCTGGAATTTATCTTGAGAACAAGGCGTATTCCACGCGCAGAGGCAGAGGGAACAAGACGTGTTTCTTTAAAATCTCCTGTAGGCAAGCTGAAATGCTTACATTAACTAGCCATATGAGAGCAGACGTACCTTTTGAATGTATTGATTGAGGACTAATAGTGTGTGAGTCATCATTACATAACGTGTGGACTGAAATGTTAATTGTGAGGTTACCTACCAGCTAAACTATTAACTTGCACTTAATTTATCTTTTCATTCAATTTATTCTATATTAGTAAAATAAAGTACTTAGTTATGTTTAAGTCGGGCTCTACTATGTTCTTATTGAAGGTAATTACATGTATAACGTGTATACGAGCCAGTTTACCTTGGAAAGTCCTCCACGAAAGCATCCATCCGCTTAGGCAAACAGCCCTCGTATATGCTCTGCCATAATTAAATAAACCAAACCAAAATATTCTGTTTCTATTACTATGCTACTGTATTATATTTTAAATTCTACGGATTTTGTTCCCTCAGCTGTAATCAAACATTTCATATATTTTAACTGTCGCAATCAGAGCTGTCAATAGCTTATAAATCAAGTAATAAAGATTATTATTAACACTGAGATTATTTAATTCCCAGTTTATTATCTTACTTTCTTTATCAACAAACTGTTTTAATTCTATAAATAGGAAAAACAATTTCTGAAAACAATATTATTATGTTTTTCCGCAATCTTAAAATACCTGACATCTACGATTTCTTTTTGTTCCCTCAAATTTTGTAAAAGTATTCTATATTGAATATCAGCCTATAAACGTTTCCTGAACGTCAGATGAAGGTATCCATAGCTAAATATCAACCTGCAAATGTTTCAAGAATATCAAGAGGCAATAAAATCCATCAGACAACAGAATGCATAAGGAAAAATTAAAAATGATTAACTATCTTAGTTTTTTAAAATAAAATTACATATTATTTGAACAAGTCGATTTGTCCCAGGTTTGTTTGTTATATTAGGTGCTAAAATAGTTTTATACGTACTTATTTTATATAGTTATAATGTTTATCAACACTGATTATGTTATTCTGCATTTAATGAGTAACCTTTTTTTCGTCCCTGAAATATTTTGAGTGATTCTTATAGATTTTACATTCCTTCTAAATCCAAATAATAATACATATGTTTTCAACTATCATCAACCAGTTTTAAATTAACTAGTAAACCATATCAAGTTGAAAAATAACTTTAAAACTTGTGTTTATTCATTTTCAGTTACAAAACCCATTAGATATGAAAATTAACTGTCGCGTTTTACATAAATCAAACTGTAAAAAATAATAGTTTTATTTTATTGCTACTTTTGTTTTGCCTTTTTTCCCCCTTGTGTTTCTGGAGGTATTGTGGGGTTGCACCTTTGCCCTTACATTTCTTTATCATCGACGGTGACGTCACATAAAGGACGTCCCATTCCCTCTAGCGCGTGCGCGCTAATAGTCTCGACTCTGCGGGACTGTCATAAAAGATTCTTCCCTTCTATTTTTATAAATCCGTTTTCATATTCTGTTCATGCTGAGATTAATGTTATTTTAACGCCATGCATAGATTTTGATCTATTAAAAGGATTTATTTACAAATTGATATTTAACAATCATAAAAAAAAAAAACAGAGCTCAGCCTTTCCCCCCAAAAGCATCGCTGCGAATCTCTCTTGTAAGAATCCAACAGCTGTCTGCTGCTAGAGGTCCATTTTCCGCTATACTCCTTTTGCACATTTTTCATTGTACTTTTATCAGTATTTTGACGAAACTTCGTTATTGTGGTCGTGACTGGATATAATACAAATATATAATCTTTATAATTTGAAAAAAAAAAAAAAAAAAAATTAACTGTGGAAAGTCATTTAATAGATGCTGATTAGAATGAATGGAGCTTTATATCTTTACTTTATAAACTGAGATAATGTAGCCTAAATCAATCACCTCATACCTAATATATACCTAATATATTAATATCCATTAGAAATGCATATTAAAAAATTAAATTAATCTCCGTTTGTTTTCAACAGGTTTGTTGTATAATAAATTTAGTAGTTACCAGTATCATAAGCTTACATTGCATTATGAATTTTCAAGGTGATAAATTAAACAGAAAGTATTTTATTACTTTTTGTCGTCGAAAGATAATTTGGGAACACAAAACAAATTATTCAAATCATTTACCAAAGATTTCTTAGGATAATAATTCTTATGTTCGAATAGACGTCATTAAAACAGAGAAGCAAAACGAAGAATTGTAGTCTTGTCTTAGAAAAATTAATAAACTCTCTCAAGGAACTTCCTGGAGAGTATGCAGGCGGCAAAATTTAGGGGCACCAAATTCGTTCGGTTTCAGGTAAAGTGGAAGTAATCTGTGCAAGGACAAATACATTATCCAATGATATTTTTATCTACAAAAATAAAAAAGGTGTTTTTTTCCTAATGTTAATTTAAACTATTAAATTATATATTTAAAATTATATACGAGCGTACAAAAAAAAAAAAAAAAAAAAAAAAAAAAACACCTGCACGCAGGCGCTCGATCTCCCAGGAACGGTCGTGAACTCTATAATGCTCTTCGCCTTTTGAAGCCGTCGCCATTCATGAGTAAACTACAAGATGCCATTTAAGTCAGATACAATTCAAAACTCATAGAAAGAAAATACTTCCATGTATTTTAAGAAAGGTGTTTTTTTTTTTTTTTTTTTTTGTACATAAACCTATCTGCTCTCGAAATGTCTTAAGTCGAGTGGTTGAGTCAGAAGTCGACAAACCCATTTATTCCATAACATTCTGACGCTAACTTCAGCGCGACCGCGATAAGCAACGAAGATAGCGTCACGCTTCGCAAAATTACTCCCAACTCCGTATGCATGTGTGTGCGTGGAAGTGACTTCCATCCATTTCGCTGCCGAATTAACCAATGAAGCTTGTGCGGAGCCAATAACTACTGGCATTGTTTTCGAAAACGATTTATTGGTCTCACTCACTACAACTATGAGGGTGGATGGAACAAATGACAATCACGCAATGTTTTGTGCTACAGTCACGTTTATGTGATTTTGACAGTTGTTAGAAGTGGAGTTCGTTGAATTCTGTTGAACGTTCAATGGAATCTTCGCCCTCTTGAAGCTCCAAGCGAAGAGCCTAAAGCAACCGTAACAGCACCAGGCTCAAGTACTGCACCAGAGAACATTATTTTCCAAATAACTAAAAAAATCAACAATCATATTGACAGTAACATATCTCAAGTAATTTTAGAATAAGTTATTCAATATTTGAGTGAATTATAGCTCTTGACCATTACGTTCTTGCTGACGCACAATAAGCAAGTAAGCATAACTATTAAAAAACGTTAGGCCCATAACCTTCCCAAAGAAAAAGATGCGACAGATATCTGTCATATTTTGTGCAACGATTTACATTAACTGAGTCTCAGATTAGCTTTCAAACCAGTATGGTGAACATCAGTCTGGTTGAAGACTGATCAGTATAATCGTAACTTTATCGGGTGAGTATACGCAATCATTAACTAGTTCTCAATTAAATACTACTTAACAGCAAGAATAGTATAGTTTAACTTGTGCATAGGTATAGTATAGTTTATGCGGCAAAGTATAATTTCTCATAATCATAACATGATTATAACACACTATGTGTAATTTAAATCGAATATCACGTTCACACTATTAGATAACAAAAATCAACGAAAAGTAATGAACCATAAAACACAAAACATAAAATGTATCAAAATATGTCGGTTTCGGTAATTGTATCAAGCAAACAATATGTATCAAAGAAATTCAACGAAATATTCAATTTAGCATTTAAAATCGCTGTTACGGATTTTGTATTTATTTCGTTTGTTATTTTTTTAGTAGAATTAGTATTAAAACTGTTTTTTATTCCCGTGCAATGCAGCACGAGACTTATTTGAAGAGAAAGGCTATGCCGGAAAAATTAAAATACTGGAGTACGCGCATTTAATATTTAATAAATAGATATCTCGTAATTGTACTATTTTGGTATCAGAAAAATTGAGAAAATACCAGTATATTCTCGTGCATTTAAAAAAGTTTATAAAAGCTGGAAGAAAACATCTCAATTCAGTTGTTTAGAAAAATGTTATTGTTTACTGTAGCGAATTCGCGGTGAAATCGGATTCGCTTTCTCTGTTTTTAATTAAGTTCTGTTGAACGTTTTAGTAGTTTAAAAGATAACTACTGTCAGATATTGGGATACTGTACGAATATCTCTAAGGAAATTTAAGCATTTTGTTTTTTATTGTTGTGATAAGAATAAATTTTATTCAATTTTTATCGGACCTGTGCATTCAATTTATTACGAACCCTTACGCACGCAACAATATAAACATATGAGTTTCTATATAATTCTGCGCATCTTTTAATGCAAGGACTCAATTTTTTTAATCCAGAGATGATAAGTTTCATAATAATTGCTCTCTATAATTACTAATAGTATAAGAATCTACTATAACAGATTTTATCAATGCATAAAGTATGACATTCGCACGAAGTTTAACTTTCTATCGAAGTAACTTTTTACTAAATTTAACAATGAATTTTGGCTGGAGTCTGACTAAATTAAACTTAATGTTCAAAAACAAATAAAAATTCATTGAAACTAATTTAACCATATCTGGCTACAATTTAAAAGTCACCGAATTTAAGAACAAAAATAAAGCTTTATAAATTGAAAGCAAGATAGACATTTATAATAAAATTTAACGTAGTTCTATGCTTTAAAAGGTTACATTGCTTTGCACGTGTGTTACTATCACTTAGCCCTGAACTTTAGGGTTACTGACTTTCATATGTAAACTAATTACAGCTGAGTTAGAAACTTCAGCTCTTACCGGAAGCGAAGAGAATTTATCTTTAGGATTTCTTTAAAATACGAGCTGGGCTCAGAAGTGAGTTATCGAAGTTCAAAAGCTTTAGATATACGGCACTTACTTATTCTTCAAATAACGAGGCCAACGGAAAAATAAATAATCAAGCTGGCGATGTTTCCAGAAATGTTTTCGTTTCACTTATTTGCATATGCTGCGTTTTTTAGATATAGAAAGCATAGATTTGAGGAGAAAGTGAACTAAAATGAATTCACTAAAATAGAACAAATAAACCTTACCAGCTGTAATTTTAACGTCCGTTCTTCCATACTCTTATTTATTGTTTTATTCCTACGTATGTGCATGATAAAATTTTGAAGTCTTTAAAATGCATTCACTGATAATTCTACTCTTTCGCAACATGCCTCATTAATTTAGATCAGGCGTCGGCAACCTTTTTTGGCCTGCGTGTCAAAATCAACCAAAATGTGTTTATTAAGAAGACGTTTCGGGTCAGCGGTATTTTCAGTTTAAAACAATCTTTTTTGGTGAATAATAAAATAAATTTTATTGAGAAAATACTTAGAATAAGCTTTAAACATTAAACATAAAAATTACAATTATAATTATTACAAAAACAAACATAACTGATTCAACATTTTTTTTTATCTTCGATATCAAGGGTTCCCCCTGATGCTGAACTTGTGATGTCAACTTAGTCAAGTATGGCTTATACTTAGTCGCCGTAAGATGAATACAAGCATCTTAATTTTTGCTAATTAAAAGCTGATCCTTCTCTTAAAATAAATTTCATGTGCGAAAATATTTACTCGTTGACATATTATTTATTACTCCAAAGGGATTTGAATCCCGAAGGACTATTAGTTTCGTTTTGGCATTTTGCGTCGGACGGATAAATGTCGGTTCACTTTTCAAACTGTTGCCATAAAATGTTAGAGTCCTGCATTATATTTGAAGAAATTAAATAATGAAAATCTGCGTAAATGTATGTATATTTCTCACATTGTCATAAAGTAACGGTACATAGAGTCATCGAATTTTGAATAACGTAATCCTCCAACGAATATGAGCATGTGGAAGACCAAATTTGAAATTTGAAATTTGTTTTATGATCGATTTCCTATTTTTTAAAACTTTGACGAATTTTTGATTAACAAACTCAAGGATTTCAAAGCGAGCAATGGCAACGTTGTGCAGAAAAAACATTTTTATCTCCAGCGCGTGAGTCTCTGTATCGGAAATTCTAAAGATATGCTCGTTTTAAAACTATTTTGCGATATTGCTGTTGCACTGGATCTTATGGTTTAAGTGCGAGGAACATGATATTTAATAAAGAAAGGTAACACACAAAATGTTAAAAAACGCCCCTTTAGACGTAATTTAAAATCTGAAGCATTTCAGATTTTTTTTTATATATATATATATTTTTTATTTATTTATAACATTCTATTATAAATATAATTAGACTATTATGTATTTCAAAATATTTATAAGTTGAATCATATGCGTACGAAATGGAAAAGCCAGTTTTTTGGAATTATAACTTAGATCGGCGTTGCTAATCATGTCAATTTCTACTCAAAAAATTATGTTACAGTTTTCATATTATTTAAAAATAAAAATGAATATTCGTTATTATAACTTTGTAACTAAATACAAAACTCATTGTTATTATATTTATTAGTTCAAAGGCGCAGTTTTCCCAGAAGGACTATTAATTTCGTTTTGGCATTTTGCGTTAATTCATGATAAATGTCGGTTCACTTTTCAAATTGTTGCCACCAAATATTATATCCCTGCATTATATTTAAAGAAATTAAACAATGAAGAATCTGCATAAATGTATGTATGTTTTTCGCATTGTGATAAAACAAAGGTACCTAGAGCCATCCAATTTTGAATAACGTACGTTTCAACCCGAATGTAGGCATCTGGAAGCCTAAATTTAGAATCTGAAATTTGTTTTATTATCTACTAGACGCTACGCGGCCAGTCTTCGTCTGGCTTTTAAATGTACCGGAAAAATGCCTGAAGGGACCAAACTTTAAATTTAAAAACTGCGTAGAATTTTACTCTGCAGAACAGCTTCACAAAAAAGGGAGAATCACAAATTTAAAAAAAAAAATGTATTACATTTAAGAAAATTACAATGAAATAAACAATATCCCTTAATACAAATATTAATTATCCTAATAAATAAATTAACCAACTTCCCGTTGCCTTCTCAACAAACGTTCAGTATTCAAAAGAAGCATTAAATTTAAAAACTGCACAGAATTATCGCCATTTTTCCAAGTGGCAACAGTGCTGATTTTCAACAGTCAGCAATCTAGTATGCAATTGAATGAAAACCTATTGCCAAAGCCACATTTCTAAAAGAATGAAACTATTCAAAATGATGTGATAAAATCGAAAAGGTAAAATAAAAAAAAAATCTGATTCGAATTTTGAAAAAATCGCTTCGACGTGCACTGGCTCTTGTCTAGATGCACCTATATACCAAATTTCGTAGCCCTGGGTCTATTAGCTTAGCACAGCAGCACGAACGAAAGACACACACTCTTTCTTTTATTACATATAGAAATTTCATATTTTGTAAAACTTTAAAGAATTTTTTATTAACAAACTCAACGATTTCAAAGCGAGCAATGGCAACATTGTGCTGAAAATAATAATAATAATAATAATAATAATAATAATAAACAAAATCTGAAATGTTTCAGATTTTAAATTACGTCCAAAGGGGCGTTTTTTAACATTTTGTGTGTTACCTTTCTTTATTAAATATCATGTTCCTCGCACTTAAACCATAAGATCCAGTGTAACAGCAATATCGCAAAATAGTTTTAAAACGAGCATATCTTTAGAATTTCCAATACAGACTCACGCGCTGGAGATAAAAATGTTTTTTCTGCACAACGTTGCCATTGCTCGCTTTGAAATCCTTGAGTTTGTTAATCAAAAATTCGTCAAAGTTTTAAAAAATAGGAAATCGATCATAAAACAAATTTCAAATTTCAAATTTGGTCTTCCACATGCTCATATTCGTTGGAGGATTACGTTATTCAAAATTCGATGACTCTATGTACCGTTGTTTTATCACAATACGAGAAATATACATACATTTATGCAGATTTTTCATTATTTAATTTCTTCAAATATAATACAGGACTCTAACATTTTGTGGCAACAGTTTGAAAAGTGAACCGACATTTATGAGTCCGACGCAAAATGCCAAAACGAAACTAATAGTCCTTCGGGATTCAAATCCCTTTGGACTAATAAAAAAAAAAAAAAAAAAAAAAAAAAAAAAAAAAAAAAAACACCTTTTTATCTCCAGCACGCGAGTCTGTGTATCGGAAATTCTAAAGATATGCTCATTTTAAAATTATTTCGCGATACTGATGTTGAACTGAATTTTATGGTTTAAGTGCGAAGAACATGATATCTAATAAATAAAGGTAACACACAAAACGTTAAAAAAAAAAAAAAAAAAAAAAAAAAAAAAAAAACTCCTTTGGGTGTAATTGTAAAATCTGAAAGCTTCCAGACTTCCCCCCCCAGCTTAATTTATTTGTCTATTCTTTAACTGTTCATTTCATATTTGTGTTTTATAATTTATTTTTATATATTATACTTTATTTTCGGATTACTTGAAATTCTGAAATGTCTCAGTGACCCGCGGGTCATAGGTTACCGGGGCCTGTTTGTTGTAGACTATTTGAAAAATAAAGAGCCTGTCCTTGGTTAGTACAAAAAACTTTTAAATTATTAATGAACTGATTCGATTTCAGTTTTTATTTTTTGACTTTAAGTAAGTCTTTTTTTTATTTTGTGTTTTAAAGTAATTTAAACTTTCAGTAGCCGTGCCCTTCAATAGCGTGCCAGAAGTAATTTATCTAGAAGACGCTAGTAGATAAAGACTAGAATTATACCACATTTTTTTCTCAAGCGACTTTATGCACTCGGCTAAGAAAAACCTCCTCTCATGCCCTCTCGAATTTTGTGCTTGAGGCAAAATTAAACTTCTTTCGTGACTTGCTTCTGTAGAGATTAGTGCAATCACTCATTTAAGCCCTGGGCAAGGCTAGGGCCAGCATAATTTCTATCATCAATCTTTTGAAGTTTGGGGCGTCTAAGGGAAACGTGAATCTGAAGTGTTCAATCAACGCTTCTGTATCCCCACGGCAGTAAGATTTTGTTAATTATTTCCGAAATTACTAAATCTCTTTGGGAAAACATACGAGTTTGTATAACAAGACTATTATTCTAGTTTTGAGTAAAATGTACTTCTTTTTCAATAGAGCATACAATATCATGCTCTGCTGTTTTGTTTATCTCTGGAGTCCAAACATGTTAGAATATATTTAGTTGTTTTATAAAATATCATAATGGGCGTAAACGTGTAAGATATTATCTGCTTATTTTCTCACAGCATAAATGTAGTTTTTTACTGTTTCTTACTAAAATCAAGACAAAAATGAAAGTTCAAGAATTTCTTGAAAATTCAAGAGCTCATGAATTAGATTTTTTCTATAACTTCTGAACTGGATGAAGATATCGGATGATTCAGGAGGACATTCGGATGTCGTGAATTTATCTTTGTTGCTTGTTCAACGTTGATACTAACTCATCGTTGTCACTGAATGCTTGTCTAGCTAGCTAGTTGGTTCCACTGAAAAATTTTTCATGCAGTATTGTTTTCTTAAACAATTTCTTGAACAAAGAGAGCACTGGAGGAAGAAAATGCACTCCCCCCCAAAAAAACTTGCAGATGGATATCAGAAATATTCGTAAAGTTTAAACAGTAAAGAGATCTATCAGTTAAGAAAGCGTAGTTTAACGTTTTTCTAACTTTATGAGAATAATTGATAGTTACTTATAGTTATAGTATAATATACGGTGTGTGCTTAAAGTAATAAAGTCTATGCTATATCGTGTATGCTTAAAGTAGTAACTTAAGCATCGCTGCACAAAATTTTACGATTATTTGAGCGAATTCAGAGGATTTTCTAATGTTTTAAAAATATCAGTTTTTTTCGTCAATGTCGAATAAATCTACGAATTTCAGGTCCCACTCCCTTTATACAAATAACATATTTTTTTAATTCCAATTATTAATTTTGTGGGAGATTATTTTGCATTTTTAACAGATAAAATAATCTTAAGTGCATAAAATAATTTTATTATTCAATAACAGATTATATTTACATTTAAATAATTTTCTTTCTATCTTCCGTTAGAATTTCCGCAAAAATACATTGCAAATTAATTTTAATCTAAAATATAACCAAGAATTTTGAACTACACTACGTTTCCTAGATTTGTCCGATACGAGCAAAAGTTATTTTTTAAGTTAAATAAAGTCATCTTTAATTTTTAAGGATTTATTTACTTTTAACCAAAACCTTTACTTCATTCTCGCTTTCCGTTTTCCTGTGAGAATGCAAATTTTAGTTCGCGCGTATTCAAATGAGGTAGAAAGAGATAGCATTTAAAGGAAGATTTCAGATTGTTTAATCAGAGCGTGCTCCGCCTGCTGAAGTTCGCGTTACTAGCTGAATCTCTTAGTTAGAGTCTGTCTATGGTGTTGCGTTATTTTCGACATTAGGCTAGTCACACCGGTATTAGATTTAAGCCAAACTGCGCGTTATTCATTCTGTGTAACCTTTGGCTATCTTACGACTTACTAAATTTAGTTTTAGTTTTAATTCATTGTTTTTGTGTTGCGTCATAAATGCTGGTTGGTTTTGTAAGCACAAGAAGTACCTTCTGTTAAATTATCTTGAGTTTAATAAAAAGGTCTTTTGCTCCCTTTCTACTTTATTTGTTTCGTCACTTGGCATAGCGATGAGTCGCTTAGGTTCAGAGAATGTCTCAAGTTTAGTTTAGCTTGCAAAAAAGCTGAGACTCTTTCGATTCCGCAGGTCACTTTTTCAAGGGCTGCTTAACGAATAAAAGCTGTTTATGTATAATATAATGTATGGAAGAACTGTCCAGTTAAGTTATAATCTTGATCGGTAAATTGATGAAATGATGGTTTTGAAGATGCACCCAGTAATCGATCAGTTAACAAATGCAAATTTCAATTTAAAACTGCATTGTATAATGTTTTTCTAGTTACGCATTAGTTACTTGTGTTACTGCTTCAAATCTGGTCGATATTCCCCTCCTACAAAATGTTAATATAAATCCTTCCCCGAGAAATGCTTCGCAAAAATGCAAATGTAAATCTCAAACAGCGAATGTTTCACGAATTTTCACTATTAATCCGACTGCCCCACGTATTTTGCCTCTTTCTCTCCTCATGATAAAACTGCTGCTTTATGCCACACATACACCGTTCCTATTAATATAACCGACTTGGCATCATAAGAATATGCAACATATTCCTATTCATTCATTATTCGCGTTATTCAGCTGCAATAACCTTTTGTATATTAGAATCTAATTTTCGATATTTAGAATCAAGACATATTTATGTCGATCCTTCGGAGTGGTTTACTGCACCGGCGGAGATCCGTACTAAGACCACCTCGGCTCTGAGTAGTGTATTATACGTTAGCTGAGTTCCTAATTAACACCCATTCGAGAAGGTAGTGTAATGGTCCAGTCTCTGTGGACATCACCTTGCATGCTGATGTCCACATTCTCCGATAGTGTTGAGTAAACCAATGGTTCATCCTGTCTACTAGCTCAATTGAGGAGGCCAGACTGCGGGTCAGAATAGTATCTCTTGGGGTCTAAGGCCCTCCATGGATTCTTCATTTCCTTCACCTGGTAGATGAAGCTTCCTTAGTGCCACTTGGTAGGCGCTGCGGTATGGAGACAATATATTATTATAACTCCCTTTAACAAGAACTCGTTTGAGGGGAACACTCTGTTAACATGAAAAAATTTCAGTCCCGGCAGCCGATGTACAGATATTATTGGAAGTTTTTTCAGTTAAAGCGAATTTCAGTTATCACGATTTACGAACTATTTTTTAGTCCGTTACGCTTAATAAATTATTTCAAGCGGTTAACTAATATTTCAATAACGTGCACTGTTGAGCCTAGATGAAATTTTGCTCGAAAAATAAAAAATATTACAAAATTAAAAAATGAGAAATAAATAAAAAATATATTAGATATTTTGTAAACAAACTTTGGAAACTCCATGTAGGTGCTGCCATCTAGCCGAAATTGTAAAAATACTATTATAGTATGATTTTCAAGCATCTGGCTCCATATCAAGAACTGCGTCTAACGGCCACAAAATTTTTGTCTTTATTATTTCACCACTTAAGTTATTTTTTAGGTTGAAATTCTTCAATTATAATTTCTTAGTATAACCGCATGCTCAACGAATCGGTTAATAACAGTAGCATAGAAAATGCTATAATAAGAAAAGCAATATGAACTAAATGCTAAAGGAGGAAGTAGCTGGAATTTGGAGCATAGAACATTAAGAATGACTTAACAGCTTTGCATGCAAGGAAGATAGTGTTTACTGTTCCGATCCCTCTAAAGGATTTCAAATGAATGCGAATATTTCCTTATCCTTTAAAATTATGTACACATTCTATCATTAGCAGTTATTATAATGGGAAATCAATAACAGTAATAGCATTTTTGCTGTACAGTTTGAAAACCTTAATAAAATATAATTACGGAAATACAGTTTGAAATTTTTCAATCGAACTGAGAATTTTCGATGAAGGCTGCAGATAATTAGACTTTTCCTAAATATACTAAATACTAGAATTAAAAAATAAAGAAAAAAAGGAGATATAAAAAAAAAGATACATTCTTTCTTCCTAAAATGTTTCAGTTTCATACGCCATTAAATTATAATTTATGTAAATTTTTAATACTGCATTCATCTGAATTCTAAAAAAATTTTGACATCAAATAAGTACTGCTTGAGAGCTTGTAATTTTCTTTTTCAACCGAGTTTTGTAAAGAAAAAACAAAAAGACTTAATTTGCATCAATAAACTAGCAAATTTATTTTTCTTAATTTCTGATAATGAAAGTAAAACCTCTGTGATAGAGCTACTAAGCAGCATACGATTTATATTAATGAAAACCATTTTAAAACTAAAAATTTCTCTCCGTTATTATTGTCCTCTTTTTATTAATGTATTTTTTTTCGCTGAATTCTGAATATGAAAAATTTAAGGTACCATAATTTTAGGTATTTTCGACTTCAGATACGAAGAAGCTACGACCAAACTTACTCTTACGAAGTTTAGTAATGTCATCTATTGTGGAAAGTGACATCTATCGGAGAAAAGTTGAAATAAATGCAACAGATCAGGAATTTATAGGGAATATTTAACCTCTATTTTTTACACTAGTGATTGACTTTCATGTGGATTAAAATATTGGTATAATAGATCTTGTAGCAAAATAGAAGTTCAGTTATTCGAACTCCAAATAACCCGACTCACTTATTCTTTCTCTTTCGAATAACATTAAATACCTTTTTGTCTTTCATTGCTTTAAAAAATACGAAACGATAACATAATTCTACAACAGAGCTCCTACATTTTATGAATTTTTTTAATTAATATAGACGAATGCGCACGATAGACAAACTGATCTAAAATGTTTTGCAGATATAAACAAAATGACCTAAAATACTTTGTAGAAATCCCATAAATATTAAAGTGTTTGGGGAGGGACTATGTACTGCTATCTAAGCCTGCAATTCTTTACTAATCATTTAAATCACTGCTTAGCTACAGGAAGTGTTCGGATTCTAAAAACAAATAAAACAAACATACTTTCTTTATGCAAGAAATTTTTGTCTTAATGTACAATATAATTAATTATACTCTACAAAATAATTATACTTAAAATGAACAATAAGCACATAATATAATTATACTTAACATTACTATTAATTATACGTAAACTATATTTTTTAATTAACGCGTGCCCTTTTCTTCACGAAGAAAGCTGAAGGATACATGTCGAATGCTCTCTTCTAATGAATCTTTTGAAGTCACTGATACGAAGATTTTTGCCAGACCGTCGAACAATGGTATATTAAATTCACAAGCGATAAGGAAAACAATATACTTGAAAAAGTAAATAATTCTGCAGAGAGGGTGGATTGCATTCAATGCAGGAGTGCACGAGAAAGTTATTCTAGACTTTCAAGAAAAGGTGGACATAATGTGGGATACGAATCCGCAAATTCATCCGACCCGAATGAATTAGCAGAATTAGGATTTAGATATTTTTTCTTTCTGGCTGGTGAAGTCGATTAATGCACGGTATAATTTAGTTCGACGAGGGGGAAAAAAGCTTTCGGAAAGATTTAGACATCAGACTGATAAGTTTGCAAACATATGTTACTGATCTTCGAAGGCAAAAAATATTATTTAATCTCACATATTGGAAATCTCTCAACAAAAAGAGAATAAATACCTGTGCCTTATAAGGCCAATTCTGTACTACACATCTGCAGCCTAGACGTCAGCCTCAAAGGTAGATTTCCACAAACTTCAAGGTAGTATAGAATAAAGTCTTGAGAGGAATTGTAAATGCTCACTACCTGATTAGAAATAAAGTGGTCCATGACGACTTGAAAATCAACCCTATAGTGGACCACATTACGTTTCTTCAAAACTGGGCTTATCTGTGATGCTGCAAATTTTCAGAAATTCTTAGTTACCAAATCACTAAGATAATTTGATCAGATCATGTGCTTCTCACTTGCTTAGAGATCACACCTTCGTAACCTAGACTGCCAATGTTTACTTGTTTTCTTACTCGGCTTGACTTTTGTCTCTCGTCGCTTTTCAATAGATTGGCACACATGCAGTACAAGAGACAATAGTCTCCCCAACTTTTACCTCACTTTCTTGACCGTTCTCGGAATTTCACTTGCTAGCTCAACAAAATCATATGCCCTCAGGGGCTTACTTTTATTATACAGCTTATTTTATTATATACCCTCTGGAGCCATATAAGAAACTTCATAATCCTTATCCATATCCTGTTTAGTCACAGCGTGTTCTGCCTGCTAAAGGCCACGTTACTAGTTGTTATTCTAAGATAAGCGTTCCTGTCTACGGCAGTTTTTTATTACTGCCGATAGTGCTGTCAAGCCGGTGTAGGTTTACGAGCCAACTTCCGCGTTTAAATATATCTGCGTAGTCTTTGGCTAATAAAAACTTCGATTTAGTTTTAATTTAAAGTTTTGCTTTTGGGTTCTTGGGTCTTTTACACTCTTTTTAAATTCTGTTTCATATTAGACATAGCCACATATCGCTTACACGTCAACTGGAGGAATTGCCACAAGTTTCATTTAGTTACAGGCACAAGCTCAACAATAGCACCCGAACTAGAATAAGGACCATAGCTCAAGAAAATCCTATATTTAGTCTGTCCTCCTCAACGTCAAAGCCCCACCGGCACCAGTTAGTCCTGCGAATGGATTTGGATTTATTGTGGCTTGTAATGAACAAGATTATAGATGAACCGCATTCATCTATGCGGGCCGCTATGAAACCCGCAGTGACTTTTGATGGACAAAGTTTTGTAATTAATTTTCTTGAATATTTAAATTCGCATTTTGTATCCTATCCTGTACAAGAAATTCGAAAAGTCACAATAGCAATCGCCGCGTTATGAAGACAGGCATTAAACTGTTACAAATGCATCGGTGAATTTGTGTTAGGTGATCCAGAAAGATAATCTACGAATTCAAAATATTAAAATTTGTATTACTGCTCAAGGCAAGCAGTGAACATGCTTACGGAATGTTCCATTACATGTTCAAATTAAGGATGAGGAACAAAAAGTAGAGTTTTTTGTTGTAAAAAGTCTCCAAGCGTAAGTAATTCTAGAGATTGACTTTCAAAAATCGGCGGGGGCGAAAATAATTTTTCAGGCCACATTGCAGCTGGAGAGGAAGAAGGTGGAAAAAAAAAGAAACACAATCTCTGGAGACTGAAGTTAAATACCTATCAGCGGAAAATAAACAGAAGCTGGAGAAACTGGTCAGTTTTCTACATTATTTGGTGACAAGCTCTGATTGTCAGCCACAGTATTGACACCGGAAAAGCTTTCCCTGCAAGAGCAAAGAACTGAAGCTCATGTACAAGAAATAAAATTATATTCTGATAAGTAGTACTTACCTTGCCCGGTCGTCCTAAGCCAATAATAATAATAATAAATAACAATCTCCCACCAGCAGATTACACAGCACGGTTATTCACAGTTGATAATAGCAAACTCAACAGTATCATTAAACATCCTGTCTATCCACTTCCCATAATAGAAGAAATCATTCGAAAAGTTAAATCTACAAATTAGATCTTAATTCAAGATACTTTCAAATCTGCTTAAATCCAGATGTTCTGGAAACTGTATTTATCGCAAAGTCGGGTGATTATGTCTTTCTGAGAATGCCGTTTGGCTTATGGGGAGCTCTCGCGACATTTCAAAGGGCCATGGACATAATTTTTAAGACCGGTCTAGGTAAAATAGCGTTTATTTATTTAGATGATATAATAATTATTTTTCAGACGATGGGCGAACATAATACGTATTTATGCGAAATGTTTTAACGAATTAAACGAAGTAGGACTAGAAGTAAATCTGTCAAAGTGGGCAAATTTGCGGTACAGAACTTCATTATTTAGAATGAAAAAACACGAAAAAAGGAATTGGAACAGAAAATTCAAAAATAATAGCCATAAAAAATTACCCTTCACCTAATAGGGGGTTTAAAAACGGTACTTTATCAGCCGCAGTCAAAGCGAGTAAGTAAGAATACAAATAGTACTTAGATTTAGTTTGATTTAAGATTCTCCTTTTGAGTTTACCGCCATTAAATGCTAGCTGATTGGTAAGCACCAGGTGTACCTTCTATTGAACTAAGTTTTAAACAAAAGGGTCTTTTACACCCTTCTCAAATTCTGTTTCATATTAGACATTAAGTCGCTCACACGTCAGTTGGAGGATTAGCCACAAGTTAAATTTAGTTCCAAGCACAATCTCTGTACATCTAACAGTTTTTTAATTTTGACTATAAAAAATTAGCTTTCTGAAAAATTGGTTTTTTTTATTGATTGAATCTTGATCATCTGAATTATTAATCTATCTTTTTTGTTTCTGTTCAGGTATTTATCTCTAAAGCTAAATTTTTACGTTTTACGCTTTTATTATTCGTGATATAAAATTGTACATGAATTCTACATATACGAGAAATTCGAGATACGGGGAAAGTAAGAGCGAAAACTTGGTCTCTAAATACGAGCATTGACTCGAGTAACGAGCAAGGAGCCAGGCTGTTGGTATGCGTAGCGCCGTTTCCCAATCTGGCTCGACTTGGGGAATCCCCTCGTCAGATCACTCCATATTCTTTGATCTACGTGTTTTTGCGCTTGTGAGTTAATTGTTTATTACATTTAACGTAAAAATAATTATTTCACGTTGCCTCCCAAGAAGATTGTTACATCAGATAGTGCTGCAAAGAAAAATAAGGAAGCCATGGCCGTTGAAATTAAGAAAGAAATCAAAGATAAACATAAGCGTGGTATAAGAGTGACGGAATTGGCGAAAACTTACGACCTTGACGATCTGCACTCAAGAAGAATGAAGTAATTAAGAAACTTGATGTAGCCAACGGAGTTACCTTTACTTCCAAGCACGGTCCAAAACTCCTTGAAACTGTTGTTGGTGTGGATTAACGAGAAGCAGTTAAAAAATCGGTGTTGGAAGCTATCATAAAGTTAACTAGTTAAAAGTATTTACAAGTGTTATTTATTCGAAAAACTGATTTTTATATTAATATTTGTTACGGAACGGATTAACTGGATTTCCATTATTTTCAAAGGGGGAAGTTTGTTTCTAGATACGAGAAATTCGCTATACGAGCTCAATGCTGGAACGAATTAAACTCGTATCTCGAGATTCCACTGTATTTAATCTACTATTCTCATTAAGTTATATGATAAATAATTTTTCTCTTTGTAGTGCATTAATTATCATATCCATTTTAAATAAAAGCATATTGTACAAAAACCTTTTTTTTTTTTTTTTTTTAATTTTACATATATATACTTTTTACATACTGTATTTTAGCTGTGAGTCAAACAAGGTATAAAATTAATTTGTTGATATCTTTGACAAATAATGGCTTGCACGCCTTTGTACAGTCCATACTGGTGCCATTATCATAACCCTTAACCTCGAACTTGTCGAGACCATCTTTTTCTAACTATTTCGTTAGCAAAACTATTATCAAATTTCTCTTTTATTTCTATAAAATTGATAAAGCTTCCTTCAGTATTTATGGATTCGTTTTTAATGCACCCATATGTAATAAAATAATGCAGTTGTCCATGACGCAAAAAATGTTGATGCACATTCCAAAAAAAAAAAAAAAAAAAAAAAAAAAAAAAAAAAAAATTCGATTCTTATATTATTTTGGGGGGGATTTAAATCGAACATGGCTATCTCGTATTAACAGTGAGAAGATTTTCGAAGCATAAGAAATATGTATCTTAATTTAATTACCTCAATAAACAAAGAACAAAATAGAATGGCCCACCTTTTAAAAAATTTATTAACAATACTTACTTAAAAAAAAAAATCACTTTTTTAAGAGATAATAAATAACACGATTAATTTATAAACGGCTAATAAGCACATGTACCTTCTAAGGTATATTTTATAACAGTTACTTTAAAGTCACTTTCCTATCATTTATTGTTTCTACTTACAACTCCCTACCAGAATAAGTTTTTAGAATCTCGTTGAATGCAAATGAGTTAGAAGAAGTATTTGAGGAAGATTTAACTTACTTCCTGAGAGAGAGCTAGGAATCCTGAGTAGAGCGTGTTTGACTTTGGGCTAAATCTCTCTTAAAGCTGCTCGACCTTATGTTACGTGCCTTTTGATATTCACCGGCTAGTTTAAATTAAGGGCCAATTCAGTTAGAAACCAAGTAAAACCTTCGGCTAAGTCCCTTTTAGTTATAGTTTAGTTCTTAATTCTTATTTTGAGTTTAAGCCCAAGTGGAGACTTTGTTGTAAGCTCGAAAAAGGGGCCAACTGTTATTCTTGAGTGAAATAAAGGATATTTTTAATGATACATGTTTAATTACTTGAACTCAAAGATACATTGCTAAACAGTTCACTAGGTTTCTCGATATTTACTTTAGACAAAAAGAGTGAGGAAACTTACAACCTTTCTGCAGAAAATATTTTAATGCGTGTCATCCTATAATGAAAAATAATCCTGTACTCTACTACGAGCTATAATTTCGTATGGTGACACCATTTGATATTCTTAAAATTATCCATATATGTTTCCATCGCTGGATCGAATTCTGTACATGCAGTGAATTTTACAGCTTTTTTCATTCTCTCTTTCTTGACCCTTAAAATTATGTCAATAAATAAAACTCTTTTAAATGATTAAGGAAACTTGCAACTTTTATTTTAAGAGATATTCTTGACTCAGAAAATAACATAGTAACTACATTCTATGCTCCTTACTTTCTTGTAAGCAGTAAAAGAAGTATTGTAATCGAGAAAAATTTCGAGTATCATATTTAGACAAAAATATCCATTTTGAGAGTTCTCGAATCTATTCGATTTTTTTTTTTTTTTTGTAACATCTGTATGTATGGACAGAACAAAGGACTCTTCTTCTTCTCCCTCTTGAAGCTTGGCTTCAATTTGGCACCTTATGCTCCAACTCAAATAAAGGACTTTTTTTTTTTTCAAAACGGGATTGTAACGTGGATTCAGCAGGGATTTTTTTCCTTACGTACGTATCTCGCAGAAATCAAAAACAAATACCCATAGAACGTTGAAATTTTGTATACGAGACTGCTGCAACATCTAGTTGTGCACCTCCATTTTTTTTTTTTTTTTTTTCAATCGGCCGCACCAGTGCATTTTGATTTTAAATTATGTTATTCATAGGTTCCAGTTATGGTTTCTGTGCCTTTAATTAATTTATATGTAATAATTGTAGAATTATCAACAATTTAAAAGTGTAAGTAGTGCTTATGAGGTGGATATTTGTTTACATCTGAAACTCTTAGCAGAATAGTGAATTAAGTCAATTGGTGCAACAACTTCAGTATCACAAAGCTATTAATAAAAATATTAAAAAATTAAAAATTAATAAAAATATAATTAATTAATAAAAATATTTAAAAAAAAAATTTATGTGGACACCACATTACATTTTTTTACAGCCTATTAATTTATACAAGTTTTTTGCTGCACTTCATTTAAACTTATTTCCTCGAATAATTCTAGCTTAATTAAATGATCTCTCAAGGCAAGTTGAAAATGATACCAAAAACTACAAATTTTAAAATTAAATATCCCAGTCAATTTTTGTCATACGAGAGTCAAACCTCTTATAATTTTCTTTTTTCATAACGAGTATAAAACTTTCCTAAATTTAAGTACAGAAACTGTGAGACCACATTAAAAGTTATATCTCATTATTTGACCAAAATTAATATTTTTAAAATTTGTCATTGCCAAAAAATGAACATTTTCATCATTTAAAACACTTCTGTAACTGGATGCATATGGCTAAAACCAAAGATAGCGAAAATAAAGGCCGGGTACTGAACACATTTATTTTGATTCATCTGCACAGAAATAATAATAAATACTGTTAACCAAGATGTAAATATTTTTGAATTCTTATGTACAGTAGCTTATTAAACAAAGCTATACTTCTCAGAATATTACATATTATACACCGAAGAGCCATTACATTATGACCACCCTCCATCTATAACAATGGGCTCGCCCAAGAACAAAATCACTGCATCTGCGCGGCTGATGTTGGAGTATATAAAGTGGCTATGCATTGTCTTTTCAAACAATTAGTGACATAATGAGAAAAGCAGCTGATTTCTCAGACTTCTATATAGGTCAAATCATTACGGCTCGGCGACTGGGAACATCAATATCAGAAACGACATGTTTAGTGGGCTGTTCACATGCAGTTATTATAAGCACATATCGAAAATGGTGTATGGGTGGTGAAACAACAAGTCACCAACCAGTAGTGCGTCGTCAATGGTGCATTGATTCCAGAGGAGAGCGGAGATTGCTATGCATTATTTGCCACGACTGAAGAGCTACAACAGTGGCGACCCAAACAGTGTTTCTCAACATACTGTGCAGTGTACATTGCTATGTATGGGCCTACGCAGGAGGCTGAAGCATGTCCCTACATTGACGGCACGTCATGAAACCCTGGCTCCTGGATGCACAGTTGGCCGGAGAAAAACCGGTGGAAGGGGTATTATGGCATCGGCAATGTTTTCAGAGCACATTAAGATTCATAAACCCCATAGAACATTCCCTGTCGTCTGCATGCTATGTGAGCATTGTTCCAGACCAGGTTCACCCATTCATGACAACAGTATTTTCGGAGGGGATGGTTTTTATTAACAGGATATTGCACCATGTCATAAGGGTCGAATTGTCAGGGAGAGGTTCGAGCAACATTCCGTTGATTTTCAAGTCATGTCTTGACCTCCAAATCCAATTAGAGCATTTGCGGTCCAACCTGGAAAACCAAATTCATGATGCCATGCTACCCCCTCGCAATATGCAGGACCAGTTGGTGAGCGCTTGGTACCAGATACATCAGACTACATATTAGCACCTTGTGGAGTCAATGCCATGCAAGATGCTGGCAGTTTTGAGGGCTAAAGGTGGTCCTACATGTTATTAACAGGATGATCACATGGCTCTTTGGCCTGCAATAAAATAATAACAAAAAGCTATGCAAATTTCTTTTAAGATTGCTATATATCAGATAAGCATGAAGAATCTCTTTTTTCCCGTGAAGTTTTTATAAATGCATGATTCCATGAAGCAAAAATAATACGAAAATTTCAGTAATTCTCATCAACATTTATTAAGATGTACAACAGCGCGTAAAACCTTTACATCACTTGAACAGTTTTATCTTGCCTATTTATACATGTATAATCATAAGCGATAAAATAAGTAAAGTGAAATATAATTAAGAACTTAATCATTAAGTGCTTACAATAACATACAAAATATACTAGTTTCATTCATGCCAATAAATACAGAATTCACAAAAGCAATACAAAAGTTATTCTCTCATGATATAAGCTTTGGCATTCCATCACATACAATCAGTATCCCAAGCTCTGGGAATATTAACATTTTTCTTGATTACATTTAAAATATATTCGCACATTACACATAACCCAGAAAATGAAACTTCCAAGTACACACAATCCAGAAAGTAGCAGAACTTCTTGCATTCAAACTTTATTCACACATTACACATAACCCAAAAAATATCACTAATTAGGTAATTATAGAGAAACTCAACTTTTCCCTGCACTGATTTAGGAAATTCACCTGTTAGCTGATTTAAAATATTATAAAGGAATTTATGTGTTGATGAAATTCACAACAGAGAAATTTAGGCATGTTTGATATAGTTTTAAATATTTCCAAGAATATATTTAAAAGAGCATTTCCCCAAAACTTTATAGCATTTTTAAAATGCCAAACAGACATATAATTAGAATACTTCTGAAGAGGGATATTTCTCCACACAGATTACAATTAAAAAAATATTGTGCATTGCAGAAAAAATACAAGGCGTTAAATAACTGGCCAAAATATTTACACATGATATGGATAACTGCATCAATAATTTCAGTTTTTAAGATGCCTCATTTCCACGAAATATGCTAGATAATGTGCTATTGGGGTAACTGCAATCAAAAGTCAATTCTCACACAAATAATTTAGATTACATGAGTGTAGTGATATCAAATAGAAAACTATTTATCCAAATTAAATGAAGAAGTGCCATGTTAAAAGGTTCTTTTCTAATAATCTATACCAAAATCTAATTTTATAAATAATAATACTAAACTCTCAATTTTACAAATATTACTTTTAAAAATAATGTTAATATTTTAATACATTATGCATAAAATAAAGAAAATATGCAATTGCATGAAAAAAAGGTTAAATTTGAATTTCTATAAGGATTATGAACTATTAAAATCACTCTTGGATCGAAGATTTCAAAAAGTAGGACAAAAATTAATATAACTACAGCATAAATGAAATCGGATTTATAACGAAATGAAGAAAAGAAAAAATATGAAGTGACATGAAAACCACTTAATTTTATAAATAACTATAAATTCTCAATTTCAGATATTCTCTTCTAAAATACTATCAATGTAATACAGTAAGTTCACTGGCAAAGTTTCTCACAATATAACATAATTTTAGTTGGTATGTATTAGATTGTCTCTTTTTTTTTTTTTTTAACCCTTAACTAGGTATGTAACCTTTCAGTACATGAAAGGTTTCTCAACATACATTTGCCATTGTGATACTACAGTTCTAAAAAAGGAATACTAATAAAATTTATTACAACTTTGCCAACAAATTAAACTTTGTTACAAATAAACTTAAAAATTTCTTCATTGCTTATATACACTTAAAGGAAAATGAAATCCCAAGGCATGTTTGCACATCTGATGGATAACGTCTATACAAGTTTTTCATGGTAAACGAATTAGTGTGACCCTAGTAGCGTCAATATGAACATGCAATCCCACGTCTGCCTTAAATATGTGATGTAACTTTGTGTGCTTTATTGATCTTCCAGACTAAGCACTGTGAGCGAGATCTGAATAAAAAATGCCTTGAAAAGGAAACAAAGAAGGTAGCATCAGTAGTTTATTGAGTTTGAACGAGGCCGTGTAACAGAACTATATGTAGGTGGATTTTTTGCAATATTGCAGAAACATGCCTTTCTGCCCCTAATCAATTAAGTAAGGAGTATTGTACATAAATGTTGGCAGCAGCGATCATGGAAAGGTACTGTTTCAAGAAGGCCTGGGTCCTGCCACACACACGCGATCACTCAAAGAGAAAACCACCGTATTCACCACATATCTGTAGCACATCTCACTGCATCTGCAGCACACATCTGAGCTTTTGCTGGCACCAGAGCAACCGAGCGAACAAATTGATTACTTGGGAAACAGTTCCAATACAGACACTCAGTGGCAGCCACGCTACTACACCACCATTTATGACTTCAGTGGTAAGCTCATTGAAGGGCGAGAGTTGTTTCTATCTTAATGCTAGTGATGGTTGTATGTTGGTTAGAAAAATGCCTGGGAAGTGCTTGGAACCAAGCTGTCTGCAGCACAGACACGATTGACATACACCAAGGGTTATGGTCTGGGGAACAATTACCTATGACAGTGGTAGCACTCATCATTATCCCACACACCTTGACAGCAAATTTGAACATCAGACTGATGTAATCACCAGTTGTGCTGCCATTCTAGAGTAATATTATACACGATGTGTTCCAAAAGTATAACACTTTCTACTGCTGCTACTACCCAATGTGTTATACAAAGTGTCGAAATGGGTCTTTGGCCTGCAAAATCACTTAATCTTTTTTTCCATCAAGCATGTATGGGACATGACTGGATGACAAAACCAGTATTATCCACAACCAGCAAGGACAATTGCTGATTTGACTGACCAAGTGCAACAGGCATGGAATTCTATTCCATGAAATGACATATGGCACCTATAAAACACAATGCTTATGTGTTTACATGCTTCCATTCAATATAGTAGCAACTACAGCAATTATTAAGGTACCACAATTTTATATTTAAAATGGCTCTTTGCATGCATAGTTTAACTTGTGATCTTGAAACATAAATCAAATACATATGTTACCTAGACAAATTCTTTGCCTACATTTTATTCCTCTAAACCGATTTTGTTTTTTGGGATTTTAATTTCTATCAGCATACTAATAGATGCAGAAGCTTTATAAATGGAACAGTTTCAGATATGGCCACTTATCAATTAAGGATTAAATAATTTATTAAAATTTTTGATGCAACTACTGTAGTGGCATATTAATATAGCTTGAAATAAAGCTAACTTTAATTGTTTAATTGGTGTAATTCATTAAGAAAATATATTTCAAGGTAATTTCTTAGATATTTTAGTGTTCATTATTTTTGCAGGCATATACCAAAATTACTATTTTGCATCATAAAATAATCCATTTATATTTTACTTATGGAAAAATTAATGTTGTTGATTTTTTAATAACTGTGAAATAAGTTACTTTTTTTTAAATCAAAGTGATCAGCTTTTTTTTTTTTTTTTTTGCTTATATAATTTTAATGATATGAAGAATAGTTATATGTTTTTTCCAGTATTCATCTTAAGGCTTGCTTCTGTATGTATATATATATATATATCTGTATGTATATATATATATATATATATATATATAAATTACAGTTTAAAAGCAATGAATGGACCATTTGTGAGGAATATGATTGTAATGAATTACTTTTTGAAATAAGTTCCACCTTCTGCAAAGTTTTATTTTTTCTGTCTGTTCACTCCGCAAAACAGTTAACTAAAATTCTGCAAACCAGTTAAGTAAAAATCATATTTAGCCTACACTATACAAACTTAAAATCAAAAAGTTTACTAATGGATCTGGAAAATCATTAAACTGGAAAAAAATCAGACAAGATTTAGTTAGACAAGAAAAAATTCACAATTTGAGGAAATGCTACTTTTTAACATAGATACTCAATTTTTTAAAGTGGACTGAATACAGAAGTAATAATAATAATTTAAAAAAAAAAACATTACTTCATTCAAAGTCTTTTTTTAAAAGATATAGTAATAACAAATATTACAATTTTCTGTTTCAAAGAGAAAGGATGGAATATTGATAATAATACATAAATATGAGCCACATATCATAACACTGATTAGAATTCTTTTCTCCACAACATTTCAGTACTTTTTATTGGGTTGTGCTTCACAGAGCAGCAACTGTATGTCATGTTGTTTAATTTTTCATCTCTTGTCACAATATTCTGATAGGCATATTTAAAGAAAGACCTTTTTCTCTTGGGGCCTCAAACATCTTACTTTCTGCCATATAACTTCTATATTTTAGCAAGACACCATGCCATTTTTCCTATATATTCAAATACACTATTTTGTCCACTGATAAAAAATTCACAATTTGAGGAAATGCTACTTTTTAAGATAGATACTCAATTTTTTAAAGTGGACTGAATACAGAAGTAATAATAATAATTTTAAAAAAACATTACTTCATTCAATGTCTTTTTTTAAAAGATATAGTTATAACAAATATTACAATTTTCTGTTTCAAAGAGAAAGGATGGAATATTGATAATAATACATAAAACTTAATAGACAGTCTAGCAAATCTGTGACAAAAAATAACAAGCCCTCAGTCAAAATCCTAAAACATCAGCTAACAAAAAACAACACACCACAGATTTCCGGAATATCCAAGAACACTTTTTACAAATTAAAATGTTAAGCACACTATTCAGCTAACATTAGTCAAATTTTAACCAAGTTTTGTACTTTGTTACAATTTCTTTAGAAGAAATCGTTTGATTAACACAAATAGCAAATCAACCATGGAGACCAGCTCCTATAGTGGAATTTGTCCACATTCATTGAGACAAAACAAAGACATTAAAAAAAATCAGTAGATACAATGAGTATTTTTGCACTTTAGAAAGATGAGTTGTCAGAAATATGGCAAATTTGATAATTAGCAACATTAGACAAATTATTATCACTTTTAAAATATCAGAATTGAATAATTTTCAATAAGCCCATATTCTTTAAAATTTAAATTTATATTAAGGAGTAAGTAATTACACCAAATAATATACTTATAATACAAAAATAATTATCTAAAATGTATAATTTTAATACATAGAAATAGTGATTTCATATCTATCTTCCCTTCATACATTACTGTATGAATTCTTCTACAACCACATGGAAAACTACTGCAAACAATCTGCAAAGAACTGAACTTTAAGAACAAAGCATTTGGGCATTATGAATAATTAACCAACATTAATAGCTGCAGCCATCCTAATTATTAGCAGAGCTAACAATCAAAAAATTATTTGTTGGTATGGTTGCTGGTCTGGCTAATATGTAATATAACTCTGCATTTACATAAAATGTGAAAAAATAAAATGAAATTCTATTTAATTTCTAATAACTATACATCCATTAGGTAGGTATTAATTTATAGCATGCATTATGACATTAATTAACCTTTTAAATTTAGCAGCTAGATATTATGACATAAACAATTTCACTACAAAAGACTTTTTCTTTAAATTGGATATAATGCATATAAATAATTAACAGAAAATTTCAATGACAAAAGCTCTTTTAACAACATACTACATGAGATTTTCATTTTATATGGCACGTTTCCCCAAGAGCTACAAATTACATTCTTTTCTTATTCTTCTCAAAGTTTTCAGGTTAGCTGGTTGAGGCAAAACACAAAAGGGTTATTTGCCTGGAAAAGAAGGTATGTGTTTTCATGAAGGACTTACTCTAAGGGGCAGGTTTATATTCACATTAAACATAAAAACACACATGTAGTGAGCCCATTCACTGGGACTCGAACCCAGGTTGAACTAAATGCTTTTTAACCAGTCAGCCACTAGTGGGCCCAAAGCTCTTAGACTAAACTATATTGTAGCTACCTTATGTTTCCTGCATACTTCAAACTAACTAGATCTGGTAAAACAAAAACATTTTACTGCACAATAATAATACAATTACAAAGGGGGAAAAAATATGAATTCTCAAGGTTTGCCCTCTACCTTAATGTGATTTACAGCAATCTGGTGCAAGCCTGGTACATGATACAAGCAATATAAAAACAGATTTTCTTTTTTGGGGGGTTGAGGGGGCCTTACAGGTAACAATTCCATATTGGTGCACTAGATATAAATTTCCTGAAGCATGAAAGCATTCCTGAAGCTGAAAAGCATTACCCTAAAGAGGTAATGCTCTCTTTGTTAAGATTTTGTGAAAAAGTTTTGGATAAGTTACTTACAAATAGAGTGTACTATTTTTATTAAAGAATGATTTTGTATCTACAAAACAATACGGATTTCCACCAGGCTGTTTTTACGAAAAATGCTCTTTTTGATCTTGCCAATATTACCGGCTCACAAAAATCTGAATTCCATGTGGTTGTGGTCTCCTTCTTTATCTCGGGAGCCTTTGACTCTATAAGATGGACAACTTTGTAATTACAAAGTTTTTGCAATATGTGGGAAGTCAAATCTAAGAAGCCAAGTCACCTCAATCAGTGATTGGGTAAAAAGTGCACCATTCCTTGGGTTAAGGCAAATGGCCCTCGCATGCTTTGCCATAATCAAATAAAATAAACAAAACAAAATCTCGAGTTTAATCATGTCATCAAAAATGGGATCGAGTTTAGCAAATTAAATTCCTCTGATTAGGCAAACAGCTTTCACAGTTTGCCTTAATTTAAATAACTGAATATAAATTAAAATTGTCAAATGATAAAAACTCGATACACAAAAAGCCATTTAATATTTTTATAATTTATATGCTTGCTATTGGTACATGGTTAGGATACAGAAATGAAATATGTGAAATCAATAAAATTAAGCTGCCTAATTATTTAATTCATAAAATAAATATCATAACTTTAATTTGCATGCTTCATTTAACTTTAGACAAATAAGAAAATACCATTGAGGTGATATAACAGATCTGCTGAAGAATTAGAATTATTATATTTCTTCTATATTTACTCAGAATCATAACATAACTATTATGTGTCTCCCAGAAAATGATTCCAAGACATAAATGCAATCACACTGAAATGGTTAATTTAAAACATACTGAAACATAAGCAATACATAATCACAGTGAAATATAAGCAGTAAAATGACACACACTGATTTGCTTATATTTCATTGTAAAAATTACAATTACATATAAATCTGAGAGTTATGAATTAAACGTTTTAAATTAACCTTAGATAAATAGTGGTTTGCATTGTTATATTGGTCTTAATTTTAACATCAGAAACATTAAGTGCACCTCCAGAAAAAATGTTTTAATAAATTCAATACAAGGCTGAAAATCACCATTTGTTACAAATTCTGTTTTGATATACGGTCACAACATCAACAAATGGTTTCCTGAAGAGCTTCTTTTAAAAAGACAGTTTAATTAATGCAGCATATATATTATTTATTGCAAAGTGCATAGTATTTTAGAAACAAAAACATTAAAGTATGAAGATAATTTACCAATCACGCCTCTTAAGTTTACCTCTACCAAGACTGCCATATATGTATATATTTACATACATACGCACTCTGTTCCAAAATAGATAAATAAAATACATTTTGCATGCAAAGCAAAAAAATCTGCAATAAGATCAGGGAAAATGCTATATAAAAATATTTAAAATTTGGTGCATGAAATCTAACTTTTAATTATATGTGAAAAAATTTAATTGCTAGTGAAATCATAACAAAGCTAACCTGAGAACACAAGAAAAATGTGATGTGACTGATTTACTTTTTTCTTTTTCTGTATTTCTTTCAATTAAACATTTATTTAGAAACTTGTACAACATTTAGATAGCCTTTGTTTTACTTAACAACATAAAATTTTTAGATTGTTCAGGCGCCAGTTACATGCATAAATGTCTGAAAGTAAACAAATGCTATCCATATGTTATATTACATCTTAGAATTTACATTCTGCTTTGATTTCAACAGATTAAATTTGATAAATGGTATAATAGAACAGAATGTCAGGATAAAAATGACAATGAGAAAGAAGTTTATTATAGGTTTACTATAATACAACAACCAATTAATTAAAAATAAATTCATTGACGATTCTGTAGAGACAACAAAGTACTAATACAGAAACTGTATAAAATATAACAAAGATACAATTCAATGATATAGTTATAAATTTCTTTTCTTATGGTGCATGAACTTTGTTGTAATGATTTTAGCAATAAAATGGTTTTGGTAATATAGCTTAATGGAGTAAATTATTAGATATATATATATACATAGTCAGTACCTTCCAGGTTAGCTTTGCATCATGATAGCCTGAACAATTGCCAAATTATTAAATAAAAAAATCAACTACCACATTTTTGCCAAAAACAACATTATAAATACAAATATAATGCACATATATTCAACATGTTTAAAATTTTTTAACTGATATAGCTCAGATTTAACTGATTGTTAATTTTTTACAATATTGAAAATATCTTATAATTATGGCAATTATCAACAATTGTCAATATGCAGTATGGAAGAATAGAATACAAGATGAAAAATTTATGCTTTAAAATTTTACTGTCATATTTACAATTAATTACCACTCTAAGTGGCTTGGTGGCTCTTTAACAGATTATAAGATTTGCTCCCATTTTATGTATATCATTCTGTTCCTAAAATACTTTGCTCTCTTATAGCCTTCAGCGACTTATAATCATTTGTATAGTTTGAATAGTTTGAAAATACGAAAAGAAAAACGTGCAATTATCTAAGTGATAAATACAAAGCTTCATGTATAGATCCAAAAAGCTTTGTCAATCTTAGAGTTAACTACTGATTAAAACTATCTGCATATTTTAACAAAATCTGTTAATTGCCTGCAATTTTTGTACTCGTTTCTTTATTTATACAATTAGAATAGAGATGGTTGATCATTCTAATCATTATGATACTATTTAGTTATGAAGCTTCTATATATCTTTAGAGTTTGAGCTCATATAAAATATCTGAAGCAAGTGCAAAACATTATAAAAATTTGTGCTTTTGTGCCTCTCCTATTCTGATCATCTTTCACAACACATAAGGAACTTTCAATGGAATGAATCATGATACTTGTATCATGCTATGACGATAATTACAATGAGAAGAAGGTATTGGTGAACTTTCTGACCTTGATGAAAAATGTAAGACATCAGGACAAGATTCATGAGACAAACCTGTACTCAGGGAATAGTCCATATAATCAATGCTACTACAACTGTATCGATTCCGACATTTATCTTTGCTTGACTTTGCAGGCCTTGTCTTCCTGAGTTTGACATTGTTATTTTCCGGTAATTTATCTGTGCCTGATACTTCTGGTGAAGATTCTGAACTAAGCATACCTGGACAAGATTGTGCTCGATACAATATATGTGCTCCTCTGAGTTCTTTTTCATATTCAGAATTCTGCACAGACTTTAAGACTCCATTTTCAGCAGAATACTTTGAAGTGTCTCCACATCTGATGCTGAATTGTTTATCTAAAAAATAAAATATGTTAGATATGTTTTAGATTAAACAAAATTACAAAAGTAAATGCCATGAATATGGAATAAAAACAAAGCTGATTTTGTATAGTAAAAGTAATTACAATTTAAGAGAGAAGCAGGCAATATCCCACTTTTTTAGGAAAGAAATTATTTTGTCCATGGACAAATGCAGTCTTTTCATACTTAATACTTTTAATACTTTTCATACAAAATTAATTAACTGCATAATTAAATTCTAAATATTTTAAGTTTCAAAACAGAATCTTTTATTCATGGCATTTTTAAACTGTTAAATATTTAAATTTAGTAACTAACATGTATTCTCAAAATTAGTGACTATGAATAGCAATTACCGACTAATAAAAGTGCATCTGATACCTGTACTAATATTAAAAGTAAGCATGTTTGGAAATTGTCATAATTTTGATACTTCAAATAAAGTTACAAATAGCAGGGGCTCTAGCATAAAACAAAGCCAATTTTAAAAAACTAGATATAAATATTTGAGGAAAACATTATAAAATTTAAGAAACAAAGTCAATTTGAAAACTTCCACAACAGAACTAAAAAATGTGAATATAAATATTTGAACAAAACATTTACCTTGAAATTTTGTTTCTTTTTGTTTTCAAGTTTTACTAAGTTGTTTACCTGACTTTTCCAATTAAATGACTTCTAAATTTTAAAACAATTATAAAAACACTCTTATGAAAAACATTTGACATCACAATGTTTCATAAAAACGCATTTATATTTTTTATAATTTTTTTATATAATGTTTACTCTCATCATATTAAAATATTCATAGATGATTTCTTCCAATTTCTTAAACGACACATGTATACAACAAATTAATGAGAAAGGAATATACTCTTTTGAAATCTCTCTTAAACTATACAGTATAAAAAGCACTATGCATAAGATTTTTTAAAAATTATTTAATTCTGAATAGTATTAGTTTCGGTAAAAGTTTACAATTGGGTGCCCCTTGTTTTTTGGCAATTCTTTTGTGACGAAAAGATCGGGGGCCAGGAAGGCACAATTTCAATATGGCCGCTACACGAAACCAAAATAAGAAGTCAAAGAATTGCACAGACTCTGTGTCCATGTACACATCGATCTGTTTTCACTTAAAAACACATCCTAGAATTGCACAAACTAGGCAGCTTTAAATTTGTCTATGTACACATCAATCCATTTTCATTTAAATAAAATCAGGAAGCTAAAACAAAGTTAAAACTATCATGGTAACCAGAAATGAGGTTTCATCGCCAAAATTTTTTTAAAAAATTGTCGCTTATTGAAGAGGCAATTCTATACTAGAGCCTTAGTTTCTAATATTAATTATTTAAATATTTATCAAATCACATTACATAACTACAATTTGATTTGATTTACAACACATTCAAGCGGGAACACAACTTCTTTGATTTTTGCTGCTATTCACTAAGGATATTTAATTCTTAAAATTTTTGTAAAGAGATAGTAACTTGTTTTTTGCCCATTGAAGTGCTGAATTGTAAATTAATTTAAGTGCTCTCACATTCCTACACCATGCTTGAGACCTTAATTTCCAATAAATTTCTAGTATAGGTTTCTCTAAAAAATCTTCTATTCACCATAACTGTTACAAACATAAATTATTTTAAGGAATTAAGCACTACACTGTTAAAACATGTAAAAAAAAATTTTGGTTCCTTTTGTATTGATTTTCTTAGATGAATTATTACATCATAATTCAAGCCATCTGCTGATTTAGACAGTTTACCTTCATCCATCATATCAATGAGGACCATCAACAGTTGGGTGATCACTGAACACTGGTAGTTTGTTTGGGCCAATGTTTGAATTCCAGCGAACGGGCTGGCTGCATAGGCATTTTTGTAGTTTTTCCCATGTGTAACATGAATACGAGCAGTTACCTTTAAAAAGTCCTTAACCAAGGCATCCCTCCTCATAGGGAGATAGCCCTCGAGGGCTTTTCCATAAACCATAGCAAATCTATCATATATATCAAAATTACATACATAGCCAAGAAACAATTTACATAAAATGCACATTTTCATTGATTTCAGCGACATGGATTGCAGTATTCTTAACTTCCCTTTGAAAAGTGATTCTGAAGAATTCCATGAATACTTGTACCTAATATAAAGTTTTGAATGTAAACAAATTTTTAAAAAATATGGACAAATTTAGCAGCATTTCTTTCATGTATAAAAACTTTTGAACCAAAATACAACATTTACAATATATTTTAAATGAATAAGCAAATTTATTTTATTACTGAAATTATTTAGCACTTTTCTGCACCTGTGTCAGTATTAATCTGTACTTTTGAATTCATATTCTGCTGTCTTTTAAGATTAAGTTTGAATTTATGTAGTTAATTATTTTGAAATTTATGTGGTATGCCTCATATATTAATTAACACACAACTTTTAAGAAGTGCATTCAAACTTAATGCATTTTGTGGCTAGCTTGTTTACAACAAGCAGCAGAGCAAATAACAAGCTGAAAACAGCAAGGGTCATCCTTCTGATTAAAAAATGGAAAACATGATATGGAAAAAGGGGATTAAAAACACTGTCCTTCTCTTTTTAAATAAATACAAAAGTTAACTTCTAACATTTTTTAGAGTATTATTAATCCATTTACTCATGCACAAAGCATAATGACAAAATTGGCATAGGAATTCAATTTAAACAGATCCCTTATGCTTGGGAGGTGAGAGGCTGATCAGGAAGGCCCATTGTCCGCGTCGAATTAAAACATTTGCACTGTCATGTGCCGGATGGACACATTCAAGCAGTAAGGTAAGTAGGAAGTTACAAACTTTTATTTTCTGACTGCTATTTTTTTTTTTTTTCTTTGGCTTTGCTCTTACTCTTACTGGAAGCACATTCGAGTCCAGATACCAAAGTCCGTGATTGTTGATTTAATTGTTTGATTCAGTCTGAGATATGGATAAATTCTAATTTTTCTCTCGATAACAGAGTCTGTTTAACACACAGGTAATTCACAAACGATAGGCAATTTTTTACAAGACAATGTGACTTCACTAAAAATTTTACACTCCATATTTTCAACTTCGGGATGGGGGGGGGCTTTTGCCCTCTCCCACTACCCAAATTTGGATCCCTGCGTCCCACTTTGCCATCCTGCTTTTTTTGTGTTTTGGTCAAATTATGCTGGAACAAATCTTTCTCACACTTAAATGTTCATGCAGAACCGATTGTATTGCAGTCTGTGATATACCAAGCGACATCTCTATCTGTCTGTAAGCTACACACGATCTTCTTTAATCATGTTGTGCACAGCATCGATATTTCTCGGAATGACAACTGATTTTGGCCGACCTTCTTGACATTCATCACTGATGGATGCACGAACACGACAAAATTCTGCAAAGCAATTGTAAACAGTCTGGTGTTTCATTACCAAAAGTTGCACAAAGCGATTCTATGCATTGTTGTGGAGAAAGGCCTTTTTTAAAATAATAAAAATCATTTAATGCAAACCTTCACAAGCGATCTCCATTTTTGCACAAACTTGCTTCTTTTAAAAGTTCTCTATCAACAACCTAATCGGTCAATTACTAAGTCGACACTGGCTTTGCAATAACAAACGTTAGTGTTCACAAATACAGTGATGCCACAACTCACTAAAGCCATCTATTGTTCGATTCTAAAACCTAAAAGGGCAACCTACGTAGTTGCGCTATGCATTGCATAAACATCACGCACAAGTTCAATTGCTCGCTGTTACTTCAGCTTACTCAAGCAGATAAGACAGATGTGACCTACACTAATCTGCTCAAATATCACTGCAAAAACAAAATTCCATCTGGATAATGCAAGACCATATGTGTCTGTATTTACTGGCTGGACTTTGTATGGACTCAAATGAGATCTTTTGCTACACGAACCATATAGCCCTGACATCGCTCTTCAGACCTTTACCTTTTTTCATAGCTGCAGCTACATCTTGCTTGTGCTATCTTCCATTCTACACAGCATGTATGGAATGAGGTTGATCTATTTTTGGACTCCCAGCCATCAAGTTTCTGGACCAAAGGCTTTGAAAAACTACCAAAATGTTGGCAGCAAATCATAAATTTGGGTGGTGATTAATACCCACACTAAAGGTACTGCTTTCATGTTGTTTTTTTTTCCCAACTTTATTAAGGATGTTATTTTGGTGAAGAACTTTCATTACAATTAGATAATTAGATACTTATAAGCAAACAATCCAAATTTAATATCAAAATAAAGAAAAAAGGACAAAACAAAACTCAGAAACATATAACCTATAATCCAGCAAATTCGAAGAGTGCCAGTTATTGGAATTATATCGCATTTTTAAATATTTGTTTTCATTTAATGTTCTCTGAAAGCATTTTCATGTGATATAAATATAAATTGATTATATGCTATGATTAGTGCAAATACTGATTACAGTCAAAAGTCGTTAATTCGGACACCCATAATCCAGAATGATCTATAATCCGGACCTCAAAGCTAAAATCTTTCTGCGCATGCACCGCGTTGACGCATGCTCATAGGCGTTTTACGCGTCCGCGCAAGACATTTACGACTGCGCATGTGCAGAATACGTTTTCGCGTGCGCGTTTAATGTATAATGGATGGCATAAGCTAAAATTATCTAATTATCTATTTCAGTTAATGTTGATGATTGTGTTGTTCCTTAATCTTCGAATTGGATCCGGCTTATTATTTTTTGCAGACTGTAAGAGCAATTTTATAAAAGTAAGCTTGAACTTTCGATTATGTCAAATAGAATTTCCGATGCTGGAGCTCCCAAAGGATCTAGAAAACGAAAGTATGATTCGATGTCCATCAAACAAAAAACGAATTGCCACAAAAAATGGATAAAGGTATATCCTTTGTTTATCTAACCGTTCCGAAATGAAATCTGTTTATCAATTTCACGCTGCTCTGCGTGGGGGGGGGGGACGTCACAGCACGCAATGAACTGGAAGTTGATCTGTCACCACTATCGTTATCTTCAGGGCAGATGTTTTTATTTTATTCGGCTTATAATTCCTTACTAAATGTAGTATTTAATCTCGATGTACTCCATCTTTGATATGATTTAAATCAAATTCCTCGTCATTATAAATATCACGAATACAAATCAAATAGTTTTATGGTTGCAATTTTCTAATTTCGGCTATGCGTAAGGTACGCATGCGCGCGTTGAAAGAAATGTTTAATAAAGTAAACAAATAAATATTAAGCTTCTTTTTTTGTAAATTTTGATACCCTTTAGATCATAATTGCTCATTATTTTATAAATTACGGTTTCATATTTTTAATTTTATAATTTCTGCATGCCATCTTGCCAGATTTAAACTGATGATCTATAATCCGGAAAAATCGATAATCCGGAATCGCCGAAGTCCCGACGAGTCCGGATTAAAGACTTTTGACTGTATATGCTATGATTAGTGCAATATGTATGTAAACTCATTTGACTAAAATAACATTTTTAATTTCTTTTATATACATATATCGTAAGTCATTCTTTTAATGTCTTCTCTCAGAAAGCTCAGTCTTCAGAAAAGGACTCTACACAATTATTTAAAAGATAATGAAAGATAGTTGAAACTTCTCGAATAAATATTCATCAAGTTTATGTAAGTGGGATGGTTAGGCCAAATGTTACCATGCCTGATGTCAACCATATAATGTTTAAAATGCAAAATTTTGCTCAACAGGAAGATTTATTTAAAATGATCAGTTTTCATTTTATATAAATTTCAGAAATCACTGCAGTAAATCTCTTAACTTGTATTATTTTTTCATGATTAAGATAAAATCTATATGTAATTAAAAGTATTATGTGCAATATGATGATATTAACAATACATACTGATTATTAAAAGAATTTTACTCTACAAAATAAATAAAATTTATTACATAAACTGTATAAAAATCAAATTTGTCTGTAGCAGTAAAAAAAGAAATCCTATTTACTTTATGAAAAAATACCATATTTACTGATGTATTTTCCCTCCTTTTTTTACTAATTTTACTGCCCAAACTTTGAGACATGAAAATTACGCAAATAATAACATTTCAGAAGAATATGGTTATAGAATTAAAAAAAAAAAAAGCAAAAAACTTTCAGAACCTTGGGCTAAACTACTAGAAAAAATATAAGAGTAAATATGGTAATAATTTTTAGCATTGATAATACAATACAGTTTTTCCTGTTTTAGCTTAGATCTATTTACTAAAATCGAACTTTAATTAATGAAATAAAAAAAAATCACTTACCAATTCCTCCTGAAGCAGCATGGGAATACTTTTCTACATGTGTACATCGATTATTGAATTGAGGCTCATACTTTGGGTACAAAGACAAAGAATCTTCATAAGAATCATCGAAACCAAGGATCTTATTCCTCTGATATTCATCATCTTCAGCAGGCACTGTCGAGAAATCATCATCCATCAAAATATCAGTTTCACGTTCACAGGAACTAGTATACTCATTCCAACTATCAGCACAATCAGATCCCTCACTGCCCAATCCCGATGTACTAACTGAATCTGATCTGTTATAGGATTTGGAATCAAATTCAAAAGATTTCAGATCTGCAGAATGATAATCTGGTGAAAGAGAACTCAGATTTCGCAGAGTTTCCATTTTACATTCTGAAAGGAGGATTTCATTATCAGAAGAATCCATCTTCTTATCTAACTTAAGGCATGGATATGAATTTGCAAAATTTGAACTTTCCATTTTATTTGGCAAACTAACATAACTCGGCACTTTAGGAGCCTTTACACTGTTTTTATCACCCTTCAAGCACTGTGATGTCTTAAATGCAGAAGTCTGACAAGGAGTAAAGTTTAATTCCTTCAAAGAAGAAACAGCTAAACATTTTATGCTAAAAGTTCCAGACTCCTTATTTGAAACATAGTTACAAACATCTCCATTCTTATATGTTCTTTTTTCAAAAGCAGAATTACATTGTTTTGTTTTTACAGTCTCCATAGACTGTGAAATCCCTTTAGGAAACGTCAACTCAGCTAAATCAGTGTACTTCACGATACAATCACGATCTAGCTGCTGTGAACACATGATGGTGGTGTCTATCATTTTATGAGAAACTGGCTTATTTTTACAGTTTTGTTCAAATGACGGACTAGAAGAATTAAACATAGGTATGGTAGCAGATTGAGATTTAAAATCCAAAACACATTCTCGTAGCAACTGTTTTTCATACTCCAACAGCTGACCAAGAAAATTAAAATTTGGAGATATTGTAGCCCTTTTTGCCTTCACATACCTAGAAAATAAGAAATTGCTTCACTAATGTAAATATTTTCCCTTTCAAATAGCATACAAATGCTATTTAGAAAATACATTTTTGATTTGAGAGAAAATAAAACATTAAATTAGGTAAAATTTATGAAAATTGGAAAAAAAAAAAAAAAAAATATTCAGTGAATTACTCCATTAAAGCATGGAGCAGATAGTTCAAAAGATTTTGAAAATCATCTTATTCCTGTACTTATTCCTTCAACATCTGTACTATCCTTATAAAACAAAATTTTATGATTTTCTGAAAAGTTTTTAATTCCTGAAATTCTAATGTAAACTTTCCACACCTTTGTATTACCATAGTTCTTATTTTGTACAGTTTATGAATTAGTTTCCCAGAGGTAAGGACTAAGAAGCTACAAAAGTGCTAAAGTAAGTACAAAATCATTACAAAATGAACTCTTGTGGTTAAGACAATCCTAATTGCTTATTAGCATGCAAGTTAAGAATTCAAATTTACAAACTTCCATATATAGAGAGAATTTTTCTTTTTGGCGAGAGGAGTGAGCTAGTAAATTCTTTTTAAGCTTCCTGTGACTTTTGGAGAGGATTTATAGAAAAATTCTTGAGAACAAGCAGATAATTTAAAAATACATGTTCAGCTAAAATTATTATCGATTCAGTATTTTGAATTACATTTACAATGATGATTTGAATGATATACAATATTCCTTTTCCCCTCCTCTCGTAGAGAAACATATTTAATAACAAAACAGAATAAGCTCCTAATGGCAGTTTTATTTAATAGTTTCAATAATTAAATCATCTCTGTATATAACCTTTAAGGTTTTGTACCAGAAAATCCACTACCACCAGCATCACAAATAATTTAAAATGCCATTTTACTGGCTGCTTTTTGCATTGGCAAGAATGTGAGGTATACATTTTTGTTGCAATTAGTGTAGCAGAAGTTTCCCCTTTATCTTTCTTAAATATAACAGGGTGAACATTTCTAAAAATATGTTGAACACTCCAAAGTTACTGCAATCTGAAGTAGTACATTTCAATAACTGTAGCAATTCACAATGCTGCACGGCCAAAATCCTGACAAGCAGAAACTGTGAGGGAAGATATGTATTCAGAATTTTACATCTGCAAGATCAATGCCTATTGAAAAGAATAACAAAAGTTTTTATTTTCAGTCATAAAATATTTCAGTTTTGCCAAAATTTAATTGTCACTTTATATAGGTTGAATCTGAAAAAGTGGGCAAAACTTTATGGTATGATAGAGCACAGCTATACAAGCAATATTCATCATGGTAAAGTCTGGGTGGAATGCAAACAGCAAGCTGATAAGTGGCATTGAAAATAGTATAAAAAGGGTAGTCCTCGCACTCTACAGCATTTTCTACCGTAGACTGCCGAGATGATGGCTGATTAATACAAACCACGAAATTTCCAAGATGATGAATTATTTGAGGTGGTCCCATAGCTTGGCCACAAGATCAACAAATCTCCAGTGTTTGGACTTTTTCCTGTGGGGGCCATATAAAAAGCCTAATCTACAAATGTCCTGTTGAAATGAATATGGAACTAGTTGTCAAGTTCGTTGTTGTTGCCAGCGATACTCGAGAAATCCCTAGTGTCTTTGCAACTGTGCGTCGATCCCTATCGCGCATTCATAGCTAGTAAGGTCTTTTGAGCAATTTCTTTGAGCATGTATTTGAATCACATTCCTGTTAATAAAATATTTCTGAAATACCTCCTCTCATTTTTGTGTTAATTCCAAATGTGACAAAAAAAAAACTACCTTTTAACTTAATTAAGGTAAAATAACATGCTGAACAAATATTAATTTAGAAGTCAAACAACAAAAATCAGCATTATCTTTGCAAAATTTCACAGGACTAGTTTCAATGGTTTTACCGAACCATTCTCCTCAGCTGCCAAGTGATAAGATAAGAATGGCTGCACTTTGAGTTTAAGATACTGGTGTCATCACCAACAAGAAATGAAACAAGAAAACTAAAACATAATTTCCTTAAAGGTTGAAGGTAAAGATGGATTGGAGGATTTAACCCATTCGTGCCGACTGTCACGTCTACATGCCAGCAGCGAACACACTCACTTCCCGGCCGACACGCAGGCGTGCCAGAGCATTTTCCCATTCAGTCCCGACTGTCACGTATTTGTGCCACTGTCCTGCAACATTTTAAAAACTATAATTTCTGCCACAAGATGGCACTGTATGTCCATATGGTTTCAGATACATGTACATTAGACCTTCTACTCAAAATGAGAGAAGCATGACTCACAAACACGCGTTTTTGATTATATAAACAAAAGGGGAAATAAATGTTTCCGAATGGCATGATTTATGACGTCTCTTTAAATTTGCACATTGTAGTTGTAAGTAGAGAAGTTTTATTTTCACTAAAGCGTTGGGTATTTTGGTTTGCAGTTCAGTTTTTAGAAAATAATTAGATCTTGTTAGATGTGAATTCTTTCTGTTTTTACCGTTGCAATGTCGAAGCGTCAAAAATGTTTAACAAAGCATGAAATAGCAGAAATGATGCAAAATATTTCAGATATTGATTCTGAAACAGATTCTAATAGTAGTGATAGAGATACTATGATATATTCTGATCATAAAGAAGCTGCCGAATCTAATGATGATGAGGACATTTTGGACATCTGTATGCCGACCTGAAATGTCCTCATCATCATTAATCCTTAATTAATTAATGTCCTCATCATCAATGTCGTTATTACGAGTGCAAGGAATGTAATATAGAACTGTGTGTAGATCCCTGTTTTCAAATTTTTTATATGAAAAGAGAATTTTAAGTAATATATTTAGTTTTCAGATGTATAATGTTAAAAGTCATAAAATGGTGAGTAATGAAAATAAAATGTGTAAAATATGCATTTAAACAAGAAATAAGGTAATTAAAATATATATAAAAATATCTATAAAGCATAAGACGGTTAAATACTCTATAGAGCATTATTAAAAGTGCAAACGCTATTATTAGCGCAAACGCTACCCGGCGCGAAGGGGTTAAGAAAATTATGTTTTAGTTTTCTTGTTTCATCAATAGATGGCACCAGTAGCTTAACTCCTGTCCAGCCATTCTTATCTTATCTTTTTCATCTTTCAATTGCACTTTGGCAGCTGAGGTGGATGGTTTGGTTAAACCATCGAAACTAGTCCTGTGAATATTTGAAAATATAATGCTAATTTTTGTTGCTTGACTTCTAAATGAATACTTTTGACTTCTTACTGATTGCATTCCGATCATACATTCCATGACAAATATTGCTCGTGTATAGCTGCGTTCTATTTACCCTTAAAATTTTGTCCACTTTTTCAGATTCATCCTATAGACAATAATGACTACATAATCCAAATAAAAATTTGAACATTAAACACTACAGGGAAGCCACCCTAACATGATCACCCAGAGTTTCAAACAAACAAGAAAGTATAATATACATTTGACTATGTTCAGTAATTTTTACTTGATTATGTTCTCAGAAATATTTATCACTTTCAAATTGGTTACCTTAGAAAGATGATTGATCAGTATTAAATACAGACATTAAAAATTAGGTTCTTATAAATTATTTAATTACAAATTAATCTAACTCTGCTCCTTTCTTAAAAAGAAAATTCACATTTTTTTTTATTATAAACAGTATTCTTTAAAGTATTCCTTGGTATTTCATTCATATTGTCATAGACCAGCTTACTCACTTTCAACTTCCGAAAAACAAAAAATTATCTATTATTTTTCAGAAAATAATCTGTTATTGTTTCTTTAATTTTTATTGTTCTTAAAAATTAAAATTTACGGAACCATCTAAAATTCTGATTTTGGCTTAGCAATTTATGCAAAGTAGCGGAATTTTAAGCTTCTGCAGAAGTTTCAAGCTGAACACATTTTTAGCACCGACTGGAGCATCTGTAACGCTGCAGTTTTACCAGTATTCTTACATCATATGTCTGTTTCAATTTAAATGAAAATTACTTACTTGTCAAACCAGTGAAAGTGAAAAAAAAAGTGAAATAAATAGAAAATTACAGAAAATTTGCATGAGCTATTTTTTGCACATTCTAATAGAAAATACAGTTAAAGGATAACATCATCATACAATTATATAAGATTATATATAAAAAATTCTAACAATTTAAAAATAAAATAAGATGTCTAACCTGTAAGCGTCATCTGAGCTCATTTTAAGGGTCTTCATAACATAAGCTATTGCAACTGTAGCAGACCTTGATATCCCAGCTAAGCAATGCACAAGAACGCTTCCACCAGATTCTTTAACTTTATCTAAGTAAATTCGATTTATATGATTTTCACGAAGTAAAACTGTGCATACAATAAATGTGAAATATTTGATTCAAATTGATGTGTTTCTGTCAGATCCATTATAACATAAGTCAAATTATGTATACTCCAGATATCTGAATTGCCAATAATCTGGGCCACTTGCTCTAATAAGTCGAAATAATTAATTTATTTATATTTTAAATTTTTTTTCATAATTTTGAATGCAGAAAGCTAATCCAGAACAGTATCCAGCTTTTCAAAAAACTTAAATTAATTTAGATGAATGTAATATGGCTTATAATGTAGCTAAAAATGGCTTATAATGTACATTTATTAAATATAAAGCCTACAAACTTTAAATAATATGCAAATCCTTCGGGCACTTAGAAAAAATAAGCGACAAAAATCTACTTAAATTCATTGCTCAGTCATAATAAGCATTCCTAAAAAAAGTTTTTCTTCTAAGCAAGTAATTTTTAAAAAACTAAACCTAGCATATCTGCATTCCATAATTTTATATTAGCTTCTTGTTACATATCATTTTTGTACACTTAAAATGCAAATTTTGTATGTTTGTGTAGGTGTCTGAATGTAATATACTTTCAGACACCTACACAAACATACAAATTTGCATTTTAAGTGTACAAAGATGTATAAAATGTAATATACTTTCACAAATTTATGAAGCTTTATTAATAAAACACTTCCCTAAAAATCATGCTGTTAATAACCTCCAAACAATTTCCATTTAGATAATTGAAATATTTTTACCAAGTGGCTAAGAGTATCTCTTGATCCAACTTTAAAAAAAAAAAAAAAAAAAAAAAAAAAAAAAAAAAAAAAAACTCCTTAAGAACATCTATGTTTAAAATGTTTTTCAAAAATGTTTCTAAGGCAGTTTTGATTGAAATGCAAAAAATTATTTCTTACGCAAAAGAAAAACTTTAAATAATTTTGGCTTAAAAAATTCCTCATGTTCCAAATTTTAACCTTCACAGTGATTACTTTCTCACCATACTTTGTGAGTTTTAATTAAGTTTTTCTCACCAAAGTTTTATAATTTCACTAAAGTTTAAAATACTCTGGATTATGTGATATATGTTTAAAGGTAAAATTTGATTTATTTTTTCCACTGAAGTATTTTAATTATTCACTTTCGGTTTAAATTCTTTAAACAAAATATAATTCTCTTTACTTAAAGTTCTAATTGAATTTTTTCCCTTATTTTCTCACCTAAATTTTATAATTTCACTAAAGTTTAAAATATTTTAGATTATGTGATATATGTTTAATTTTAATTATTCAGTTTTGGTTTCAATTCTTAAAACAAAATAGAATTTTCTTTATTTAAAGTAAAAGTTCTAATTGAATTTTTTCCTTTGCTTTGGGAAAGGGCCAGAAATTTTGGGTGAACTATTATAATTAAAATACATTGAAATGGTTCATCAGCTAATTCTAGACACAGAAAAGCAAGGATTTTTGTACGCCTGCTCTTTTAAGGCAATGGTTAATAAATTGAATGGGTATTCGATTATTTTTGAGAATTTTAATAAGGAGCAAAATTTCGCATTGTAAATCTATTGTATCTGTGCATATTTTAATTCGTTGTATTTGATTAATTATTGTATTGTTAATTACAGTAAGATCCCACTTAACGCGGGGGATACGTTCCATCAAAGTAGAGCGTAATGCGAAACAGCGCTAAACGAGGCTATCTTTTACATGTGAATATTGGGGTTAGGGTAAGATGGCTAGGAAATTGGTTAGGTATTAAATTTAAAAAGTATGTTTTTTTAATAAAAAAAAAACCAAACATTTATTTCTTAAAGCCCAAATTAATACCACATTATTATTTCTTGCAAAAATAAAAACAAAATATAAATAACAAAACGAATGTTCTTAAAAAAAAAAAACAAAATTCTCAGTCAGTCATATTTAGTTAGCCTTCCGCGTTTTCAGTGTTCTGCCTTTTTGTGACAAAAGCATCTAATGTTGTTTGCCTTTTTCTTTTGCGTTGTTCTCTTAAAAGTTCTTCATAAAGGGATAGAGCATCTCTAACACCACGCCTTACTTTTGAGCTCCTGTCAAAATTCGGATCATTTTCAATGAATTGATCCATTATTTCAGTTATCGTAGACAAACTCCTTTTTACAAACGCTATCGAAAGTTCTTTTTGCTCTTCTTCTGAATCACTGCTGTCAACATTTTTGTTTTCTTCTTGTTCAGTTAATTCCTTGAGCTCATCATTGAAAGACTAGCCGCTGCTTCTTGAATTATTTCTTCGACATCTTCCACATTTACCCCTTCAAAATATGTCTGTACAATACCGCACCAAACAAGAAATACAAGTACACTCTTTCGGATATGTATTTGAAACCTATCGCTGCATAATATTTCGGGGAATCCCCGTATGCTGCAAGCGATTTCGTGAAATCCCCGGGTTGAAATAAAAGAGCGCTAAACTGGAACAGCGCTAAACGAAACAGCGTTAAGTGGGGTCTTACTGTACTTTTTTGGATATGTTGGAGTTCCAATTTATTAATTTGTTAGTATTGAAATTGAAATTTCTTGTTTTGTCAAAAAGTAAAACTTTTTTGTAGTTAATGATTTGAAGATCTAGAAAGTCTATGCTATTTTGTGAATTAATAGTTTTATTAAGTGTAAGACAATTTGGATAAATCTCGGAGTGTTCAATTTTACCAAAATTATTAATTGTAATAAGGTCATCAATATATCTGTAGGTGTGTTTGTAGTAATTTAACTCTAGTGGTTGTAGATTTTTTTTAGAGTTAAATACTTTGATAAATAAAAAGATATTACAGATCGAGGAGCTGGAATGTAAGCCCATTGGCAATCCTCTGACTTGTTTAAAAAGTTGATTTTGAAACTTGATGTTGATTTTGCTTGCTTGAAATGTTTTGGTTTTAACATTTTAAAATTCTTTGTTGTATTTCTATGTTTATTTGAAATTAATTATGAATTTCAATTTCTGGTCTTTGTGAAATATTAGTTCTAAATTTCTTACTTTATGTCTTTAATGATAATTTTTCTTTAGTTTATGTGCAAAAATACTAGGCATGTCTGTGTTTTGTTTTCAAAATAATTGTTTTGTACATATACGTAAGTGAGTAAGACCATAAAATATGAAAGGAAATTACTAACTTTAATTTGTCAATAGTCCCTTTTAATTCCTCATTTTAATTTGGCTACTTTCCCTTCCCATCCTAAAACTTCTAACAATTTATTAATCTAAAGTGAATAATATATAAATGCTAACAATATAGCTAGCAAATGAAAGCTAACACTATATGAATCTATCATTGCATCCCATGTGGTGTGCTGTGGGTGCTTTTTATTCAATCACAAATCAAAATCACTGCTGCTAAATGCATACTTAGTTCCCTGCTTGGCCTTGCTCTCCTAATACATTGCAGTTAATCATTGTGTATTGTCCACTGTCTGAAAATGTAAACTTCCAAAAATTGTAGGGTACTTATTGCACCTATAATAATGTGTACACAAGAACATGTATTGCAAGAATTAAGTTTCCAGCAATTAATTACGTTTTGTCTTCAGCCACATGAAGAATGAATCTATGGCCTCTCCTTCATTATGCATCATTCAATCATCATCAAATTACTATTGCCCAATACTCAAGATATTTACAGAATTTACTACACAGGGTGTTCGAGATAAATTTGACATATTTAAAATTGATTATATTTTTCCGTAGGTTGGAGGTATTGACACACACTACTCGTCATTTAAAAGTTTGGACCCTTCTTCATTCATATACAAGATGTCAGAAAGGATGGATGACTGCAACCTACCTGAATCATGGAAGAAAATAACTTACATCATGATGATTTGTGCCGGTCATCAAAATAAGAATATTATGACTGCTGCCCAATGCTCCCTGAACACAGTAAAAACAATTAGGCATGAACTAAAGACTTGCAATGGTGACTACGAGGATGTAGCAAGAAGAAAGATCCCTAGCAGACGATCTGATTGCGTTCATACGGTAGAATTCCTCGCAAATCTGCAGGAACAGGTGTTGAAGAACCCTGGCATTGAAATTCGGACTTTGTCACGTGAAATGAATGTTGCAGCCTCTACTATGAAGCTTGTACTCAATGAAGACCTTCGTTACTACTCATACATGCGGATTTTTTTTTTTCCTTATGAAACCGTCAAATTTATCCCGAACACCCTGCATATACATAACAGATATATATATACACTGCTGGCCATTAAAATTGCAATAGCATGAAGGAAAGCAAATACAATTAAGATATTTATTGTATGTAAAGAATATGACATGAAGATAAAATGATTAAATTTGTAACCAGTTTGGGAGTTTACAGGGGTGCACAATTAGTAGAAACAGCTGCCACCCTTGGCACCTAAACTGGCCCTTACCTGGTTAGGCATGAAGTTGAAATGGGCTTGGATGACAGAAACGGGCAACTCATTCCATGCTGCTTTAAATCTACTTCATTATTAGCTGGAGAAAAGGTGGCGGGCCAGAATATACAGGCCAGGGCAGCAATCAAATACTCATCGAGGAATGTCAGAACACAACGTGCAACATGTGGTCTTGCATTATCTTGTTGGAAGATGGTGTTTGGCAGCCTCGAAAATAGGGCACAACCACTAGACATAAAATTTCAGAAATTTACCAATCTGCTTTCAAATTATCATCGATCTGAACAAGTGGCGTAGCTAGGGTGGGAAAAGGGGGGACATCTGTCTCCGGGCGCAGCATCCAGGGAGCGCCAAATTGTTGGTACAAAATTTTAGAATAAAGTGTTTTCCATTCATGGCAAACAGAAAGGGGCGCAAAATCTCCAGTTGTCCCCGAGCTCAGAAAACCTTAGCTACGCCTCTGATCTGAACTAGAGATGTGTGTGTTATGAACCCAATGGCTGCCCAAACCATTACTCTAGGTGCAACGCCCCCTATGCCTATATCGAATCCAAGCAGGTGACGTGCGGTCTCCTAGCAGCCTCCAGACACGTATACGGCCATCAGAATACTGCATAAAGAACTGGGACTTGTCTGAAAAGACGACATTGTGCCACTCCTGTATCAAGCTTTGTCATTCGGCATACCCGAATCGCCGTCTCTCTCTGTGCTGCATTGTCAAAGGAAGCCAAAGTAATGGTCATCGTGTTGATAGTCCACATGGCTGTTCCATTGAGCGGATACTACGCATGTTGCAAACATGCCCATTTCCTAACTATTGGTCCACGATGTGGTTGTATGGTTTTGTAGGGCTCACCTCACAATACATCTGTCCTCTCGGGCATTAGTCATAGAAGGGCATTGAGATCGTCCATGCCGTGCAATATAACTATCAGCAACCCCTTTATTCCATATTCGCATGACAGTGGTTGGATGTTGACCAGTAATGTAACGGGTGATATGATGTAACGATAATCCACACTCTCAATAGGCAATGATCCTGCCTCTATCGCATACCAATACTTGCTAGTAAGCATTCCTTATTATTATTCGAGACATAACATGATATTCTACTGATGAATTCTTATATTAATTTTGATTTGTTTAGATGTGTGACCTCTTATCCACAGCTGCAATTATTAATATTGATGGAGAATTGCCTTGTTTCGATTCCAATTTAATTTTACTTTTGATGCTTTAAGTTTATTTTCCTTAAATCCTGCTACTATAGTGCAGGACTAGTTAAATTTTTGTTTTTAATTTTTGGTATACTTCTATGTTTCTCTTTGTATATGTATATATATATATATATATAAAAAAAATTTTTATTTATAAAAAATGTTTTTGTCTTTTTTCTTTTTGTGTCTTCTCTTTACATATAATTGTTATCAGTCCAACTTAGTATTACTATCATAATAATAAATGAATAAAAACTCTTTAGTTGAATTTACCCCTTTCTTTTTATAGTATAAATGTCTCATGGGTCACTCTGGTGCAGTTTGGCTACTTTTTACAGAAGAAAAAGTGCGACGGCTTAAAATAGCTAAAAATTATTTATTATACATATTATTGCATATGCATTTCATGTTTCAATTAGGTATTTAACTAAAAATGAGAATAGATCTAATTACAAAGGAATTTTTACATCTTTCAAGTACACGTTTAAAATTCTCCTGACTGGAGGCCACAAAAAGAATACATATGAAAGTAGGAACATTGCTTGCTAAAACAGACATTGCTGTGAAAGTTATGCATTCTGACAATTTGGCAGGTTCTAAGATGGAAGCATTAATATGTAAGTGACAAATTCTTTTGAACAGAAAAACAAAAATTATTTTTTATCCCCCCCCACAAGCAAAAATCATAACAAGTAAATTTTTATAAAAGAAATGTATAATTACCAAGGAACTGAAAGGCTTTAGGGAAATGAGGTAACAGTTTCTCACTGTAATTATCAATCACAGGTATTCTTAAGAAATGAGACTCTTGAATAAAATCAGGTTTGGGGCAGGTTGTACTCACATTTAGTTGGTATGTAATATTGTAATGCTGCAAAGATAAAAAGAATAGGTATCTTATAAGTTTTGACAGATAATTAGGAATAAAAATTAAAAATTGAGGAAATCTAACATGAAATAAAACACAAATATGCAGAATTACATGTAAATTAAAACTTGCCCCCTTCCCCCCAAAAAAAGATAATCTTATTGTCAACATAATTCATTCCACCATTCAATAAGTAAAAAAAAAAAAAAGATCGAACACATGAAAGAATAAGTTCAATTATTTCATCACATCTTTCTGTTGCAAGCAGTTTAATAAAGTGATTAAGCAGTTTAATAAAGTTTAATAAAGTGATTAATCAAACATTAAGGCACAAAGTCGAAATTCTTGACATGAAGAAAGATGACTGCAATTTGATTATGTCCTTAGCTTTTACATGCTGATAGTATTCTGCATTAGTGGAACATAATGCAACATTATTTCAGCTCAAGAATTAAAGAATCAGCTCAAGAACAGCTCAAGAATTAAGGAAAAATTATCAATTGAACATACGTGATTTTCAAACATCTCTGGAAAATATGCAGTTAATTACTATCGATATTTAAAAACTTTAATATGTCTAATTTAATAAATGTGTAGTATTCATATATAAGGCAAAATTAGATCTACTGCACTTACTTGAAGAATTTCTTGATTGAGTGCATCATGTTGTGAACCCAAGTACAGAAATGGCAAAATCTTAGTGGGTCCATGATTAGTAACTGGGAGGCAAGGCTGAGATAATGAAGTTAAAGGTGCATATTTTGTTCTTTCATCTTCACAAAGATGAGGATAGGCGGCTTGAAATTCAAGGAATCCACCTGCATCAGAAATAGGTATGATTATCATAAATGATTAATTATATTTGTTTGCATGTATAGATAGATATACATACATGTATATATACAGAATAGTTCACAAAATATGGCAATACTTTGGTTCATACCACTTATTGCAGGTGACAACACTAATAATAAAAAATGCAAGATTGAATTTACTGTTTGGAAAATTTTCAGGCTGATAATAAAATAAAATTAAAATCTGAAAGGGTTAAGATTTTAACTGTTGCTCAAAAGGCCTCTTTTAAATTTTAATACAGTTTATCAGCAGATTATAACAGAGATAGAATAGCGAAACATTTTATGAGATACTAGATGAATATAGCACATTTTGACCAGGAGTTCCCAATGGCATTGGCATAGACTTCCTAGGAGTCCATGAAATTTTAAAGGTGGTCAATACTCAAATATGTATTGGCAACTGATCAGCATAATTAAGACTTCAGTGATTAAAAAAAATATTAATAAAACTGATAGTTAATTGTTTATTCATATATAGCTATATCATGTGATATGGTAGAAATCACATATAATAAATATAAGGGATAAAATCCATAAAAAATTGTTTATAAGTTAAATACTGCTCCTCTACTCCACCACTGTGATTATGTTGTATGATCTGTATCAGCATTTCCCAACCAGCTTCCAATAATCCTTGGACTCACAAAACACTGTTGAGGGTTCTGCCAGAAATAGGGAAATAACACATGTGTCATAAAAGAGAAGACAATTTTTTTCCCTAGTTCAGAACTGCACTTAGGTAATTATGGTGGGAGAAGCGGGTGTGATTGGGACAAGAATCAAGTGGGTGATAACTGAAAAGCTGCCTTTGGTTGTTCAGCTATACAACTTATCAGATGTCTAGAGTTGTATGAATTTCTTTGTTCCTTGCATTATCAACCCAATTGTAAAAAAGAGTCATATATATATATATTTTTTTTTAAGTTAAATGACTAACTTATTTTTTAGCAATTTTCATTAAGCTGTACATATGCATGCAACACAAGTCTATCTGAACATAGCCGAACAATAAAAGGCAGCTTTTCAATTGTCACGGACTAGAATCTAGTGCGACTGCATATGCATTAGTGATGCAAAAAGTGTAGGATCATATGGTTAAACAGAGTGCTAATGTCTTTCTATTTTACTCCTTTTTTTAGTATTTTACTTGGTTTTGGCCCTTATTTTTTAATCATTCCCTAGATTTTAATGATTAAAATATGACAATACCTGAAGACAAACAATCCAGATAATTTTGAAGAGACTATAGTTAAAGATTTAAAGTGTCATATAAAATTTCAAAAAACTGGTAAAGAAAGAGGTGCAAAAAAAGTTCTTTACAATGAAAGTTATTTATCAATAGGCTTCACATGAACTGTTAATCTAGAATGACCTTTTCTACTCTGTCTCGTTTGTGGTGAACTTTCGAATATAGCAACGGATCCAACAAATTAAATCCACATTTTATGACAAATCAAACTAATATAAAAAATAGAAAATTATTAATTGTTTTAAAACTCTGTTACAGTCTCAAAGTAAACAGAGTACAGTTTTTGTAAACATATTCACAATTAGTGAAAAGGCTCAGGAAGCAAGTTACATGGTAGCAAAGGTTATCGAGCAGAAAAGGAAAAGTTATACAACTGGTGACATCTGATAATACCTGCAAGTAAAATTATACAGGGTAAATACTGAAAGAAGATCAGAAAGGAAAACTGAAAATACTCCAGTCTAGAACAATACAGCAAGTTGACAAATCAATGATATGTCACACGATGTTGAAAAGATTTTGTATGATGAAGAGGGAAAAAAATGGCAATTTTCAATTCAAGTGGATGAGTTGAGAGATTTAACCAACAAATGTTCTAGCATTTGTAAGATTTGTTTCTGAGGGAGAAATTCTAGAAAACTTCCTCTTCTGTAAAGAATTACTTCAGAAAAGCAAAGGATTAGATATATTTAATATACAGTACAAAATCTTTAATCCGGACTCGTCGGGACTTCCGCGTTTCCGGATTAGGTTTTTTTCCGGATTATAGATCATCAATTTAAATCTGGTAAGATGGCATGCATAAATTATAAAATTTAAAAATATGAAATCGTATTTTATGAAATAAAGAGCAATTACGATCTAAAGGGTATCAAAACTAAAAAAAAAAAAAAAAAAAAAAAAAAAAAAAAAAAAAAACTTAATATTTATTTGTTTACTTTATTAAACATTTCTTTCAACGTAAGTTGTTTAAGTTGCTTAATTATACGTGCTAATACTTTCTCTTTAATTCTATAAACAGACATAATCTCTTGTTCAGTTACAAAGTTCCACTGTTCAAGTCCTGTAATTGCTGTGCTGAGAATACCAACTAACTTGTCAACCGAAATTTTTTCATTTTCACTAACCTCTCTGTCACTTTCTTCATGCCTTTATCCATTTTTTTTTTTTTTTTTTTTTTTTTGCAGCAATTCCACTTTTTGTTTGATGGACATCCAAACATGCTTTCGCTTTGTAGATCCTTTGGCAGCTCCTGAATTGGAAACTCTTTTTGACATAATCGAAAGTTCAAGCTTACTTTTGATAAAATTGCTCTAACAATCTGCAAAAAATAATAAGCCGGATCCAATTAGAAGATTAAGGAAGAATGCAATCTGCAACATTAACTGAACTAGATAGTTTTAGCCTAGCTTATACCGTCCGTTATACATTAAATGCGTATGCGTAAACATATTATGCGCATGCGTAAACGCTATGCATGCGCAGAAAGTTTGAAGCTTTTGAGGTCCGGATTATAGATCATTCCGGATTAAAGACTTTGAACTCTATTACATGCCTATCTAAAAAGAGACTATCTTTCTTGGAAGAATTGTATTGGCATTTGTATGGATGGTGCTGCATCCATGATTAGCTCTATACAGAAGGCTTTTTTTACTCTTGTAACAGAAAAAAATGAAAAAGTAGTTTCCAGACACTGTTTTACTCATAGAGAGGTGATGGTGTCAATCTCTTGGCAATGAACTATAAAAGGTATTTGATGATGTTATACAAATGGAAAACTTCATTCAACAAAAACCACTTCACCTGAGAATTTTTAAAATGCTAAGTGAAAACATGGATAAAGAACATACAAATAATCTGTTGTTACACACTGAAATCTGATAAGTAGAGCTTTTAATGGGGTTTTTGAGCCACAGGAAGAAATATGTGCATATTTTCAACAAAACAACAAACAAGATATTACTAAATGCTTTGAGGATCAAACGTGGATGCAGATACTAGCAGATTTAGCAGATATTTTTCATCACTTGAATCAGATAAAGGCAGATGAAGTTACTGCAAAGGAATGGAGAAAATATACTCACTTCAACTAACAAGTTTCTTGGGTTTAAAAAAATTAAACTTATGGACAGATCATGTTGTAAAAGAGAATCGTGATATGCTTGAATTACTGGTAGAACAAAAAAGTGAAGATGGATGCCAATAAATTTCAATTTTTATTTTATCCCACCTAGGAGCTGTCGAAGTAAATTTATTGTTATTTTTCATCCGTGTCAACAGAATTACACGATTGGATGAGGAATCCATTCTTTTGCATTTCTGTCCATCCTCAATAACTTAACTTTAAAAATAGAAGAAGGTAACTTACAATTGGATGGTATATTGAAAATGAAATTTAATGACGTGGTTTTGGATAAATGCTGCATTTCAGTTGAAAGTAAGTATCCAACAATTCATAGGAAAGCAATTAATATAGTACTGCAAGTTTCAACATAAAAAAAAGTATTAAGAGCAAGGATAGAAATCATCTTTTTCTTGTGCAAGATGAATTCCACTTATGTATATTGAAAATAAGACAACGAATTCAACATTTATATTCAAAAACAAAGGCACAGATTTCACATTAATATTTGTCACAAACAGTTACACTAAAGAAATTTATTATTTAACTATACCTAATTATGTTTAAAATTATATGAATTGCATGTAATTGGAATTTTCTTAATAAACAATAATATAGTCATTTTTTGTTTCCATTGATGATCATTAACAAAAATATTAAAAAATATTGTTACACAAATGCTGGGATTCCCTAGAACTTGAACATTATCACAAGGGTTTCATAAGAGTGAAAAAAACTGAGAAACACTGCTTGAATTAGAAAGAAAAATGTAAGGGAATGGGGGAAAAAAAATTTTTTTTTTTTTTTTGTATGTGAAATGTGAAAAAATATGTAATACAATTCTATAAAAATATTTAATGTTTTTAATTACATATATCATGAACTAAATGCATTTTATTTTAATCAATCAGATTAAAAAAGAAAAAGAAAAAAAATTTCTAGTCTCTTAATTCCATACAATCATATTAAATCATGCTTTAAAAAAATGCTAAAAAATATGGCAATAAAGCTCTTTTACATAATATTAACAATAAAAGATAATGAACAAAAATGAGAAAAATACTGAAAAATGGAAGTCACAATCATATCAAATATAAATTAAAGTACAATGAAACACAAGTTGCAACAAATTTACTAATTATGTAGAAAGAAACTACACATGCAAAAAATATTATAATACAAAATATCTAAATTATTCAATGAATCAGAAAAATTTAATATGCCTTCACAAACAATTTACATTTAACATTGATCTTGGCATATAAAATATTTTGGCTATTATGCTACTATTTATATGAAAAATAATTTGGCCAAATTTTGAGAATACAGAGCAATCATAGCATGGAATAAAATGACCTACAGTGCATTCACAGATAAACTACAGTGCAGCCATTTACTAAGCAGTGTTCTTCGATCTTACTTGCATAGACTGAGCCATGTCAGTATTGTTACGAAATGTACAGGCTGTACAGGCGCAGTAAGATAGAGCAGTTTTAGGGTTGCCATAAAACGGCAAGGGAAGGCAGGGTTGCCACATTTGGCAAGAAATCGCCCATTTGGAGACAAAATTGGCGATATACTATGGAAGGATGGAGAACCTTCTAAACGAATTTGTACCGGTTTAGCCCAGAATGTTCTCGAACACAAGCCGAAAGCTATGGAAACTCTGCTGGTCACCGTCAGTTAGTGTGTGTGTCTCGTCTAGCGAGTCAGTCCATGTGGAGTGGATCAAGTTGACAGGCGGGCAGCGAGTGCCGAGTGGGTCGCCGAGTGCACCGCAAGAGTCTCATAGTATATCGTGGTTAGCGCATCGTCGAGAGAGCATGCTGAGCTCCGGCACTGAACCAAAGAGTCGGGAGTTGTGCTCGTGTGTCGTTGAGTGCATCGCGAGTTGTAGCGTGGAGAATCTCAAGAATACATGGAGTTCCGAGAACAACCAAGGAGAGTCGGAAGCTGTATTCTGGTGCTTTGCGGTGAAGTTGTCTCCACTGTGATAGCCTGATAACCTGAAGGCTGTGTCAATGATCGTGTTTATAATAGTTCATCGACGACTGTAAAACGAGTTTTGGAGCTGTCCTGACAATACTGGCAAATAAAGCGTGTTTCGATACTTCATCAAGTGTCCTCGTTATTCACTCCAAATCTACGAACCCTGTACATAATGTGAAGAAGAAAGAAAATAACGTAACAAATGGTGCCAGAAAAAACACAGCAACTGGTGTCAGAAGTAGGATTTGCGAGTGAATGCCTGCAGACCCGCCTGCAGAGGAAAGCCATGGCGGAGGAAACGAAGACTTTGATGGGCTTCTTAGCCGAGATAAAAGCCACATATGCTGAAATAAAAGCCGGATGTGCTGAGATAAAAGCCGAATATGATGAGATAAAAGCTGGATGTAAAGAGATAAAAGCTGGATGTAAAGAGATAAAAGCTGGATATAAAGAAATGACAGCTGAGATCAAAGCCGGACTAGAAGAGAAGAAAGACCGATGAGAAGAGATAAATGGCGGCCAAGAAAAGGTGCGAGAGCAACTCCAACATGCGAAAGTGGAGCTTACAGAAGAAACTGGATCCATAAAAGACGATGTGGATATGAGAGAAGTGGCTTCTGAAGAATCAAAGGATGAAGAAATGAAGAAAGTAGCTAATGAACTGTCTGAGAAATATCCAGAAATGAAGGATGAAACATCTAACGGGATTAAAGAAACAGAACAGAAACATAAAGAAATAAAAGACGCAAAAGAAGCTTTTGATTCTCAAGTGCCTGGAAGTGGAAGAAAATGAAAATGCGACTGTTAAGTTCGTCGAAATTGATAGTGAAATTATGAAGTCGCAGTTAGCAAGAATTGAACTATCTGAAAATGCATGTGATGCAGTAGATGGAAGAAGCTGATGCACAACTGACGCAGAGTGCACCAATATTGCAAGAAGATTCTCCCATTTCACAAACTGAGATGTGTCTCCTAATACAAGTTGCACTGACACGAACTTGATTTTAAGCGAGAATAATTGTGTTTGTGAAGAATCGGGTTCCATTAGCGACTCTAATGCAAACATCGGGACTGGTTTTCAGGAAATAGAGGAAAATAAGCCTGTACCAATTGCTGAAAATAACGAGATGAACTGTATGCATGCTGCGAATGAGCTACAGAGTAGTGAACAAACTGTTTCACATCTTCCTGTGGATAACAAGTCTGAAAGGACTGAATCTTCAAACTGTGATATGCAAAACAGAAATACATCTGAGAACTACAGTGGAAAGGTATTTGATCCGGTATATTTTAATGAAAAGACAGACTGAAATTCATTCTGAACTTTAATTTTGTAGAAATTTAAAATTGTTATGTGTTAAATTTGTGTATATAACTTGTACATAGTGTAAATATTTGTTTCTTTAGTTATGCTATTTGTTTGTTTTACAACGTTTTGTTAGTATGAAAGTTGGCTTCTGACCAAAGGTTGTACTGCCCGGGACGTGCAATCCTTGGGAGGGGGCAGTGTTACAAAATGCACAGACGCGGTAAGATAGCTTCCTCGCAAAGCAGTTTTAGGGTTGCCATAAAATGGCAAGGGGAGGCAGGATTGCCACATTTGGCGATATACTATGGAAGGATGGAGAATCATCTGGAACGAATTCTTACCGGTTTAGCCCAGAATGTGCTCGAACACAAGCCTAGAGCTATATAAACTCTGCTGGTCACCATCAGTTAGTGTGTGTGTGTCTCGTCTAGCGAGTCAGTCCCTGCAAAACGGATCGAGTTGACAGCCGGGCAACGAGTGCCGAGTGTCCCGTCAAGTGCAGCGCAAGAGTCTCGTAGCATATCGCGGTTAGTGCATCATCCAGAGAGCGTGTTGAGCTCCGGGCATGACTGAACTGAAGAGTTGGGAACTGTGCTCGTGTGTTGTCGAGTGCATCGCGAGTTGTAGCGTGGAGAATCTTGAGAATACGTGGAGTTCCGAGAATGACCAGGGAGAGTCGGAAGCTGTACTCTGGTGCTTTGTGGTAAAGCTGTCTCCACCGTGACAGCCTGATAACCTGAAGGCTGTGTCGCTGATCGCGTCAGCGTGTTTATAGTAGTTCATCGAGGACCGTAAAATGTGTTTTGGAGCTATCCTGACAATACTGGCAAATAAAGTATGTTTCAATACCTCATCAAGTGTCGTTGTTATTCACTCCAAATCTATGAACTCCGTACGTAACATGAAGAAAGAAAATAACATAACAACTGGTATCATAAAAAAAATGTAACAGTATATTTATCTATTAGTGATAAGCAGTAATTTTTATTTACTAAGTGAAAGTTTATTGTAAGCTGAGAATAACAATACCTCTTTAAGATTTAATCTGTTTAAGATACACATTTAAAAGTTTTCAAATACCTTTTAAAATGTTTACACTATTGTAGACAGGTAAAAGTTTTTGAAGGAAAACCGCCATGAAACTGTCAGGGAGAAGGCATTTGGCATCTCGAGTATTCTGATCATAAACAATTATATCAATGCTTCTATCAACTTCCCAGTGGCAGTTTTGAGCCAAAAAGTCTTCAATGCTTATCTGAAAAAGAAAGGGAATATGACATATATTCAATAACTATGGGTTTTAACATACAAATGCAATATTAATGAAGCAAAGGAATGTCATCGTTTAGATTTTCACAATGGTATAAATATTATACATTATAATCTTAATTTTTAATTTCACATTTGAAATAAGAATTGTTGATATTTATATTTATCTTAAAAAGTATTTTAATGAAATAATAAATTTCATTCATTGCTATTAAATAAAAAGAATTTAGTCACCACTAAAAATAATAACAAACAAATTTCATATGTTCACAGTATATAGACACAATAAATTAATTTCTTATAGTTACAAAATGTAAAAATACCTTTTCTTGCTGTAGGCGTCTTTTCATAAGTTTAGCACAGCCAACATTTATAGCATTAACAACATGAGAGGCATTGTATTCAAGAAAAGAACGACTGTCAAGTATTAATGCCTGCAAAACAAAGTGAAATATTTAATAACACATCATTAACCTTCAACATTTCACTGAATTATACACTAGTCATCAAAATTAAAGGATAATGATAGAAATAAAATGTAACTGACACTTAAATATTATTAATAGAAATTTGTATAAAAGGATTAGTTAACATAAATTACAAAGTCTGGCAGTTGATTATTCACAAAATATTGAAATTAAAATCAAATTTATGGAAATTGGAAAATGATGGAAAATCTAAGTCACCTCTTGGGGGGGGGGAACATTTTCTTTAATATGGTGTAAGGTCACCTCAGATAGATATGTATACACACATCTTGATTTCATAGACTTTAACCAAAATGTTAATCAAGTCTAGTGGAATTACACGTCACTTCTCTAAAAAATGCATTTTTCAGCTATTGGAGAGTCTGGGGAGGAATTTGGTGCCTTAACAACATGCACAACTGGGTTCAAGTCAAGTGAGTAAGATGGCCAATCTATTTGAGCGAAATCTTCTGTTTGCAAGTATTCCGATACCACATATGCTCAGACTGAGCATTGCCATCCATTAGCAAAAACTCTGGACGAACAGCACCTCTGAACAGTTTACAGAACCTCCTTGAAAGATACACAAGCTTGGTGCAGCCTTTTGTCATCCAAAACCAAATCTCTTGTAGTTGCTTCATGGTTACTTTGCATTCAAAACGACAGAAAATGATCTGAGCAGTTGTTGCCCTTGGTTGCCCTTGACCAGGCTGTCTATCAACTGATCCAATGCTTAAAAAGTGGCACAAACTTTTGATATGACACTTTGAGGAATATTCAAATGCTGGGCAAACTGGTGACATCCATTTGTGCTTGACCCCTCTCAATTCTACCAATTACTCGCCACTTCTGACCCTCACTTAAAATTATGCCTTTTAACCATAACTACTGATACTTGAATACTGATCATTCTCAGAAACCACATTCATTTTCAACATCACTACAAACCAGAATTCCAATATGCTTCCATTGCACATCATACTGTCAATCTGCATATTTCATGCATTAACATACTATGTATATTCAGTTTTGAATGTCTGATTAACCTCATCCAATTACTAGCTTTTTGTTTTAGAATGCAGACAAAGAAAAGACTGTCTCGTAATCAATATAAAAAAAGGTGGAGAAACAAACCCAGCTTCAAAAGCAATCAAGAGCATTGCATAGCTTATGCAAAATGCAAGTAGTTCCAAACAAATTAAAGAACTAAATGATTATCTATAACTAAGTGACACTACTATAAATTCTGATTTGGATTCTAATTATCAAGACGAGAGCAATGTTAATGAAGAAATTGGGAGTTGTTCCAGATAGGAATAATCTCCTAGGTTTCAGAACAATGGATACTACCATGGGAAATGAAAGAGGCCTCACCAAACTCTGCCATTACACTCAGGATTCTGACCTGATGATTTAAGCATTAAAAAAATGGAGAACATGTGTCAAGAGATTGACTGGTATATCCAATGTCAAACGGTTTCGTGTTCTTGCTTTTGTTGCAGACCTTTTTAGTAATTCAAAATTGAGTTTGTTTTAAAATGAGGGTTATAGGAACTGGAAAAATATTGGTGAGATTTTAAGAAAGAATAAAGACTCAGAAACACATATAATTTTAAACCATGGAAACAAAAATTTGAAACTTTTCAGACAATAGATTCAGCTGCACAAAGACGAATTTATTCTGAAATTAAATATTAACATGATATAATTTTATGCATAATGTCAGTTATTAAACTGCTTGTTGAAAGTTCTCTAGTCTTTGAATACAAGCAAGAAGCTTTATGAACATAATAATAAAAATTTTCTGAAGTTAATTCAAGTGCTAGCTGAATTAAACCCAAAAATGGAGGAATATGTTCATGGAATCCTCAAACATTACCTCCTCTTAACATTGGACCAAATTTAAGCATTGCTTTAAGAATTTCTCTAACTCCATCAAAACTGTTTCTACCAGCGAAAGACCTTTTTCTGAACTAAAAATAATGAATTACTTAAAAATCGTGTCTACATAAAATTATCCTAATAGATTAGCAATGCTGACCATTGAATATGAACTGAGTAATAAATTAGATCTGAAAGACATTATTTGTGAGTAAATATTGTACGAGTGTTATTGTCTTAATTGAATTATATTAGACCATACCCTAATATGAGCCTCTACTATTGTAGAGAAAAGATATACATGAAAAATGCTGCTTAAAGCCCAGTGTAACCAAATAATTCTTTGTTATTTGAAATATTCTATAATTAAAATAACAACATATACATAAAATACATGTAGCGTCTGAATGTGTATTGTCAGTGAACACGTGAATCTGCAGGGTCTGCTTATTAATTACCCCTTCAAACTACACAAGTTACACATTTAAGAATATGTTATATCCTCTAATTACCTAATCTGCAAAAAAAATTTTAAATGGAATTTTATTTTCATGTTGTTTTATTAGTATCATATTTTTAAATTTTTATAATTTTTTATTCCATGTACTGTAGTAAAACATATTTCAATCTGCAGCTTCATTTAAAATTATGACTGCATTTTTTTTTCTTATTTTTATTTTACTTGAAGAAATAATTCTATCTATCGATAGTCTAAGTGGTTAAAGGCTCACAGAAACTGAACTACTCTTTTCTGAGTTTATACTCAGTTTCCGCTGTCTCTTTGATCAGTTATTGACAAATTAATGCTTCGGTATGATAATTGGCATTGAAGAGAGATAAGCTATAAAATACGAACACTTTAAAAATATGCTAATGGTAACTGTATAAGAAATATAATAGTCAAAGATACATACCAATATTAGCTGTTAAAATAAAATATCAATAAAATGTAAATACAAAAATAAATTACATTTTGTAATTACAGAAAATACTCTGCTGGAATGAATTGAACTATTATTGCCGAGAATGTCACACAGCGGTACAACACGTTCAGCTCCGTAAAATAATGTCCGATGGACGCATGACGTAAACCAGCCTGGACCGTGGGGCCCCACAGGGGGGTCAGAGGAAAGGGAAAAAGAGGTGGCCAGCAGTCACAAGGACAGAAAACCAAAACTTGAAAGCGAAAAGGACAAGGCAAGATCAGAGCAGCGTAGCCATAATGTAAACATAACACCAGGAAAATAAAATGAAAAAAGCAAATACAATGCACAGTAAGTGGAAAATATACACAAGTAAACTACATATGTTCAAACAAAGCTAGTGCAGGTAAAGTAGTGGCAACAGGAGCTTAAGTAGGAAGGTTATTGTCACTGGAGAGGTGAGCAGCATAGGGGCGAATGGTCACTGTCTTCTGCTAAAATCTTGTAGCTGAGAGTCTTAAAGGAGTTTAGATGGGCACAAACCTTGGCCTTGTTATAGAAGTTTCTATTAGCTTTACTTAAAAAATCCTTAATACTTTCAATTTTTACGTCTTTGTGCAGCCTTTCATTCGACACGTAGAAGTGTGCATTTGTTATCACTCTAAGGAAGCGATTTTGAAATTTTTGCAGCTTGACTATATTATTCTTAGGCGCTGTCGCTCAGGTGGGTGAAGCATAAGTAATAATTGGCCATGGGCCTTTTCTTATTTAAATCCAGTTTTGAATGATTTCCAATGAGGGGTGTGAGAGAATTCATGACACCTACAGCTTTGCTGCGTATCTTGTTGATGTGGTCCTTGCAGTTCATTTTATTGTTTAAAGTTATTCCCAAATACTTTGCTTTGTTGACTTGTGGAACTTCGACTCTGAAGAGATAAAGTTTTCTGCGTATGGAAAAATTTATCTTTTTTCCTTGTATAATTAAGAGTTGTAACTTGAGCACGTTGATGAAGATGCGCTACAAGGTGCACCATTTTTCTATTGAAGGGATAATATCCTGCAATTTCTTTACTGCATGATTGAATGAAGTCTGCTATCTTGATAGCAGAATCATTGATTCAATATCGGGGACATCTCCTGAAAATCATGGATTGATCAGAGTGTGACTCTGTGATTGGTCACATACTTTGAATATTCAGTTTTGAAGTTAAAATAACCCTTGGAGATGGAAATCAAAGATGCAGTGCATAAAGTTAGAGTTATTTCTTATGTTTTATTTCTATGTTAGTACTGATGTCCTACTATAATAACTAACTATTACAATAACCAATTTAGACAAGTTTAGCACTCAGCCAGTTGTCAAAGTAATACAATTTATTCAAATATTTTAATAGACGGAATATTGATCTCAGCTTGGACAAAATAGTGTTAAATTACCAAAAAATACACCTAACTTTTGGAACATATGGAATAAATTGTAATATCCACATTTCGTTAACTACTGGTTTATTCATATATTAATATTTTTTTTTCATATATAGTAGTTTAAAATTTACATACCACTAGCTAACAAATATTTTAAATACAATTTCTAAAAAAATTTATTTTTCAGAATTAAAATATTAAATTTAAATAATTTCATAGTTATAAAAGCTTGAAATGCATTTTCTAAAATGGATTTCTAAAAACACTTACATTATCAATATGATTTCTTACAATAGCTGCAAGCTGGTGAACATCCACTGTACACACCATTAAACTATGTGCCATATCAACAAAATTGATTTTTTCATTCACTATCTACAAATCCATTTTATAAAGCTTCTCATTCACAGCAACCTAAAAAAAAAAGAAACAGAAAAATATTTAACTCCAAAATTATACAAATGTTTTTTCATATTTTAAAAACAAGTCTCTAAAAATAATAGGCAGAGTAGAAAAATTCATGCCGAAGGTGAGGATCTACTACAAAAACAAAAATTTTAATAATAATGAAATAAATAATTAAAAAACTACTTCAGTCACTATAATAGTTTTAAATATATGGTTCATGTTACCAACCTAAAGATATTTTAAAAAATGAAGCATTATTGATATATTACAAAAAGTAACTCTTTAAATTAACTTTGACAGACAACTGAAGTAAAAAAAAATGATAGAAAATAAAGGTAACATTTATTCTTTTTAACCTTTAATCTACAGCATTTTTAACCTTCAAGATATATCGATGCAATGTTACTAAGACTCAAAGTTCTATATCTTTTACATAACAGCCGTAATTCATAACATGTAAACGTTTTTTAGCCTTTAAAAATAAAAGAAGGCGAACAAGTTTAGAGAATGCCCATCCATTTTTAAAAAGTCCGAATAAGCATTTAGTGCTGCCATCTATGATAGTTTCGAACAACTACTTTCTAGGACAACCCAGTTTCGCATTTTATTTCTTAACGCGATATGTATATAAATCGCATGTTGCTTTTTCTTCCCTTCCCTTTATATGATTATTCACCACATTAAATTTACTTCTTCACGGAATAAGTACATACTAGCAAAAGTAAGGGAGGCTAAAATACCTTGATGGCATTACGGGGTATTTCAACACAGCTGGCTGGCTGAGATATTTCATAATGGCTTGCGTAAATTCTTTATCCAACAAATTGAGAATGCGTACAATTAATCATCAAGAACGTACATATCAGATTTAAATAGAATTAAAGTTTCTTTTTTTTTTTTTTTTTTTTTTTTTTTTTTAAGGAGAGACATTTCATAATTCGCTGCTTTGCTTCGATTCTTAGTTCCAAAAGGAACACGTCGCCATCTGCTACGAACTTTCCTGGAGCCGACGACTAACGCTTATTCAGTACTAAAGCTTGGCATAATAAATTAACTATAAAGAGTTTTATGAGAGAACGAATGGAAACTGGTTATACACACATCAAACTTCTACCATACATTCCCACTTATCTATTCACAACGGAAATATTTTTATACGTTACGATAAATAAATATAATATTAAACAGTGGTGTAAGTCGATTTTCATAGAAAGCACAGATATTCTTATTCCTTCCACTCGAAAAGATGAAATATTTTTTTTTGATTGAAACATCAGAAATCTACTGCAGAAATTTATTTAAAATTTTACATCTCTCAAAGTTGCCCCAGAAAACCTTACCAAAATATCAAATTTCATAGAAAACCTTACCACAATGTCAAATTTCATACTATCAAAGGAAAGATACGAAATTTAGATAATCATAATCAATACATTTGAAAAGAAATATTTATAGTTTACACTAAAGTACACTATTTGTACTAAAATATGTTTTACGAGCTTCCTGACAGTAGCGATATTTACGCTGCAGATTGGAAATATTTCGAAAAACCATGCCTCCCACTATATTGTCACAAAATTACCAAGGCTGCTGTCAGAAAAGGGCTATTTACGGAAAAGAGGGGGACAGCTCGTAACTTGAGAAAAGCTCGCTACATGAGAAAAATCATGAAAATACCATATGACTAGCCCGCGCCGTTTGGTATTGTATTAAAACTACCAGAGTTCCAAGGCGCTCGGATACTGGTAATTCCCCCCCCCCCAAAAAAAAGAGAAAAAATTTCAGACTTAGTGGCAATAAAAATACAAAGAATTCCGGAGTTATTTTTAATTATGTTCCGCAAATAAGCATGGACAAAATGAAAGATCTATAGAGCTTCCCCCTTTTCCTTAATATTGTGAATTAGACTCAGATTACTCTAAGATTGACGTTTTTATGAAATTTATTACCTGTTATCGAAATATAGAACAGCTATGGAAGAATCGGTATAGATAAGGTTATCCAAACTCCAAGCCTTGAATTATTGAAACGAATATAAATTTTCTTCTATTAACTTTATTAAAAACATTCATAAATATGTTCAAATTAAATTTTAACACCTACACATATTTTCATTAAATTTAAAGCTTCATAATTGATTTCTAATCCAAATATTACAAACTGTTAAGGATAAATGGAAATATTTTATTTCAAAGGCATATGAAAAAAAATGTTTCTTGTTTCTATTTGGAACTGATTTCATTCAGAAATGAAAAGATTTTTCATTCGGAACGAAAAAAAAAATATTTTCACTATCTTAATCACTTAAAGAAAGCCAAATTATATAGAGAAAATAACAAATACTTTCACTTTTTCAATATCAGTCGCTTAAAGAACGTGGAATTATTTAGGGAAAAAAAAAAAAAAAAAAAATCGGAAAATTTCAGTTTATAGTCAGTCTAACACTTTGAAGAATTTAAAGTTTCAAAACTTGAAAAATATACATATATTTTTAATCGAAATTTTTAAAAATCATTAAAAACAAGTTACAATTAATGTGCACATTTTGTTGAACAACTAAAACAATTTTACACAACCAGGACTGACCTACTAGTTTATGAATCAATCTCCCGGAAATTCAAAATATGTTTTATATTTAAAATAAGTTATTCAAAATAGCAAGAAAGTTTGCACTTTTTTTTAACTGGATCATTTTTGCATAAAACTTCGAATAAATATTTGTTTAAGTGGCAATATTTTTCTATTTTGCCAAGACTCTAAATCCATAAACTGAAGATAAGAATTCCATATATGTAAACTGAGAAAACTGAAAAACTATTATTTAGGTTCCTTCTACATGTTGGGAGGGAAGGGGGTTCATAGGTTCGAAGATCACAACAACCAATTAAAAAACGAAAGCTGACAATAACTATAACAGCACTAATTATCGATTATCTTTGGATGCAAAAACATTTAACACATATGAATACACATTCAACAGTTTTGAATTAAATATTACGTCGAACGATACATGAAAAAGAGAATTGTGAATTTCAGACTTATTAAAAAAAAACAGCGATCCCATCTGTTTTTAGTAAAGCTTATAAATGCGTCACATCACCATGAATTAAATATTACGTCGAACGATACATGAAAAAGAGAATTGTGAATTTCAGACTTATTAAAAAAAAACAGCGATCCCATCTGTTTTTAGTAAAGCTTATAAATGCGTCACATCACCAGGAGACGTCAGAGATGAGATAGGGAGGATGCGCAGAAGCGGGGGGTGGAGGAAATCTGTCTTCCGACTGCTGAACGATCTGCTTATGACGTAAATTGCGCTTCCAGTTCGAACCAGAGAATATACTAGCCGCTTTGTGCATTCAACTGATCAAAAAATGAATTGGCAGATGGTCTGAAGGAAAGAAATTTCGCGAATTGTATTTCAACATCTACGTAGAAATAGCACTGGATAAAAATACTCTCAGAAATGATGTTATTTTCTTGCAACTACAGATTCTCTCTACAAAGAAGCAAATCTTTCAAATTAAAAATCTTCTAATAATATAAAAATTGTAATTTATATTTATTTACATAGATATAGCAAAAATGAGGTAGAAATGTTCCAGAAAAGAACTCAGGAAGAAATAGAAGTCCTTCGCTCTGAGAATTTTTCCAATATAAAATATTAAAAAATTAGAAACTGCTTGTTTGCCCTGCGTTAATTTGGCCCTTTTTAAGGTTTTAAGCCTTTAATTATATCTTCAGATGACATCAGAATAAAGGGATACAGAGTTCTACAGAGAGAGAGTAATTATTATTTCCAGTCAATGCATGCTTTTACAGTATATGCTTTGATTAAATGAAAAAAAGGGGGGCTATATAATTATGTATAAGCGTATAAAAATTTTACATATTTTGATTATAAAGACTGTATAATTATTTATATAAGCACATAAAAATATTTACGTTGAAAATTAACGGTACTTAACTCACATAATAAATCGCTTCATCACTTTTATCTAGTGATAAATTACAAGTACTACCATTTTTTAATATATTAAAATGGAAAAATTTTGGAAGTGATTCTATTCAGGAATGAAAAGAAAAATCGGTACTCACGTATTAGGTCAACATCCTTGGCGCAGTTTGGCGATTTTTTACTGAAGAAAAAGTGATTCGGTGAATTTTCGAATTGCAACTTATAATGGATATGGTTACTTAAAGAACTGTTATGCGCATGGTTGCTGGAGTTTAGTGACTTCAGAAAATCTGGCGACTACTAACCAAGTTGATTGCTATGATTGTTCAGTACCAAAAAATCTTCATTAAAATGGGGAAAAAAATAATAATAATAAATATTTCCAGTTTTTTAAAATTAGAAAATTTAGTATTGCTTAAAGAAGGCAAAACTCACTTTGTATTCTAATACACTTTACAACTCATGTAAAGTCATTAAGTTTTCGAAACAGGAGATGTGAAAAATGCGCAATTTTCTCGCCGGGACTCGAACTCTGAACCTTAAGCTGCAAGTCGGACGTGCTTTGCAATTACACCACGATAGAAAGAAAGCGGTAAGGACGAAGAAAAATATTACATTCTTCCCCACTTAAAGGGCGACTGGGAAGGAGAGAACTCAAATGCCAAACCCTGGTGGTGACGAATTATCGTCCACCCCGTTTTAGTTCGGGCGTTACTCGCGGAGTCATTAGATTTTTGAAGCAGGAGACGTGAAAAATGTGCAATGCTCTCGCCGAGACACTTTCTGCTGGTAGCGAGACGTGCTTTCCGATTACATCACGTAGGCTTGCCGTAAGCAGGAAAAAAATTTAAAGCCATTCTTGCATTTTATTACATCTGAAATACGAGCAATTTACTTATAACAGAAGTCTTAAAAATTGGGCAAAATATTTGAGTGAAACATTTTGTTTTAATTATTCTAATCATTTACATACATTTGCCATTGGTGGCTGATTTTAATTTCACAAGTTCGAAGATCAAATAAAGTATGCATTTTTCATTACGATTTGCACAAACTTTAAAAATGGAAGGACAAGATAAAGCAGCCTTCACGTGCAAATTATAATAGAACAAAAGGAAGCTAAATAATACCTGATAATCAAGTAACTTTATAATCTTAAAGGAAAAAAAAAAAAAGGAGGGGGGGGTTAAGATTCAAATTGGGGTACAGTTGAAGCACGGTATGGTAGAAGCTGAAGACAAGATTTAAGACTTAAACAAACCTTCTAATAAATTTTCTAAGATCTTCAAAGAGAAGCGAAATGTATTAATTATTATTAAATTAGGCGATCGTATTTACAAATATTGTCCTTAATATTCCACAAAGATTCTTCCACTTGCAGAGAAGAAAACGACTCTTCTCCAGAAACAAATAACGCAACCTCAAATTTGGACAGGCAACAACAACTTGCTGTCGCATGAGAAGTGCCAAAAATGCGTGGTCCATAAACGGTACATGACGCAGCCAGCTTAGGAAAGGAGTTTCCCTGAAGAATGCTGAGATGGCCACTTTCACGAAAACCAGGCCGCTGAGAGCGCAGTCTCGTATCTTAAATCCGTGTCTTTCGACAGCGTGTTTGGAGAGTTAAAAATAATAAGCATCTTTTTCTGAGCAATAGCTGTCAACCTAGCAAATGACGTCACCAAGCGTCGACAAATATGACTTGCCCAAATAAGACGGAATGCAATCTTCCTACTGACGCAAATTCATTTTTTCTGCGATCTTATTTACTAAGAAATATCAGCACGGAATTTTAAGCTCGGAAAAAAATATGACCATTAAATTCTAAGTTTCTATCACGTAAAAACAACCGCTAAAACTTGCATCAAAATAATTTAGAATACGGTCGAGAAATAAGCTACAGAAAATTTTGTAAATATTCTGCCTATTGTATTCCTACAAAAGTTCGGCAAAATAGCAGTTTTACGAAAGACATAAACCAGCAATAAAAAAAAAGATTCAACTCACATCCAAATAAGGTGACAGACAATTCGTTATTACTCCATCGATGATACAAAAAACAATTAAAAAACTGGTTAACCGTTTTAAAGAACTGCTTTTCACATATTTAAAACAGTTCTGACTAAAAAGCTATGCTGCTTAAGAGGTAGAATCATCAATTTGTACACAATTTTTCAAGTGACATTCAAGTGATAAATGGTATGAGAAAAATATTCCAATTTATTGTTTGAAAATATTCCTCACTTTATTTCTTGAATATTCCCCGGTGCTCCACTTTTCTGGAAAGACTATAAATTAACATTTGTATGCAAATATCTCAGAAATTTCTAGAATCTTCTTATACTAAGTTGAATATTCAATCCGAAATTCCTGGTTGCTACAAACAATGCACGGAATGATGAGCACAGACCAATAAGAACATTCAATATATTCTTCAAGGTCTTAAATACCTGATGTTACGTCGAATAATAGGAAATAATAGGTGAAAGGAAAACATTCAAAACCTATTTTGAAACAACAAATCTCATGTGTGATTTTTTTGAGTGAAACAAATTCGTATTTACAATATAAATTTCCCGATTGGATTGCAAAATGACCTGGGGGGGGGAATTTAATATATATATAAAATCCTGCAAATACGGTATTGGGAAGGGGAGAGAAACTGTCATACTGTCTGCAAAAAATCAAATCAAATACTCACTTTAATAAATTACAAAAAGCTTTTATGTTTGGCATCAGAATTCATTATCCGTTCTTCCTTTCGAATGTACTTGGCATATTTTAGCTCATTTGACATATTTTAACAAAGTTACAGAAGTATTTTACGTTACATAACAGCTACAAAATTAAAGAGAAAATTTTCCTACTGCTTATGGGGAGTTCTTCATCGAGTAACCACTCGCTGTATGCCACGAAAGCCATCTTGACAGTGAAACAGCCTGCTACTCCTTCGACAAGACAGATGGCAGTTTCTCTCTCACACTATAACATTTGTCATTCAACAACTCTATGCACTTGCGTTTCACATTTGAACTTTACAAGTTTGAAAAAAACTAATCCAAAAGTACAGCATACATATTGTAAAATAATGTACACTAAATTACCCAATATAGAGCGATGTTACAGACGACAATTTAACAAACAGTATATATATATATATATATATATATAAAGAGGGGGGAAAACAAAATCATTTTAAAAGATTCCTCCTCCTAACTAAAGAACAAATTATTTAATTTTTTAAACTGATGTTATAAAGTAATAATAATTCGCTAGACGCTATTAATTTTAAAACAAATTTTAAAAAAGTTAATATAAAATATTATTAAGCACTAATCAGTACTATATGAACTAGTTATAAGTCTTTTGGCAAAAATGAAACGATTAACCTTTCGTTTCTCAGACGGCAGCTTAATATTTTTCAAAATTCCATGTTCATTATAGGCACACAATTATACAAGAAAAATTTACTAAAAAAATGTTTTAATATTATTTCGTCATAATGCAAGTTACGCAAATAAAAGCCAGAACTTTTATTTATTTGTATAACTTTCATTATGCCGAAACAATATTTTAAAAATTTAGGCTATGTATAAAAAATTTTAAAATTATGCTACTAAGAAAATATAGTGAAAAGTGGAGTTTGAAACACGAAAATAGTATTACTCATTCAGTTAAAAAATATTTCACTCAGACGTCTGGTTATAGAAAATGACCGGAATTCTATGACTTTCTTTCTTATTTTACAGTAGTTTTAACAACAAACAATATCACAGTTTTCTAGGAAAAGTCTGTCCATCTCCAGGACTTAGGTCCATCCCAATCGTATAAAAGGTTTATGAATGAATACCGAAAGAGCCGATTAAATTGACAAAAAAATTATCGTGATTAAAATATTAATCTTTGCTTCCAGTTCGGAAGCAGCTTCAGGAAATTTTATTAATCTAAAAGATTCTGAATATTACGTCATATACGACAGAATTTAAACTATTTATGTATTTGATTATTTTTCGACGATTCCATAAAAATAGATCTACACGAATTTTTACCGATGGTAAACTATATATCTTAAAATGTAACCTGTATATCAAATAACAGGCTTTGTTAACGATTTGACCATTATTTGAAACACACAAATTGAAAAACACAGCAGCAGTATGACCTGAAGTTACAATTCACCATACCTTTTATACATAAAGGCGAGAATAGCAAAGAATTAATAAAGATCTAGGTTACATAACACTATAAACCTGGTTTAGGCTAATGCAAAATTAATAGCTTAGTACAGCATTTGGTGAACTTCGAGGTCGCGATCATGTTTAGATAAGAGGTTAAATATTGATTTAGACTAATAAATGCAATACGGAGGTCCAGCCAATGTTTAGAAAACTATGCAAGCAAAATAAAAATTTGGATTACATAAAAACATAATACAGCAGAACAACATAATCAATCAATCACGTAACGTTGTTTAGTGTTTCGAGAAGAACGTAACACAGTTTCCTGAAATGTATTACTATCAAGTTCCACTCTCTATAAATATATATACAAATAACATTACAGCCGTAGACGAAGTTTCAGATACGTGACACTAAGGAACTGATAAACTGTTTGAGCAAAAATGATGAAGTTCGATCATGAAATAATTTTCAAAAACTTTATCAGCATAAGAATTATGATTCTATAATAAATTATAACACTCCTTAGAAGTTTTAAATACGATATATTTACTTCTTTATACTTTCCGAACAAAACGACATACATATTTAGACGCTGTAACTATTCTATTCATGTAATTAAACAGATGAAAAGCAGATTCATTTCAATAAGAAAATATTATACTATCATTAAAAATGCATTTAAATACACAAACACAGATCACACTTAGACATGCCTGTTAAATAACACAATGTTAAATAACTTTAATATAATAGCAGAATAAAGAGAATTTTAAAAGTATTTGTAATAAACTGAGCTTTTATTCGAGTAATTTACACATCGGTTTCTGTTCAACTAGTGAGATGAAAACATACAAGCACAATGAATAATACTCAACATGTTTCTTATATTAACAACTCCTTATACTCGTAATTACATTACATTAACAACTGCTAATTTCTAAACTGAGGGAAATTTTTCTGAACAAACCTCCTTCACAAATCATGGACATTTTAAAAATACGCCGACACCGAAGGGGGGGGAAGTACTTGTTTTCAGTTTTTAACATGTACGCCTCTCTATGCACTAGAAACAGCGCGCTTATGGAAAAACAGATCTATCGTAAAAAAAAAAAAAAAAAAAAAATTACTTATGGGCATTCTAAAATTAAAAGATTTTAACGCTTTGGGATTAACTAAAATGAGCTCAATTTTAGGTCGCCAAACTTCGTGAATTCATGCTTTGAAAAGCAGTAGCACTTTAATATACATTTAAATTTATTATTATTGTTACATTACTATTATAATTAATATATTAAAACTAACGCTGTTATTATTAATACATTAATATATAATGATCAGCTCCTCACCTGAAAATAAAAGAAATAATGTAAATGTAGTTAAATATCTCTATCTCGTCGCAACAAAACACGCTAATTATAGTGCGTCGATGTGCATCCAAAACATTCTAAATTTCAGGGAAAGCATCCACCAGTAATTACGTATTCTGTAACTGTATTAGATGTAAAAAATTGCACAAAAATTCTTCAATGAACAGCACTAGCCAAATGAATCATGTTCCTTCCACATAAAACATCATACACTAAATAAATTACATAAGGAATTACCATGAAACAAGGTCCAGAGTATTATTAATACATTAATATAAAATGATAAGCGCCTCACCTTAAAATAAAGGCAATAATGTAAATGTAATTACCTCGTCGCAACAAAACAGGCTAATTATAGTTCGTCGGTGTGCATCCAAGACATTCTAAATTTCAGAGAAAGCATCCACTATTATTACATATTCCGTAGCTGTATTAGATGTAAAAATTTCAAAAAATTCTTCAGTGAACAGCAGCAGTCAAATGAATGAATGTTCCTTTCACATAAGACATCATACATTAAATAAATTACACAAGGAATTTCAAGAGTCCTATTACATCAGTAACTAAAAAGAGAAACTTCTTTGAAACCGAAACAAATCAAAAAGGCGTGGAAAGTCGTGCTCTCTTCAGACTAAAGGAATTAAAACAGCCAGGTATCGCACGAAGAGACAAGTGCCATTTAGCGGCAATCCTCAAAGCTGCCGTCATGACTCATCCCACCTTGTTTGCTTTAGTAAGCAGCTGGCATCGGGAAGGCACACACGTATACATATCCTACAAATAGAAGCCATATTTTTAGAAAGGGGACTTTTATTTATTTCTCTAAACTGTTTTTCTTTTAGCGTAATAATCTAGGTCCACTTTCTACGGATTTTAATGAAATATACATACGGAGTCGTCCCTTGGATTTTGAAAGTACAGCAACTTGTTACAGCAAGGGATTTTTCTTATTTCATTCTCTTTCTTCTCCCACTTATTCCGCTAGAAGGTCGTTTCGCTTGCTTTGTCGCAGAACAATAATACTAAGGATGTATACACGATGGGTTATCAACTTCAATAAGTGATGAAACGTTACTTACTTAGAAGTTTGTTATTTAAGGTGAAATCACATAAATTATATAGTAATAAAATATACAAGGAAGAAAAATTACAGTGCCTCTAAATACTCGACGGGAAAATGCAAATATAATGAAACTGGAATGCTAGGCTAGAGTCACTTGCTACAACACTTAGTTGGATGCTAAACTGTAAGTTATTAACTTTTATTCAATGTTACATTTTTATTACATTTAATTTCTATGTGCATCTGAATTATTGAATGATAATAATTTTTTGTCACCCTATTTAAAAAATCTAATGTGAATATTACCAAAAATAAGCACCTGAAACAATATTATGTAGAATAAAAATTAATTCCTGCTAGGTATAAATTATATAAATAAGCATCAATCCATGTTTCGAAATTATTTCAACAAAGGAGAATAAATTAACCTATTACTTTAAAATATTTTCACTTTCACAATACTACTGCCAAAAATGCCTTAACTTCCACTCAAAAAAATTTTCCCATTTAAGATCATTAACTAAATACAAGTGTCTGGAAACTGGACTATAATACATGAAAAAGAAGCATGTCAACTTAAATTTCAACTGGACTCTAAATAAATTATTCATAATATTTTCAGAGACAGTCTGAGATGAAACGCTTAACGTCAGAAGCAAAATTAACCCCCTTATTAAGACACAATAACACGCCGATAACGCTGATTTTTGTTGTTTGACTTCTGAATTAACCCCCTTATGTAACAAAAGAAAACTGAACGATGATGAACTTGAGAAGGTGAAGAAATAAATAAGCCTAAATATATTGTAATATCAATGAACATTTTTAATGACAGAGATTATCTTAAACATAGTTGCATACAGCAGAGAAAAAGGCGAAGAAGTAAGAATGGTATACATATACATACATACGTAATAAACAGTTACGTCATCATTCATCACCGCGCGGATAAACGCGAACGGCGCATGCGTCAGGAGAAGCTCTCTTAAGCTAAACGTCGTATTATAATTTATGATACAACAATCCCCCTTTCGACGTTTGGCGGCTGAAAAAAAAATAAACATTAATCATTTATAGTTATTCCAATTAATTTACAGCACTTAGAATGTTTCGAAGCAGTCAATGTTTTTGTCAGTACATCAGCAGGCATTTTCTCTGTTGGCACATATTTAACGTCTATTTCATTTCTTTCATAAATTTCACGAATGAAATGATATCTAATATCTATGTGTTTAGTGCGTGAGTGATAAACAGCATTTTTCATAAGCTTCTGTGCACCTTGATTATCACAATATATAATGGTTGGATAATCAGCAGTAAAATTTAATTCTTTAAGGAAACGACGTAAATAAACTGCTTCTTTGGCACTTTCTGAAAGACTGATGTACTCTGCTTCAGTACTTGATAATGCAACAGTTTGTTGCTTTCGTGATTCCCATGTTATCGGATTTCCAGCTAGCTTGAATAGGTAACCTGTATACGATTTTCTAGTATTAACATCTGACGCCCAGTCGGCATCGGTATATCCAATAAGTGCTTTTCCAGTCTTTCGAAATTTTAAACAATAATTTTTAGTTCCTTTTAAGTATCGAAGAACGCGCTTTGCAGTCAACCAGTGTAGTTTTCCAGGATTGTTATTAAATTGGCTCAGGTGACTGACGGCATATGTAATATCCGGCCTAGTAAACACAGAAAGATACATAAGCGAACCAATTAGACGGCGATAAGGTACATTGTTCACTTCTTCCTTTTCAGTTTCAGAAGGACACATTTCTTTACTTAACTTTACACTAGGATCTAAAGGAGTTGCTACTGGTTTTGCATCTTGCATATTAAACCTTCGTAGAATATTATCAATATATTTCTGCTCAGATAAACTAATAGATTTATTATTTACATCTTGATTAAATTCTATTCCAAGACAATAATGAAGTTTGCCTAAATCTTTAACATGAAATTCTTTAGAAAGATAACCTTTAAGTTCAGCATATAAATCACAGCTATTTGTTGCTATTATTAAGTCATCAACATATAAAATTAGAATTAACTCACCTTGAGATGTTTTCATCCTGTATACACACTTATCTGATTGTAATGGTTGTAATCCAAAGTTTCTGAGTTTTTTGTCTAATTTTTCATACCACTGTCGTCCACTTTGTTTCAAACCATAAAGAGACTTTTGCAAAGCATAAACATAATCAGGATTATTTTGGTCTTCAAAACCTTTAGCTTGTTCCATGAAAATTTCTTCTTTTAAATCTCCGTTAACATAAGCCATAACAAAATCTAGTTGATATAACATAAGGTCTTGTTCAGCACTGTATGCAATCACAGTTCTTATAGAGCTTGCTCTGGCTACTGGAGCAAAGGTTTCATTAAAATCAATTCCAGGTTCCTGTGCAAATCCTCTAGCAACCAATCGAGCTTTTCTCTTTTGAACTGTTCCATCTGCATTATATTTCGTTCTAAGAACCCAGCGACATCCTATTACCTTTTTGTTGTGTGGTCGCTTTACTAATTTCCATGCACCATTTTTAACAAGTGCTTCATACTCAATTTGCATAGCCTTATGCCATTCCTCAGCATAACTTCCATTTAATGCTTCTTCTAATGTCGGATTTGTATCTTCTTCCTTTTCTATGTTTATATTGTGGTACTCCTTTTTTGGTCTTCCTGGCTTCCCAGTCTTGACTTTCTTTGGACGACCTGCCCCCCTTTTAATCTGCATTTCAGGTAGTGCTTCGGAATCAGAATCTTCATTATCAGATGATTCAGCAGATGCTTCTGCCATATTTGAGGGGTCTTCTGTTATTTCATCAGCCGATATTTGCTTTACATTCAGAGGTTCTTCCTTCTTTTTATCAGGAATATTTTCGAAAAATAAAACTTCTAAATCTTTATCATAATTAGTAGAGTTTTCAAATTCATCAATGAATCTAACATCTCGGCTTATAACGATTTTTCTGGAATTTTTATTCCACAGCCTGTATGCTTTCGATTCATTTGAGTATCCTACAAATATATATTCTTCTGAACGAGGATCGAATTTCCCTTTAGACCTTTTATTAAGTACAAAACATTTCTGTCCGAATACTTTGAAATGAGATACAGTTGGCTTGATGCCAAAAAATAACTCATAAGGTGTTTTGTTTACTCCCAGGCTTCGATTTGGGCAACGATTACGAATATAAACAGCACAGTTCAAGGCTTCAGCCCAAAAGGATTGAGGAAGATTACTTTGTAGTAACAAACATCTGGCCATTTCAGTTAAAGTGCGGTTCATGCGTTCAGCTCTCGAATTCTGTTGAGGAGTCATTGGTGCAGAGAATTCTCGTTTAATCCCGCATTCTTGAATATATTTATTAAATTCTTCTCCGCGATATTCAAGACCGTTATCAGTCCGAAGGATTTTTATTTTCTTTCCTAGACGATTTTCGACACCAGCTTTGTATTTAATGAATGCCTTTTTCGCTTCATCTTTAGTTTTAAGAAAACTGACTTCGACATAACGCGATTTGTCGTCTATGAAAGTAACAAAATAACGCGAACCAGCATGGGATGGGACTCTCATAGGTCCACACAAATCTGAGTGAATCAAGTTCAGTAATTCATTACTTTGAAATTTTGATTCTTTTTGAAAAGGTTGCACAGTTTGTTTACCTCGGATACAGACTTTGCAGTCTTTTAGAGATTCCGTGTTATTAAAATTTAAATTTCTAACCATGTTATCAGACTTAAGTCTTTTCAAATCAGACTCATTTAAATGACCTAATTTAAGATGCCACTTTACAAAATTACTTACCTGTGCTATTGCAGCTATTTCAGCGCTTGGATGTATATAATAAAGATCACCATGACGAATAGCCTGCACTAGTATAGATCCATTTGGTTCTATTATTCTAGCATGTCGTTCTGTAAAAATCACTGAACGATTATTTGCAGTAGCTTTAGATGTTGACAGCAAATTACATTTTAATTCCGGAACACATAACACATTTTTGAGCGTAAGTTTAATTGTCTTATTTCCGTTAGGTACTGTGATAAGGACAGTTCCAATTCCTGTAATTTTTGATGTTTTGTCAACTGCTAACTTTATGGTTGAATTCGTTCGAGGGTGAAATTCTGAAAATAACCTTCTGTCATTGCACATGTGAGATGTACAGCCACTATCTAAGCACCATGAGGAGGTCCTCTGATAAGCATTGTTTACAGCTAAACTAATCTGCTCTTCATAATTAGAAGCCATCATAGAACCTTGATTTCCCTTATTTGATTTGCGCATATTTTCTATCAGCTATTTTCTTTCTGCATTCAGATGCCTTGTGCCCAATTTTCGAGCAGTAATTACACTTCAAATTTCGAAAATTTCTTTCAGCTGAAAAATTTTTGTTTGAATTTACCTTCCATTTTTCATTTTTCTTCTGTTCTTGATTTCTTCTTTTATAATCAGTATAGTATGCATTCTGTGAATCTTGAGACGTTTTCCCTTTTCTTGCTTCCCATTCTTCTAACATTTTGATTTTTAAAGATTTGGGACTAGGTAACTGATCTCTTGATTCGATGGCGCATCTAAAATTTTCAAAATTTTCTGGAATACTATAGAGCAGAAGAATCGATAATAAATCATCAGCTATGTCAATTTCCATTTGTTTAAGCTTATCAACTATTTCGAAGAAATTATTCAAATGTTCAGACATCGTTTCGCTTTCCGCCATTTTTCTAAATAAACGCTGTTTTAATAATGTAGCCTTCTTCGCAGGTCCTTTCGATTCATATACGGCTTTGAGTTTATTCCACACAGCATTTGATGTCACACAATGCTTTATATGACATAGTTCACTAGGATTAATAGCAAGAATTATATCTGCGCGAGCTTTTTGATCAGCTTGGAGCCATTTCTTTTCGTCTTCGGTTCCTTCAGCAGGTTTTAGCACTTTACCGGTTACATAATCCCAATGGTCGTTTTTAATCAATACTGCTTCTATTTGTAATTTCCAACTGTCAAAATTATCTTTTCCAAGCTTTTCTATAGTAGTCAAATGCGACATAATGTAATACAGTCTCTCACAGCCAAAAAAAACAAGATTGAGCGCTATAAAAATAGGCTTAACTGAACGCTGATCAGTTCTTACCGTTGATTAGACGTAACAGTTCTTGCACTGATTTAGGCTTAAGAGTTCAATGCTCGAAAACTTCAAAATGTTCATTTTAAAATAGGTATTTTGCTAATTAGGCCCAGTTGAAACGTTCCTGGGCCCATAACCATTGAAGAAATAAATAAGCCTAAATATATTGTAATATCAATGAACATTTTTAATGACAGAGATTATCTTAAACATAGTTGCATACAGCAGAGAAAAAGGCGAAGAAGTAAGAATGGTATACATATACATACATACGTAATAAACAGTTACGTCATCATTCATCACCGCGCGGATAAACGCGAACGGCGCATGCGTCAGGAGAAGCTCTCTTAAGCTAAACGTTGTATTATAATTTATGATACAACAGAAGGAAAAAATGCAAAACTCTAATTTTAAAAGTTGGAAGTGCTCTTCTCACGACAATTATTTCAGACATTAACTAGAATTTTTTAGATAATGTACATATTTGTTTGCTTGATGTTGTGAGCTGCTAATATTTAGAAACTTTCCAGCTTTGCTGTAATTAATAGGTTAGGTTACTTAAATATAGCAAACCTAGGACAGGTATAGACCCGAGAGGAGAGATACTTCGTGGAGGACTAACTTTCTGAGAGTAATTTCTCGTATTCCGTGAGAAAAATTACGAACATGACAAAATTACACACATGAGAAAAATTACGAAAAATCAACTACACAGACAACCCGTTCGCCTTGGATCGATCTCAAACCAAGTTGGACTACCAATATTCAGCGGTCTTAACCCTTAGTCTGTCGAACCCAAAACTAGCGACAGTTTTAGAAAATTGTCGCTAGTTTTGGACCCAAATTTACGTAAAATGTCGCGAAAATAACCCTAAACCTCTGATAATTGTCAGGCAGTTCTTTTGTTATTTCTCAGCCCTCCCAGAATTTTAATTCAGTGATTCCGCTAAGTGAAACTGATTACTAAACTGGTGTGCAAAACTTAAGCGACAACGTAAAAATTTAGCAGATAGCCATGAAATTGCAGAAAAGGAGGTCTGGAGATCAGTACAATGAACACGTAATTCAGTAGAACGTCATGGGTATACAAACGTCATGGGTATACAAAAATCAGGAACGAAACGTCAGATTCGACGTGAGCGTACACAAAACGCGTGATTTCGGCGCGCGCATCTCAACAGTAGAGTAAAAGGAAGGACGGAGATGCAGTTCAACATATTCGCTGCCAAGTACCAGTGAGTCAGTTCGTGAAATACGGCTAGAAGAAATCACCTGGACGACTTCACACGTGTTAGAATGATTGGAAAGCTGGAGGAGGGGCGTACTGTCACCAGAGTAGCTGCAGAGTTCGAAATCAACAAAAGTGTCGTTTCGTTCGCTTGGAAAGCGTTCCAAACGACAGGTACAGCTGTTAGAAAGGTTGGTGGTGGCCGCGAGAGGACGACAACTGCAGGGGATGACCGATATATCGTCCTGCAGGCGAAAAGAGGCCAACAGCAGTCAGCAAGCGACATTGCTCAGCAACTTTGTACAGCAATGGGGCAACAAGTGTCGCAGTTTACTGCGGCCAGACGCCTTCACAAAGGGGGCCTATTCGCCCGCCGTCCTGAACGCTGCCTCCCGTTGAAAGTCGGCCACCGACGCCACCGTTTACAGTGGTGCAGAGGGCACAAAAACTGGACAACTGATCAATGGAGTCCTGTCCTCTTTACGAATGTGAGTCGGTTCAGTACCAGAAGCGATTCTCAACGCGTTTTTAATTGGAGAGAGGTCGGGACCCGATTTTATCCCAGTAACATCAGGGAAAGACACCGTAACGGTTGTCCTGGAGTTCTTGTACGGAGAGGCATTATGCTGAACGGGCGAACTGAGCTCCACGCTTTCGACAGAGGGTCTGTAACCGGGGATCGCTATTGTGAGGAGGTACTCCTTCCCCATGTGCGTCTGTTCCGAGGTGCCATTGGCCCAAATTTAATTTTTATGGATGACAATGCACGGCCACATCGGACTCTTGCTGTTGAGGAGCTACTGGAAAGTGAAGATATCATTCGAATGGATTGGCCAGCGTACTCCCCAGATTTAAATCCCATCGAACATGTGTGGGATGCTTTGGGGAGACGCATTGCAGCACGCTTACATCCTCCGGAGAACACCCAACAACTCAAACAGATGCTGATTGAGGAATAGGCACTCCTACCGCAAGAAATGTGGAACCAGCTGGTTCTGAGTATGCGGAGACGGTGCAAAGCAACCATTGCAGTGAGGGGAGAGCATATCTCATATTAAGGAACATCTGCTTGTTGTTCTTCCTCTTGGATAGACAATCATGAGTCACGATACTATGCGTTCAATAAAGCTTGTTTTTGTTTGATTCCATACCGTATGCATTGTATTCCTTTTTCAGCTCCGATGCTTTCGTCATCCTTTACGTACATAATACTCTCCTTCATTTCTGCATTTCATGTCTCTCAGTTGATTTCTCGTGGAGTTATGGCAAAAAACCCTGCTGTTGCTTAAGTTTTGCACACCAGTGTAGATATTGTTCTGTAGACGTGAGCTGTCAAGAGAATTGCCAAAGACTAGTCTCTCCCTGATGACCGTCTCAATGCCGCAGGGTACAGTTGCGAAACTTAAAAGTTTACTTCCCTTAATCAATCTTATTTTCAAATAAATTGGTTTTAAAATTTACCCAGTTAAAGTTTTAATTGTTACGCATTTTTAACCTAAGTAACCTTAATCTGTATGTCACTGATTATCACCTGAATTTCAATGCAGACTGATTCAACTGCTATCACTAAAATCTATTCTCACAAATATCTGGTATAACTTTCATTCCTTCTGAGATATTGCTGAAACAATTCTGATATTGCTTCTGAGATATTGTTGATTTCCAATTTTCTGTATTTTTGTCATTAATTAAAATTCTTTAAAACTTCAAACATTTTCCTATATTCTTCAACTGTATGCAAATAATAATTATTTTAAATAATTTTTTGGCCTTAATTATTACGTAGTTTTACGAGTAATAAACGAAACATTTGGGTGTTATTTAAGGGCTAAGATGGTGATAATACCAATATTAAATTTGCATTTTACTTTTTTTATATACATTCAAGATACTCAGAAAGTGAATCATTACCTGAAATTTTCAGTGTATCATAAATTTATAGACTCAATTTAAAAATTCTAGCTTTCCTGACCAAGAAACACTAGTGAACTTTATCTGAATTGGGAAAGATGAGACATATTAATAAAACAAAGCAATGTTGTTACTCATTAGCTTACAATACAATTTGTTCAGTATTGTATTTTTGTAAAGAAAGGGTGTTGCTGTACATTTTGTAAAGAATAAATAAGCATTGCATTTAATAATTATAAGTTATTAATTATTTAATAATTCATCATAAGAATATGAATTACATATTTTTTTAGTTATATTTTCCGGCGATATTTTTTTCCTCTAGAGACCACATCATTCATTTTTTGGGTAATTAAGAAACTCATAAATTTTTTTAACATATAATTTTTCTTTAAACAAATATTGAACATTTCAAGAGTCATTGAAGGTACGATAACATGCATTTTTGGGACTAACCAGAAAAAAGATCCGCAAGTGTTAGCCACAGAACTGGGTCTGCTCGTCTCAGATAATGTGAAAGTGATTCAATTCAAAGAGCTAATTACGCACGTAGACAAAAAAATTCCATAAATTTCTAATTAAGTCAAAGTTTTGAAACATCCACTTGAATGAATCTTCGTAGTGACGAAGGTAAACATCTACATACAAAACGGCGTACTCAACTAAATCGCTTATTGCAAAAATTCAAGAGAACTGCTTGGAACCAGGGGGATATCCAACCCCATGTAATGAAAGTTTAAAGAGAATCATCCTGATTCTGTGCTGTTGAATGAATCCTCCCGATTTAATAAAGTATGAAGAGAATCACCCCGATTCTATGTTGTGTGATGAATCATCCCGATTCAATGAAGTATGAAGAGAATCATCCCGATTCCATGCTGTTGATAAATCATCCTGATTCTATGAAGTTTAAAGAGAATCATCCAGATTCTATGTTGCTGATGAATCTTCCCGATTTAATGAAGAGTATGAAAAGCACAAAAATATATTATGGTCATGGACGTCTTACGAACCAGGTGATAGAATATAAGAGGCAACTAACATGCACGAGCTAGAGGAGGAGTATGTAATCCCACGGCTCAATGAGCGCCACCAAGCGGCCGCCGGGAAAAACACCGGCCAACAAAGACTATAGCCAAAGAATCTCTAAGGGCCTATGACTGCTATAGTAAAAAATCTTCTTAGAGATTCTTTGCTATAGCAGTCAGTCGATGTACGGGAGGCGTAATGGCAGACCGCACATTGAGTTGAACAGTGTTAAGCGAATTTCGTTTACTGCGCATGCTTGATGGTGTACCTTTGGCGCGGGAAGAAATACTGGCGACTAAAAGCAACCCTACGCTAGCTCATTCGAGATCTCCATGGCTGTCGAGTGATGTGTACAACTGCAATGTTGTGGAACTTTGTTTATTTGTTATTTTAACGTTCATACCGATTGCACTTGCTTATTTTTCTAATATATGTTTCATTTTAATTTGTGTAACAGTGCATTTAATAATTGCTACCATATATTGTGCTTAATAATTCGTTATTTAGATGTAATTTGTTTACATGTTATAATTCTCAGTAATGTAAACTGGATTTTCCCGCTTAGTTTGTTAACGTACATTCGCGCTTTTATTTCTTATTTAAAAGAATTAAATAAACAGCATTTTTGAATTGTAAAATTTCTTCAATGTTATTTGCAAACACTTGGTGTATTTTTTACGTATGTACGAATGGAACGTATGGTACATTCTGAGTTGTTTTTATTCCTTAAAAGTGTAATGAATAAATTTTCAACTAATATATCCTAAATTTCAGTCTTTTGAGCGAAAATTCGTACAGTTCCAAAGTTAAGTGCAGAATTTCATAAGTATAACATATTACATTTCGAATGCAAACACTGCTTCACATTATTTCGTAATAATTATTTACATCTCCTCCATCTATGCCTGTATCAATTTTTTCATCGGGTTATTTGTCAATATATCCTGGTAGAATTAGAAATATATTATTAGAAAAGGTTTTTCCTGTATCAACTGCAAGGAACAGAAATTTAAAGCGATGAATTATTGGAATGAATTTGAGTCAGCATTTGAAGTTATTTAGAATTCCACTGCAGTGGAAAATATGTTATTTAGATTTCTGTTGCATTAAAAATTATTTAAAAGCTGCATAGAAATATTATTTTGAAATGCAAACATTTTAAGTACCAAAATTAAAAGTATTTAAAAGGTAGCTATTGTCATTGATGATAGATTGACTTGTCAAGGGAAACAAACCAAGTCTTCAGTACATAAACAATATATTTTTTATTCTGGGGGGTGAACATTGTTATTAATGGTGATATAATCAAATAAATAACAAAGAATCTGCAAGTGAAACGTATTTTACCATTTCTTTGAATTTAGATATTTTTCCGAATATTCCAAGCATTTAAAAGAAATATATTTTACATATTTTGTAACTGTGAATGTATTCGTAGTTCCGGAAGTTCTGAATATCTGCAGAAACACATATTTCGGTCTATGACTTAGCTGGCTTAGTTAAGTTAAGAAATAAATTTTTCTTTAATATTAACAAATGATTATATATTAATAAGAAATTGGTACATTTGTAATTCCCCCCAAAAATTCTTTAAGAGTGGCAAATACGTACATAAATTTGATTCCTCCCCCAGTATGTGTGACGAGTACGTTCCATTAGACTTCATGATTATTTTATAACAGCTCTACTTATTGCCAAAATTGGGTCTTTATGCATATATATATATATGTATAATGCATACAACATACATGCAAAGTTATGATAGCTGTTAATATATCATAATTGACTAAACACTACGAATACTGTTTCTCTTTCAAGACATGTACTCTCAAATGTTTTCATAACAACTTCTGTATTTATTCAGGAAAAATTCTACTGATAAAATACTACACACAGAAATATTTTTAAAATGGTGTTTAAGAATGCTGTTGATTTTTCAGAGACACAGTAACAATTTAACTGGTTATAACCTTAACGGAGCAGAGATGTCAAACAGAAAAAGAAATGCTCAAATGCCAAATTAAAATATTTGATCATAAAACAAATGCAATTACAGTTAACTTATTTTCAAACTTGAAGATTGATTATCAAGTATAAGTTAATGTTTAACAAAAGAATTTCATGAAAACAACCTAAATTTGAAGTACAATGAAAATAGCTTAGTACAATGATTTTGTCAATGTATTCTTTATGTTTATGGGAAATTAACAGAATGTATCATATGTTATGAATATAAAGGTAATTTTTATTTTAAATTCTCGCTAATTAAATATAAAACCGTTACAAAAGTCTGAATATTTGGTGTAAAATTCGATTTTTCATTATTAAGATTAAATGCCTTTTCCACTGATTACTTTTCTTGATTTAATAAATCTCCTTTTGGTCTTTCTTACACCTTATACGAGTTTCACCCACTTTGGTAATATATACTGTGTGAGAACTCTGGATAACTTAAGCGACTTCTTGTTATGTTTTGGAAATTACAACAGAGGTTTGGAATAGGTGTAAAAAACCCCTTTTATAGAATCGGACAAATTAACAGAGTGTACAGCTTGTTCATACAGAATCAGCTAGCATTTATGGCGTAAATCAAAAGTAACAAAATGAATTCACCTCATTTGAATACACTCAAAATTAGCATTCTGGCAGGAAAATGGAAAGGAAGAAAGAAAAGCTAATTATCATAAAATAGCTGGTTAATAAAAATAAATTAGAACTCTACAACCTCAATTCACTATTTTAATTTAGCCATTTTCATTTTTATGCAGCCTTTATATCGAAGTATGCATTTGTTTTGGTGTCAATAAACTTAATTCTTTCATTTTTTACCCGATTACATAATATCACATGCAACAGCTGTAAATATGAAAAACACATGCATATATCCAGCAGCATGTTAATTTCTTTTGAATATATGGTGTCTGTCATCTACAAAAGAAAACTGTAAATTCAAAATATAAGATGTGAACATAGGTCTCCTGTTGGATAATATAAGAAAGTCACACTTTCTGGTATTACTATTATTTTTTATTATTTGTAGGACCTTCCTCCCCGCTGACAATAGTCTCAGCTTATCTACCTCCACTGTCTAGAGCACGTGGAAGGCCAGCTTTTCCTGTCAGTGATTTTGATAAACTTTTGAATGTTTCAAATCACCTAATAATTGCTGGTGATCTAAATTCACACCATACTGCATGGTTTTGTTCTAATAGGTACAGGTATGGTATTAGTCTAAATTCATGGTGCCAGAGTAACCATGTACAGATCATAGCTCCTACCCTCCCGACTTTTTACCCTGTTAGAGGGTCCCCTGCAGTTCTTGATCTGGCTGCCTTTTATAATATATTTTTTCGGCATGAGATAAAAGTGATTCAGGAATTGGACTCTGATCACTACCCCGTTTTGATAACCCTAGATATTCAAAATCGATACTCGAAATTAGAGGAGCAAGTCTCAACAAATTGGGACAACTTTAGATTTATTTTGGAAAAAACTTCACTCCCTCCCATCAAAATTTCCAGCAATTCGGACTTTGACAGGCATATCAAAAGTCTGGAGTCTTTACTGAAATAAGCGAAAGCTGCGGCTTCAAAACCACGCAAACACCCAGGTGCTAGGCTCCCACCTGAGACTAAATTCAAAATCAAGCAGCGAAATTACTTGCGAAGAATTTGGCAAAGGTCACGAGATCCCAATATCCGTGCCCAATTTCGCAAGATACAGAACGAGATAAGATCTTGAAATACAAACGCCATCCCAACATGATCATTTGACTTGGATCCCTCTGTATATATTGCATAATAACTGCTGCAATTCTGCCTGTGCTCAGCGAAGAGTTGTCTATAAATGATGTCGTTGGTGGTTGCCTTGACATGATGCTTGAAAACATCAAGAAGCTGAATCCATGCATTTTCCCAAGGTGGGATTTCAAAATTCTGTACTACTTGGGGGTGCATATCAGAGAGGGAAAGTTCCTCAATGACAGGCCAAACTCTTAATGGAAAAATAGGAACACATGATGGACGTATTTCAAATAAAGTGTTACACACATTATCAAGTAAGGTCCTACAAATAATAATTAAAAATTAAACATTGTGTAGAGAGTAAAAAGCATAACGCAGAAACTTGATGAAAAATTAACATGTATATCACTTTGCCTGAGTGTTATGGTCAGAATCCCATTCTGTATAATAATATATGCATTTGACATTATTAGGTATTGCTAATTAAATTAACATTTAAATACTTCAATGAAATATTAAGAAAATGAGAAAAATTATGAATACTACTTACTATATGATATGAATTTTTTAAAAGTGAGCTAATTAATAAACAAAGAGCAAAATATATAGTTCCATATTCCTTACGCTGAAGTCTACTTCATGCTGATTATATCATCATTAGTTATGAGGGCAGAACATTTGTGGTCTTCACCTTGCAAAATCATGAGGAACATTTTAATAATATAGGAAAATTTCATATAATGGCTAGTAGCTGAACTGAATGAAATGAGTATTTTAAATTCACTAGAAATTTAGGGTCGAGTAATGTTTAAATATTTCAAGTTTTGGAAGAAACTATTTAAAATGTCTTCTTTTTTGGAGGTGGGTTGCTTTAACTGCTTTTGGGCTACAGATTTCAGCCATATAATCTCATAAATAGGATTTAAAGATTAATTTTTTAACCCAGGCAGATCATATTTCTTCATATGAAATTATTGTTCAAAATTTATTCACTGCCTTACTTATTCATTACACACAGTATATTCATATACTAATTAATCATATATTAATACAATATTCAAATACTAATAATTAAATCCTTAAAAAATGTTCCTCTGTTAAAAGGAAAAACATTTTAAAATGTCCAATTGAGCAGTATTTATTTTACCTCAAAATATGTCACTATTGTATTATTTTTCAAATTCGTTATTAATACATGAATTAAGTAAACTCAAGTATTATTTAGAATTGAGGATTAGTGATATGGGATGTTTAGAATGTTCAGGGTTTTATGGAAAAGTACTACTGAATGGTAAAAAGGTTTATTAAAATTCAAATACAGTAATTCAATGATGTAATATACACATATAATTAATATGCACAACAAACGATTAGTATGAAATGCATGACAGAGCAAGAATGAAAACATACATGAATTTACAATAACATAAGTTGCAAAATAAACAGAATACAGGAAAACTCGCATAAATTTACAATAATACGAAACAATTAAGTGTTATGAGTAATAATATTAGTCAGATTTTTCTTTATACTCGTAGTTAAATCTTCATTTTCATTGCTCTTTTAATATCTTGTGTTGGTGGTTGGCCTGCATGCATTCTTTAAGCGATAATCTCTGTGGCACTTCATCAAACCCTAAATTGTTGAAACAAACATTATCAAATGCTAACTTGTAATGACATTAATACATGCATCATAACAAATACACAATGAATATTAAGAAAATGTTAATGTACCAATATTTCTTGTTTCAGTAGTATCAATTATTGTAATATCATAAAAGAGGAATTAGACATTTTTGATTAAACATTCAATTATACATCTATCAATTTCAGTGTTATAGTGTGGCACCAGGGTAACTATGCGAGACACACTAATCCCCTCGAAGATTTCTGATTTACAAAATAATTTTGGCAGTAACTTGTAAAGGCTAAATAATATTATCAAAACGATACAATTCTTAATTAATTACATATATTTTGCAGAAATACTTTGGAACTGTTTGAGTTGGTATTCGTGAGAATCCTTGAGCAATTTTTTGAATGCAGAATAGTTTAACTGAGAAACAACAGAATGCAGCCAAATGATATCCCTAAGTATTATTTCATTTCACTTTCTAATGCATGCATAATAGCATTAATTAAGAATTTAATAAAAACATTAAAAATAATTACATGAAGCAAGATCTCTAAAATTTCAAAATTGCATATAAAAATCTAGTTTAATATCTGCAATACATTTTTAACTCATCATATTTTCATAAATTTAACTTTACAATCTAAGACTAATTACAATAAAGCATACTTTATGACACAAGAATATGAACTTCCAGATAATGTGTATCATTTAGTCTGAGATTAAAAACTATGCTAGGAAACATTCTGGAAAACCATATTTAATACGTTTTAAACTATTTTACTTTCCTAGATAATCTCATCAAAATTATTAAATATTCATCAATCTTTTGATCGTCAGTTTCTGTTACCTGCCAGCGAGGTAGAATGTATTCACCAAGACACAAATATGTATTACATACATGTAAAATATAGAAAATACAGTGGCTTTGCTCAGTGCGAGCATGCAACCTATAATTAACTTACTGCAGTTTCAGGATCTTATCCTAGACCAGTACTTTCGAGAACATTCTGGCATGTTATATAACCGCTAGTACACATACTGAATACGTGCCATTTTTCGTCAGACTGCTTTCTTCTACCGCTGCTACAAGACCTTGCAGCTGCTCCTCCCATCTTGTTCTTTCCTTTGTTAAAGCAGATATGACATAAAGTCTAAATTTAATCTTACTTAGTTTAAATCAATATTGAATATATAATTTAGAGAATTTCATCTAAAGGCAAAATGATTTGCTGAGAGAATTGAATAAAGATGTGGGATCTAAAAAGCTAAATCCTTCTTTGTCGTCATTTTGCAACCTTCTATCCAGCCATAACAATGCCTGGCCTATGATGTAGTTATATTGTCAAGCTTTGGTCATTCCTGTGCCTGCCAAAATATTACATATACACATATGAAAATTATTAATATAAGCTACATAATGTAATATTAATAATTTTCATACGTGTATAATTTTCTAATGATTGTTTTGTCACAGTAATTACAATAAAAGTCTGAAATGTTGCCATGTCTTGCAAAATATCAACTAAATCTGTACACAAGATAAGAAATATCAACTAAATCTATATACAAGAATTTTCCATTAAAAATTTCTGTGCAGACCTGATAATCATTATATATACTGCTCTTTGTATAATGTACTGAACTGTAAAGCTCCAGGTATACAAAACATTTCAAGACACTCGATATTTATTCTGTTGCAGAAGCAAACTGTTTATTTTCAATATATATAATAATAAGCAAAGATGATACGTGACAAATCTTTCAGTTCTATAATTTTTATATCTAATATTCAGTGCACTATTATGCTAATAAGCAATCTTTATTCTCAAATCCTTGCATTATATGTTGGTGATTATGGGTGGTCTATTATTCATCTGTTTTCTTATCCGTCATGGCGACTACACTAAGTCTGTTAATCAAAGCTCAAATGTATGCCTGTCTCGTGTAATTTTAAAGAAATATTTGAAGGAAAGATAGGTTAAATTACATAATAATTATACATACTTTGCCTGTGTGTTTACAGTCAGACATAATATTCAACAACTAATATGCTTGAAAATGCCCAAGTGGGATTTGAATGGCTTCAATAACATATACTGGAAAATTAAATAAAAGTATTATAAAAATATTGCGCCCATTTGGATGGCTTAAATAATAGTTGTGTAATAAAAGAACATTTTAGGTTTGATATTAACTAATTAATTGTTTTTTTTTTTTTATTTTATCTCTTTGACCTTTAAAATAAAGAGGTAATGTTTCTAGTTGATATTATGTGAAAACCTGAAAAGCAAACAAAAACTACACTAAATCTAAAAATGTTTCCAAAGTTCACACATCTGCAAGAAACTAATAAGGTCAACAATGCCTGATTAACTGAATTTGTTGCAGATGATGATTCAAATCTGAATATAGAAGACATGTAAACAGTATAAAAGCATATCAAATTTATATCAGTGTACGAGTCATCATATGTGTGAATGAGTGCGTACTATAAATTAAGTACAAGTCTTACTCTGAACTATTTAGTATGCTCATACACTAATTTTTGCATTTTTTAATTCATATTTTTAATTAGCATTATTACAAAATTAAATAATATCTGTAATAATTGTAACTGAAACAATTGTATTTGAAATTTCACCTCTTTCATAATAACCACAATTGCTTAGTACATAATACCACAAATAGTACCACAAACACATAATAGTACCACAAACAAGTACATATTCATTAGCAAAGCATACAATTAAGTGCTTCACAGTATTATTAACAGTAAGGATGCTATCACACGTCAGTTTGTTTCGGAAGAATAACTGTTTGGCACAATTTTTCTGCTTTGTCACAACAGCCAATTATCATAGATCACTTTGGGGTTAACATGGGAAACTGGTTCCCCATTACAAACAAGCTGATAGTTGATTGATTGAAAACGAACAATTTGCAATTTTTTTAGAAAGGAAGGAAAACGTTGCATGTCTTTCTTTCAATAGTAAACCAGGCAGAAAAATTGTCCGAAACAAGTTGTTCATGTGAAACAAATGCTGTGTGATAAGGGTCTCAGACATCATTACTTACATCTAACATTTCACTTCCAGAAACAAGGGTCAAAAGTTTTTAGCTGCCATTCACTGTGCCAATGCCTGAAATTAAAAAAATAATTTTATAAAAATCTTTAAAAGGATGATTCAAGTATTGAAAAATCTTAGATCATAACCTGGTCATACACACAAAATATATTATTTTTTATACCAATAAAATAATATGTTGTTCAGTGCTGAATGAATTATTTAACAATAGGAGAGGGTCAATGGTTGTGAAATCACATCATAATAATAAGAGAATTTATAAAAAATGAAATAAGGGGTTTTATTTAAATTTTATTATTTAGTTAAGAATAATTATCCTACTAACTTTAACTCATATATTCAACTCTGAAACACACTTTCTACAACTTATCTTTGGCTACTATAGTCTGTGTTGTCAGCTTGACAGATACAGTCAGCAAATGATGATTGACAGTCATAATTGTTATCTTGTCTTCCTGGTACATGTGCAGTACACGTACATGTTTTCCTACAACTTGCATGATTGCATATATACTTTTTCACAGCAGAAATATACAATTTTATGAAGAACTAATTTGCAATAATATATAGCATACATGAAAACAATCCAAGCATACTTTATGTTAAAGTGCAATTTTATGTAATCATTGATGAAAATTACATACATCAAAATATACTTTATTGTTGACTTTACTATTACTTTAGGATTATTAAAAATCATCATCAATTCCTACATGCTGTACAATCATCTGCATTTTAAAAATAGAACTTGTTACATTTAATATTTCAACAGGTTTTTCTATTCAATAGATATTTGATAATATAAGGAGTTAAGTAAATTTGAGCTAATTATATTTTATTTTTACCAATTCTTTACAGTTATACCACAATTCATTACATTATTTTATATTAACTTCAACCAAAACATTTCAGCACATTTTGAGATAAAAGACTCAAGTACCTTGCATCAGTTTTAGCTGTAATAAAATTACGCTAATAACTTTCTTCTTGAAGTTTCTCGAAAATGATGTTTCTTTTCGAAAAAATTAAAACACTAAGGAAACAAATTTCTTAAAACATCTTTCTTAATGCTACATTATATAGAAATTTAGGAAATGTTAAAAAATGTTAATGAACTGTATATGTGTTAAAATACAATATATCACATATTGCACATATAACATATCAAATTTACTGAAATGGGAAAATATATACATACCTGAAAGCAATCTCGCAATAGCATTTGGTTTGAAGCTCGCGCTATCCACTGGAGCATCTGCATTTACGCTACTTCCTTTACCCATTTTGTGCACTCTTCAATCGAATTTAAACTTGATCGTATCGTTCAACTTTCCAGTTGTTGGAGCAGTACAGGAAAAAAATCTAATTTTACACAGTAATTACTTTACATTGCACATATACTCTACGAAGACTTAAACGCCGGATTTGTTTACAATCAGATGGCGGTACATCTACCACATACCGTATTTATCCTCTTTTCAAATCGCGCCAACATAATAATTACGCCAAATTTGTTTCTGGGCATGCGCAGTATGCGACATTCGTTTAACACTGTTCAACTCAATGTGCGGTTTGCCATTACGCGTACGGGAGTCATGAACTAAGCATGCTGTTTCCCCAAGATGTTGTTTTTCGAGATTTACTTTAACTTAAATGTGTAATTATAACGCCCTTAATTGTTATGCTTTATCTTAATTGTGTTTTGTTAATTAAAACTATTTGAAAAGGCCAAGTGAGTTTTGTTTATGGTAATTTTGGTTACAAGTTGTTTTTAATATAGAAGAAAAAAATTAATAATAAACTTATTTAAATTGCTTTACGCAGCACCGAGTAAGGAGATGAAATTTACTTTTCTTTATAAATATTTTTATCAGCCAATAAATACTTTACGTTTTACGTAAAGTTTTCAAGTTAGGAGAATAACGCGATAGTGCATGCATTTTCAAATCAGATTTATTTAATTAATATATATGGATATGCTGAACAAACACACGCTCGCACATATAAAGTGTACATGCACAAAAATGAAATAAAATTTGAAAATAACGCAATTTAGAAACTACTGTATTAAAAAGTAATTAAAAATCTTTTCATACCTTTTTTTTTTTTTTTTCTTTATATATATATTTATTTCAGTTTTGTTATATGCATTTACTCAATTTTATTTTGTTATATGCATCTGTTAGGGTTTAACATAATGTTAATACACGAATCAAATTTTTAAAATAAAAAATGAAATTCTTATATCGAAAACAATTAAATCTCGATCCAACTCATAAGTACATTGACAAACTGATATGTTACAACACTGATAAATTCAAATACTAAACGGAATATACATCAATTTTGTGCAGATAACATTTTTTTAACATATTTCGCTTGGAATGTCTAGCCGCAAAATTCTGATTATATATACCCTTATTTTATATTCATCACATATCTGATGATTTGACTTTTACCTCAAAACACAAAGAATCCACAAACCTCAATAAAATTAATAACTTTATTCCCCTGTTGAAAATTCTTTGGATCTTTTCAATTATAAAAGCACATGCGCCAAGCAGTTTTCCTTAAATAAATATATGCAGCAATGAGAAGATGTGCTTTTGACAGCAACTCGTTTCGACAAAGGAAAATTTTTCTAAACGTAAGAAATTAGTCGCTTGAATAAATTTTTCATTAAATAGAATCGCTTATTATTAAAAATATTTTATTGATAATTCAGATTCTGAAAACAAGAATATTTTTATAAAAAAACAAAGAAAAAAAAAAGAAACAACATATTTCATTTAACGGGGGACAAATTTGGCGCATATACTTCTCAACAGAGAAATATTTGAAGCATGTTATGGACTTTACCGCTAGGCCGCTGGCGGCCCCGTTTTTAAAGTAAACAATATTCAACTAAGCCATTTTCAAGCGACAAGGTATTTAATTATACTACACGAAGTTTAAAAGTTACAGAAGATGATCTTCTTCAAATGTTTTCGATTTCTTTATTTGTTTCCCAAAAATCGCTCTAAAAGTAACGTAAAAAGCACTAAAAGTTAACATTTTTCACTCGCTAGATAATATATAAGGTATAAATTTCAAAACTTACTGCATGCAGTTCCAGAAAACCGAAAGAAGAGAAGCATACTTCCAAATTCTAGTTTAATAAAAAGATCCTTTAACAATCTCTGACAATAAAATGCAATTTAAATTTTCTCGATCAGCTGACCAAGAAACGAGATACAGAAGTTCTCCTCATTTTCGTGCAGATTGCATATATTATAAAAGAACCTACAAACGATAAGATTGGTTTTATAAATACACATTAATTAAGAGACTAATTATATTTTAAAAAATTCTTTCTATGAAATTTGTTCACATGTTGGAATCTGCTTACTTGAATTCTACAGCGATCTATAGAATACAAAATGTGCGTTACATTGTTTAAAACATTACATATAACTTCATGAAACTGATCTTATAAGCAGTAACACCGATTTCGAGAAATATCGAATAAAATTTCCTTCGCTGTTTACAAATACACAAATCGTTGCTAAGCAGAAGCAAATATCAGAAATAACCTATTCTATTTTCTTTACAAGAATTCTCCACCAAATGCTATTTATTTACTCACGTACAAGTACAGAAAACATTTACAAAATGATTTGTGCTTTCTGCTTGTTTGGAATTGCAGATATACCATATAATTTTGCTGCACTGGAAAAAAGTACAATAAATGCTTCGCTTTAATCATAATCTAATAATTAGAAAACTGGAAATCTATTTTAAGTCATTTAGAACATAAAAATACGAAAATTGTGAACATAAAAATGCGTCACCTGCAGCATCTTAAAAAACTGCACACATATCCTTAAATTGAAAAAAATGTAATAACGATTCAATTTTCGGTAACAATGTTTATCGAAATAACGAAAACAAACATAATTGAAAAATGTATAATAACGATTCAATTTTCGGTAACACTGTTTATCGAAATAACGAAAACAAACATAATTTGTAAAATTCTAATTGCAAAATTCTCTTTCTACAAAGAAAGATTACAAAAATCTGAGAAAGAGCCAGCCAGATTAAAAGGCTATTTACAACAAAATATAGTATTTATCAAAAGTTTCAAAATGGTTGAATGCAAAATTTAAAAAGGAAATATTAAAAACTACTTTCCACTATTTATCAATTATACGATCATTACTAGCTAATTATTAAAAGAAAAAAAAAGCTGAAACCTTTCAGATTTTATCTTACGCACAAAAAGGCATTAACGCTATGTGTGTTACCTTTATTTATTAAATATCATGTTCTCCGCACGTAAACCACATAAAGTTCAATTCAAGAGCAATATCACAAAATATTTAAAAACATCCTACCTTTAGTATTTCCGATAGACAGTCTCTCGCGCTAGAGATAAAAATGCCTTTTTTTTTTTTTTTTTTTTTTTCCCGTAGTTACCATTGCTCGCTTTGAAATCGTTGAATTTGTTAAGTTATTACAAAATATGAAACAGATACGAAATTCAAAATTCGGGCTTCCAAGTGCCCATGTTCGGGTGGAGGATTACGTTGTTCAAAATTTGATGACTCTAGGTACCGTCGTTTTTCCACAATGCGAGAAAAATACATTCATGCAGATTCTTTCTTCATTATTGAATTTCTTTAAATGTAAAATAGGGTGATAATATTTGGTTGTGGAATCACTTCTGGGCTAACGCCCTTTAGGCCAAAAAAAAAGGTAGATAAGCTATTTTTTTAAACAGACATCGAAAAATGTCTTCCGTCCATTCAGTATTTCTTAAGGCAGTAAATTATGAATTAAAAAAATTCCTTTAAGTATAACATAGATGTAAGTCAATTTCCCTTAAAAAATCCCTCCATAACGGCAAACCTACCCTATAACAAGTAGCGTCCGTGTGCTTCAATCGTGAATGAAAATGCTACTCATATGAAACTACAGCTGGTTTCATCGCATACCAGGAAACCCTTTTCATTTATTTTCAAGAACAGTTCCAAAATAAATATGCAACAGACAGAAATATTTAAAATTTTTCAGTATTTATATTAAAATGAATGATCTTCATAAATACTGTGAACCTTCACGGCTACCAATCCCTACAACAGTGACGGCGAACCTACGGCACGTGTGCCACAATCGCCACGCAGAGCCTCATCAGCCGGCACGCGACTAAAATATTACTTCCTTAATCAAAAATCACAAAGAAATGATGCTATACAATTTAAATAAATCTTTTAGTCTCTTCTTGAACGTTTCATTTACTTACTTACCACATAATGCCAATGGCATAGGGGCTAAACCTAGATATAACATTTTCATATATCGCCAAAGAAATGATACACATATTTATTGACTCAATTTATGACGTTTCAGTTGTTTGGGCCAATGATATTACTTGTTACATGGCAAAGATATCAAAAGTTGAAGCAGCTAATGCTTACTAAACGAATTCAAATTTATTGCAGACTGCCGGTGAGTTTTAATACGTTCATTGTTAAATAGATTCCAGTTTTCAGATCTAAGCATTTTGAGGTAACTTATGAATAATTCTAATTTAACATCTTAAACGGAATGGCACGCGGTCATTCCATTTTGGTCACACGACCCCAAAAAGGTTCGCCACCACTGCCCTAAAAGGACCATCTCTAAAAGAAAATATTTTTGAAACAGAATTAAGTACTCTGCCATCTTTAAATTAACCAACATTTCCTGAGTACATAAGTAAATATCACTATTGAACAACACACACATTGATGAGCAAAAATTAAGAGAATCTGCGAATTATGTCTATTTTTATGAAAAATATTGGACTACAGGTACTAATTATGCCGCAGAGGAATCATGCAAACATTCAGAGGCAGATACGTAAGCGCATACGTACGCATCTGTGGAACTGTGATTGTGAAAGGGATACTAGCGTACGAAAGGTTTTTGGCGGTTTGTGTGCTTGTACTCCTTTACGATATTCACCGCGTTTCTCGCAAGAAGTTATCTATATTTTATCAGGTAAAATGAATTCACAAAGACGAAAGAGGATCGTTATTTGGCACTCTCAGCGTGGCAACACAGGACTACATCAGCTCTCACGTGAGCCACTGGAAGCTAAGTTTCGCTGTCTACGATTTCCGGAAGATTTCATGAGATAGAACTGTATGCCAGAGAACACCTGCTGTTTGAGTTCCGCTGACAGTAGTACACAAGACAGCGCCTAGCATGGTGCAGACAATATGCTCCTTAAATAAAACTTCAGTAAGAGCACAGTGCTTTTTACAGATCGAGTTGAGATTCAGACTGGAGTCGATTTTCCGGATTCCTGTATCTGGAGAGAGCTTGGAACACGCCATCGTCCCTTTCTCATCAGGGAAAAGAATCATTATGTTAAGTGAAAGTGTCATGGTTTGGGCAGGCATAATGGTTTGTGCAGGTGTCATAGTTTGGGCAGCCGGACACCTCTGTATGTCTTTGACAAAGGCTCTTTGATTACTATAAGGTGACGACAGGAGATCCTAAGAGTCCTATGCTCGACTTTACAGGGAAGCACTTGGTTCCTGTTAATGGACGGAAATGCTTGTCTACATACAGTTCAGCTGGTCGACGATCACCTGGAAAGCGAAGATATTCGTCGCATGGATTGAGCAGCCAGATCTCCGGACCTTAACCCTCATAGAGCATGTCTAGGGCGTTCTTTGAAAGCATTTTTCTCGTCATCCCCTCCTAGAATAACCATCCCCTTCCGAGAACCATCCCGGAGTTGGAAACTGCCTTGCTGCAGGAGTAGGATCGACAGCCACAGGGACTCCGCTTCGGCCTCCTGACCAGTATGCCATCATGCTGCGCGACTAGTCTGGCTGTGATAGGGTACCATACCGATATTAGACTCATTTTCAATTCAATATCACAAAGTGGATTTTGGACATCCCTTCACTATGAGCTTAAATAAAATGATAATCAAGCTTACATAAAATGACATTTGAATGGTACACCTATTTTTTTGTTATGTCTATTCGTACGAAATTCCATTAAAATCGAGTCCATTAGTTTTTCAAAAATCCGACATAATGTACAAGTATGTGTGTGTATGATATTTTAGAGGTTCGTATTCACGGTAAGTTGATAGAGTTTAGCAGAGAGCTGATTACAGAAGATGAAACCAATCCATTTTTTAGTAATAACCGAAAAAGCTTTTGCGTAGATCTGACTGGAGCGAAAATCACTGCTAGCTTGATGTTAAAGCATCGTTTTTATTTTGGACAGAAACAATTATTCAGAAATACATTTTTAGCTTAAACTGGTATGACAAAAGGATGCTAAACGCACTTCGCAATTTTTATAAACGCAGTTTACATTTTAGATAATAGAAAAAAAGAAACGAAGACACATGACTTTCTCGAGCAGAGTAAGCAAGCGAAAGCGTGATGCGTACTAACTGCATTCATATTTATAAGCTCGAAAAGTCTTCGTTTTAATCCTAAATAGCGACTGGACTACGTCACTACGTTTTTCGCTGCGGAGAAAAATTGAAAAGAAAAAGTGATGTAACATGCTGAAAAGTGGCGCAAAATGGTGCAACGCGTATCCTTGAAGAAGGGATGTGTTTAATTAAAAATTATGAATTTAAAGATCTATTGGAAGTTGGTTCCAATTAATTTCAATAATTTTGTTAGTAATTTTGTTTTATACTCTTCGCACACACACATAAATATACTAGAATACACAGAATGCTTGACATTAAAAAACAGGTTTCAACTAGTACAATCTTCCGAACTTTTTTCAGTACGACGTCTCATTTTTCATTTTACTAAAAAAAAAAAAAAAAACATATTACTTCCATATCATTGGTATCAAACATTAGAGAATACAAGAAGGGCTTTTCCTTCTTTTATTCCAAGCACTTTTCTTTGAGTTTTATGAATGATTTATCATTTTCCCTGCACTTCATCCAACAGCATTGATTGCTTTTAGCCGTGACGAGCTTTTTCCTTTCACGGCTATTTTCTGAGCGATGAGTCATAACCCAGAAATACTAAAATCGTGATTATTCGCAGCTTAGGGTACAAGAATATTTCTTTTCCGAGATTTCGAATCTAATTTCGTTTAAAGATTGCGCAACTATACTTATCCCAAATTCGCCACAGGAAATATACGTAAAACATGTTTTTTCTGATTCCAGTTACTGATAACAAGGTAAACTGCATAATTAGAATACGCTGCAGAAATTATAATTCGTCTTTTTTAATCACAGAGGTCTGGAATGTTTCTGATCCTTCTAGTCATTAAATGCTATAGGATTTTAATGCATATTAGAACAATTAAATATCAGTTTCTAACTACTTACAGCCCTTTAATAACACCTCTATTTTTTAAAATAAAAATTACTTTTGTATAATTATTTAAACAAGATAAAAATATGCAAGTAGTAAAAGAACTGATGTTTGATATTTCAATATACGTATCAAAGAAATAAAAATTCAGAAATTTATTTAAACTTATTTGGCTTTTAAATTTTGGGCAAAAGATTAAGTGATTGTAATAACCTAATTCATGCGGCTATTTGAGTTCGTTTTACTAAGAAAATTATAACCACCCGAAGATGAGTTTAAAAGTAGACAATAAACATATTTCGCAGGTGTTAAAACTTTGTTATACTTTGACCACTCGTTCAAGAAACATTAAATTATTCAATGGGAATCATAACTTAATCATAAACAGCACATTTTAATAGCTCTTACAGATAATGCGTTTAACTGATTTTAGAAATATAACTGAATTTGTTTAACACAATTTTCATCACAGTAAGAATCAAAATAGTTGCTTCCAAAGAGCATTTCTCAACTTCTTTCTCTCTATTTTCTAAATTTCTTTAGTGAATGCAGCTTTAAAAATACATTTTTTTCCACAATCTGGGTTCTGAAGAAATTTTTATTTTCATGATTTTCTTTCGTTTATTTCCTTTTAAATCTCAATTTTAAAAATTTTCATATTCAACATTAGCTTTATTTTTCTAAATTTGTAAGCAGAAATTTCAGCATTTCTTATATCGTTAACTATCAAACTAGCTTACAGTGGCCAAGTGGATCAAAATTATTTGAATATGGCAAAACATACGAGTACTCTCAACCTAAAAGAAGGGATGCTTTCAGGGAGGATTTTCTGACGGAAAGGCCAAGCGGTTTGTTTTCCCGATGTACAGCAAATGTATAAGCCAGCTTGCCTTATGAAGACCTTTCAGAAGACATCTCTTCCTTAACACAGATATTGTGTACTTTGCAGTATTCAACTACACCAAACAAATGAATATTTTTAATTACTTTTTCAAGCCGCTCAGCCGGTATAGTGGTTAGTGACCCGGACTGCCGTAGCGATGGACCCGAAGAAGGCATGGTCCGTCCCTTCATAGGGGGCAACGATGGCCACCTATTAGGTGCTTCCATAATGAAATGGCCGGCCCTTGTAGCGGTGCAAAGCCAATGGCTATTAAATAAAGCGCCAGACCATTAAAAAAAAAAAAAAAAGAAAATATTTTTAAAAAAATTTTTGACATTCGTTTCATCTGTATTTTAAAATCAGTTATATTCATATTTTGATAATTCAATATTGCCCTCTCATTCCTAAAAGAAAACAAAATTAATGTTTAGATATTTTATGTGCCAGCAAAGTTACCGTTCTTAGCAAGTGAGTGAAATAATTCTTTCATGAAAATAACTTTTCATGAAGCGAATTACGCTGAACGGAAATAGTGGGGAAAATTAGGCGATATGATCCTAATTTTTAAAAGTTTTAATTTTTTTAAAACTTTAAAAAAATTTTAAAAATTTAGAACTTTTTAAATTTAAAACCCTGTATAAAGTTTTTAAAAAAATTAATGGAAAAATTCATGGAATGGAAGGGAAGGGAGAAAATAGGTAATAAAAATGAAACAGAATCGGCATAGCAATCGAGCGAAAAGACATTATGCCTTTTCCAAGCGAAATGACATGATCAATGAAGAAAACTTATTGTTTTAACGATACCAGTTAAGCACTTTTGTGAGAAAAGAAAATCATGCGTTAAACGATGATATGATAGGGATAATTTGGTCGGTTATTCATAAAGTTTAGAAATTAATATTTTATTACTTTTGTTTTAAACAGCAAAGCGTATTTTTATAATCTACTGCGAATTTAATTTTATTTCAACTCAGTATAATGTAATACACAAGCACAAAGAAACTAACCGCTTTTCTTCCAAAACATGAAGGGGGGAATCCCAAATTAATAACAGCTTACTGCTGACAAAGCAAAGCTTCCTTTCTCAATTTAGAGAGCATACATGCACATCGCCGGTGACATAGAAAATTTACAACTGTTTGCAGTATCTAAAAATTATTTGCAAGGCTATTTTCGTTGTCGCAAAAAAGTGTTTGAAAGAGAAAAAATAGCAAATACAGTCTCAAATGTGTTCCACCCACGTCTGTAAAATCACTAGAAATAGAATGGGAAGATTTTGGCGCGCTTTTTACTTCAGTGGGTACTTCGAATCTCGCGCCATTCCTCAGATACACCTGAAAGTCTTTTAAAGTTTCCCCTTCTGCTTCCATTCTTTAAAGGTGGGGTCAAAGAACCGTTAAATTGTCACAAGAGGAAAGGCAAAACGCCAGGATACAGTTTTTTTCCTCTAAATACATCCATTATCTTAATTGTCATTCCTATAACAGAACTATAATATAGTCAAGATTTTTTTTTTTTTTTTTTCTTAAGATCGACTGCAACACAGTTCTTAATTAAATTCATAAATACGTGAAAATAATACAATGATGTCATGTTTTAATGAAAGAAAATGCTTTATTGTGCGTTAGTACCAAACTTAATTATTATTATAATTGTCTTCCCGCACCTGTATAGTTAGTACTTAAATGTTTCATTTGTGGCCAGACACACATCACAACGCGAAGCGGTTGCTTGAAAAGAGTTAGACAATGTGTCCGCGGGGAATGCTGCATATTCTGCTAGAATTTCTTAACGAAGTACCTCCACCACAACCCATTTTCTGCTCTACAGAATGTCCCCCAAAGCCGTTTCGATTAAGTATCATACATCTCATATCACAGTCATCAGAATAAAGATATATTGGAGTGAAGACCAACATATATTGAAACAAAGAAACAGATTACATATTGTAACGATAATTCAATTCAGTGGCGAAACCTATACGCCAACACCATAACACCATTTGTTAGTGTGGATACATTTTTCTGACGGACCCTGTATATCTCTTTGAGTTTGATTTTTTCTTCAGGCAGATGAATTAAAAACTTTAAATGCGTAATTACCCTTTAATACTTTTAAAATATTACACAAAATTGAAAACGGCTTCTTTATATAAAAATAGAGAGAGAGAGAGAGAGAGAAAAGGGGAAAAAGACGACCTTTTCTATATTCTCACACCCTCTACAGTTACTTCCGCCACAAATATATTCATGCATTCAAAAAGAAAGGTTATACTTAAAATAGTAACGTTTTACATATGTAAACTTCATTTGCAACAAATAAAAGTTTAGACATTTAATATAAATGAATTCTTCATTTCTGATACAGTAAGCAATTCTTATATAGTTCAGACAAAGATTTTGAGTACTGAAAGCAAATTTTAAAAAAAAGGTGGGGGGAACATTAATGAAAACGTTTTAAATTATCCCGATGTCAGCTTCAAAATGTTTTTACTTTACCAATTAAACCGAAAATACATATATTTGGATTTAAAATAAAATTCACATCACCAGTGACAGTCTATAAAAACGGATCAGGACTCCGGTCTCTTCCTTTAAAATGGTTATTTCAAGGCCGTTGCACTTCACCCAAAATATATGGCGATCCGTAATATATGGCATCATCACTGCACAGAACTAACTTTCTGCACTTCATTTCAGACTGATGATCAAGTCGGGCTTCATTCACACACCTTTCATGAAGCGAATTACGCTGAACGAAAATAGTGGGGAAAATTAGGCGATATGAGCCTAATTTTTTTCACAAGCATGTATGAGCACGTAACTAGTGTGAACAAATCCTACGAATCAAGGGGAGGGGAGGGGAGGAATTGCCAGCACTTTTCAAATGCACACAAATGACTGAGAAGTTTTATTATTGTTTCTACATCTATTTTCCGATGCTATCAAATGAAGAAACTTATAGAAAGTACTTTTGTAAAGATTATCATGTGTAAAATTGACAAACATGGTCATATAATTGGACAGCCAACCCTGAAGTATGAAAAACCGGGAGGTTTTTGTGTGAAACACCAGAAGTTTCCGGTTAGTTTTAACGGTGGACGGAGCGGCGCCATTTCAGAAGAACTCCTGAATGACTTATAATCACTTTATAATTCACGATTCAGGTTACTGAACTATTGATTCTGGTGAACAGTATATTAATGTTTAATTCGATATTCTAAACTGTCTATTCTTTGGCTAATTTTATTTTGAAATTCTCTTACACATTTATACGGAGAAAATCCCGAGTAGGAAAGAAAGTTCTCATTTATCAAAGCTCACTCACTCAATTTTAAATATGATGAAATTAAAATTAATAATTTACGTACATACTACAGCGTGGACAAACTTAAAGTACCATATATTGATGTAAAACAAAATTAAATGACGAAACATTGCTTGAATCTTCATAAAATGTTCTACGAATATTTACAGTATATTAAAACATTTCAAAGTCGAATGAAAATTAATAAGAAAAAGTTTTCTGAATATTAATAGGGCTGAGGGCTGGAATATGCCTAATTTAAGTTTTATTAATTCGATAAATTTTATTTATTGTATGGAATATTTTCCTTCACACAGGCTAAAAACTTAATACGGGACATTTCTGCTGAGATATGTGATTAAAACTCAGAAGTCTTCCAGTAAATGTTTGATTACGGCAAAGCACTCGAGGGCTATCTGCCTAAGAGAAGGGATGACTTTGTGGAAGACTTTCTAAAGGAAACTGACTTGTATACACGTTACACAAGGGGGAAAACCATGAAAACGCCCGTCAAAACTTGAGATGTTGCATTATATACATATGTGGTAATGAAACATTCAGCAGTATCTCACTATTTTATAGATAGAGAAACTTAAAGGTAGTAAACATAGAAGTAATCGACAAAGCCCGTTCTGGCAGATTATCCGCTGCGTTTACAGATATTCACACACCCATGGGCAGATAGTTGACAACGATAAAAACCAATTACGTAGAGCCATTATGAAGAAAGACTAGATTTTCTTAAGAAACAGGAACTTTGCTCTAGAAATGCCCTGCATGTTACATGTGGTTGCTGTGACGTTAGCAGCATTGTCTGAAACCGATCTGTCAACACTAAACTACCCTGCAAATAAGCCTTAGATTTAAGTGACACGTGATTTCTGGGCATTCTCAGCATTTGACTCACAGAAAAGTCAAATGCGCGGGAAGCGGTTCTTTAAAGATGAGGAAGTGAGAAACACCTCGCTGGCAGTGCTAAGAGGATGTCACAAAACAGTCTATTTCACGTCTTTAAATTGCTTATAAAATGCCTTGAAAACGGTAATTCAATCTGAAGTACTTAAATTTTAGAGGAACGGAGAAAATTAGTAGTGTTAAAAAAATTAGCCTGTTTCTAAACTAATAAATGCAGAGTTCATAAGTTGAATATTTGAATTAATTTTAATCGGGGAAAAATACACTGTGCATTTACTAGCCCAACCCTGGAATCCTAGGCAGGAACCGAATTTATTTGTTCTGATTATCTAAATCTTAATTCTCTCGATTGTGCATTTGTTAACTCTGAAACAGGCTAATTTCTTTCACATCTCGCGATAGATAAACCCCTCTGATGAAAAATGTTTCGAAAAAAGTTAAATTCCCTTTGCTTTAGTTTACATTTTTTTTAAATTTTAATTTTTTTTCCCACATTTCTCGTGCTTTTTTTAAATAACGTTTGTTTTTTATTCGAACTTTGTTTTTACACAGCTGTGGTTTATGGGTAATTTTTTAATTGCTCGCGCTTTAAAATTCTAATTAAAATTTTAGAAAGGATTTTAATTTAAATGTTTTCATTTGCATCAATTCGTACAGTAATTGTATGTACATTTTGCAATTATTTTTCAAATAATTTTTTATCCTCTACGGATGAATATGATATTCAAATTCGTTTAAATTTCAGTTTGATTTTACTTATTTCCACTTAATTAATGCAGCTTACAGCGGTGATTTGGGTTCAGGTTTATATATACTTAATTTTTTTTTTAAATTTTATTTACTTTTATACATGTATTACAGAATCAGTGAATCTAAAAGTGATACAATGAAAACCTTTCCTAAGAATGAGGCGGCCCACCAGCGACTGAGCGGTGAAGTCACTGAACACTGGTAGTTCGGTCCGAGGTTCGAATCCCGCGAACGGGCTGGCTGCGTGGGTGTTTTTGTGGTTTTCCCCATGTGTAACGTGTATACGAGCCAGTTTTCCTTAGAAAGTCCTCCACGAAGGCATCCCTTCCATTAGGCAGATAGCCCTAGTGTGCTTTGCCATAATTAAATACACCACACCACACCTAAGAATGAGGCAATCTCGGAACTACTATCCAAAGAAACCAGAATTTACTAAAATGCACTCATTTGCATCTCAGCTAATACAGTGATGCAATATATACATTAAAATTAGACTATCCAAAGAAACCATAATTTACTAAAATGCACTCATTTGCATCTCAGCTAATACAGTGATGCAATATATTCATTAAAATTAGACTCATATGCATCCCAGTTAATGCAATATTGCAAAATTCTTTTTGCTCTTGAAAAAAAAAGGACCCGTATTTATGCATCTTCGAAACTCATTAGTTTTTTTATTCAAAAATCTATGTCAAACTAAGGTCTTTTTTTTTCCGGAAGGGGGGACTTAAGTGGTCCGAATTCATATAACATAACAAAGAACATTACAACTACTTGCCTATGAAAAAAGCTTTCCTAGAGGGCCTTCTACGGGACAGCCTGTTCATCGAGATTTGAACCTAGGTTGAATTATTACCAGTATTTGGTGGTCTTATTCACAGGTGGGCCATATTATTTTTCGGAAATATACATATATATTTTGGTTTAAATAGTGGACTACCAGCCAATTCCGAAGACATTTTACATAAAATTTTAAAATGTTTGCGAAACGGTCTAATATTATGCATGCTTTTTCTTAGGTAGGTAATTAAAAGCTCTAAAAACCATACTTTTAGGATAAAATTAATGTACTTTTTTGTCATTCAAATGTTAAGCTGAGCAAATTAGAGGGATATGATGTTCAAAAAGAGAAAAAACTTAGTTTTGCATTCAGAAAATTACAGAATTAACACTTATCCGGGTTTTAATTACACCTACAAAGCCTGGTCCTAAAATTACTTTATTTACATTATTTTTTAAAGGTATGTCTGATTACCTGGTCTGTATAACTGTGATAACAAAAACGAAACAATAAAGTAATAAGAGTGATCAACATATGAAAACAGCAATGTTTTAACAAGGTTGATAAAATTTTTAATGTAAGTTTTCTAACTGAAAAATGGACTCTTGCTGTTAAAATTTTGTTGTCTCTTTTTCCATACAGAAATTCTGCTATAGTAAGTATTCGACATTTCATGCATTCAAATGAGTTTTTTTACATAAAAACATGTCATAATTTAATTTTTTTAAATCTTAGATAGGAAAAAGTAATATTAAAAATTATCTAATTTTCCTCAACAGAAAATAATATTGACCTGACTAAACATCAAAATGTACCTGACTTAACATTAGTACATGATTAAAGATCATAATTATAAAATATTACTCACTTGGATCTCTTAATCACTAGTCGTCCACGAACGGCTTTTTCTCCCAAAAGGGCAAAAACATCAATGCTTAATGAGGGCGTAAAAGCAACCCAAACACAGTTGTAGCAACGGGAGTCAACATAAACAGTAGCTCACAGAGATGAAAATCCATTCCCTAAAATTAGGATTCGAAATGCATCTCCAGTGTTGGCGACATTTTTGAAGGGAATATCGCCAAAGTTTCACAATATTCAGATTCAGTATGGCATGGTATTTAATTTAAAAGCCCTTGTAAGTATTATATATTAGTTCACATATTTCAACATCGTTACGCTGAAAATCGTTGAAGCAACAATTCGTTCACCTTCTCAAGGATAGTTTTTAAATATTTAAGTAATTTGAAATTTTATACCCATATTTTTTATTCTACATTAACATTTATTTTATTTACTTATTACTATCACCAACTGGTTAAAAATTTCTATCCTGACAAACTAGAAACTACTGCCAATTCATGATCTTTTATGAATACTACCTAATGTAATATTTTTCTGGCTTGTCAGTGCAATAAAAGTAATTCATTTAAAAATAATTTATGCTTTTTAATAAGATTTTCATAAGTATTTTTAAAATTTATACCATTAATAAAAGGGACTTTTTAATGCCATATAATATGCAACTCGATTTCAAAATTTTTTACTCCACTTTATATGTACATTATTATCTAATCTACATTATCAATAAAATCTATAGTAATAACAAAATTCTGTAGTCATCTATCTATACATAGAAGCCAGCTATTAATTCTTTTAAACTTACAATGTCCTACTTTTATATAATATTTTTTTTTTTTTTTATTAGAACGGTTTTACATTCAAAAACAAAGAAGCATATTCAGTTTCACCAAATGGTAACAGTAGGTATTCTTTATATAAGCATTTTTTAAGTGAGACACATTGAAAAGGGATAATGGCTTAGCAGTTAGGATTATTCAAAAAGCACTGGTTTATTATATTATGGTAATAAGAAAAATAAGTTTATTTTGATAACTAACAGCTGGTGCTTGATTTAAATAACAAAGCTGGTTATAAATGTTATACGAATTATTGTAAAAGATTACATATTTTCAAAAAGGAAATGACCAAATGGGCACTCCAGTGTCATACAAAATGCAGTTTGCATTTTTTACTATTGACACAATATACAAATTAAGCCTCCTTTAAGTTTTATTTCTACTTTTCCAAGGTATGCATGTTTTGCATTTTATGAAAAATAATATTTTTTAAGTGCTTTGTTGTGTTAGTATGCATGATTTTACACATTTATACAAATTTCTGTGAAAAAGTCAGATGAAATCTGTACAGTATTATGATAATATAATTAATACTCTATCGATACTGCATTAAGGCAATACTGTACTTCCTATCAGCAGAAATTAAATCAAATAAGAAAGTTTTGCTATTACCACTAATCTTTTACAATGTATATCAATATCTGATTTGTGCACAAGCTTATACAAGGGATATATTTATTTACAGGCAAATGCACCTTTAATGACAGATTTCTTAAGATGCTGTACTTATATATGATATTTAAAGGCAGAAAACTGTAAGAAATCTTACAGTCACTTATTTCTGCACTTGCTAAAATTTAGCAATTTTTTTCCCATTAGCAACTCAGCAAGACTCTATTCATAGGGTAAACATAAAAAAGTTACATTCAAAAAATCATGTATTTTATGCATAAAATTTGTGAAAATATTAATAGTTTCATAAAGCTAGTTATAAGTTAGTAACAGAGCTGTTTTACATAATTATTAATCTCAATAAAGCAGAAGCAATTTATAGTTTAGCCCTTAAATATTATGAAATTTCTAAACATTTAGCAATAGGCGTTAAAAAGGGATTCAAGTCAGTAAATTTACTCTAAAATATATTCATAAAATTAGTATGCAAATCAGAGGAGCCTTTAGTATTTACCTTATCAAAGAATAACAAATATTTTAATAAGTGGACTTCTTGTTCCACAGGAAGCATACAAAAAGATTTGGTATTTACAGAATTGTCCAATGCCAGAACAAAAAGCAATTTCATAAAACCAGAAACTCTGTAATCCATACATGTGTGATATTAAGGAAGCAAGCTTACAGCTAAATTTTTAGAACATCATGAGAGTCGTATTTTGCTTCTATGTAAAAGATATTCACGCACGGTGCATAAAATACAATATTTAAATGATAAATTACAAGACATTAGCAATAGAATCGTGTACAATATTAAGGGTTGATAGAAGAATGCAAAATCATTCTTTTCCACCAAAGCACTGCAGAAACCGTGAAAATCCATTTTCCAAATCAAGAACAGATATTTGTTTACATGGCTAGCATTGCGGTGAACACCAAGCATATTTAGCCTGTTGTATTTGACAATATGGCTTGGTTTCACTTACCGTTTGATTTGTGAATTGCAAGGTGTTTAATTCAAAATAATAATAATAAATAAAGCAAACTGCGTATTTCTGAAACCGTGGAAAAGAAACGACCGGTGCTGAACAGCAAAACTGCATAAGCAAAGATTTTTCGCGTTTAGAAAAGAATCTAAAATACTTATATTATGAATATTTTCTCTCAGACCGTTAAACGAATGAACAAAGCATTTTCACTGCCATAGATAAAAGCACTCAAATTAGTTTGGAAACACATATCTCCATATAGAATGAAGATGGCCTTTTAATAAGGAAGTAAATATTACTGAAAACTTTTCTAAGCAAAGCCATGTAATGAAAGTATTTCCACCCAGACGCAGCAATGACAAGCAGACAGATAACTGCCAATCATCTTAAAACTCAGCTGGGATGCATCATTCTGTAATGTTGTTTAGAGATGAGCTTTTGGATACGTCTCTTTATTTACATATCGCCAAGGGATACATCGGATGCCAAGAAAGTGCCAGGCGGATCTTGGCATCAGAAAACCGCTTGAAGTGCAGCTTTTCTCTTTTGGTCTCCCCCCCCTTTTTTTCCAAGGGACGATGAGTCACAGGGCAGCAGGCCACCTACTTTAAGCATCATGAGCTTGTAGTTTGGAAAGAAATACGTAACATGATCCAATGACTCAGCAAAACATCAAGAGTCTTACCCAGTGCTCTCTCCCTAACATTTAAAAGAGGGAAAAATACGATTGGAAAAACGTGTGCCAAAAAACTAACCAAAATTCAAAACAAAGCTCTTTATTTTGTCGAAGATGAGCTGTAAAAGGTTAACGACAGAACAAAGATTAGAGTTCGAAACTCTTAGATGCCAACTTGTACGACTAATGTAGAACAAATGCTGAATCCATAAATGTACATCTCACGGATCGAATTTAACTCGATTTCGTGATATTTGGACTAATTTACCTGTAAGAATTATTATAATAATTCCAGAAATAATTAAAGATAATTTTCCGAAGGTCGTCTAATAAAAGGCTAATGTGGTAAATTATCATGAACTGATCTATTAGTCATTTAAAGCATTCAATTTCATATTGTGGGGCTTGATACAGTGATATCCCATATTCGTTAGAATATAAACTTGAAAGAAACTGAGATTAATAATATCAACAGTGAACGTTTTCATTAAATAGCCAAATATGAAAGTACTACAACTGTCATAAAAATGCAGCTTTAATGAATGAATTCGGAATGTTAAGATATGATGTATTTTGTATATGCCAAATAAATCGTTCATAGAATTTTAGCAAGTAGTGCGGCATTCCATAGAATGATGAAATAAATTTTATTATTTCACTAGGAAAAAATACAAGGTATCCCAGTACACAAAACTTAAGAAGGAACCAAAAATACGGCAACGGAACAAAGATGTCCAATAAATTCATTAGAAAAATAAATAACGTCCTATTAAAAATATTCTTCTTGATTTTTCTTCAGTAACTAAAATTGACGTGAATTATGCTTCTAAACAGCAATACAAACTCAAATATATCTCAACAGATTCCATAAATTACGATTTCAAGCTTTATGCAAGTTAAATATTGAAAAACTGACACGAAATAATGATTGACATCGCTTGGCTTTCATCACTAGTAAATCTCTCTCTTAAAAGGTGGCTATTTCAGTTTATTAAACGTACTTCATACGTTTCAACGTTTTAAGCTATCTATATCAAAGTTGCTCTTTTTCGATTGCTGTGAAAATAAAATAAACCAGTTACTTATGCCGTTATTCTTAGTCCTCTTCCACCCCTTAAAAAAACTAGCATTGTTCTTGATGCAGTCTTTGTATTACATCTTTTAAACCAAACAGACTGACACGCCCCCTTTGTTGAGGTGCTTTTAGTTTACAAAATATAAAAACCTAGTAAAATATTGTCTTAGATCTAAAATGATATTTCTGGAGACTCGCAATATGCAATAAGGGAAATGAGGCATTACTGGTGCCATCTGCTGTTGTGAATTAGAGGCACTGAATAGTGAACAAAGCCTTGAAGTGCCATTTGTTGACACTGAAACCGATACTGAGACAGCACGCGCTTTCTGCCGTGAATGATACAAGTAGAATTATAATGAAAGTACGGTTACAATTCATTAAAAGTATAAGCACGTTCTATATTCAAAAGGGAATAAAAAAATTAAAACAAATATTTTTTAATAAAACACTTATAAATTTATTTATATGTGTAAATAATTACATATTCATCCTTCTTTCTCCTTCCATATCTGTGTGCGTGTATTATAGTTAGCAAACTATTGAAGATAGATGGTGCAGCGACTGACAGACATACTTGAAATCATGATGATACAATGTAGATGCAAAACGACGAAGCTTGCAGTCAAGCCATATAAATGGGATAAGAAGCTTGCAGCAATGGAAGAATTAATAATATTTCTTTTTTTTTTATTCATGACTGGCACACATTTTTACAGCCAACACAAAATAAATTAGCCGCAATACGCAGGTCTGTTCTAGAGCATTGTACATTTTTGAAGGGAGCAAGTATTAGCAGGTTGAGCAAGTACTAGCAGGTTTAGCAAGCAACAGAAACAGAAAGCGTTCGAAACAAAAGCTTAGAATTAAGTTTCCGTTTCAATATCATTTTGATATGCTAATAAATTATTCTTTAAACTTATTATTGGCTTAAATAAGTTATTCGAGTCGGAGCATTATGTAAAATATCATTTTACCTAGATTAATTTGGAATTCCCCACTCCCTAAAAAAGATGAATTGCTGTCATTCATGCGGTATCTTCAACGATACATACTACATACAAACTACAATAGTGTATTGTTTTTATCAGTGCAACAAGAAAACAGTGCATTTCGTAATTATATCTTGGACACTTTTCTGAAATATCTGCTGTTTGATAGCAGCTTCCATGCAGAAGTCAAACAGAACAGAAATACAATAAAAGAAATAGCAAAATAATATTTGGTAAAAAAACCGCTTCATTTTTCATGTTTCGCTCATCTGCAGCATGTACGTGTACCATCGCTAAACAATGAGTTCATGTCCGCCTCAGCTAGCAATGAAAGCGCAAGCTGCATGACGTTTTCGTATTTCCCTTCCCTATGAATAAAATGAATACAAACCAGTTTCCCTCTGAAAATGCTCCACGAAGGCATTGCTTTTTAGAAAGACAGCCCTCATATGCTTTACCATAATCAGTCAAGATCGGCGCTAGACTTAAATTCCTATATTTGCACATTTATATAGCCGAAAATAATAATAATCTAGTCACATATTAAAATGAAACTAAGTATTTTTGCAGTGTTACCCAGATTAACGCAAACCAGGCTAAAATCTACAAGCAGCATTTTCAAACTGCACTAAATAAATAGACAGTTTAAAAAATAATAATCATTTCGCTACTTTAAAGCACGATTGACTTTTCCTAAATATCATAACATCGTTGCCTAGCACATCAACTTTCTCCGTTGCAGGCGCTGTTTCCTCACACAGCTTGCAACCCAACAACAGTTTCCCTAAAACGGGGCTTCATCAAAAATAGACAGGAGCGATGAGTCATCGCGCGAAAGAAGGTCGGTCGATGCTCACGTGAACACCGGCCAAGCCAACGATTAGAGAAATTTCGTGCTCATTTCATGCGAGTCAATAATAGCGCTGTATTTTGAGCCAGAGAAAAGTTTTTTTTTTTTTTTTTAATATTTCCTTTTTCATTCCACTACATTCGATTAATCATGCCTACGATTTAAATCATTTGATATTGGCAAGAATACGGTTTCTTTATTTTATGACAATACTTGCTACATTTTCTTTTTAAATACATTTATTTTTGCCTCTGGAAAGGCAACGGCGAGTATCAATACGATACCAGATATACGATACCAGAAGTGAAATGGAAGACAATTAATCCTGTCGTTCCCGACCTTTTAAATCATTTATGACACATTACGTGAACACAGTCATCTTGCAACATTTTTTTTAATTATATTGTTATTATAACTACAGTTACCGGTTAATAAGGAATCCGCTTAACAGAGTTCCACAGAGTTTGTTAAAATACGGTCTTAACAGTTGAAGACATCTCCACAGCGGTACCAGCATTTTCTTAACGGTTGTGCTGCGTATATCAAACAAACTTTTGTAACGTTGTTCCGATATAAAGACGCCAAAACTCTTCTGAAGGTTAGTTTTTAAACCAGTAAACTCTATGATGGTGCTGACATCCTTAACTTAGGATACCATTAAGAAAGTAATCTTTCTAATTTAATAAATTTATGAAGGGGGGATAAAATGAAAATAACCTTACTGCAAAATCTCTCAATCTGCATTGTACCATCACGAAAGACGCCTTGCACCTGCACCGTTTATGCGAATAGGTTCTCTTCTCGAAGCTACTTCATTTATTCGCAGGCAGGGAAAAAAAAAAAAAAAAAAACTAAGAAATGCGGTAGATTTTAAAATTTGTTTTAGTTTGTTCTCATAATAAAATGCATTTAATGGCCCTAAGGTAAACACAATTTCTGGGCAAAGAATTTCTTTATGACATATAAGCTGTGTGCAAAAAAACTTCACAGCAGACCTCGTAGTAAACACCATTTACGATTTGTGTGTATTTGTGTATTTAATTATGGCAAAGCACGCTAGGGCTATCTGCCTGAGGGAAGGGATGCCTTTCGTGGAGGGCTTTCTAAGGGAAACTGGCTCGTATACACGTTACACATGGGAAAAACCACGAAAACGCCCATGCAGCCAGCCCGTTCGCGGGATTCGAACCTCGGACCGAACTACCAGTGTTCAGCGTCTTTACACCATTTACGAAAAATGGGATATATCAATACTATGGGAAAGAATAACATGCCAGTAAAACTGCGTTATAGATAAACAGTGTCATTTGACGTTCAGTTTTATTTCAGCAAAAGCACTTTCAGCGACTGAATGCAATTAATATCGCCTTCTTCAGCTGCAACTAAACGAAAGACAAGTACCACAAACAAGAAGACAGATTAATGAATTTTCGAAAACTTAACCGCAGTTAACTAAGACACCCTCTTACAAAGAACAGCAAAGAAACAAAGCACGTGGTGCCATCTAAATATGAAAAACATAATTAGATCACGAACTGATATGTTTCTCAGAGTGAGGAGAAAATGTTAGAATTTAAATTGGTACTTCTTTGTTATAGAGGCCCTCGAGACTGAATCGCCAATCAACCGAGGTAGTAGCAAAAATCTGGTTGCCTGTTCTTATATCTCGCCACGTGATCATATATCAATCAGCACGGGTTATACCTCGCCACGTAATCGTACATTAGAGCCGTGTTGCATTTTTGCTCGCACCGAACAATCTTTAATTTACCAAGTAATGAGGTGGATGCCATATCATTTTTTTCAAGTAAGAGGTCTTTTACCAGACAAACTGGTATACGCGGCGAAACCATACGGACGTGAAATGTTAAAAACTGCAAAAAGAAGGGCATCCGTGTTGGAAATTGGTTCAGAATATCGTTTATCACTGCTATTAGATTTATGTATTCTTGGGCAGAGGAGTTGACATCCATGAAATGGTGTAACAAATATCTTAATATGTGTGAAAGTGCTGCATTCGACTAGAGCAATAACATGCGATAAAATAAGAATAATAAGGAAACGATTCTTAAAAGTATTAGGAAGCGACATTGTGTTGTTTATTTTTACTTTCGCAATTCACAAGCTTGGCGAAGTTACAGCTGAGATCTTAGCGCAAATCTAAAATCGCCAATTATGGTTGGAGGCTGCTATAACAAAGTACCTTTAAATTAATAAGCTTAAGATTTTTATATAAGAAATCTAATTCATCAACAGCGAAAGTTTTTTCTGGATAATTCTGGCAGAAGCAAAATTGAATTTATGATCTGCAGATCACCAATTTTTTTCTCATATTGCACATCCATATTGGTCAATAATTTGAATTCGAACTCGTATTTCCCACTAATCTGCAAATAGATAAATTCTGAATTTGATTTTATTTTTCATCCCTAGAGAGTGCAGCTTGCTTTGTTTTCTTAATGGCTCTTCATTACACAGCACTTCATAATTTAAGTATTAATTGGTTCTCGAAAATTCGTTATTCTGTAGATTGGTCATTGAACTGCAACAGAAGATAATATGGTACAATTTACTTCCGCTGAAACGAGAATGAATACTGAATAATGTTGTTTATATATACAGGATATGCACTTTGAACAAATGCGGTGTTATGTGGTCAACATAAAAAAAGCACATATTTCATATAGAATACCCGAAAAAATTCGGTAATATATTTAACGTTAAGCAATTAACTACTGAAAAATTTTTCTGAGCTTCTATGCCGACCCCCACGACCGAAAATCGATGAACACTGATATTTCGACCTGAGTTCGATTCCAGTCGAAAGGAGCTGGCTGCACGAGCGCTTTCGTAGTTTTCCCCATGTGTAACGTGGATATGAGCTAATTTACTTCAGAAAGTCTTGCACGAAGGCATCCTTCCCTTGCTTGCTTTGCCATAATTAAATAAGCCAAACCATCTTAAGCTTTTAACCAGATTCTAATTACCATCTACACAGAGAAAGCTTGCGTTGAGGGCTCATATTTCAGGTGGCTTCAATATTAAACTAAATTTTATATAAAAAATGTTTAGTCATTAACAAAGGGAAGGTTAGCATCATGCGACTCCACACTGTCACGACAGGAATTTTTTTACACAAGCGTTGCGCAAATTTTTTGGTAAAATATTTATTTCGCTTCCTTTGTGCTTAATACGTTTGTTGTCATTTCTGCTTAATATGTATATCCTTTCCTTTGCTTTTCTAGGGGAATAAACAATTCAAAGTAATTTCCACCGTTCCTACCAACATGCATTTCTGCCACTTTCCAAAACTTGCCTATTTGCCAGCTCTGCAAGCTGTTGCCATTTCAAGCTAAGTAACTTTTAATTTCTTCTCAAAACAGCACATTTTTTACAACAAAGGAACTAGTATAAAATATAATACGTACGAAAAAGTAAAAATCAACAAGAATGACTTAAAATGTTTACCTTACGTATAGATAAACAATGTCTGCATTTTATAACCTTAACTGCAGCTCAGGAGTTATACCATGTCGTAAAATACGAGAAAACATGCAGTACTATATATTATATTAAAGTAATCTTATTTACAGTAAGAATGCAATGCTTTAATCAAAAAATTTAAATTATTACTAGTTTATAGCAATTCACGCGGACACAGATTAAAAATTTCTTTTAAATACATGTTAATCATTTTTTACTATTTGACTACCAGAAATCATTTATCGTATGAAAGAGACACATGCCAATGTAAAATTGGCGAATAATGATAACTTCAGACAAGCGTCAATTTTACATACGCAAGTTTGAATCGGCTGCGGTATTTCAAATTTCTCTTTATTTCAAGAGGTATCGACTATTTCAGAATAAAAGTTTCTACATCGAGAAGGAAGCGAAGACCAAATCAAATATATAGTCAATATATATCAAATATATAGCAAACGCCAAATTAAAAGAAGGGGCCAAAGACAAAACGAATTTTCGGTCATGCGTTTCAGCAAAACAAAAATCTAGGGAGCAGGGAGTTCAATGCTAAGAGATTCACGATTCGAATGCTAAGAAATTCAAAATTTAAGCTCCTGGATAATAATTAATATCATCAACTTCAGTAGATTTTAGTGGATTCAAAATTCACCAAATGGAGATAATAATTAGGCAGAAGGAGCTATTAGTCTCGAAACGCCATTTTTTTATCAAATCACTAAAAGCATCGAATCACTTTTCAAATTACAACCAAGTATTATAGCTCTGTTTATCTTCATTATTAAATAAGTTAAATAATGAAGATTCTGGCTGAATGTATGTATGTTTCTCGCGTTGAGAAAAAACAACGGTACCCAGAGCCATCAAATTTTAAATAACGTAGTCCTCATCCCAAATATTGGGACATGAAAGCCCGAAATTTGAATTTCGAATTTGCTGTATTACCTTTTTTCATACTTTTTAAACTTTAACGAATTTTGGACTAAGAAACTCAACGATTTCAAAGAAAGCAGTGGAGACACTCTGTGCGGAATAAAATATTTTTATCTCCAGTGAGCGAGACTGTCTATCGGAAATTCTAAAGATACGCTGTTTTTAAATATTTTTAGCCCAAAATGCTCTCGAAACGTGTATGTGTGTGTAAATGAAAGAAAACGCCAATTTGGCCGTAATAAAAATTTTATATTAATAATAATTTAACTGTCAAACTTGTATTAAGGAAACGGTTATGATTAACTATTGAAAAAGACTTATTTTATTATTAAACAAATTATTATTAACAAATTTATTATTAAACAAATTAAATTTGGCTTTTAATTTCTTTAATACTTTTTACCCAGCTTTTCACTTTACCCTTAACGCAGAATTAATGTTCTTTGAAATGGGCGAACACAGGTTGACCTCCAACGAAATCCTTATCTCAAATATATTATCCGATCTTTCTTTTAATTATTTTGTTAGCCATGCTACAATCAAAACACATACTTGCATCATTTTTCTTTTAACTGCAGCCTCGGAAATTATACTGATTAAAGCACGAAAGGAAGACTATGTTAGTGCAAGACTTCTTACACAAAACTGACTCTTATTCACTCTAAGAAAATCTTAGCTAGGGAACCAACCCTTTCGCGGGTATTTAGGCTTGGAACAAAGTTCTAATGTTCAGTGGCCAGAGGTAAATTTTCTCCCATAGTGATATGAACCTCCGTAAGTGATGAAGATTTGGGTTTGTTACTCGATTAGGAAAAAGCAGTCAGCGTGGGCAATTTGCTTAAGAGGACGAATGCCTTCATGAAGGAGATATTGAGAGAAACCGGCTCGTATTCACGCCACACATATAGGGAAAAACCACAAAACCTCTTATCATCGATGAAAAATGTTTCAAAGGGAGGCTAAAATGACTTTTCAATAATAGTTTTTCCCCCATTTCATTTTTTTTAATCTGAAATAATATTTACAAGTATTATTTGTGACTCAGTGGAATTATGCCCAGAAATGGGTTAAAATATGGCAGATCAGGCATTTACAAACGCTTTCTCATATTAATGTATCACTGAAAAATGAAATTAATCCGTTGTTATTTTTTGACACAGCGGGTATTAATAGTTCTTAACATCATAATAAATTCTCTCCATTGCTGCAATAGACAACAACGCGTTCCCATTCCAGAAGCAAATACAGCTTTTAAAGACAAAAATAGGCTCTTCGTTTTTGAACTTGACCAGAGAAAGAGTGGGATGTTGAGTCAAGTGTCTTAGTCATACAGAAGTTTCTAAACGTTCCTTTCAGTCCTTTTTTTTACTTCTTCGAAGACTTGAAAGGAGAGCTCATTTTATTTTGCGTTAGACGAGTCAGGACTGACTTTCAGAGAGGGGGTTGTTCAACCTGGAATGCCACCTTTTCCTGCTGACTCGGTTCTAGCTCAAAGGCTGAATCACAAAACAGACTGAAATTTTTGGCATCGAGACAGTTTACTTTTGGGAAATGCTCACATAAGCATAAATTACATTCGAAAAATATACTAATTCATTTTTATCTCGACATCGTGCCTCACTTGTGGAGTTATTTATAATGTCGACTTTCGTAATTCGTGAGAGATGAATATAAACGGTTCGAGAGAATCAAAGCTAAATTCAGCCGCATGAATGATGCACTAGACAATCAGAAGTAGGCTAATTCACAAAACAAGCACCTGATGCAAATACTGGCAAAGATACACTACATAATCCACTCTAATTTGTCTAGGAATTCTAGTCAGAAGTGCTAAATAGTTCTAGTCGTAAAAAATTTTTCCGAAATTTTATCCTCAAAATTTGCTTGTCTAGAGAAAAGAAGAGATAATAAGCGAAATAAACATGTTAAGAGAAATACTTTTAGAATCAAAAAGTAGAAAATTCAAATAATTATGTTTTTATTGTTCTTTCAAAAATTCTAAAAACATATGATATTCATCCCCAACTTCACGTAAAATATGTCCATAATACCATGAAGATATTTTTCATCAGACTGTTCTGGAATCCTCTAGAATCATAGATCTATAAATTTTGCCTTCAAATCCCTCTAAACCGAGATCTAAAATCCGAAAGAAAAATTATCCCTACCAATACTCTTAACAGAAAAAAGAAAGCTTTTTTTTTTTTGGAGGGGGGAGGTGAAAAAAAAAAACTGTAAAGTGAATTTTGCAAAGAAATCTTATACACATCTAAATATTCTGAGACTATAGCAAAAAACTCTTACCATGAAAAATTATATAAAAAAAAAAACAAATTATTAATTTCAAAACAATTAAAATAGCCTTTTTACTTTTGCTGAGAAGTGTTGAATGCGCGACGTGTCCCGATTAGTAACAAATAAGGCCATTTACGCACATCACCTAAAGAATCCTGAACAGTGACATCTCGAAATGCAGTAATAGGCAGAGTCGACCAGTTGTCGCCAAGAAAATCTCAGGGAAGACAGTCTAAAGATAATTCGGCTACACTAAGATCATCAGGGTTTGAGGTCTTGCAAGACAGTTTTATTTGCACAAGTCCATTTCTTCCAGCAGTTCTACAAGTTCAAATCTAATTTTAAATTTTTGCCACGGATATCTCGAATTTTTCATCTTGCTGGCGAACGATTTGAATTTAGTAATAAAAAACTTTGAGTCCTTAATTAAACACAGAAAACTGTTTTGCAAGTCCTCGAACATTTTAACACCGCCCTCGGCAGATACTAGTTTCCGGATCTGCATCAAGAAGGAATTTCTGCGTCAAGCTCTTTCGAAATAAATGTCACTTCATATTATAACACGAGAAAATAAAAACGTTTTATTTTAATGTTATTTCTTAAATATAATTTTAATATATTATCACCATTTGATGAAATTTATTAATGTTAGCATATTTGTAAAAAAAAATCGACAAAAAATTCAGAAATCTCTGAATCAAAAATTCTGTATACAAAACTGATCTTAAAATCGCCCGAAATATTGATAAGTCGCCACATTTAGCGTTGTTTTTTAAAAGAATCCATATCCCAAATAGGGAAAAGTTTTTGACATAATATTTTCTTATTATAATATTCCTCCAAAGTACTAATTCACACCAAAAATGGTAGTTAAGAGTAATTAGACTCAGAGAGACAGAAATGTGGGATAAGTAAAATTAAGAACATTTTGCCGAATTTTGAAAACCAAAAATCGTTTAAAAAAAATACACGGACAGACTGTAACCTTGTAATTAATAACACATAACTAATATTTCTAATATACTTAATGATTTTTAATAGTTAAAAATTATTTTTTTAAAAATAAAGGTTTATGAAAGTAGCTTTTAGTTCTAAATGTGAAGCCTACTTTTACACTGTTTTCAAGTCCACATAGCTTCTTCAGAATTTTATTGCCATATCGGAACAAAAAAAATTAATCATTCCATCTACAAAGTTATAATACTGGATTTTATACTCATTTATTGATATACAATAAAATTAAATACAACAGAACAAAAATAAATTTCACATTGAAATAAAAATATTGATTTCGTATTTCCCTTTCTGTTCTGATTACTCCTGCAACGTTAGTGTAAACAGAGTGGTCAACTTGCCTTTTCCTCCTTTTAAAAGAAGTCGGAAAGTTTATTCCTCGTCCCATTCCCAGCATATAACATGAGAACATTCACACGTCACAAAGGTCACCACAGCAATAAATTCTGTATGCATCTGGTAGAACATCAAATCTGCAACCTCGACTCAAGGCCAATATAAGAAACGGAACTTGGACTCCGAAGAACATCGGTACAGAGAAACAATAGCGGTTATCGGCAAACCCTTATTTCCGCATGCGACGGCTAATCGGGAACTGAAGCGCGCAATGACTCATCATCGTCGCGCCACCACCGTAACATTGTGCAGCAGTAGACGTTTTACGTAATGCTACAGAGATTATAACGTGGGTTGTTTTTGTTAGCACAGGGCAGATGCGATTTACCTGTTGCGCGCCGCAGCGTGAGAATGCCTCAACTGTGTAAACGGTGGCGGATGGAATGGGGGTCACAGCTTGCTATTGAAACCTGTGGATTCATTTTTAGCAAGTACAAGGGAGGTTTCTGACGGCCATAGATCAATATTTAAGCTGGTGACTCATTTCATACGTCATTACGCATTCAACTATATCGGAAGTTTTGATATTAGTATGATTTAACTAGGAAAGTGATTTACTTGACTGCTTTATATTCTTATTTCTGCTTGCGAGGATTAGAATCGATACCTGCTAAAACGGATCATCGCACTTTTTTTTTTTTTTTTTCCAGTTTAAAGATCTCTTACACAAAACTTAAATGTTAAAAAATATTACATAAGAGGGAAAAAGTTAAACAATTATAATGTACTTCACAGGAAACAAAACTATACAGCTGAAATCTCAGACACAACAAAACTTTTTCACGCTTAACTGTTAATTTATTTAATAACATAAAAATATAATGTTAATAATATACAAAACAATATTAAAAAGAAATAATAATTATCGCATTTCGTATTTAAACGGAACATTATGCGATAAAAAATATATTTTCGTAACAGAAGTGATTCAAGTAGACTTTAATCGTTATACTCGTGAAATGTATTAGTTATATCGAAGGGAGGAGGAGATGATATACTAAATCATAAAATATATCGAAGGGAGGAGGAGATGATATACTAAATCATAAAATATATATATTTGACTTTACTTAAAAAGTTTACTGCAAAATGATCCTTGAATCTGCGTCCATCATTAGATCTTAAGTTTGCGCTTAAAAATGAAAACATATGCACTTTTAAATGAACTAAATTCAAAGTTATTAAATTTTCAATATTTTCATTCAACCCCGATACTTAGTAAATAAATTTAATACCTTCCCCTTAATTTTTAAAACAATTTTACATACACTTATAAATAATTACAAATACTCGGCATCATATAAAAGTATATTTTACGAATCTCATTCCTCCTAGCGAAACTAAGATCAAATTTAACAGTCAGAAATGGCCTTCCAGTAATGTTTCCAAAAGCAACTTAGTTCACCTCAAAACTAAATTTCAAGAATTAAGGCAAAGCTTATTATGGCGACCATCTCTAAAAAGTGAGCAGTACTTTTCGGAACATGAATAAACATCGGAACTCGAAGTCAGCAGTGGTAATGTTCTTCGATGTGACGACAAGAGAAGACCAAAATCGCCTGGAAACGTACCTGACTCTCTCATGGAGATTTTCACTATTGTTTTTCCTCCCCTCTCCAAATAAAAACAATAAGTTATGATTATTTGGTTTCCTAAAATAAAAATCTTTCCTAAACACGCGCTGTAAAATAAAAAAAATTTATTTTTCTGATTATGTTTGTCAAAACAAATCAGAAAATTAATTTCAATACTGGACAAAAAGTACATCAGACTTGTAGCTAAAAGCATAAACAATGGCTCATCTCGGCGCCAGAACGGGCACGATATTCTCGTATTACATTAAACAAATTCAGCACAGGTAGATTTATTGCGACTTTTGCTAAGAGAAATAGGAAATTTTTGTTAAAAAAATTTAAAAATTTCCCCCTGTTATTTCTTATAGTATACTTTAGTACTCGTGTAATTTCAAATTAAAATGCTTACATTTTTAAGCACGCTGCGCTGATGTGTTTCAGTTGACTGAGTAATTTTATTGGTCCGTTCTTTTCTCCATCCTTTTATAAAAACAAATATTTCGTGATAAGTTGTAATTTACATTAACTACAGGAGATCATTTAGAGATAAAACGCCCCCTTTTAAAGATGACATCATCAGAGGTTTTAAAAATTTGAATCAAATCAAATTATTCGTAACACCAGTCATTCGGATCGCTTGCTGTGTTTACGCCAAATAAACTTAATATTTTCAATTATTTTATAGAATTTAATATTATAGAAATACATAATACGTTAAGTAACATATAAACGAGCCTACTAAATTAATTTAGACAAATTTGCATGACCAACCTCAAATATTTGATAAAAATGGAGCCTATAAATATCCAGTGTAAAAAGAGTAATATACCATGTAAATACAATCTACTGTTCGTCGTTTACTCTATGGGTCATTGCTTGGCCATAATAAATGCTCTTGCGCTAAATGTAGATTAAATAAATGTGGTAGTAGTACACCAGTTCCTTCTCCATACAAAAAGAAAAAAAAAAAGGTTTTATATATATAGTTCTTTTGGCTTAAAATGTATTGCTCACGGCACGAAAGATAAAAGATTTTAAATTTTGGGAAAGGAAAATATGATTCTCCTATTTTTCATAACTTTGCTCATGAAGTATTAAGTTATATCGGCAATAATTATTTCCTAAGCCATCACAGAGAGGAGTAGCAGAACAAAATTCAAACAAATCTTTATAACAAAAATTCCCCAATTTTGCTTTCAACTTTGAATCTATGGCATCAAAATGCAGAAGAAATAATATTATACTATACTTAAACTGGTACTTTTCTTTTACCAGTGCGCAAGTTGCAAAATGATGCCAAAGCGCCAGATGTTGTAGCCTATTTAGTATATTCATCTTGATCAGCTGTACGCGACGCCATATTTGTGCAGTTCCCCGATTTTTTTTTTATATGCGAAAACATCAAAGAATTGTACAAATTTGGCATCGTACACAGCCATGACATTTTATTCAATATATAATTTTCCCTAAATAAAACTATTCAAATTGCACTCGGAGTTAAAAACAGTGTGTAAAAAAAAAAAAAAAAAAAAAAAAAAAAAAAAAAAGCTAAAAACTTATTTTGATAACGAATAATATGTTAACATTGGCTGGTTTTATAACTATACCAACAAATGATAATTTAAATACTTGAAACAGGCGCGTCAAAATATTAAAGGAGTGACGAGATTAAACATTTTCTCCATTTCCTTCTAAGAGAAGCAACGCACACCGGTATCAACATGTAGAAGTCTAAACAAGATGCACAAACAAAATATTTATCTGAGTATGGACTTGGCGAAATTTTTGTTTTGACGGACACAAGGTTTTTTTTTAGGTTTATTACGCCAAAGAACACTGCCTAAGGGGAGGAATGCCGTCGTAGGGATCTTTCTAAGGGAAACTGGCTCGTATACACGTTATACAAAGTGATTATAATTAAAGTGATCCTATCCAGACCCTTCTAGAACTTGTTCTACTACTTATTTGATGAAATGTGTTATATGGACCATGAGGAAACGATTTCTGCAATGCAAAAAATAGTTCGACATGGGCTCTTTTCGCAATCCCTTTAAATGACGATATTCACGCAATGCAGCCAAGGTATTGCTGCCGTTCTGATAAAACAGTTTTACCTGTAAAAATTCGATCTTTTTGCTGTAAGGGCATGATTAACGATGACAAAGGCACGCAGAATGATTTTCTGTCTCTGAATGCAAGTCTCTTTATAGGTTTGACTAATTTGCATAAGAAATTTTTGAAAATTGCCATCTGGTGGTCAAAATTTTAACTCTTTTTTTTTATTGCAGAAATCTTTTCCCCACTGTTCATATGATGTATTTACCAAGTTTCATCAAAATCCGATAGGCAGAAGGGTTCTACAGGGGTCTGAATAGGGTCACTTTAATTATAACCACCCTGTATATGGGGGAAAACGCCAGTTGAAGCTAAGCCGTTCGACTGGAATCGAACCCAGGTCTGAACTACCCTTATTCAGCAATTTTACCGCTCGGCCGCTGATGGGCCTTTGACGGACACAAACCAAATAGCTAAAAAAAAAAAAAAAAAAAAAAAATAGAGAGAGAGAGAGAATATCGCTCAAGAACAAATACAGAAACCCGCTTTAAATCTACAGTAAAGTAAAACTTAAAAAAAAAACAGTACCATTTAATAAAGATTCATGTTTCCATTAAGGATATAAAAATGAGTAACTATGATTTTCTTTAATTGGTAGTTTGCACGATAAAATTAAGGCTCTTTATATATGTATTGGTAAGAACATAGATCGGACAGGATATTAGTTGAAATGATTCTGTACACCAGGTATGGCCAATAGATAGTTTTAGGGGGGAAACAGCGACAGTTAGGTAATAATTCTAAAACTTACGTACTGATTTGGTTTACTGAATTATGGTAAAGCACTCGAGGGATGCCTGCCTAAGAGGGATGCCTTCGTGGAGCATTTTCCAAGAGAAACTGGCTCGTATACACATGGTGAAAACCACGAAAACGTACATGCAGCCAGCCCGTCCGCGGGGATTTGAATCTCAGACCGAACTACCTGTGTTCAGCAATTTTACCATTCGGTAGCTGGTGGGCGATACTTACGTACTATGCAGTCGATCGTGAAACTGTCTCGAAGCAGCATGATTTAGTGTCAGTTATAGAAAAGTGTGACGTAACAACACGCTCATACATCTGCACTTTCGGTTAGCGTAACCTCGATTGATCCTTGATAAGCCACCTTTTGGTTTCAAGAAGGCTATAAATTAACTGTTACCGATGTATTTTTTCTTGCATTTAAAATAAATAAATAAATAAAAATTTTGGACCTGCCTTCTACCGAACAACAAACAATGGATTATTTTCAAAATTATGGGATCCTAACATTATTATTATTATGCGTATTAATTAATGGCTACAATATAGTCAGTTCAATATGGCCGACAAAATGATAATAGATTGAAATAATTACCTGCAGGAAGTTTGTACTCGTAAATACTTTTCATTGCTATTTTTATATACAGTTTTACTACTAGTGAAAATAAATCCTAGTCTGGAGACGGATTTTTTTTTTTCATTCCAGGAATTTATTTTCGTTCACTTTAATACCCTCTATCATCTAAAGATAGTTATAGATTAATTCTATAGTTACTATTTCTCCTGCTATTGTATCGGATCAAATGACTATACCAACTGCAGTTTTTCACGAACTTCTTTTTAATTTAATGTGCAGTTCTTTTTCAGAAATGTCCTAGAAAATCACTCCAGTTTCGTAATTAGTTGCGGATTTTATAGGAACCGTATTTATTCGATGAATTTTTCCTCTTTTTTCTTTATTTTACCGTTTGAAAATCAAAAGTAGAAAAATAATCGGTATGTAACAGTCCTGAAAGCAGGTAAAGGAAGAATTCAGCTTTGCTACCCTACCGTTGGACTAAGCAAAATTTTTCGCCAACGATAACGTGCGCCAGCCTTACCAGTCTCATAATTTTGAAACTACTCTACTAGTCGCTTTTCTGTAGAAAACAGACCTAAATCTAATTTTTTTTCTCAAAATGAAAGATAGTCTATATTCCTTAGAAAAATTAAACTGGCTTATTGAGGATCGCCGCTACATAAAACCAAAGCGATGATCTAATGTGTATATTGTGATGTCTCGTTTATCCATTACTGCCATTAAACCACTCTGCCTTGAGACAATTTTTGTTTGTCGAAAAATGGTCAAAGGGAAAATACGTAAGAACCGAATTTTCTCCCTATATCTGAGGAAATTTTCTTAACGATATCACATAGGCAATATTATAATGGATTTAAATTTTCCAGTGTCAATTTTTGCATACTCTGGTAGAACATAACGGCCCGCTAGTTTCAAATCATTCTTCGTAACATTTCTCGAAGTCTCGGGAAATATACTTCATTAAAATAGTTAAAATTATTATTATTAATTATTAACAGTTAAAAACTTCTTCTTTTCCTTCAGTTTTACTTAATTTTTTCAAATATTATTTAAAATTAAATAATGTAAATTTATAAAGATTTAAAAGTATTGAAAGATTTTCAGGTAAAGGTGATATAATTGACACCATTTTCCTCTAACAGTGCCAAGACTAGGGTGTTTTTATAACATTTAGAAATATGCACAATTATATAGCTCACGGCAAGAGGTTCAAAGAAGTGCTATTTTTATGATGTAAGAAATTTGTAAATAACTCGGCAATTTCACGACTCAACCACGGCAAATAAGGTTTTGAAACTAAATGATTTTATCATTGATGGGCCGCATTACGATAAGTATATCACACTTTTATGCATTTATATACTTATTTTTTTTATTTATTTTTATTATGATTGTAGAAAATAGGTAATTTGCTACTAAACAAAACAGTCTGAAGCAACTTTATATGATGTGTTACTATTGTAGCTTATTTCCCCAATCTCTATACTACGTCTGTAAAAAGAATATTGAAAAATATTTAATTTATTTATCATTAAGAAATGTAGGAATGAACAATAATGGAAAGGCAGTAGTAACACTGGTTCATATTTTTCATTGTAAAAAATCGTCTTGTAGCAGCCAAAAACTGCAACTTATTCTTTCTTGTATTATAGACACAAATCATCGGCGCAGCCTGTGAAACATGAATTAAGCAGTAAAAGACTAACCCCAAACGGTTTCATGAAACCTACAAAAACAACTCTATGCCTTTCATTGGAACTGCAACTTCACATACAAAGAAAGGTCCTTCTTTCTGAACTATTTATATTCATTCATACAGGAAAGAACACTCCCCATAGTATACAAGAAAAAGAAAACTGTTCCATCGTAAATTGCTACTGAATCTCAGATTACACGTTTCCGCGGCACGGGACTGTAAAGGAACATAATCTTTACGCATTATAATTCTCCATCTCTCCGGATAGAGGAAGTCCAAGAAACCGTTATAAAATGCATAGGTTTGGGGGTATTTCATCCTGAGAAAGGAAAGAAGCTGAGGAAAAAGGAAAAATTTCAAGAATTGGGATGACTCATCGAAAGGGGAGAGAAAGATAGGGAAAGAAGTGTTGGGTCTTCCGCAGTTTTATCAGAGGGTGGTTGGCTTCCTGAAACCAGGAAACTCGCCTCATATTGACGAAACTTGAGATAAGGATGACTCACTCACCAGTAAGGAACGGATCCCAGTTCTACCAGATGGGAAAAAACGAAATAAAACACATCCGAAAATTTAAAACACATTACCAACTTTTCGATGATGCCGATAATTCTGGACACTGGCAACTTTCGGATGAATCTATGGGATTCTAAGACAAAACCTTAATATTCCGCTTCTACAAACTGCGCTCATTTCATACAGTTTTCAAAGCAGATCCCAAATACCGTTTTACACAACCGATTTCTATGTAATCTTACAGAAAAGATTAATTAAATTAATATTAATTAATTATTATTATTATTTATATTTTTGACTGGCATTAAGAGAAAGCTGATTGTGATTCTCAGTAATTATTTGAATTATCCAGTCAGACAGTTACTAATATATTTAAGGTCTCACATGATTACTACAAATATAAATTTTCATTTCCTTATTTAATTTATTTTAAACTTCTTTTAAATTAAGTTCTTGCTGAACTTTCTAATTACTGCAGATTCAAAATTATTCTTAGATTCTTCAGTTCATCCAATTTATACCTAAATGCTCCTTTTTAATTTCAATGAAATGATATAGAAAGAGCATAAAACACCGAAAATGCATTTCTGCATCTTTATCATAACATTTCATGGACATTAATACAATACAAACTAAAGTAGAAAGTTCCAGCAGATAATATATGTTACAAATGGGAGATGGATGAATATCTTATCTGAAAATGATAGAATCCTGGTTATAGTTCCTTTTTTTTTTTTTTTTTTTTTTTGCCAATAATGAAGATTATCTTGTTGCTGACTAAACATGCAATTCAGATATCTTCTGTTATGAATCTTTTTCAGATAAAGCACAGTTAAAAAGAAATTATTTTATTTTTTGCATTATTTATGCAAATGTAACGGGTCAGTAAAGTGAAAGTTAGCTAAAAGAAGTATATAATGCATAGACGAGATTTCAAAATTTGATTTTGCAATAAAGTTGGATGAAAAAAACACATTTTTTAGCTCGGTATAGATCTAGATAAAATTTTCTACGAAATTTAATCATTCAATAATTTAAGAGATTTAGGGACAGCTTAAAATTTAAAGTTAAGATATAACAAAGAAAAGAACATTGAAAAAAACTAAAATGCAAAAAAAAAAAAAAATAAATAAATAAATAAATAAATAAATAAAAAAATAAAAATAAAAATAAAAAAATAAAAAAAAAATAAAAAATAAAAGTTATAATTGTACTTCTGCTGGAATTTTTATGCAACACATATCGTGCTACATTTACATTACTGTCCCATGATCCTTCTACAGATCTTTCATAGCCTTTTTAAAGTTAGCCCCCCACTGCCACACACAAAAATTTAACATGCAGAATTACAAGAAATCAACTTACTTAAGCTTCTCATTCCATATAACTGCGACTTACTGAGTGCTATTATTATTTAAAATGGATCTGATGACAGAAAACTGTTCTGATAAATTAAATTTTACGGAATAGCATGGTCTCATGCTTCACTTATTAAACATTGTTAAAATACTAAAATTTAAATAAAAGAAGGCCTTACAAAATAACAAGATAGATTTTGCCAAATGTCATTTTACCAAACCTTTTAAACTTACTGTTTGTACGGCCAATCTAAAATAGTTACTATAACAACATGCAGTGATTTCAGTGAGTCCTATTAATGTAATTTTACTGGTTCTAGGTAATGTAATTTCATTAAAATATACCATGATTTTAATAATAAACCAAAAGTTTTGCTTTTTTTAGTACACTTTTTTAATCACTTGTTCCAGTACAACAATTCTAGATGTTGGATGCAATAACAATTATACAATGAGCTGTAAAGAATACTGCAGCTTATTGCATAATTTCTTTAATATGGCAAGTACTTATTGTTATATTTTGAAAAAAACTGGAATGAAGAAAAAATAGTTCACAGGATTTTATTTTTCAATGCATAAAACTATCTTACTATTTAATAGAAAATGTGGGGAGAGAAATATGGATAAGCTTATTTCTTTCCTTCAGATGTTTGTGACTATTTTTGTATCATTTTTTGTATGCTATTTGATTTTACAGTATATATTGGCAAATAAAGTTAAAAAGACAAAAGAACTTGTGAAGGTAATCTTGTTATGGAAACCGAACACTGATATGATGAACTGAGAAAAGACTGAAGAAACAGGAAAATGTATGGCAACAGTGAATGGGAATTCTAAAAGTATGCTTCTTTTAAAAATTTTGTGATATTACCATTGAATTTTATGTGAAAAAAAAAAAAAAAAAAAAAAAAAAGAGTAATGCTTTAAAATAGAATTAGGAAGCTGGAGGACATACACATTAGGACCTAATTTGTACCTATTCTATGTTGCTTTCCAAAATCACATTTAGACAATAATTAGTTCCTTGGCTGTTACGCAGATGACGTAGCTCTAGCTGTAAGGTCAAAGAGAAAAAATTATGCGGTCAAAAAATTAGAACTGATCCCTCGTGTCGAAGAGTGGTACACAAATTGGCAAACTGCCATAAATGCTCAAAAATCTCAACTTTTAATCAATGAAAACTTACAAATCCTCCAATTAACAGGAAACTTTACCTATTTAATGAGAAAGTTCCCATTGTATTCAACGTAACTTACCTAGAGGTTGCTCTAAATGAAAAGGTGATATGACCACACAGTGCGAGTGCACCAATTGCATTGGCTGTAGCGATGGATCTACTTTCACAAATGAATGGACAAACTTTCTTCCTGACCCTATTAAAGGTGTTTGGAGAAATTTCATTCCAAGATTTTACAGCAAGAATAAATAACCATGTAGCTTCGAGCTCACATCAATTGGGGTAGAATAAATCAGGGTATTACTGTACACTTGATATTAAAAAGGTTATGAAAAATATAGCATGGTATTAACATGAAATTAGTACTGCGAAGTGTAGTTAAAAATTTATGCAAAATCCTACCAAATTTCCTAGAATTTATTTCTATTCTGTGCTAGCTCCACTAAAATATTTGATATGTTATAAAACCAATTTTAGAATAGCTCTGTGGTTCTACAGATTTTTCTGTAAGAAGACAGCACATGACAAATATTTTTCTATAAAAAGATATATGCACTAGCACAGCCATTACATTAATTGTTTTTCTTATAACAGAGTTCTAGTTTTCAATGTACATAATGTCAGCTAAAAGATTTTAATGCATGCCATTATATTTTATTCTTTGTTTATTGAAATAACTCATCTTACCAGAAACATTATATTTAAATTACTGTTTTTTTTTAATTAGCTGATGATGACGAATCTGTTTTCTTACTGCAAATAACTAATTGAAAATGTATTTTTCTACAAAAAATTGTTTATTATATGTTGTCCTGAACCAGAAAAGATCCCATTTTGAATCACGGGTACACAATGCATAAAAGTTACGAAATAAAAACATTATTCAGTAGTGGATGGTTCTAAGCTTTTTTATTTTATCATATTCTTGCTCATTCTTATTTGGCGTGGTTCTTAAAACTACAGTGGAACCTCGAAATACGAGCACCTCTATATACGAGAAATTAGAGGTACAAAGTAAGTACAGTCAAAAGTCTTTAATCTGGACTCGTCAGGACTTCGGTGATTCCGGATTATAGATCATCAGTTTAAATCTGGTAAGATGGCATGCAGAAATTATAAAATTAAAAATATGAAACTGTAATTTATGAAATAAAGAACAATTATGATCTAAAGGGTATCAAAATTAAAAAAAAGCTTAATATTTATTTGTTTACTTTATTAAACATTTCTTTCAAAGTGCAAATGCGTAAAGCATTCATTACGCATAGTCGAAATCAGGAAATTGCAACCAGAAAACTATTTGATGTGTATTCATGATATTTATAATGAATTTGATTTAAATCATATCAAAGACAGAGTACATCGAGATGAAATACTACATTTAGTAATGAATTATAAGCTAAATAAAATAAAAACATCTGCCCTGACAGATCAACTTCCAGTCCATTGTGTGCCGGGAACGTCTTGGCAGAGCAGTGTGAAATTGATAAACAGATTTCGGAATGGTTAGAGAAACAAAGGATATGCCTTTATCTATTTTTTGCAGCAATTCCATTTTTTATTTGATGGACATTGAAACATGCTTCGGCTTTGTAGATCCTTTGGCAGCTCCAGCATCGGAAATTCTATTTGACATAATCGAAAGTTCAAGCTTAGTTTTATAAAATTGCTCTAACAGTCTGCAAAAAATAATAAGCCGAATCCAATTCGAAGATTAAGGAACAACGTAATCTGCAACATTAACTGAAATAGATAATTAGATAATTTTAGCTTAGCTTATACCGTCCGTTGTACATTAAACGTGCATGCGTAAACATATTATGAGCATGTGTACACACATATGCACATGCATAAAGGTATTATGCGCATGTGTGGACGCATTATGCATTGATGAAGGTGCAGAAAGTTTGTAGCTTTGAGGTCCGGATTAACGACTTTTGACTGTATGAGCGAAAAATTCGTCTCTAAATATGAGCTTTGGTTTGAGTTACGAGCAAAGATCCAGGCTGTGGGTATGAGCGTTGTGTTTTCTGATCTGGTTTGACACTGGGAATATTTTTGTCAGATCTCTCAGTGTTCTTTGATCTATGTGTTTCTGCGTTTGCGAGTTAATTGGTTTTTACATTTAATGTGAAAATAATTATTTCGCGATGCCTCCCAAGAAGACTGTTGCCTCAGGTAGTGCTGAAAGAAGAAGAAGGAAGTCATGGCCGTTGAAATTAAGAAAGAAAACATAGATAAACATAGTGTGGTGTAAGAGTGATCGAGTTGGCAGACTTACGGCTGTTCGGCATCAAAGATCTGCACTATTCTGAACAAGAAGGAGGAAATTAAGAAACTTCATGTGGCCAAAAGAGTTACCATTACTTCCAAGCACTGTCCAAAACTGCTATAAGATGTTAAAAAGCCGTTCTTGCTGTGGATAAGTGAGAAGCAGTTAAAAGACGATTCAGAGTCGGAAGCTATAATTTGCGCTAAGGCCAAGAATCTCTACTTGGACCTTCTCCGAAAAACACCAGGTACATCAACTGAAGATGAGATGGCAATGAGATTTTTGGCAGTGCAGAATGGATTAACAGGATTTCCAGTTTTTTTCAATGGGGAAGTTTGTTTCTAGATATGAGAAATTCACTATACGAGCTCAGTGCTGGAACCAAATAAAGTCGTATCTCGAGGTTTCACTGTACTTTTTTTTTTTTTAAGCATGTGAGGAGATTTTAGCCAGAATGCAACTGAAACTGCACAAGTTTTATGCAAATACATTTAATATAATTTTCAATTTTCCAATGGCATAATCACTGATCTCCATAATAGTGATGCATTTTAGGGCAAAATTACAGTAAAAACACAAGCCTAACTTTTTCTATATGATGAAATTTACTTTAACTTGAGAAACATAATGGAAAAATTTTTAATTTTATAATTGAATAACCTGCTTTTTGTAAAAATTTCAATGGTTTACAAAAGCCCAAAGCAAAATAAATATGCCATAATATGAAATAAAACTGCAACTCGACATATTTGTTTTTCCCACATCAGTCATAAAATGCATGTCATGTACTGGATCAAAATAGCCAAATAGGATGCCTAAAGATGATACAAGCAAGATCCAGTTCAGTGTCTTGTTGGAAATAATTCATTAACTATATTTTCCAATATTTATGTGTACTACATAAATACTTAATAGTATAATGGTTTTCATTGCATATGGTAAATATCTGAATGCATTTTTGGTCATTACCGGGCACTGTTGTGCAAAGCATTTAATTTTAGGTATCTTGTACAACATCATTACAATTCTCCTGAAAAGTTAAAACATAATCTTCTTAAATAACATTAAGAATAAACGATAAGGGGAGGGAAAACCCTCCGATTTTAGTGGTCAAGCACATGTTTATTCTATACCCAAATACCTAAATAAACCTTACAGGATTAGAAGCATTTTTATTAATTTTACTAATGATGCATATGTTTATGAAAATTATAAAATACATATATTTAAATTAAAATAAATTTTATTACACAAATTAGAGATATTTTTAAAAACAATGATATATTATTATTATTGAGAAGTTTGTATATTGAGAAAAATTATTTAGATACTGTTATGTATATTGTATGTTTATTTATATAACGTACATATATTGTTTTGAAATCACAAAGTTAAGTATTATATAGTTTTAATTCAAGAGATATATTAAACAATTTGTACCACTTTGAATGGAAGTACCAGTGACAGCTGGCAGTTTGCCAAGTTGCATGGTTAATAATTAAAGATCTTATGCATTGTGGAATGGCAATATTTACCATGTTATGTTGATGGTAAATGCTTTATGAACTACAAAAAGTGACAGGAGAAAAGCTGACAGATGTTTGACTTTAGTTCATAAAAATGCATATTAACATAAAATAAATTTAATAATTAAAAAATTAATACCATATGCAAAAGTAAAAAGTTTACTCAAAAATATATCATGAAACATTTAATAATGTTTGATTAAAATATACCAGTAACAATTAAATGGAGCAAAAACTAACAATTTCTATAAAATAATGAAGTTACCATTTCAGCACCATGCGATAAATTTTAAAAAATTAAATTCAGATCTGTACATTAGCACTTTAAATGCTTCGTTAAAAAATTAAATCATTATCAGCATTGCAAGCTATACGTTGTTACACCTGATTAATATATACCAATTATTATAATTTAAATACAATATTTAGAGAAGAGAAAAAAATTCTTTGTAAACAACTCAGACCACACTTTACGCGAAAATCATGTACCAGCTTATAACCGTAAATTAATTTATAAATACTTCAGAATTCGCTTATACTTTAATGGAATCATATTCTTTTTAAAATATGAAAATAAAACACAAAAGCGCAAGAAAACAAATGTAGTTCCAATAACATATTTTTAATATTTAATTTGTGTAAAATACAAACATTTTATAAAATGTTTTTAGAAGCTTCTAAACAAAACTTTCATCAAGCATCATAATGAAAGCTAGTTTTCTTAAGAATGACTGCTTTTATACCAACCTGATATGCAGCAGATGTGTCTGTCATTCATGATGTTTCATATTACTGAGCATGTTATTGCTTTGAGAAGAATGACTAATACGGATCTTTCAAATAACAGAAGAAAGTCGGTGTTAAAAAATTTTGAATTCTCTGGATAGAAGACCCTTTCCTATATGATCACGCTTTCAAGTACACATTGCAAACATTTTTACGCTGAGGATTACTCGTACTCGTACTCATGGTCGTAATAATTCTCTGGTGACGTCGTGTATGCTAGGGTTGCTTTGAGGCATTTCATTCAGCGCCAAAGTCGCCAAAATTCGAAAATCTGAGGAAAATTACGAATGCTGTATGAAGTCTTCGAAGATGCACATTGAAAAAGGGCATCTGATTTAACTTATAAAACATGAGATATATTTCCCAAGTGTCTGTAAATAAACAATTTAGAATTTATTAAAATATTTCACATCATTCTCTGTAACTAACCTAAATTTCTTCTTTTTTATTTGATTTCGGCTTTTGCGGTTAGTTCTCAAGATTACCAAGTACAAATATTTTCAAATACTACAGTGTCTCAAAAAAGTGATGGGACTCTTGTGCTTTACAAAAGGAAACTGTAATAAAATAAATTTAAAAAACATGTAAAATTTTTTGTGGGTGTGTTTCATACTTAAATTTAGTAACAATTATTACATAACATACATTTTCTCAAAATATTAAAATATTAATTTAATAAAAATACAATTGTTTAGAACGGAGCAGAAAATGGCTCACTTAAGTGATGGGACACTACGTACTATGCAACAAAAATCGTCTGAAGTAAGCAATAAAAATATCTTTTGGGGTATTTATTTTTACTCAAAAGCAATTGCCAATAATTTATAAAATCGTCTGCAGTATTTCTCTCCAGTTTGTTTTGGAATTTTTGTGTTTTCTAGCTCTGTGAAGCCATGAATGCTAAACGAAAAGAAACTTTGCCTGGAATTCGAAAATTAGTTATTAATTTGCATATTGAACGTGGAAAATCTATTAGAGAGACTACTGAAACAGTTAACTTCAGTCATTCAACAGTTTTCAATATCATTAAACGATATGAAAAGAATCATATGATTCAGGATAAAAGAAGACCTGGCCGACCATCAAAGCTATCCAATGGAATAAAGCGAATTATCGTTCGAAATATTTAAAAAAATCCAAGAATGAGTGCTCCTAAAGTTACTGCTGATTTACAAGCATTATATGGAGTAATTTTTAATTCTGAGACTATTAGAAGAGTAATTCGATCTACTGGATATCACGGTAGAGCAGCCAGGAAAAAATTCTTCGCAAGTGAAAAGAATAGAAAACTCAGACTGGCTTTCGCAAAATCCAACATAAATAAGAATTCTGATTACTGGAATGAAGTTATATTTGCTGATGAGAGTAAATTTAATATATTTGGTTCTGACGGTAGAATCTTGGTGTGGAGAAAACCCAGGGAAGAATTTCGCAAACAGAGCTTAGTGCCAACAGTAAAACATGGTGGAGGAGGTGTTATGGTATGGGGGTGTATGTCGTCCGCTGGAGTTGGTAATCTTGTTTTTATTGACAGTATAATGGATCAGTACAAATATATTGACATTTTAAATCAAAATTTGAAATCTTCAGCACGAAAATTGAACCTCCATAACGATTTTAAATTCTACCAGGACAATGACCCCAAGCACGATGCTTTGAACGTTAGACTCTGGCTGCTGTATAACTGTCCTGAAATAATAAAAACACCTCCACAATCTCCACAATTAAATCCCATAGAGAATATTTGGCAAGAATTGGAATCAAGAATTCGCAAACACACCATTTCTACAAAACAACAATTAAAATCGGTGCTTCAAGAAGAAAGGGGTAAAATCACACTCCAGAAATCACAAAAAAAAAAAATTAGTCGAATCCATCCCAAGAATATTGAATATTAAATTATGTTTTAAAAGTAAAAGGAAATCCAACAAAATATTAAAACCTTTTAAAAAGTAAAACTTTTGGATAAATATTTGATGGAAAAGTAAGTGTCCCATCACTTAAGTGAGCCATTTTCTGCTCCGTTCTAAACAATTGTATTTTTATTAAATTAATATTTTAATATTTTGAGAAAATGTATGTTATGTAATAATTGTTACTAAATTTAAGTATGAAACACACCCACAAAAAACTTTACATGTTTTTTAAATTTATTTTATTGCAGTTTCCTTTTGTAAAGCACAAGTGTCCCATCACTTTTTTGAGACACTGTATATATTTGTATTACTATTTCTAGCAAGTGACATATTTCATATTTTAATATACATACATAAACATTATTCACTGAACCTTAAACGGGAATTATTTATGTTCCTTTATGTAATACAATTAGCAATTTTATTTTTCGGTTTGCAATGAAATAATTGGCAACAACTTAAATTAATAGAATTTATGATCTTTAAGAAAATACTTCTTTATTCGTTTGGTTTAAAAATAAAAGAAAAAATATTATCCTTTTCGAAATACATATTTTTTAAATGTAGTTCATCTATTTTTTATCATTAATCATTATTATTTAATTAGTTAACAACTCAGAGAAAGGCTTTATTGTTTTCACTATGAGTTTTTTGGATCCTGGCATAATTGCAATTGCCATTTTGTAAGGAATTATGGCTAATTAGTACACCAAGATAATAACTAGAAGATCCGTGGTTCGATACCTGGCGAGGTCCTAGTTGATTTTTCATGTTTCTCGCTCTAAGGTCTGTGGCTTCACCAGTAGTAAAATTCATTGCAAGTCTTGTGCCCAAGCGATCCAGTAAAAAAAGCACACAGCTGCATCTTCAATAAAATGTTTCAATTTGTAATGAAATACATTATATTACAAATTCCCCTCCTTTACAATTTAGCTCACTATTTCAAAAAATTTTTTAAATAAATAATTAGTTCTATTGTAATAAAAAAAAAAAAAAAGGTTTAGGTATTAAATCGTAATCTGAACATGAAGTTGAAGATGCACTTTTTAAAATATTGTTAGTACTTAATGCTTTTGGCGCATTTTTTTAGAATTTATTTATTTAAAATTAACTTCTTTAAGAAAGGAAATAAGTGTTTTGCCTGAAAAGAAGTTAAATTCTGAAATAAAAATCGCTACCTGTCTAGCTGACTATATTTCTTGCGGGAATTTATAGCATAATATGCATATTTAGTACTACTCTGTTAAACGAGTTATTGGCGCAACAAAAAGAGGAAAATTTTTTCACTTCATTAGGAACGAACTGGGCCGGTGTTAGGCAGTTTGCCGCCCGATGCAGTTTCTGCGGGTCCTAAACATCTGCAGAGTGGTGCCTCCGTAAATTCTAAAATTTTTGCCGAATCAGTGTCTCAACTTAATTCTAATAAGTTTGCCAATCCTAAATTTTGCAACTCTGTAAATTCTAAAAATTTTGCCGGCTCCGCAGCTGAACCGCCTCTGGAGCTGACACTAGCAAAAAAATTAACAGATTGTTCCTAAATAATATAATTTTTTACTTGATTAAAGCTACGTACGCGATGTACGAAATGGAATTACACGTACAATATTAAATTACACTTTACAGCGAAATGCGTAGAACGTGCGACTTCCTATAGGAAAATACAGGTTTCGGACTTGAAATACATTTTTAGAAAATTTTTAATAATATTAATTTCAAAAAACTGAAAAAAGAAAATCTGAAAGGTTTCAGATTTTAAATTATGTCCAAAGGGGCGTTTTTTTAACATTTTGTGTGTAACCTTCATTCATTAAATATGTTCTTCGTAATTAAAGCATAAAATTCAGTTCAAAAGGCAAAATAATTTTAAATAGAGCATATCTTTAAAATTTCCGATACACAGTATCACGCACTAGAGATAAAAATATTTTTTTCTGTACAACATTGTCATTGCTCGCTTTGAACTCCTTGAGTTTGTTAATGAAATATTCGTTAAAGTTTTACAAAACATGAACTCGATCATAAAACAAATTCCAAATTTGGGTTTCGAGTTGCCCATATTCGCAGTAGGATTACGTCATTCAAAATTTGATGGCTCTATGTACCGTTGTTTTATCAAAATGCGAGAAATATACATGCATTTATGCAGATTCTTATTATTTAATTTCTTCAAATATAATACAGGGCGATAATACTTGGTGGAAACAGTTTGAAAAGTGATACAGCCTTTTAAAGATCTCAACGCAATGTACCAAAACGAAAACAATAGTCTCTCAAGGACAAAGCCACTTTGGACTGATGATGTGCATAAGTTAATAAAATAAGTAACCACTTTCATGGAGCAGGAAAATAGTATAAAGGAATCTCAGAGAAAAAAGTACGAATTTCATAGACATATTAATTAAAAATGCTCAAATTATATGTGCTTCTTATTAAAAAGTATGTTTTAATAAGAAAAGTTTAGAACATGAGGTACAAAATTTTTAATTTGCATTAGGTTAAATATGAAATTAAGACAAGATAGTCCCCGAAATTTGTTTTTCGCAGAATTTCGGCCTCGATAACACTTTAAATAATTTGAAATAATTAAAATTAAATGGTTAGGCATTCGTAAAACAGAAAATTTTGTCTTCTCCAAAAAATATAACTTCACTGCAGTTTCGTTTCTTCAAACATTTGACTCGCGACTTGCATGCATGGCAGTCGCTAGACTTTATGGTGCCCAGGGGAAACTCCGAATTTCTGCCGCTAGGTTTCTCCCTGATTCAAAACGTTTTGTTACTTCTAAATTCTGCTGCCCGATACGCCAACTCTGATATCGATGCCACCATGCATATAATTGTTCTGGGAAAAAAAAAAAAAATACGCTTTGTGTATTACCTTTATTTATTAAATATAATATTTTTCGCACTTTAACCATAAAATTCAATTCAACAGCAACATCACAAAATAATTTTAAAAGAGCACATCTTCAGAATTTCCAATAGAGTCTTGCGCGCTGGAGATAATTTTCTCCCTCATATAGTGTTATTATTGCTCGCTTTGAAATTGTTGAGTTTGTTAATTAAAAATTCGTTAAAGTTTTACAAAATATGAAATAGATAATTAAACAAATTCTAAATTTCGGCTTCCAGATGCCCATATTCGAATGGAGGACTACGTTATTCAAAATTTGATGGCTCTAAGTACTTTTGTTTTATCACAATGCGAGAAACATACATACATTCATGAAGATTTTTCATTATTCAATTTCTTTAAATATAGTGCAAGGCTCTAATATTTGGTGGCAAGAATTTGAAAAGTGAAACGCCATTAGAATAGTGAACCTGCGTCAAATGCCAAAACGAAATTTATAGCCTTCTGGGCAAATTGCCCTTTTTGGCTAAAAGCGTGACAGTGAGAAAGAAGAAAAGATGGGAAAAAAGATTCTCGGATGAAAATAATGCTGTACGGAAGTCGTAATAAATAAACACATATAAACTATTAATAATCAACTGATAATTATAGATTAATTCGTAATTATAGTTAAAATGCATATAATTATACATCGAAGGAGGATTTATGGGGCCATATAAGTCGCAAATTGTGAGGGACTTCGCATTCCAAGGAGCCTCCAAACTGTTTAATAATTTGTTTAAATGGTAAACCTACCTTGTGTCCTAATATGAATATCCCCAAAAGTTCTGGTAAGTTACTTCATAAAACTGCCATTGACTATGCATTAAGAAATAAGGTAGTATATCAAAAACGTCGAACTTTGAGAACTATCATGTCTAACCTTATTCGAGATTCTATGAGGTATCACTATTCTAACGGAAAGTTCGATATGAAGAAGGTTAGAAATTTCCTAAAATCGCCAAAGTGCGATTTCTTCTCCGACTAGCGGTCCAGAGTTCGAAAACTTAGCCCAATGAAAAGTTACTCATCTGATACTGTGACGTCAAATTCAGCCAATAGAAAACTTAATAGCATACAGGTGTCAAGTCGTTTTAATGTGAATGGCGGTAAAGTAACTGGGGGATAACTTTTAGATACAACAACTAATCATTAAAATTATAATGACCATATGCCGTTTCCTGCCCCTTCAGAATGTTGATGAATTACGTCAGGTTCAGTTATTTACGTCACATGTTTTATCTTGTAAGACTGAAAGTTGTATCATAATCGGAGGCCAAGCATTGTAAGTCATATTCTTTGTTTTGACAATTTTTGATTCAAGTGGTCTAAAGTATATACTGTGTATTAAATTTGTTTGGTATGTGTAAAAACTTCGCTTCAAAGCTAATGCAATTATAATGTCAAAGGACTGAAACTTACGTTCATTTGGTAATTTATATCTGATATGATATCTATTGTTTTCAAAATTAGTCGAACTCGGATGGCATCATTAATATTAATGAATTACTATAATTTAAATAATTGACCTCACGGACTGGAAGAAACGGCGTTCATCTCCTTTCTGCTTGCTTAAAAGCAAGATTGCTAAAATGATTGGAAACTTGAGTATCTAAATTACATGCGAACAAGTAGTGATAATGTAATGTTGCTTTTTAAAAATAATGTTGCATCTGTAATAATCCACATGTTTGTTTTTCAATATCTGATTTGATTGGGTTATAAGCAGTATAAAATTTATCATTTTAAATGTCTAAGAGTTATCATTCAGTATTGTAAATCTAATCAAATTTCGAAATTCTTTATTGTTATTAAATTGCATTTTAGAATGAACTTTCTTAAAAAGAAATAGAAATTTTGATTATTTAAAGCTGCATAATGCAACTTAAAGTTAAACCTACCTTGTGTCCTAATATGAATATCCCCAAAAGTTCTGGTAAGTTACTTCATAAAACTGCCATTGATTATGCATTAAGAAATAAGGTAGTATATCAAAAACGTCGAACTTTGAGAACTATCACGTCTAACCTTATTCGAGATTCTATGAGGTATCACTATTCTAACGGAAAGTTCGATATGAAGAAGGTTAGAAATTTCCTAATCGTATTTGAAAGCTTAAAATGCATCCTTAACAGTAAATCAAAAAATAAACAATTTGTTTTATAAACTTATAAGAACTAAATGTAGTTTGTATTAAGGCCTTCAGTTTTAAAAGAATTTGTAATATTATTAGTACAATTTATTGAACTGCATACTTGTCCTGCATGTGCTGTTCGAACATAATTGATATTAATTTAAATTATGCAAGAAGTATTTATTAAAAAAGATAAATGTAAAAATGGATCTACCATTGAACTATATAGATTTTGGTTCCTTTAACAGTAATTTTAACTGTGAAGTATTTTTAACTCTTCCAAAGTAAACATAGAAAACGGATTTATTTATTTTTTAGAACTTCTTTAGTTTATTTTTGTACTGATCGTATTTGAACATTTTCATATTATCAGAACATATTAACCTGAAATACTTAATAAAACTTACTGAAATTCACTGAATTATACTTACTGAAATTAATTAATTAATTACTAAATTAATTAATTACTCCTATTAATGAATTCCTTACTGAAATTCATTAATAGGAGACTAACATATGGAGACCCCAAATATGAGACAGACACCTAACCTTCAGCTGACACCTAACAAAAGCTGCAGTCAACTGGTGTTAATGTGCCTCTCTGTGTAACGTATAAGAAAGTCCTGATTGTTCATCCATCCAATATATTGATCATTTGATCTTCTTTTCCATCCTTAAAACAGCAGTTCCTAATCCATTTTTCTGCATACATTTTTCACAATTCATTGGAACCTCCAAGAAAATAAAATAAAGGTAAAATCCTATCGTACATGTCCCATTTTTACTGCTCATCATAAAGTCGCCAAAAGTAGCCAAATCCCATGTGCACCGGATACTAGGATTAAACCAAAATAAATAAAAGCTGAATGAAATTGAAGATTCTAAGAAACAAAAGATAGAATCAAATGTAGAAATTATATTTTGAATTTCTTGTCTATTCTAGCAGCCAACACTTAGCCATTACTTGAAATTACGTATTCGAGAAACTTCTTGCTCACTTTTGATTCTTTAAGCATTCTTGGAATCCACTCAAACATAGTCCCATATAGATGCAGATGGCTTTAAGTTTGGATTCAATTTACAGGGAAAGTTTGTGAATCTTTTATGAATTTACCTTGCATTTGCTTTCTTTATGAGTAACTAGTAAGTGATCATTAAAGAGGTAAAAGTAAAAATAATAAATTATATAAAATTCCAACTTTTTGAAAGCATCTATATACTAATATATGAAGAATATGGCAAGCCATCATATGTATGTCTTTGATGCATGTTCAAGTAAGATAATTGTCTTTAGGCATTTACAAGTGTATGAAAAAAACAATCGGTGGTGTTTCTAAACGTTTTTACATTCTTCTTTCTGTTGTGTCTTAATTTAGGAATGCCATATGTTATAGTTGTGTTATAATAAATTGTAATGTCTTATATAAAAAAATTAAAAAATTCCAAGTAACAAGTGATGAACAAATATATCAAGACAAAAAAATTGTGTTTTAACAAACATGTATACTTTTTACTTCCTTGTACAAAGTAAAGGAAATATTGTAATTGTGACAAATTTCAAATATCGTATTTCAACAGAAGTATCCATTTTGATCGTTCCTGAATCCATTTTCCTTACTTTTTTGCTTGGTGTTTGTACATGCGGGCAGAATAAAATACCCAAATACCTTTTTTTCTCAAACAAATCGTAAAATGGATTCAAAATGGTAATTCCCTCCCCCCCCCGACATCTGTACATACATACGTATCTTACATAACTCAGAAAACGATTATCTGCAGAACATCGAGATTTTGTATTTAAGATTGCTATCACATCTAGTTATGCACCTCCCTTTTTTATTGCACTCAGCTATACCATAAATTGAATTTATGTCCCTTGGAGATGGTATATAAAAATTTTTCTAATTATAAATTATTGGTTTGTATATATGCACACCGAAGAGCCATCTGCCACCGGAAATAACTGTTGTCATGAATGGGTGAACCAGGTCTGCAACGATGTTCAGGTATCGCACAGACATCAGGGATTGTTCTATGGGGATTCGTCGGACCATGCAACTTTTTTCCATTCTAATGTCCAATTACGATCAATGCGTAGTAATCTTTACTCTCCTCTGTAATTAATGCGCCGTCGACTTGTCGTTTCACTGTCCATACACCACTTTTGATATGCACTCGTGACAGCCCACAAAAGGCGCTATTTCTGATATTGATGTTCCCAGTCACCGAGCCAAAACAGTTTGACCTTTATCAAAGTCTGATAAATCAGCTGCTTTTCTCATTATGTCGCTAATTGCACTATGTTTGGAAAGACTTTAAATCACAAAAATATTCATGTTATTGCAATGCCAAATTTTGGAAAAATAACGAAATCTAACTTTTAATGTGAGCTCCCAGTTCCTACAGTTATATTTGGAAAAGACTTATACTCATTACGAAAGAATAAAATTATAAGAAATTTGACTCCTGAGCAGCAAAAAATGACCAGGATATTTAATTTCAATATTCGTGATTTTTTATGTCATTTTCAACTTACCTTCAGAGCTTGGTGAATTAGAATAATTCAAGGAAATGAATTTTAATGAAGTGCAGCAAAAAATGTGGTGTATAATTAAATAGGCTGTATGAGGAAGTCACTTGGTGTCCACATCAGATTTTTTCCTACTAATATAATAAGCAGTGCTTGTGTGTTTTGTCATATTCAAATAACCCAACTATGTAATATAATTTTTAAATATCATTTACTTGCAAGGTCATGGTATGAGCATAAGGAGCTCCACCAGAAAAGCAGATTCTAAAAATGGTTCCGAGAGTCAAAAGGTTTCGGAACCACTGCAATAAATGATCACTTTAATATTGTATTTCATTAGATATTTTGGTTACCAGATGTGTTTTGTTTATTTGCAGCTGTATGTTTTCAAACTGTTAGTAAGATTCAAGGTACAATTTTGGTACAGCAAATGTGTACAGCTAGTATATGTGGCTTTTCTGCTCTTACAATATTTGGTACTTTTGTTTATTACTTTACAGAGTAGTGCACAGTAGATGTTGAAAAATCACTTTAAATTAACTATACTATATACATTTATAACAAAATATTTAAATAAAAACTAACAATAATCCCACCCCACCTCCAAAAAGAGAGAGTAAACTAGGAATTGTATCTTTCATATAAGGTGGAAGTAATTGAGGATTGGGTCTGAATTCAAGATTATAGCCATTCCCATGCTTCTGTTTGGTGTGGCAAATTGCTGGAATTTTTGTAATGCATTTTGCTAAAACTAACTTTAGGGAGGGATTAAATTTTTAACCACTGTGACAGTAATTAAATTGCATTTGTAATTAACTTATTTTAATTTTTTCATTGCTGATTAAAATATCGAATAAGGTTCATGCTGTCTCCCATAACGTCATATAGGGATTATCAAGATAGAATATTTGCAGTTTGGTAATTGAGACAGATAATTTAAACATTTATATCATTTTAACTTATGCATGAAATTAAATAATGTTAATTAGAAAATATTGTTATCATTCATTCATTTTGCCCCCTGATTTTTCTCAAACTGAACTATAAATTTTCCTTTCATTTTCTCTCTAAAATTACTTTGCATTTTACATGTTTAACATTTTAAAATGATTCTTTTAAAATTATTATCTGTGCAAAAGGTAATTGATATTAATGTATAGGGTATTTATGATATAAATGCTATGTAATGCTCTTAGGTTTGAATGTTAAATTCAATGAGTAAGCTGCATATGATTACTAATTTGCAGGAATTTCAAAATATAATAATGATAATAACATGCAAATAATTCCTTCCGTATGTTGGAACTACAGTAAAAACTCGATTATCTGGAAAGCTGGGGAAATACCTCTGGATACATGAAAATTTTGGATAATAGAGCGTATAAAATATGCAAACCATGGTAAAAGAGACAAATGAGTTGAAGAAAAAATTTCTGATCTAAAATTATAAAAAGAGTCATTTTCTTTGTTATCAACTGGAATATCAAACGCCTACCTTTAAATTATACGAGATTCGAAAGGAAAAATGGCATCCCAGACATAAAATGCCAAAGAAACATATATTCCATTATGAAATTCCATCAACCAAACTTCCATCAGTCATTCCATCGGAAGTTTGAAAGAAATGATCGCTCTTTATTTATTTTATGAACATATACAATAAAATTAAAGCGCTTGCCATAATTCTTGCACGTTGCACAGCTAGTTTTTATCCATCTTTACCCAACTCGCACTCTTCTTGATATTGAAATTCTCTACTGCATCGTGCTCCCTTGATGACAAGCCCCAAATTTTAATCTTTTTTCCCCCCAAAATGCGATTGAGAAACAGATAATCAGCAGTTAACTTACATCACTTTTATGAAAATTAAACCATCTTATTGAGAATTAATGAAGTTAATATATATGGTGATCTTTTTTAAAGTGACAGTGTTTGGAGCGCCCTGTAGCGCGATCTAATAGCCAAAATGGCACCAAACTTGGTATTTAGACTAATCAAGACATGGGAAAAAGGATTTCGTGAAAAAAATTAGTTAAAAAAATCGCCGCTAGAGCATTTTGTGGCGCTGCTGTAGCTTACAAAAATGAGAATTAGCATAAAACACGGGTATCAAAGAAAAATGCAAATGTTGTGCGATGACAGCGCCAGTAATAGGGGCTATAAAAGCAAGTAGTAGACAGCTTCGACAAATAACCTCAGCTGAAGTAAACGAGCTCCAGTGGACATGCCTTCTCACGTTACTGGTGAAGCTGTATTACATGAATCAATGTAATGCATCCGCAGCTCTTCGGGAATTTCGAACCAGAAAAAAATTACAAAAGGGGCCTTTATTGCTGAATGGTCTTAAGAAAATGATTAAGAAGTTCGAGGAAACGGGGGATCACTGACCATTCGCGCTGGGAGAGGACGTAAACCAGTATCAGAAGATGTAATAACTGATGGGGCAACTGCAATTGTCGAAGGATCTCAGGGAACCATTGCTGGTACTAGCAGCGCCGGAGTGTAGCTCGACAATTGGCCATGAATTATTCCACGTTATGGAAAGTTTTGCGGCGCGTTATTGGATTTTACCCCTACAAAATCAGCTACTTGCACGAACTGAAACCAAATGCTTATGATAAGCGAGTGACATTCACTTTATCGTTTCTTGCCAGGGTAAAAATTGATGATGCTTTCCCATGGCACATTCTGTGGGGAAATGACTAATTCCCCAACAGTCACTGTTTGGTGAGGTTTCATAGCCAAATTCGTAATTGGGCCTTTTTTTTTTTTTTTTTTTTTTTTTGAGACCATCACTCTGACAGGACCCCAAACGTGCACCATAAATGCAGAAAGGTACCACGAAAAGCTGCAAACGTTTGTTATTCCACAACTTCAGCAAAGAAACCGTCTCCCACAGACAATATTTATGCAGGATGGTGCTCCGCTATACATTAGTAATAAGGTAAAGCAGCTGTTGCGCCAAAACTTCACTAATGATAGAGTCATAAGTCACAGTTTTCCAGTTGCATGGCCGCCTCGTTCCCCTGACCTCATGCCATGCGATTTTTTGCTCTGGGGTTATTTGAAATCTCAAGTTTATGCTGGTGCAGTATCAAATTTGTCTATTCTAAAGGACAACATAACAAAGACAGTGCGGAATAGTCCTCGTGATATGTTACATACGGCTGTGGAGAACGTTGTGCACAGAATGCACGGTGTTATTTCTGAGAACGGTGCTCACATTGAATGTGGTCTAATTCCTCAACGGGGAAGTTAATGTAGTAAATAAACATTAATAATTTAACTGTACGATTGTATGTCTTGATGTCCCATGTCTTGATTAGTCTAAATACCAAGTTTGATGCCATTTCGGCTATTAGATCGCGCTACAGGGCGCTCCAAACATTGTCACTTTAAAAAAGATCACCCTGTATATAAACTCGATTAATAAAAAAGTCAAAGTGTTACATTACGCTTATCCATTACTGGCCCTAAATGGCAGTGTTTGGCAAACATTTGTGTTTGATTCTAATCGTTCATGCTTTAAAACTAAATTATAAATATCTTATTTGCTAAATTTTAAGCTGAAAAAGGAGTTTTTAAAATTCAATAATCTTCCACTTACTTTAGCTTTCCTGTTAGCTGAATGCTGGATAGTCGGGCTTTATTTGAATTGTGAAGATTTTCTATGCTAATTTTGGCCTTGAGGATGTTTTATGATAGCAAAAAACTTTGATAGGCATGAATAGGCAACATAAAATTTTCGATTTATTCAAGCATTCTAAGAAAACGATCGAAGTTAATGAAGTGTTTTTTCGGATAAACTGCATGCTTCATATTCACTAAATAGTTTAATATTGGTTTCTCATAATCAGTATAGTTCTGGAAAGAGAGTTTATATTTTTATCCTTTACTTATGTTAAAGATATTTTATATATCCAATAATTCTTGCATATATCTAATATGTAAGTAAACCCTTTTTTCCCCTTTTCACGCTTAACTTCTCAACAATTAATAGATTTAAAAAATAATGTATTTTTGGCTAGTTGTTCTTGCGAAGTCCTCTAAAAAATAAATAACCTTAGAGGGCTTTGTCATAAATAAAACCCCAAAAATTTGAAAAAAAATTGCTTTGTTTGGCGTTTTCGTTAAATTATTTCGGAAATGATTAATTTTTAATTAATTAATATTTTTCTGTATGAGTTTTTATGGTTTTTAATATAAAATTTTCTACTGAATGCGAAAAAAAATTCAGAAGAATTGCAAAATTTTATAAATGAAAGAGGAGCTCTGTTTTCCCCCACTCTTTCTCTCCTTGTTTATTTATTTATTTATTTTAATAATTATCTTTGTTAACCTTTTTTTATTAATAATTAATTTATAACCTTAAAACTGAAATAGATAAAGTAGCTGTGAATACCAGAGTGGAATAAAATGGCTGCCCAAAGTTTCTCAAGGTTTTTCTGAAAGGTACTAGTTAGTCAATTTTAAAATGTAGATCCACCAATGGCACCAGTAGTTTATCCCAAAATTTTGGATGATGTGTATCCTGTATTAACTGGCTGATGTGTTTTCCAAGTATAATATGAATGAGCTTCGTTTAGAGTGTCCTTCATACTCAGTCATCTTTCTTATGGCAAGTAGTCATGCATTCTTTGCTATTAATTATTTAACCAACCAGTATTTTAGAATAGTTTCTTTGAAAGCGATTCAAAATTAAATAACCTCTTTAAGAACTTCTGCCATTCTCACATGATAAAAAAAAATTTCATGCTTAATGAAAGTTCAAAGAGCTTAAATGTTTTTAATTTAAAATTTTGCTCAGTTTTTTTTAACTTACAAATTTTTTTCGAAGTGTACTTACATTCAGAACATTTTAAAGAAACACAAATTAGGAAATTGTTTGGTGAGATGATTCATCTCCTTATTAATGTACATTTCATTTTACATCACTTTTAGGCATCGAATGATAAATCCTATAAAATACTTTTTTCACGATAACAATATACAGTCATTTCAGTATGTTGAATATCATAAAAAAAGTTTTCAGTAATAAAACTCATTTTTTTTAAACACAGAACATGACGACATTCATCTGCCCCCTTCTCAAAAAAATAAAAAGTTTTGCAGTTTTCATAGAGATTATATTTCTACGGAAAAATTTTTTGTCATCTGCTGTTGTTAATGTTACCAGTCTCACTTGTCAGCAAGCCCACGACATTTATCGTGGCAAGGAGTCAAATGCACCTATCGTTGACAACAGCTTTGAGCACCATATAAGTGACAGCCCGACTTTAACCGTGACTTTCGTGAATTCAGAATTCACAAAGTTGGAATTTAGAATTCATTTCTCCAGTTGACTGTGCTTTTACTCAGTTTCATCCCATGGGCCCTTCGGTATGGCAGTCAGAGTCGCTAACCACTATCCCGGATGGGCGTTTTTTTGGTCATCTAAAATCCCAGTTTGGACATCCTAATGCCCCAACGGAGGAACTACAGTGGCATATTAGAAAATTTCGTGTCTTCGATGAAATCCTTGATAGAGCAAATAGAAAATGATTGTTTAACATAATCATTCTTGTACTAAATGCGTCTGAAAAAATAAGGGTAACAAAAGATACTGATTGAAACACAGCATAATAACCAGGGCTGTGGAGTCGGAATCCGAGTCGGGCAGATTTTGGGGTAAAAGGAGTCAGAGCTGGATTTGCTAAAAACAGGTCGACCGCGACTCCAGTTTTTGTTGGACAGTTTGAATTTGAAATGAAATTAAAATGAATTGAAAAAGATTAATGACGAGCTGAGTTATATTTTTATTTATGAACTATATGCATTAATAAATAGTTATTTTCTGTTTTGTTGATATATTAATAAATAAATATAAAGGAGGAGGATGGATGTGATATTTGCCATTAGTGATTAAACTGATTCATTTAGTTACAAATCTCACTGGTAAATTTAGGCAAGCAGCAAGAACTGCCAAAATTGATGCCATCCTTAGGAAGCGGGCAGGAAAAGGAGCAATTATTGATCAAGCAACGCGATAAGGAAGTACATATTTGATGATAAAGAGGTTTTTAGAATTAAGAACTTTTTTAGAAGATGTAGATAACCCTAATGTTTCATTAACAGAAAGACTGGAATGATTTTTCAAAATTGGAAACTCTTCTTTCTACACTGTATATAGCCACAAAAAAGCTGCAATCTGAAGAATTGACAGGAGGTAAGAATGAGATGTTTGTTCTTTCTGAAATGGAGGGTTTATTGCAGAAGGAATCATTTCTTCAGTGAAGAAAATAGAAACTATAGTTAGAGGAGATGTTGCTGGGTTCAATATATGTAGATCCGACACACCGAATTTTCTTGGGTGACGAACAAATTAAAAAGGCAAAGCAAGCCATGCATTAACTTTCGTTAAGAATGAAATTATTCTCAGAACAATTAGAGAATTCGAATCAGGACAATCAAACTGCAGACATTGCAATTGAATCTTTATCATCCTCTTCCAGTGATGAATTAGATTTTGAGAAGTATTTTTGGATAATAATATTGAAAAGGCCAAGGCAAAGCAAATGAAAATGATAAACCAAGAGCCTTTAGATATAAAAATGAAAAAATACAAACAAGATTTCTACACGGCCTTTGAGGAAATAGATAAATATGGTTGCGCTTGCAAGACAACTTTTAGAACTTATAAAAATCTATTCTGAAAAGTTAAAAGGAGAAGCCCTAACAGTAACAGCTCTTGCTCTTCCTCCTACTCAAGTTAGTGTAGAAAGACTCTTCTCAGCTCTAAAGTTTATCAAATCGGATCTATGGACCTCCAACAAAGAAGTTGCTGCCGAAGTTATAATGTTTTCTTAGAAATAACTAATGCCAGTTTTTCTATTTCGTAATAAATGCTAATTAATATAAGTAATTTGCTATGCCATCGATTTTTTTTTTTTTTCCTGTAGCATCTATTACTTCTTTTATATTAAAAAATAAGCTGTAACCCATGTGTATATTATATATAAGGGAGTCGGAATCGGTTATTTTTCCTGCCGACTCCACAGCCCTGATGATAACACTGCATAGTATTAAACACAACATAATATTAGGCTGTTTTACATTTTCTCAAGGCTCCACAAGAGCTGGTGCAACAGGTGCGGCCGTAACCCCCTCTCCTGGTAGAACTTACGGACCGCAGAATTTCATAGCTGCAGGGATTTGCACTGCGAGGCAAGAAAATCTAGCGCTGATTCTGCACCTGCTACAAATATGCTTGAACAATGAAGTAGATTGTAAACATATTGTTACGAAATGTAAAGGCGCGGTGAGATGGCTTCCCCCCCCCCAAAGCAATTTTAGGGCTGCCATAAAATGGCAAAGGAAGGCAGGGTTGCCACATTTGGCGAGAAATCGCCCGTTTGGCGACAAAATTGGTGATATACCATGGACGGATGGAGAACCTTCTGGAACGAATTCTTACCGGTTTAGCCCAGAATGTTTTCGAACACAAGCCGAAAGCTATATAAACCCTGCTGGTCCGCAGTCAGAAAGTAAGTGCCTCGTCGAGAGGGCGAGTGTGTGTGCCTCGCATAGAGTGCGAGTTAGTATCGAGTGTGTGCTTCGTCTAGCAAGCTGATAGTCAGTCATTGAGCGAGTGTCTCGAAGTCTAGCGCCGAGTTGGTCGTCGAGTGCATCGAGAGAATCTTTTAATGCATCGTCGAGTTTTGTCTTAGACTGTGCTGAGTCAAGATCTATACTCTTGTGTATCGTCGAGTGCATCGCGTGGAGAGTCTCGAGAATACGTGGAGTTCCGAGAACGACCAAGCAGAGTTGGGAGCTGTACTCGGGTGCTTTGCAGTTAAGCTGTGTCCACCGTTATTGCCTGACAGTGTGAAGGCTGTGTCGCTGAACATATCAGCGTGTTTATAACAGTTCGATGACTGTAAAAGTGATTTTGAAGCTGTCTGATTAGTATTGGAAAATAAAGTGAGTTTCGATACTTCATCAAGTGTCGTCGTTATTCACTCCGAATCCACGAACACCGTACGAACGTGAAGGAAGAAAATAACGTAACAACTGGTGTCAGGGAAAAAAAAAAAAAAAAAAAAACGCAACAATATTGTCTGCTATCCTATTTGCCTAAAGACTACATTGACATATTAAGAAAAAGAAATGTGGGTGAAGTTTCATGAAAAGTGTTGGGCTCCTGATAAAAGCAGGTTCTGCGTGAACTGAAAAAACTAATTATCTAAATCAAAGGAAAAAGGAACTGTGTAGTTTAACCATATTTACACGGTTCATTAATCTTTCAGGGCTCGTAGTCATACAACTGGAAGATTTCAACTAGTCCATCTGGAGCTGTGAAATAATAGTGATAGTAGTCTGCAGCTGGAATTCCTGATTTTTTGCATATTGAAACCCGGTATTTCCGTATTTGTGAAATGTAGACATATTGTCTTTTCCTTTCCATCCCCCTTTTGTTTAAACAAATGTATCATTTAGAAAAACTGATATTTTAAACTTTTGGGATGAAGTATTCACGCTGAGAGAGGGTGGAAAACAGAAGTACATTCCCTGCATCGGCAAAATTAATTAAATTTGTGTTAACTTGCTTCCGTGGATCCATTATTAAAAACGAATTTAATTATATGAATAAAATTTATGATAGACTGTAGAACATCCCTGAGCATTGATAGCCTAGATCAGTAGTTCTCAACCTTTTGACTAACGAGTACCATCTAAACAAAAATTGAAAAATTTTGGTATCACCACTACATTTTAAAATTATTATTTTGTCAGTTGCACAACCTATCGACTGTTTGTATTAAATACGCACACATAGTTAGCTGGCCAATCAGAAATCTCTTAAACTTATGCTTCATAGTTTTATTAATTGTATTTCTTATGAAAAGGATGCATCTTATTTATAGAGAACCTCTTTTTAAATTTTTGTCTGGGTTATTCTTGGTATACAAACAAATAATTAAAGAAAATACCAGAATGACATGTAAGAAAGTAAATTAAAACTATACTTTTATTTTTGAAGAAAACTTTATTATCATTATTATTATTATTATTATTATTATTATTTTTTCCTTTCCCCAAAGCATCGGTGACATCGTAGAAGTCTATTGATTGCTCCAGTTACTCTTATGTAAGCAGTATAGAAATATTTCCTAAATGAAAGGAAAACACTTATAGTTCTTAAATGATTTTGATTTGCGAAACACTTTTCACAACTATCAACACTGACAGAAATTGTGACAAAATTTCGCAGTAGTACAAATTCAAAAAGACCACCCTTCCACATTCTTTGTTCGTTTTTCCTACCAGTAATGGAAACGAAATTCTAAAATACTTCTCTCTTAACGAGGAATTCTTCATTACTAATCTTAATTTAGTTGATATTCGTAATTTTCATTCAAAATTTTCGAAAAAATAAAAAAGTATGTAGCTGCTGAAATCGCGTGGTGGCTTGGTTGAATATACTTTAGGCTAAAAATTATTTTTCTTTTGAAATTTATATCATATGGCAATTTAGAATTTCGTTATTCTTCAACTTCCGCGACAATTATGCGGAAAATGCTGCTCTCAAAAATTGCCACCCCCTCTAACTACGCCACTGCATCCCATATATTACGTCATGAAATTAATTATTGGCTTTTAAGCATAGCAAATGGAGAGGGATAGAGAGGTTCTGGGGATTTAATTTTTCAGTGAATCTTTGTTTTGAGATTATTCGTTTTCTCATTTCGTCACCAGCCAACAACATTCAATAGTTACAAAAATGAAGCCAAACGTTTATACTTGCTTCAATATTTAAATGAATATGAAATTTCACAATATATTAATAATTCAGCATTATATTGTAAATAACCTGAAGAATAGTTAGGAGTAATGTACAGTTCGGCTGGAGTTTCTTTTGCTTTGAAATTTGAGCTACCGCTGTGACGCTCTCCTTTCTTCACATTTATCTCAGTTTGGTTTGAAGATTTGTACAGTCATTCTGGTTGCAATACTTTCGAATGGCGTCTAAAACGGCTCCATATTTATCCCTTTGTCAAGGAAACAGAAATTTCAATTCCTGGGAGTAATCCTTTTTTGGGAAATCCTTACAACATAATCCCTGGGGTGTGGTTCGTGTGGCTTTTGCGACACGTGGACGCAATATCCACTAAAAGTTTTTGTTGAAATCGGAGATAAGTTGAACAATACATTTCAGTGGATGCTCTTCACTCAAGGTTAGAGACTGTAATATTGGTAAACCGGTTTACCGATAAATCGCGAAAAATATATTAAACTTTTTTTACTGGTAAATCGATATTTTTCTTTTGCCTACCTATGATTCGACAAACAGCATATCAATGTTATGCGTGTCGCCGAATCTCTCGGTTTTTAATTTTTAGCTTTTACTAATGAAAGTCTTCTTCGGCAACGAAATTTAACGGTGCAGATATAATTTGTGTAGTATAAAGTTTCGTTACTGAATTAATGAGGCTTAAACTGTGCAAATTTCATTCCTCCATAGTGATTTTGAGTGCGAGTTTTCTCATTAAATTTTACTTGATCTGAATTATCTTTGTCTTAATCTGCTATAGACATTCATAATATTTTATATGAAGATTCAACCAATGTTTAATCAGTAGATATTTGCAATTAATTTTCTTTTAATCGATATATAGAGTCATCAAATCTATTTCGATACAGAAAACATGGAGGGAAAAAAAAAAAAAAAAAAGTAGTGCCGTCACCGAGATTCTTACTGCATGCCTTCCGATTGCTAGCCGGACAGGCTTCTAATTACGCCACAGGCACACGGAGATTCGGAGCTATTATAGTCTTCAAATTCTGGCAGTAAAGAATTATCGTTCACCACATTTTAGTTATTTTTTTTATTTAATGTTAATTTAATTTATTAGCTCGAAGCGGCATTTTGCGCTGTTTCACTATAAATGTCCGTGTCTCCCTGCAAATTGTTGTTACCAAATATTATCGCCTTGTATTATATTTAAAGAAATTAAATAATGAAGAATCTGCATGAATACATGTATGTTTCTCGCACTGTGACAAAACGTCCGTATCTAGAGCCATCAAAGTTTGAATAATGTAATCCTCCACCCGAACATGGGCATCTGGACGGTCGAATTTGTTTTAATCTATTTCATATTTTGTAAAATTTTAACAAATTTTTGATTAACAAACTCAACGAGTTCAAAGCGAGCAATCGTAACACTACGGAAAATACCTTTTTTATCTCCAGTGCGGAAATTCTAAAGATATACTGTTTTCAAATGTATGTGGTTAACGGGCGAAGAACATGATATTCAATAAATATAGGTACACACAAAACGTTAAAAAAAGCCTTTTGGGCGTTATATAAAATCTGAATGCTTCTAGATTTGATTTTATCTTTTTTTTTTTTTTTTTTTCCCTCATTACACTCAGAAAATTTTATGCTCCGAATTTTATAAATTACTAAAATAAATAATCCACTTTAATGTTAATAATTTAATGATGATATAATCAAATAAATAATCGTTTTGTAATGTTATAGTTTTGAAAATCACTGCCTGAAAATGTTCATTAAATTTAATAAAAAAAAATTATCAAATCTTGTTTAATTTTACCTTATTTATTTCAAAGCACCATGTACTATCAATCTTATTTAATTTTACTTTATTTTTACTCAAAATTAAGTTCATAAATTTTGTGCTTAGAGTTTTTACCGTTTTACCAAACTAAAGATGTTTGTACAAAGAATTGCTCGTGGAAAAAAATGCACGAAATGCCGTAAAAACTGCTTTAATGAGATATATTACATCTTATTTGAAAAAACTGTAACTTTCATAATCTCGTCACTGTACAACGTATTACGTTTAATAATTAAAAACAGTTATGTGATACAAACGCCAAAGGTTTCAGTGTTAAAGTAAACCAGATCGTCCCTACTCTTTCTTGCGGACATGTCGGTGACGCGCGCCCCGCCCACTGGGTTAGTCTATCTCTTATAAGGTCCATGATCCCTAAATGAAGAATCTTGAAACACTCCTTCTTATCTGCTGCGCCTTCGCAATCCGCCTGCGAGATTGCTCCGCCTCTTGTTGCTGAACTGTCACTTTCACACTATTATCTTCGACAATTCCTGACCAATAATATTGACAAAATAATAAATTTTGGCATTGAGGACACACCAATATGACCAAACTTAATATGAGCTTTTTCAAGTAATTTAGTGCGAAGAGAGATTGCTATTACGATTTTGTATGATCCTTTCATTTTAATAGTCAACACATCATTAATTTTCTTATACTTAGAATTGCATACATTATATAAATTTCGATGCTCTTTAATTTCTTCTAATGATAATAAATTAACTTGCAAACTCAGATATTGACAAATAGGATTTCTAGTTAACATATCAGCTTCAAAATTAGTAGAATCTTTTTCATATTTTATATCAAAATCACGTCTAGATTATTTTAAAGGCCCTCTAAATTACTGATCCGTAGGATGCTTAATGTTTTTAACAAAATTAAAGCAGCATGATCAGTATGTACAGTAAAATAATTACCAAATAAATAATAATAAAATTTATGTATAGCATCAATAATGGATAAACATTCTACTTCAGTAATTGCATAATTTTGCTCATAAGCCTTTCATTTTCTAGAATGAAAAGCCGTTTACATCTTTAAAAATTGTAAAAATTAAACTTTATATAAATGATTAGGTTAAAAATTCTTAAAACGGTAATGTGAAATAATAACAAACTTTTATAAAAGAATATACGTAACATTAGATACTGCACACATAAAATGAAATCTTCAGTGTAGCTCCTAAACAAAATATATTAAGTAAATTCGGAAGTAAAATTAATGATAATAATAATGGATAATCTACTAATTTAATATGAAAGCACGTACAGTGTGTAGAACACGAAGATAAACATAATAGGTATACGTGTGTTCTTGGTAATTACTACTTAATTTAATTCAATATTAGTAATACTGAATTATTTCAGTGAACAAAATATAAAGTTACATTACAATAAATACGAACTTACCGAGTATTTCTACTCCTCGACAGCACGTGCTAACATTCCACTCTATGCCACATCGCAAAGCAATGGCTTTTCCCTTGAGAATCCAAACCTCGAGAACATCACGTGGGCCTACTAACTTTGACGTCACACTTATTTCTGACTGACTGACTGATAACTTATAGCCAGAATACCACTGAGATCAGTAGTTTATCTGGCTCAATCAAATTTATGCCAGATGGACGCAATAATAGAGAACTATCTTCACATAAGTAACCGCCGTAAGGAGAAGCAAAGACGGATAAAGAATAGGAAGACCAGCAACGCAAGAGCGAACAAGTAACAGGCCCAGTAAAGGCGTGACTAAGTGGGAATCATAAACGAGAGTAACAGATGTGAATAAAACTAGTGAAATTAAGAAATACACAGTACAGTAAATGAGTAAGATACAAAATTAAGAATGCTAATAAACACACTGTGTACATTATTTACAAGTGGGCACTAGGTGGGAAAGTTTGGGTCCCTGATAAGGTACGCCGCAAATGGGCGCAGTTTGGAGTCCTCATTCAATATTTCGTAAGTAGAGATATCAAAATTACTCGTATGGTCACAGTTCAGAGCTTTCGTGAAGAATTTCCTGTTAATCTTATTCAGGTGCTCTTCGAGAGTGCCCAGTTTTAAGTCACAGTACAGTAAAGCATTGCTCACAAAAAGTGAGCATGGATGATAAGCCTTAAGACTTTGTTTTGCATAATTTGAAGTCTTTTTATATCCTCCTTGGTAGCCGTGCACCAGGCCGGCGACGCATAAGTCATCAATGGCCTAATTGCCGTGATATATACTAGCCTCTTTTTCCTGAGGTCTAAGTTAGAAAAATTACCCAATATAGAAGTGAGACTATTTACAACAGTGAAAACTTTTCTTCTGACCTCTGTAATATGATCTCCCCATTTTAATCTTTCATTTAGCATTACTCTTAAATATTTCGCCTTACTGACTCTAGGAATCTCTTCAGAGAATAAGAAGAGCTTGCTATTAATATTCAACTGTGTATTTTTCCTCCTTATCATTAATAATTGCGACTTGCTGGCATTAATAGCAATCCTCGACGTTGTACACCACTTTTCTACCTCTGGCAGACGCTCCTGTACACTGGTGTGCAAAAATTAAGGACGAGACGTTTTTTTCAATATAACTTTGTACAAAAGCTTTCCAAATCAACACATTTAATACCGTAAGATCCCCAATACGTAAGGACATGAGTAATGTAAGCAACACTTACTAAAAGACAAATCAGAGGGATAAAAAGAAGCTTTATTGAAAACATGGAATTGAATGGAAACATGGAAATATTGAAGCATGGAGCGCAATGCGACTGAAGGCCGAAACATCCCTGTGATGGGTGTCCAGCAAGAAACATCCGGTCTTTAATAGGAAATATGATCTCCCTTGACAGTTAGGCAGGTTTCACAGCGTCTGCCCATGCTGAGAATGAGGGTGTTAATGAGTTGTTGAGGCATTGCTGCCCATTCGTCTTGCAGCGCCAATCGAAGCTCCGGAATCGTTACTGGTGGTAAGGTACGAGCTGCCAAGCGTCTGCCTAGAAAATTCCATACATGCTCGATGGGATTGAGATCCGGAGATCGTGCCGGCCAATCCATACGTTCAATATCCTCACTCTCTAAGAGCTGTTCGGCAGCTACTGTGCGATGACATGGTGCATTGTCGTCCATGAAAAGGAACTGCGGACCCATAGCGCCTCTAAAAAGACGCACATATGGAAGAAGAATCTCGTTACAATAACGAGTCCCGTTGACTGAACCTGCGTCGAAGATGTGAAGGTCTGTACGACTACCAAGCATGATGCCTCCCCAAACGAGAACACCGCCACCTCCATACCTGTCCCTTTCAATAATGTTCGAGGGATGATTGCGGCTTCCCCGCTCTCTCCAGATGAGTATGCGATGAGAATCGCTGCTCAGACTGAATCTGCTCTCATCTGTAAAGAGTACTCGTCCCCATTCATTGTCTCTCCAATTCCGGTGTTCCCGGCACCACAGAGAACGCCTTCTCCGATGGGCAGGCGTTAGAGGTACACACCGTACAGGGCGTCGTTCAAACAGACCACCACCGTGCAATCTTCTGGCCACGGTAAAATGCGATATCGGTCGTCCAGTCGCCTGTGTCGTGTGTCTAGCGATTTCTCGCGCTGTCTGCCGCCTGTTTCTTCTGGCCTGTAAGGCAATATACCGGTCATCTGCAGGTGTGGTTCCTCGTGACAGCAACTCGGTGTGATTTTAACTGCTATATGGCGTGCGATAATATCTCTTTGCCAGAAATACTGATCTTACACCGACAACATGCTTTATACTACTCAGACACTCCCCCATTACGTCTACCTGCATATCTGCGCATGTGCTACCTACCGCATGTGCACATCACCTTACTTAATCTCCTGATTGGTCTTTCTGTCCGCTCTGCCTCTTCGTTCAGCTGATATGCTAACTTTTCGACTTCGTCCTTAATTTTTGCACACCAGTGTAACTTCTAGATTGCATGGTGTGCGTTTGCGGACTTTACGGCCAATGCCGTATCGTCCGCATAGCACCCACGAAAGTGATTTCTGTCAAAGTGAGCCCTAGGGAAGTCATGGACGTAAAATAAATACAGGACGGGCCCTAAAATGGACCCCCATGGGACGCCTGCATTCATGGTGCGTAAACTGGTGAAGTCCTTTCCAATAGCCACAG